>NC_139547.1:51078151-51715026 GCF_965153285.1 Podarcis tiliguerta | reverse complement strand
CCTAGGGTGACATGTGTGCTCTGTGCCCAGGGGCAGGGCCAGCCACCCATGGGGCGGGGCTAGCCAGGGCAGGACACTCCATGGGGCCTCCGAGGAGTCTGCCTGCCTCCTCCCACTCAGCCGCCCTACAGCCGAGGGGGAGGCGGCAAGCGGACCATTTGGGGCAGCGCGGAGCCTGCGGGCGCCTAAGCCATAGCGCCAATCCCAGGAAAGACATGTGGCTCGGGCAAGCTGCAGGCCTCATGGTGAGTGCTACCTGCCATTTTGTCATCCACCTCAGTGGTGACACCCAGCCCCCTTCCTCCGTCCCTGCCAGGGTGGCTGTGGAGTTCATAGAGAGCCCCCAGTCATCTCACGGACTAATGACCTGTACACCACTAATCCGATGCAACAACCAGGTCCTCCCTGGTAAAATCACTTCAGTCTCAGTCAGGTTCTCAAGTAAATAATGAAGAGTGTACAGTGATACCTAGAAAGACGAATGCCTCGGAAGACGAAAAACTCGCAAGATGAAAGAGTTTTTCGTTTTCTGAGTCGCTTCGCAAGACGGATTTCCCTATGGGCTTGCTTCGCAAGACGAAACGTCTTGCACCTTTTTTTAAAAAACCGCCAATGCATTCCTATCCCACAGTGGTGCTTCGCAAGACGAAAAAACTCGCAGAACGAAAAAACTCGCAGAACAAATTAATTTCGTCTTGCGAGGCACCGCTGTATTTTATTTCAGACACAAACTTTTACGGCATTCCAAACATTGTTACTCTTTACTTTCTTAGTCTTATTTCTCACTCTCTATCTCTTCTACCTCCCCTCACTCAAGAACCCACTGCCCTGTCTCTCTATTTCCAGCTGCCTGCCAGCTGCTTCTCCAACTGCCTTTCCCAACCAGCCAACCCACTAAAACCAACCCACTACACACCAACAACTTGTTCAAACCTCGGGCTAAGCCCTTTTATACACATGTAGGCTCCGCCTCCAGCTTCCCTATTGGTCTACATTTTAACACTTTCTTCCCCCTGTACAGACAGGCTCTAAACGAACGGGCAAAAGCCACAGGGGTCCTCCTTTCATTAACTTGAAGCCCCTGTTCCCCACATTATCTCTCTCTCTCTCTCTCTCTCTCTCTCTCTCTCTCCAAGGAACATTCAGGAAGCCAGTGGCTTTGACTTGCACCCCATTATCTTCCAGTGTAAGTGGTTCCCACAAGAGAGAAGAATTGTGCTTGGTTAAGGGAGCTGCGGGTGGCGCTGTGGGTTAAAGCCTCAGCGCCTAGGACTTGCCGATCAAAAGGTCGGCGGTTCGAATCCCCGTGGCGGGGTGCGCTCCCGTTGTTCGGTCCCAGCGCCTGCCAACCTAGCAGTTGGAAAGCACTCTCGGGTGCAAGTAGATAAATAGGGACCGCTTACTAGCGGGAAGGTAAATGGCGTTTCCGTGTGCGGCTCTGGCTCGCCAGAGCAGCGATGTCACGCTGGCCAGCCACGTGACCCGGAAGTGTCTGCGGACAGCGCTGGCTCCCGGCCTCTAGAGTGAGATGAGCGCACAACCCTAGAGTCTGTCAAGACTGGCCCGTACGGGCAGGGGTACCTTTACCTTTAAGGGAGCTGCGGACTCAAAAAGGTTGAAAACCACTGCCATCCACAGTTCTCCCCGATCCTCATAATTTGCTATTGTGATGCAAGCCCATCCAATATCCACCTGCATTTTACATGCAAGGCAGCGATGCTCAAAACATGACGCAGGACACCGAAGGGGGAAGAGACACAGGAGGTGCTGTTCAACAGAGAACATTCCCCCTCCGCTCACTTCTGCTCCAACTGCAATATAAACAGATCAGACACAATCTTAATTAAAGACAGGCATACACATCCAGGAGAAATCACTAGCAGGTTAATTAATGGCTTCAAAAGAGAAGAAAAGATATCAGCAAGCTCCCCAGCTCCCCAATGTTCAAGGTGTGCTCTTTTGCTTGGAACAAGCAATTGTTACTCAAGCAACGATAATGCAGTGAAAATTGTCCTTGCACAGCAATCTGAACTGTCAGAAAGAAAGGCATTAGCGCGAATGAGACTCCGATTCATTCTAGCAAAGCTGGGGTGGGTGGGTGTTCTGCAGAGACAGGACCAAGCCACCAGTGCGAGCCCAATTTAAATAACTCATAGGCGCTTTGGAGAAAAACAAGACCTTCCATGGTTTAGTATATTAAACAACCCTTGTTAAATGCAGGTTCCTGCTTCTACACTCTGCAGTTTGTTGAGTTGTTAGAGTTGCCTAACAGTGTGCTGAACCGGACCTGGAAATGACTCAGAATTAGTTGCAGTGGGTGGCAGACCTGTGTAATATCACCATAGCATTCATTCCCAGGAAGTATTCTTGAAGTTGTATTTTCAGCAATCTCCCCTTTACACAGCAGTAGTAGTGTATCCCAAACCGGAATTAAGATTGCCAGAAGAAATATCAACAACCTCAGACATGCAGATGACACACCTTGATGGCAGAAAGTGAGGAGGAATTAAAGAACCTTTTAATGAGGGTGAAAGAGGAGAGCGCAAAATATGGTTTGAAGCTCAACATCAAAAAAATGAAGATCATGGCCACTGGTCCCATCACTTCCTGACAAATAGAAGGGGGGAAAATGGAGGCAGTGAGAGATTTTACTTTCTTGGGCTCCATGATC
This sequence comes from Podarcis tiliguerta, assembly GCF_965153285.1. Taxonomy (NCBI): domain Eukaryota; kingdom Metazoa; phylum Chordata; class Lepidosauria; order Squamata; family Lacertidae; genus Podarcis; species Podarcis tiliguerta. The sequence goes on along the minus strand of NC_139547.1, from coordinate 51,712,355 downwards.
ACTGCAGATGGTGACAGCAGTCACGAAATTAAAAGACGCCTGCTTCCTGGGAGGAAAGCGATGATAAACCTAGACAGCATCTTAAAAAGCAGAGACATCACCTTGCCAACAAAGGTCCATATAGTCAAAGCTATGGTTTTCCCAGTAGTGATGTATGGAAGTGAGAGCTGGACCATAAAGAAGGCTGATCGCCGAAGAATGGATGCTTTTGAATTATGGTGCTGGAGGAGACTCTTGAGAGTCCCATGGACTGCAAGAAGATCAAACGCATCCATTCTTAAGGAAATCAGCCCTGAGTGCTCACTGGAAGGACAGGTCCTGAAATTGAGTCTCCAGGACTTCATGAGAAAAGAAGACTCCCTGGAAAAGACCCTGATGTTGGGAAAGATGGAGGTCCCAAAGAGAAGGGGATGACAGAGGACGAGATGGTTGGACAGTGTTCTCAAAGCTACCAACATGAGTTTGACCAAACAGCGGGAGGCAGTGGAAGACAGGAGTGCCTGGCGTGCTCTGGTCCAGGGGGTCACAAAGAGGCGGACATGACTAAACAACAAAATTTAGAGGAAAGGTGGGATGGCTTAATTAAATAAATGGGGAGCTTTGGCACCTATGTATCGTATTGCTTGCCCATCATGTCAAGTTCTCTGCATCTACTTAGGCTCAATGATGGAAGTTAGGGGCTGGTTTCCTCCTCACGGGAAAGCTGTGTTATCCATCCCTTTTTCTGTTTCCATGAATGAAAGGGTATGAGATTTTCTTCGGGTTTCTTAAATGGCAGGTGAAGCTTCAGGGTGGGGGACCTGGAATTCCCTGGAAGAACACACCTGCTCCCCCTTTGCCGACTATAGCTATGGCGCTGCCTAGACTTTACACTGGGGGGGGGGGTACAGTGTGTTGCAAGGTCTGTGTCTGAACCCCCCACCTTTGGCTCTCCTTATACACACTGCCAAGAGATTTAAGACCTTTTGCTAGAGTTATAACATGTATTTGTTACGAATTGGTGTTCATCCTTAATCTTACACCCACAAGAAGTTCTCACACCAGAGCAATAAAGGTTGGTTTTATTGCATGAAATGGAAGAGACAGACTATATAAATGCTGCTTCAGGCAGCAGATCATTCATTGCATACACACATTGAGCCAAAGAGTAAAAGAATTCCTAACTATTCCCAAAAGCCTAAAGAAAGTAAGTCTGACAATTTTGCCACAGAACCCGCATGAAAAGCAAAGTGAGAAAGGGAGGAGGAAAGGTATAGCTGTGTGTTGATTCCTTGAGAGCGTTGAGTACAGTGAAATTCCTTGTTGGAACTTGGAGAGAGAACCAGCCATTGAAAATCTAGGGTTTTTATACGCATTTTAGCCAATGCATCCTAGTGGAGAGGGGAGTGGACTTTGGGACGTGCAATTCTTATAGTTCCAATATTTTTTCCTTCTGATTGTTTCCTCTCTATTAAAACCCTGGCTGTTTGCTTAATTAGTAGCTGAAAGCATATAGTCCTGGTGAGCAATGACTCACCAAGTTATCTTTGCTTCATGCCTTAATGTTATCTCACTGCGGTCTAACTCTAATCCAATCTTCTACAGGAGCATTGATTAATTTTTGCTAATTTCCAGATTACTTGTGCTGACCTCTGCACAAACTATTAGTTGTTCAGGATGTCTCCTTGATGCTTGACAAGATACATTTGTGATAAGAGCTAGGACCAGGTTCAGGAAAGTTCATTCAGCGATACATTCCATATTGAACGATGCCAGCTGCACCAATGCCACAATCTACTGCAATCAACCATGGAAATAGCTCCAATTGGAACCTGTGTTGTAAATTGTCTGCAACATATATTTGTGCCCTTGGAGCTCCTCTATGCTTGCGCAAGAGAGCGCAGAAGTTCTCTCTCTGGACATGAACTTGGCTGGCCTCTGAGCTTACACAAACATGTTGACAAGAGCCGATGTACTGAATCATCGTTGGACTTTGAAAGGCATCTGCTCTGCCCTTAGACGTTTGCATGTGAGTAGGAAAATATGGCATATCCACATTTTACTGCTACTCTGGCATTTCTTGATAACTTTTACAAGCTATGGAGGAATTGGGTTCCAAAGTATGGAGATGTGAGAACAAGCACATCGCACCTGCCAATTTTTCAGGGGAGGGGGACACAAAACCTTGGCCTGATATTCTGACTTTACCCTTTCGTGAACCCTTCAGGATCACATGCCATGGGCAGGGTGTGCTGGCTTCAGGGAGCACCTTGCCAATATTGATTCATGGTTACTTCACCCAACAGAGAGAGGAGGTAATACGCCGAGAGCTTTTTCTGTCACACCCAGCATTATCTCCAGTGGCAAGGTCGTAGCTCAAGGGTAGAGCTCGTGCTTTGCTTGGAACGGTGCCAGGCCCCATGCGTGGCATCTCCAGGCAGGGCTGGGAAAAGACTTGCAGGCTGGCTTCACATTTAGCACCAGGATACAGTTCGTAAAGGTTTACAAAGCATGGCTCAACAGCACTCATTGACCAAGGAGGCCATGATGGGCCCCAACTTGGATGACTCAAAAAATAAAAGGATTAGACAGATTCCTGTATGCTCTGCATGGACAGTCAGAGACAGCAATGCTCCTGAATAGGTAAAAGGGAAAGGTAAAGGACACCTGTCCATTCTTAAGGAAATCAGCCCTGAGTGCTCACTGGAAGGACAGATCCTGAAGCTGAGGCTCCAATACTTTGGCCACCTCATGAGAAGAGAAGACTTAATGGAAAAGACCCTGATGTTGGGAAAGATGGAGGGCACAAGGAGAAGGGGACGACAGAGGACGAGATGGTGGGACAGTGTTCTTGAAGCTACCAACATGAGTTTGACCAAACTGCGGGAGGCAGTGAAAGACAGGAGTGCCTGGTGTGCTCTGGTCCAGGGGGTCACAAAGAGTCAGACACGACTAAACAACTAAACAACAACAACAAAACGACACCTGGACGGTTAAGTCCAGTCAAAGGGACTATGGATTTGCGGCACTCACCTCGCTTTCAGGCTGAGGGAGCCGGCATTTGTCCACAGACAGCTTTCTGGGTCATGTGGCCAGCAGGACTAAACCGCTTCTGGTGCATGGAGGACCATGACAAGTGCCAGAGTGCATGGAAATGCCGTTTACCTTCCTGCTGCAGCGGTACATATTTATCTACTTGCACTGGCGTGCTTTCGAACTGCTAGGTTGGCAGGAGCTGGGACAGAGCAATGGGAGCTCACCCCGTCGCGGGGATTTGAAACGCCGACCTTCTGATCAGCAAGCCCAAGAAGCTCAGTGGTTTAGCCCACAGCGCTACCCGCATCCCTAATGCTTCTGAATACCAGTTGCTGGAAGCCACAAAAAGGGAGAGGGCTGATATGCTGGAATCCTGCTAGCTGGCTGCCCACAGCAGTGACGGATTTGGGCTTTCAAATTTCAGCGACCTGGACTTCAGAAGCCAGGGCACGCAATTAGCAGAGTGTGGTTCGCACACAGAAGTAGGCGTGAGGCGTAAGTCATGCTACAGCTACAGGTTTATTAAGCATAAATCAGAACAAAGGAACATGTCATCTCTCTCTCATGTCATCTCAGAGAGAACAGCAAAAGCAAAAGCTATACACAAACGGAAGTTCCCAGCAAGCTGTGCTGGAATGTAAACAGACATGTGACATGCAACCATCTCAGGCCTGTTCCTTAAGGTGGAATAGAAATGTCAACAGTTTGATGGGTGCTCTCACCACAATCCTGCAGGGGTCTCCTCCAGCCTTGGTCAGCACAGCCAAGAACCAGCGACAATGGAAGGCATTGTGCTCCAATAACATCTGGAGGGCCTTCTGTGGGCTGCCCCTGCTTTTTAGGCGCTGAGCAAAACCTGTCCTGTTTTCTCAACCTCAAATAGTATTTAGCTGCTTTCACGGCTTCTCCTCCTTGAAATTAGTATTGATTCTTGGCTGTCTTTATTCAACTTCTTTTTTTTTTTAAAAAAATATTTTTTTAAAAAAGAAGTTTTAAGTACCTTTTTATTCTTTTGCTTTTGTATTTATGGTTATTACTTGCCCTGGGACTTTCATTGATTTGGTGGGGTGTAAATTTACAAAGGCAAATGAACAATTTATTTTACTTTGACATTTATTCACAGCCCGCTCTCAGTGTCCTCCGGGTGATTCACGCAAAATGCATTGAAAACAAGCACCCGGCATAAGCAGCCTGAAATCATCTTAAGATAGCAATTAAAAGTAAATTGTTCCAATTGCTAACACAGAGATAGGGGAGTCACAGGGATTCTAGACATTGACAGACCATCCCTGACCACTAAGCATGCTGGCTGGGGCTGACGGGAGCCCGACTCTATTTGGAAGGCACCGGTTCTCCATTCCTGGACTCAAATATGATCTACAGGTGGTCTTCAACAGAAATCTGAGTGTGTTGTTTATCTCCTGTCTGGCAGATTACCTGTTAATACTTACTTGATTGGATACCCTGGGGAGCCTGGCCAGTCTTTTGTAATGATGAATACTTAGTTCCTGATCCAGGTCACAGGCCCACCCTATTCATACACAGACGTAACCTTCAGACAGGATTTGTGAAGGAGGAGGAGACCATGGGGAGGCTTTTCCATTTTCCTTTGACCTTGCAAAGAAATGTTTGAGGTTAATTTGGGAGGGACAAAATGGTTTCAGGACTTTCTGTGGGGTTTCAGACATGTGGTTTATATATCGATGTGCGTGCTTGGTTGGTGCATTTATTAACATTATATATATATATATATATATATTTGCTTTCGTAGATTTTCACGGGTACAGGAATGCAGGTTTTGGTGTCCTCGGGTGTCTTCCCGTGTAAAAGTTGGGGTGTCTAGGCGACGTTTCGACGAGGTCTCACTCGTCATCTTCAGGCTGGTGCTTTCGGCTTCTTGTTACTGGAACAGAGCAGGATCTCAGTGTTTGAGTTCCTATAAATACTGTTGAGGAGGTGTGGTGTATAGCCTCCAATGTTCTGGGCAGAGAGGAGGTTCCCAGGCTAGTGTGCCTTTTCTTCTTTTGTTCCTTAATTACTTGAGGGATATCTTGAGTGATTTCTTGAGTGATTTCCTGAATCCCACTTAGGTGGGTCATTAGGTGTGGATTAGTTGCTAAAGCCTTCGTGTCTTGAACTCTTGAACTTTGTGAAGAGTTTTTCTGAGAAGATGGCTGTACTGCACTTGGTTGTGCTCTGGCTTGGCTTCGTGTATAGGGGCGAGCTGTGGTTTTGTGGCCTGTGCCAGCCAGATCTGTGTAGGGATTGCAGGGGGGTGCAGCATCCGGAGGTGCCACCCTGGTTTGGCTACTGGATGGTGTCTGTAATTTATCTGTGGAGAGGGTCTGGGTTTGGGTCTGGTGTGGTTGAATGGTGATGGCGTTCTGTGTGCCTCTGGATCTGGTGTCAGATTTTGTGGGGAGGGCTAATTTCCAGATGTCTGGCAAGCGGGATGTGTCGTCACGCTTGTTCATGTTGTGAGGGTGTTTCTTCCTCTCTTTTCCAACACATGAAAGAAACAGGACACGAAATTAATTTTGCAGATTCCAAATTGCTCTTTAACATGGAACATCACCACAAGAGAATAATCATGGAAGCCATCGAGATAGAGAAACACCCTCACAACATGAACAAGCGTGACGACACATCCCGCTTGCCAGACATCTGGAAATTAGCCCTCCCCACAAAATCTGACACCAGATCCAGAGGCACACAGAACGCCATCACCATTCAACCACACCAGACCCAAACCCAGACCCTCTCCACAGATAAATTACAGACACCATCCAGTAGCCAAACCAGGGTGGCACCTCCGGATGCTGCACCCCCCTGCAATCCCTACACAGATCTGGCTGGCACAGGCCACAAAACCACAGCTCGCCCCTATACACGAAGCCAAGCCAGAGCACAACCAAGTGCAGTACAGCCATCTTCTCAGAAAAACTCTTCACAAAGTTCAAGAGTTCAAGACACGAAGGCTTTAGCAACTAATCCACACCTAATGACCCACCTAAGTGGGATTCAGGAAATCACTCAAGAAATCACTCAAGATATCCCTCAAGTAATTAAGGAACAAAAGAAGAAAAGGCACACTAGCCTGGGAACCTCCTCTCTGCCCAGAACATTGGAGGCTATACACCACACCTCCTCAACAGTATTTATAGGAACTCAAACACTGAGATCCTGCTCTGTTCCAGTAACAAGAAGCCGAAAGCACCAGCCTGAAGATGACGAGTGAGACCTCGTCGAAACGTCGCCTAGACACCCCAACTTTTACACGGGAAGACACCCGAGGACACCAAAACCTGCATATATATATATATATATATATATATATGACCTTAAATTTTTTATTTCACCCCCAAGATCTTGCTCCAGTTCCATCATGCCCAGTTCAGACCCCATGAGCCCAAATAGTCAGGTGACCCTGTTCTACACAGTGGCCTGATACAATGTCCAGGAACATGTTCAGAGCATGGCATGTTCCTGGAAACTCTAATGAAAGCACCCCCAGACCAATCAAACTAGCCAAACTGGCAGATGAAGAAGGCACCGGGGCATCTTCCCATCCAGCAAGTAGGGGGATCAAGTAAGTTCGTGGCACACTTATCGGTTCACCGGCCGGTTGCCCTTCTGCGTACAGCGCAAAGCAAACAGTCAGGATTCCACCCACCTGGAGCTGTCAGCAGAAATGCCAAGAAGCAAACAAAACACCATACGAACTCCTGTCACCTCTGCAGGGACATGAATGGCTGCCACGGCTTCTGGGCTCTTTTAACTTAAAGGCACGAGAAACCTTCAGCCCTGCTGCAAAAACAAAAGCCTCCTTTGCTTCCACCTTTGTCGTGTGGGGTGCGTTGGGAAGATGGGGGTCTCAGTACAGTGGTACCTCGGGTTACAGACGTTTCAGGTTACAGACACTTCAGGTTACAGAGTCCGCTAACCCAGAAATATTACCTCGGGTTAAGAACTTTGCTTCAGGATGAGAACAGAAATCGTGCTCCGGTGGTGCGGTGGCGGCGGGAGGCCCCATTAGCTAAAGTGGTGCTTCAGGTTAAGAACAGTTTCAGGTTAAGAACGGACCTCCAGAACGAATTATGTACTTAACCCGAGGTACCACAGTACTGAGTTACTACAGCACAGAACTGGAGTGACCCCCCCGCGCCTTCCTCTGTCCCCATTGGACCACACTGGTCCTGTTTACGCTACGTTTAACCTCCTTGCTTCAAAGAAGGATACTCTTTTAATAATAATAATAATAATAAAATTTTATTTATACCCCGCCCTCCCCAGCCAAGGCCGGGCTCAGAGCGGCTTACAAGCAATAATAAAAACAAGACGAATGATTACAACTTAAAAAACAAAAGTAAAGTACAACATTAAAATAATGGAACATTAAAATATTAAAATGTAGCCTCATCGCAGGAGGAGAAGGTTTTCCTGCTCTGGTTTGTCCCCAGACAAGTCTGAGCATGTTAACTGTGGTTTAGGGCAGAGCTAAGGTTTTGAATGGCAGCAGAATTCCTTTCACTGGCTTTTTACCTTTCCTGGGGTGGCCCTTCTGTGATGTAAAAGACGCTGGTGATGCGGGAGACACAGCCTGCCTTGTCCCCACTCGTTGTCCTCAGGTGTGTTAGAGAGGATGCTTAGCAGTGTCGATGGAAGAGTCTCCTTCACCAGCAAAATATCTGGGGACCCCTCAAAGAGCTACAATTCCCAGAGTTCCCTGTGGCAATTCCTGCAGAAGGGTTGGTTGTTAAATCGCTCTGGGCATTGTAGCTCAGGAAGGTGAATGGGGGCTCTTCTGACAACTCTCAGCAGCCTTAACAAACTACAGCTCTCAGAATCCTTTTGGGGGAAATTCACAACTGTTTACAGTGGCATCACAGAACATTAAATGTGTGGTGTGTATTACCAGAGGCCCCCCCCCTCTGAAGTTCAGAGGAACCACGGAGTCAGCACTGCTTGTATATGACTCACTCAAAAAAGATCACAAAGGCCCCCACCCCAATCCCTATTCCACCAGTAACAGCTTCAGAAAACTCAGTTTTGGTGCTTAGATGCTGAACAATCTAGCAATAATACCACCACAATATCCTGCATTCATAGGCCTGGGCAAACACTTCATAATTAAAGACAGATGGATATCACTGTGAAGTATAGTTGCAATTTCCTCCCCCCCCCCAAAAAAAAAACCCAGATCAATTTTTTAGTAAGGCCTAGGCAAATAAAAGTGTTTCTACCTAGAACTTAGCGCTCATGAAACTGGGGCTTTGAACACATTATTTCCACAAATGCACACACACGGCATTTCAAGTTGCCTTGTAGCCAAGGGGGTGGGGGCAGGGAGGGGCAGCTGTCCCCCCAAATCAACAAAAATCAATAAAAATTCTGAGGTTCTGCCCCCCAGTTGCCTGCCCGCCCCCCCCACAAAAATCCTGGCTCTGCCCATGTTCCCACCTGATGAGATTTACCTGTTTGGTTTCCCTGAGACTGAAACCCCCTCCTATTTATGAACTACTCATTTCATTAAACAGGAAGCTGCCATTTGAGCAGTCTGAACTGTACAGAGCTCAACTTAGTGGCGGCTGCCATCTTCAAATCGGACGGAAGCTGGTTTGAAGGAAAACGTACCAGACAGCAGTATTTCATGAAACTCCGGGATACGTATGAATTCTGGCTAAAACCAGAAGCCTCCAGCTTCGGACACCAGCAGCTGGAATGTGCTGGAGCCAGAGGGAATGGCCATGTGCTCGCAGCCCTGATGTTAGGCAGGGGGACCGCAGGAGAAAGCTGCAGAGCTGAGCAGGCAGGAGGACTGAGAATGCGCACTGCTGCCTGGCCTTTGGTCCGAGCCAGCAGGACTGCCATTATGCTCAGGGTAAAAGAGCATGGAGCCATGTAATGCAAGGAGACCTATTGAACCCATTTGCAAAATAAAATCAGGAAAAACCTTTAATCGGATTGCTTCTGGTGGCAGCAGCAGCTGTGGTCATTTCTGGCTTTTGGAAAGACCTGCTCTAAAATCTTGGAGATAGAAAAGCGTGGTGTGTAGAGCTGTTATCGACAAAAGGAATAAAACATAAGGACACTATTACTGGAAAGTGGCAGGATTTTGTTGTCTTTAGAAATACACCAGAAAGTGGAAGGCCAGCCCCTAGAGCTTGTTTGTTTGTTTTGTTTATTGCATTTATAAACCCACCTTTTTCTTTCAAAGGAGCTCAATCTGGGTTATACGATTCTCCTCCAGCTCCTCATTTAATCCCCAAAACAACCCTGCGAGGTAGGTTAGGCTGAGAGGCTGCCACAAAGTCACACCCAGTGAGCTTCTTGGACAAGTGGGGATTCGAACCCAGGACTCCCAGGTCCTAGCCTGACACTCTAAGGAATTGTTATTCTGAAGATGGGGGTGACATCTCCGGAGGGGGGGGGGACAAGGAGGAGAAGGCCAAGAAAGACCCTCACCGACTCTTTGTTGCTCCACTTCAATACAACAGTCCTGCAGTGCTGCCAGAGGGCTTGCCCTCAGGTAATTTCTGCCACTTCCCACTTACAGCCTGACTCCCTCGCAGGGCTGTTGTGAAGATTAACGGGGAAGGAGAGAGCCATGCATCGTGCCTTGAGCTCCGTGGAGAAAATGGTGGGGGGGGGGGGGCTATTGATTGGCTTTTCGTTCTTGATTTTATCATGTATTTGGTGTTTTTATATTGCATTTTTTATGTCGGGAACCGCCCTGAGATCTGTGGATGAAGGGTGGTGTACAAATAATAATAATAATAATAATAATAATAATAATAATAATAATAATAATAGGAATAAATAAATGACAGGAGCAATAGGAAAGTGCAGTCCTGTGCACTTAATTTCAGCAGTTCCAGGACTGCTAAAAGCTAAGTCACAGGAGTCTCTGAAATGCTTTTACACCTAAGCAATGTGGTGCCATGTATACTTAGAAAACTTATGTCATAGCACATCAGCACGTGTGATTTAGAACGGGGATGATTTGCAAACTTCCCAGAAGCCGTAAAAAGACAGGTATTGACAAGATCCTTTGGGGATGGATTTCCGTAGTTCCAGGTATGAGTTAGGGGAGAGGGGGAGAAAACCCCATACAGTGGTACCTTGGTTCTCAAACTTAATCCCTTCCGGAAATCCGTTCCAAAACCAAAGCGTTGCAAAACCAAGGCACTCTTTCCCATAGAAAGTAATGCAAAATGGATCGATCAGTTCCAGACTTTTTATAACAAACCCTAAAACAGCAATTTAACATGAATTTTACTATCTAACGAGACCATTGATCCATATAATGAAAGCAATAAACAATGCACTGCAGTCACACAATCAATCCATCAGTAGCTGAACTGGGTTCCACACAGTCACAAAAACAAAACAAAAAAAGCTGCAAAAACAAAAGCAAATAGCAAAAACAGACGGACCTCAGCATAACACTCAAAACGGAAGTGTGGCCCTCAAACTGGAAGCGTAACACTCAAAACGGAGCACGTTCGGCTTCCAAAAAAAGTTTGCAAACTGGAACAGTTATTTCTGGGTTTGCAGTGTTTGGGTTCCAAGTTGTTTGAGTACCAAGGCTTTGGAGAACCAAGGTAACCCTGCATTGCACTAGATTTCACAGCACAGGTGGGTGGTCCATTTTATCTGTAGGGCTCCTTCATTACCTTCAAGAGGACAGCACATAATGGGGACACCTGCTCCCTGTTACGCAACATGTTTCAGAGAAGAACAGGCCTATGTAATGTTGAAACTGCTCTTAAAAAAAAAAACAACGTATCTAAATAAACTGCTGGTTCTTTTTTTAAAAAAAATATTGGCAGATTGATTTCTCCTCCCAGTGGCTTAGCGTTTTCAACTCTTTTCAACCCTGGTGATTAAATTTTGATTACACAACCTTCTGCAGGTCAACGTATTTCCTTTTGCTCCACCCCTCTCAGAAGGAAATAAATGTCCACCCAAGCCTCCTTTAGTCACTGGGCTACTTTGGTATCAGAAGACAAGGAGCTCTGCGCTACCCTGAAGCACTTCCTTGCCTTACCTCTGCCCCAAAGTGCCAACCTTCTCAACGGCAGAAGTCAGAGGAAGCAATGATGGACCTCCTGCCATTCTCCATGGAGACTTGGGCTCTTCTCGCCCTCTTCATAGGTCTACTGATGCTGTAAGTAAATTCTGGCATTATTGTTCAATCCCTCGGACTATCATCTGTGCAAAACTGGGAATTTTCAGCCTTGGCCAACCAGGCTCCATAGTCTTGGAGGTCCTGTGGGCAAGTCCTCTTTCACCCTTCCTCCCTTGTGAGTCCACCTCCTCAGTGCCTTTATCAGCAGGTGCCATTTCTGGTTCTGGTGCAGAATCCTGGGAACTATAGTTTCTGGTGCAGAATCCTGGGAACTATAGTTTGTGACTGCCAGAAGAACCCTCTAGTCCAGCATCCTGGTTGGTGGCCAACCAGATGCCCATTATGGGAACCACACAGACAGGGTTCGAGAGGTGGGAGAACCACTCTCGCTCCCCTGTGTCTTCCAGCAACTGCCATTCAACTTAAGCTTGATGGGAAATGTAGCTTTGTGAGGTCCGCATCCCTAACACACTACAGTTCCCAGAACTCTTCATGATGCACGGTGCAGGTGTGAGCAGCTGCACATCTACTGACCCTCATGGGCAGGTAAAACAAACAAGCAGGTTTGCTGTTGAAGTACCAACAGCAGGGATCATTCAGTTAGTCGCCTAAGGGTTAGTTGTTAGAGGTGGGAGGTGTTGCCTAGCAAGCTGTCAGAATGGCAGGCTACTGGCTGAGGCCACTTGTGCTCTGATTGGCTGTGTAATTCTGAGGGAGTTTCCCCCTGTATGCTTAGTTGAACAAGGCCTGTACATGGACAATGCCTGTAAATAATAATAAAAACCCCCACTCTGTTTATTTTATATGCTGCTTTTCTTCCATTTACCTCAGTAAAGTATGATCAGCTTCTTTTCTCTCTCGATTCCACCTCCATTATTCAAGTGACTCTGTTAACATACTAAAGGTGACTTGCAGTCACCAGGACTAGAAACCTGAGAAATTTCATCTTTGCAAATTTTACTATGGAACAATATGGTCTGCATCTCCCAGGCTAATGTGCAGTTCAGAACTTCCTTTTACACTCCCCAAATGTTCTGAAGCATGCCTTAGCTATGGAAGCAGAGCAAAATGCATTTAAAAATGTGGACTTTGAGAGAAAATTCATTTTGGGCTATTTATGTGTTGAACCGCAGCTAGCTGGGGCTGATAGGAGTTGCAGCCCCAAACATTTGGAGGTGATCTACATTGTTTTTTTCCTCTCTCTCTATCTCATTAGGTTTGTAAAGCAAAGGTATTAATGAATGTTTACTTACCTGTGTGTTCCCCCCTGAGACAAATGGCGTATAAGTTGTGTTCTGTATTCATAATTTAAAAAGAAAAGAAACATGTGGGGTTTTTTTAATAGAGTAAATACATAAATGTGCATTGTGGGAGAGAGAAATGATTCAAAGCTTACATTTAAATGCAAATTCTTTTACAGAGTTTCTTTCAAAAATAGCAGATTAACGGGTGCAGTGGTAAGGTTTATTTTGGGGGGTCTGCCCTGCACCCCCTAGGCAAGACTGCCACCCCTTCAGCAGTGCCAGAGTAAAATCCAGCTGCCAGTCTACTTGGAACGGGGTGATGGGCACCATCTTGTTTTTCGCCTCAGGCAGCAAAATGTCTTTGTCTGGCCCTGCGTAAATGAACTCTCACAACCAGGCGACATGGGCCACATTCTCCCCAGACATTTACAGCTCTGTGACCCCATTTTAAACAGCTGTGGCTTCCCCAAAGAATCCTGGGAGTTGTAGTTTGTTGAGGGTGCTGAGAGTGGTTAGGAGACCCCCTTATTCCCCTCGCAGTGCTATAATTTCCAAAGTGAAGGAGGGTTGATTGCTAAACCACTATTGGATCGCCAGTTCTGCGAGGGGAATAGGGGGGTCTCCTAACAGCTCTCAGCACGCTTCACACACTACAACTCCCAGAATTATTTGGGGGGAAGCCATGGCTGCTTAAAGCAGTGTCGCAGAGCTTTCAAAGCAAGCTGCAAATGTGTCCTTAATGAACTTTGCCTGAACAACAAAAAGTGGTGCATGGTTGGCCAGGAGCGTGAGCAAAAACTCAGAGCGATACCCTTAAAAAACCCCAAAAAACTGGGTTTTGTTTTTTTAAGCAACTTAAAACCAAGAAGAAGAAAAACCAAAATCCCGAAATGAAAACCCAGTTCAGGCTGTGACTTCCAGCTCCGCTTTGATTCCTCAGCAATAAATATGTGTAAGCAGCATTTTTCTCCTGTGCTTCCTCCTCCTCCTCCCCCTCCCCCTCTGTTTTTCTGCCTCTTCGCCTTGAGCTGGCAATGAGCTATGAGCCCAGAGAGAGAAGCTTTGCTTTTTTTTAAAAAAAGGGAAAAAATATCTATTTTATTTTATTTTGCTAAAGCCGTTAAGGACCCCTTTCCGCTGGGGCACCTTTTTCCTTTATGAAATGATTGCTTTTACCTCAGGGTTATCTCTCTCTGAAGATTTCCGCCGAAGCAGCAGGCACCCAGCCTTTTATCAACGGGGGCGCTTATTAAACAGCCTTACAAAGTAGTGATTGCCAGAGTCGGGGAGGGCAGGATCCGCCCCCCTCCTCCTTCCCAGAGTAAATGCTTAATTCCTGAGTTAACATTAACAACTTGAGCGCCTCCGGGAAGGGTTTTGAAGATCTATCATCCGAACATTGTGTTCTATTTATTAAGGGATGGGGAGAGAGCGGCCGTTTTTAACAGCTAAGCTAATTTCATTTAAACAGAACATAACTTTCTTTCTTTTTATCAGCAGCAACCAGAAGTCTGGTTTTGTCTTCCACCTCGGCGGCACAATGGCCTCCTTCCAAAATGGAGGCCCTCATGCGTTACCCCTCCGCCTGCTCTGCCCCGCTGTCTGTCGCTCTGAATCATTAGCAGAGAGCGGAAATGGCAAATAAGTCACATTCCCTCCGGATATTTAAAGCACCATGATACCGCTTTAAGCATTCATGGCTTCCCCCAAGGAATTCTGGGAGCTGTAGTTTGTTAAGGGTGCAGGTGTTTGTTAGGATGCCCCTATTCCACCTCACAGAACTACATTTCCCAGAGTCAATCCCACTTTCCACGAAACCAGGGATTGTAGCTTCCTAACAACGTGCCACTCCCTCAACAAACTACAGTTCCCAGAATTCTTTGCAGGGAAGCCATGACTGTTTCACGTGGTGTCATAGGTTTTTTAATGTGTGGCATGAATGTCTTCTTCCATGTTTCTCAACAAGGGGGGCGGGCTCCCCACACTCTCACGGACCCAACTACCCACAGACACAATCAGGCATTTACCTGGTGGTATTGCAACCAATCCGTCACTAACTCCTTTATTTCCTCATATGTTTTTAATTTTAACTGACTTCCTACCTCTGTCAACAAATCTTTCTATGTGGCCCACTCTCCTTTCATATTTAACTGTTTCACTGCTATTGCTTCGATTAGAGAGAGCCACCAAGGAGTTTTACGTTCCAATAATTTTTTATATCTATTCCACACACCCCACATAAATTGATTTTCTTCTTGTGTGATTCAGGAATCCTTTATGCACTTTTATTTTATCATACCATCCATATCGATTATCATAACCTTCCAAATCCAATAATCTGTATTCTCTAACAAAATCCAATCCCTCAACCAACATAGACAGGACACTTCATAATATAGTCTCAAATCTGGCAGGGAGAAATCAGGCAGACATACTGTTTGCTGGCTGAGGGTTATGGGAGTTGGAGTCCAGAATATCTGGAGGCAGGGTTGCCATACGTCCGGAATTTCGCGGACACATCTGGGATTCGGCAGTCGGAAGCAGTGTCCTGGCGGAACTCACTGAAATGTCTGGGGAAATCTGGATGTATGTGGAAGAACCTGGCAGTGTGAGTCAGCTCTTAGTTGGATAGAAAAGGATAGCGGCACACATGTCAAGCACAGTTGCTAAGAACAGCCAACACTGCCCTGACTTTAGATTTGTGCACAGTGGTAGAACTTGCAGCAGTCAAAAACAGTAAAACTGAGCGGTTAAAAGGCTTAACCATTCCTTCTTCCAAAGTCCTATCTGTATCAGAGATCATAACTATTTTATCAAGCTTTAGAAATTTTGAGGAAGGGTCTTGGCTCAGTAGTAGAGCACATCCTTTACATGTGCAAATGGTCCTAGGTCCTTAAGGTAATTACATCACATTTCCAGAGCGGATATACAAAGGCTCCTTGGAAAACTGCTGCCATTGTGTACAATAGTGAGCAAAGGGAACCAGTGGCCTCTCGGTGATGGAAGGCAGTTTTCTAAGTTCTTAAGAAATCAGCAGAGAGTTCAGGGGGCCCAGACCAGAGGAACAGCCTTCCACTGGGGTCTTGTTTCACGGGGTTCATTGGGAGAGGGCTAGTTGTTGTTATTAATTATTTTGTATCTTTATTTTTATCTCTTTTTTTTAGATTTATGTGGAAAATGTCCAATTTGGTTGTTTCCTTTTTGATGAGTTTTCTTTATTGTTTGACTACAGTTGTTATGTTTGTAATTATGCTTGTGGGCTTTGAACTATGAATACTCTTGCACAGACACACAGACACACGCACTGCCAATTCATCCTGCAGTTGCTAAGTGATGTATTTGCACCAAACTTTAGTGTCTGAATAGCCTTCTTTTCCTCATGCACCTGCCCTGTTACTACGATCATCGATGCTGCAAAGCAACACCCCACTCTTCCTTTTGTTTTTACCAAAGCATAATGGATCCCCTTCATTTCTTTTCAGATATGGCATTTGGCCCTATGGCGTCTTCAAGAAACTGGGCATCCCAGGACCACAGCCAATCCCTTTCTTGGGCACTGCCAGCGCCTATCGCAAAGTAAGCTCACAAAAGAAGGCCATTTCATTAACTGAGGGGCACTGAGGTACAGTGGTCCCTTGGTTCTCAAAAAGAAAAGGAAAAAAACACACACCAATTTAAAATACAGGTTAAAATGCAATTTAAAATGCAGCCTCATTTTAAAAGTAGCCGATAGATCAAGACCATAAGGGGAGGGAAACAGAAGGGTCAGACTGAGTCCAAACCAAAGGCCAGGCGGAACAGCTCTGTTTTGCAGGCCCTGAGGAAATATGTCAAGTCCCACAGGGCCCTAGTCTCTTGTGACAGAGCGTTCCACCAAGTCGGGGCCAGTACTGAAAAGGCCCTGGCCCTAGTTGAGACCAACCTAACCACCTTGCCACTTGGGGCCTCCAAAGTGTTGTTATTTGTGGACCTTAAGGTCCTCCACGAGGCATACCAGGAAAGGCGGTCCTGTAGGTACGAGGGTCTTAGGTCGCATAGGGATATGATTTTGTTTCGCTGCAGGTGAGAAGTTATTTAAAGATTGGCATTATTTACAGAATGTTGTGCCATTACGGACACTGTGTCTGGAAAAAGTGATGCTACGCCATGGTTTGTTAACTAAATTACAAGTCATCTCACAGATGAGCAAAGGGCCTTATTTATCCCAATCTTGGTTTTGTTTCGCAGCTGCTCTTGCCTCAGGCCTCTGTAGTGTAGCAAGCATGGTTAGTCAGCTGGGCTGGGACAAAGCACACTTTCGCTAAACAAATTATGGCTTTGCATCGTGGGGGTACCAGGCTTAAGCTGAATTTAACTCTGTATTAAAATATCCATTACAGGGAGTAACGGAGTTTGACAGAAAATGTTTTCAAAAATATGGAAGAATGTGGGGGTGAGTATGCCTTTTCTTCTTCTTTCCTTAAGCTGGGAAATTCAGTCAACTTGTAGAGTGATCGGTTAACATTTGGGAAGAGAAACTTTTAGTTGGTGGAGCTACAGACATGAAGTTGCATTTGATTATCACTGGATTGCTATTTTGGTTCTGGTGTGTTTTGAAATGAAGAAGAGAAAGTTAAAGGTGGTCCTCCTTTCTAGAAGCAACCTTAGTTTATTAAATTATAATATATTTCATGCTCTCCTGAATAAACTCTGGCAGACGCAGAAATATCAAGGTCTGAGTAAAGTAGATATTTATTTAAACGCAACCAGCTGAAGGTAGGCTTGTCTTGTTCCTGCCTCCTGTGCGGTGAATTAATTGTGGCAGGTCAGGATTGCTGCCCCTGCATTAATGGAGAAAATTGGTCCCTTAAATTGTGGCTCTAAAAAGCATGCTTTGTTTGTATTTTGCAAAGATTTTTATTTTTTTAATTGAAAAGCAAAAAACTCAAAACAAATCCCGAGAACAGCACTCCTGCTTCCTTTCAGTTTTACCCAACCTGAAAGCATAGCTCAGCTCCAATCATACAGTAGAGAGAATCTGAAAGTTACTGGTGTCAGTATAAAGAAAAATGTTTAAGTGTGTGTTCATATTTACTGCTGTTCCTAACTGCAAAGCACTAACTGACTGGTGGTGCCAACTTTGGAGAGGTGGCAGGATATAAATACAGTGGCACCTTGGTTCTCAAACTTAATCCTTTCCGGAAATTCATTCCAAAACCAAAGCGTTCCAAAACCAAGGCGCACCTTCCCATAGAAAGTAATGCAAAATGGATTAATCCGTTCCAGACTTTTAAAAACAACCCCTAAAACAGCAGTTTAACATGAATTTTACTATCTGATGAGACCATTGATCCAAAAAAGGAAAGCAATAAACAATGTACTGCAGTCACACAATCAATCAATCAATCAATCAGTAGCTGAACTGGGTTCCACACAGTCACAAAAGAAAAAAGAGCCACAAAAATACAAACACAAAATAAACAGCAAAAACAGACGGACAGAAGTGCGGCACTAAAACTGGAAGCGTTACACTCAAAACGGAGCACGTTTGGCTTCCGAAAAAAGTTTGCAAACTGGAACACTTATTTCTGGGTTTGCAGTGTTTGGGTTCCAAGTTGTTTGAGTACCAAGGAGTTTGAGAACCAAGAGACCACTGTAAAAGGATTAACTGATAGGCTGATTGCAAAGCAACTTATTCTGGGGCTGTGGTTTGAGGGATCAAGTGGTTTCTAAAGATGACAGAAGTTGGACACCCATGCCTTAAAACCAGCCAGGAAGTGCATGGCACAGTCCAGTCACACTGGGGCAGTCCATAATTTCCCATCTTGCCAGCAATGGCACAGCTTACTCAGAGGAGCTTTTGTCCTAGGTTTTATGACGGCCGGTGGCCTGTGCTGGCTGTTACTGATCCAGCCATCATCAAAGTTGTCCTGGTGAAAGAGTGCTACTCCGTCTTCACCAATCGCCGGGTAAGTCCCTATTTTCAGTCACTTTCTGAAGGGGCCCTTTAAGGCCCAGCAGGGCCTCATGTCCCAGGAAACAAAGCTAAGAGGCAACTGGAAGAGGGACCTGAAACAAAAAGGTTGCAGTGTTATCGCTACCGCCTTGAGCATTTTGTTGATATATTGGCTCACAGTTCCTTGTCAGGGGCCATTTGAGGGGTTTAAATATATGTTTACAGTGGTGCCTTGCAAGACGAAATTAATTCGTTCCGCGAGTTTTTTCGTCTTGTGAATTTTTCGTCTTGCGAAGCACAGTTTCCCATAGGAAATGCATTGACGGTTTCCCATAGGAAATGCATTGACGGTTTTAAGAAAAAGTCGCAAGACGTTTTCATCTTGCGAAGGAAGCCCATAGGGAAATTCGTCTTGCGAAGCAACTCAAAAAACAAAAAACTCTTTCGTCTTGCGAGTTTTTCGTCGCAAGGCATTCGTCTTGCGAGGTACCACTGTATTTTAATATACAAATGCCTACATTTCTGCATACCTCGGAAAAGCCCCCCTCCCCTAAGAAAATGCACAGAAAGAAGCTACAACTTAATTTTGGGGTGGTTATGTTTCGTTTCTAGGTATGTAGCTCCACGATAGAGCCTCTGCCTTGCATGCAGAAGGTTCTGTGTTTAATCATAGGATCATAGAACCTTGAGTTGGGAGGGACCCTGCAGGTCATCTAGTCCAACCCCCTGCAATGCAGGAATCTCAATGAGATCATACATGACAGGTGGCCGTCCAACCTCTGCTTAAAAACCTCCAGCGAAGGAGAGTCCACAACCTCCTGAGGGAGACCATTCCAATGTTGAAGAACCCTTGCTATCACAATGTTTCTCCTAAGTCTCGTTTCCAGACCCATGATCATCTCTCCTTCTCTCCCTTTTTTTTTTTAATCTCCTGACAGATGTTCGGTCCAACAGGCAAGCTGAAATCAGCTCTTTCAGTAGCTGCAGATGACCAGTGGAAGAGGATTCGCACTGTGCTGTCCCCCACTTTCACCAGTGGGAAGCTTAAGGAGGTAAGAGCTGGGACTGAGCTCACAATAAATGCTTAAAAGACCTAATAGTATTTCCTGCAATGCCCAGTCCAAGTCCCTGACCAGGACTGGCTTAGCCAGCAAAAACATGTTAATAAAGAGTTCTGGCCAGTATATTCTCCTATCCCTTTCTAAATGTTGCGAATGATCTAGTCTTTATTGCGCAAAAAGCATTTCCCTTGAGAATCTCGGTGGTAATTCTTTCATCAGAGAAGCCTAATTAGAAGTGCTGGTTTTGACCTTTAGTATACACTCAAAACTATGGGGAGGACAATGCGGATTGGGATATGTCATCCCTTCAATGTGGGAAGCAGTAAATGCCTCTGAATGCCCATTGCTTGGAATGACAAGTGTCACTGTTGTGCTTGAGTCCTGCTTGTGGGTTCCCACCGGGGCATCTGGTTGGCCGCTGTGAGAGCAGGATGCTGGGCTCAGACGAGCCCCCTTTGGCCTGATCCAGCACCCACACTATTCTTAGGTTATTGCATGTAGGAGCCACTGCCAAACCAACACCCCTTTGCCCACTCCCATCCTACACAGTTCCCCATCCCCTCACAGGTCCTCATTGTTCCTCTATCCCTGCTTTATTCAAACATCCACTGTTGTTTAAAACTGCCACTTTAAAACCTCCCCTTCTTGTTTGTTGCCCTCCCTTCCCCTGGCCTGCCTTCATGCAAAACCAGGATTGGGATGGGGACACTACAAATCCTCCAATGGGGATTGCGTGATGACAACCCTACATTTTTATGCATATAGGAAGATATACACTAGGCTGCTTCTAAGGTGAACTTGAAGAGATTGGGAGAGTTAGGAAGCAACAAGTCTGCAGTCAGGGAGGGAGTTTCAGTTTGGTTTCCTTAATACAGGGCACACTTTTGTTTTTGGGGTGCCTTTTGATGTTATTGCAAGCAGCAGTGGTTGGAGGACCAGGCAGGATATAAATGACCCCCTTTCTGCTTTGTGTTGCCCTGTGCCCCCTTCTCTCCCCTCCTCACCCTGTTGCCGCCACCTAAGATGTTTCCTATCATCAAGCACCACGTGGACAGCCTAGTGAAAAGTATTCAAGGCAAAGTGGAGAGGGCGGAGCCTGTGGACATCAAAGAGTGAGTAGCTGCCCAATATGGAAAGTCATGTGACTTTGGGAAAACTCACCTTTTAGGGTGATAAATAGGCCTATGGTCTGGGGGGAGGGGAAAGCAAGATTTAGTGTGGCTGAGACTGGAGATGGTGGAATAGTCTTGGGCAGGGGGAGACAGTGGCATTCCTGGCTTCCCTTGAGCCGAACAGGTGGAATTCCCTTCCAAGAGAGATTAGGCTGCCTCGCTCCTTGCTATCCTTCCACTAGCAGGCTAAGACCTCTTTCTTTGGGCTGAAACTTGCAAGCTGCTTGCACAGTACTCACTATATAATTAAAGGTGCTCTTGACAACTTGGAGAGTCAAGACCCGCCCCTGCCCCCTGGAGGGGGCCAGGCAGATTTGAGGATTTGGCAGTCCTAGGCCAGAGACACAGCAAATACCCTCCCATGCAAAAAAACCCCCCCAAAACCTCACCCCTCCTGATTTTCACCGAATAGGGCAAATTCAACCCACTTGTTCCAGGCTTTCTTCTTCTTCCTGATTTCTGTCCTGTGTTTTATTTTATTTTTTGTCTGTTTAGGAAATTTGGGGCCTACAGCATGGATGTGGTAACCAGCACTTCCTTTGGGGTGAACACGGATTCCATGAACAACCCCAAAGACCCCTTTGTCAGGGAGGCGAGCAAGCTGGTGCGGTTTGACCTGTTCTCCCCAGTCTTCGTTTTATTATGTACGTTACTTCTACTGCATATAAATATAAATATCCCTGCTGCTCCCAGAGGCCAGCGTCTCAGGGCTTATCTCCCAGAGCTTTTTTGGGGCACCACACTTTCCAGGCAAAGCTCCATGCTTTAAAATTCTGTGTCCAAGATATTTTTTATTTTGTCTTGGCGCTTTCCCCAGGAAAACCCAATTTCCATTTGCTCTGATCTTGCATTTAAACACAGGTTTTCCCAGGGAAAACACCAGGACAAAAACACACAAGTGCTTGGAGACAGAGCTCTAAAGCCTGGCCCTGTGCTTAGGAATGCAGCACAAAATGAGGTCTGGATGAGCCCTTAAACCAGTTGCCCTGCATATGCTGATTTGATTTGACTGACATCCTGGGATTGGGGCTGGAGAGTCACTGGCCTGGTTCAAGCGAGGAGCTGGGCTGGAGACGGTCTCCTCCATTCATGGTGGCCAGGGCAGGCTGTGGACCGTTTTCCGCCTACTGACCTCACCCCACAGACCTGGGCCCATGCTCTGGCAGGGTGGAAGGAGACCAGTGGCAACAGAGCTGCTCTGCGGTGGAAAAACCCCCTTTGGATGGGAGTCTTGGCCAAGAGAGGGCGTTCTGTGAGGTGCTGCTGCTGTTCTCCTTGGCTTTGGATGAGTTTTCAGCTTATCAAAACCCAAGTTGGCAGTTGCCACCACCACCAAGGCTGAAGAGGGGTGGCAGCTGAAAGGAAAGGGTTGGAGGTGGGGTTTTGGTGGTGGAATCGGGGTCTCTCGCCCCCTGTGGAACATGCTGCCCAAGGCAGGTCGCTTCAGGATGCCTCAGTGGTGTGCCGGCCGGCCGGGAGAACCCATCCAACACATCCCTGGACCCTGGTGATGCTGGGATGCCAAGCCATGCTGTCTCCCTTCTAAAGGGTTTTCTAACTGCACAATCCAAGCCTTCTGTGCATATGAGTACCTCCTCAACTGTGAGGCTTAGAAAATGGGGACTTGCATGCTGGGATAATGCTGCCGCTGCTTCCTAAGGCTTCTTCTTTGCTCTCTCTCTCCCCTCCAACCAGATTTCTTTCCATTCCTAAGTCCCGTTCTGGACAAGTTGAACTTCCATATCTTCCCCAGCAGTGCTGTGAACTACTTTGCCAGGGCAATCGCGAACATCAAGAAGGAACGGGAGCAAGCGAAAGGAAAGGTAAAACAACAACAACAACAAAATCCTCAGTGAGTTAACCTAGATGGGGGGGGGGGGGAATCATTTTAGATTTTTTAGATGGGGGGGGGAGTGCATTGGTGAGTCCTGACACTCTGATGTGACTGGTTAATTTTCTGAGTTGTTGTTGTTGTTTTTAAAAAAAGATTCGTTTATAGAAGAATTTTAAAAAGATTGCAGACTGACTTAAAAAAATTAAATTCTAGTATTTGTATACCGCCCTATACCTGGAGGTCTCAGGGCAGTTCACAGAATAAAATCAAAATATAAAACCACAAAATACACAATCAAAATAAAAACAATAACCCAATAACACCCCCCCCCCGAAAAAACACACACCACACACACTCATTTTAGAACAGCATAGGATCCTCACAACATTTAAAGCAAGACAATTAACAAACCTGGACAGGAGCCACTCATTGAAAAGACCATAATCTCAGAAATGTCTGTGGCAATATTGATTGGCAACCCAATTGGCCAGGTGCCTTTCTGATGCAAAGACAAAAAATAAGGATGGGAAGGGAGAAGGGGGAGCTTTCCAGTCCCTCCCACCCCCCATTCAAATTGCATTGCTTATAAGGGTAAGCCCTCATGCCAGGATAGCTCAGTTGGTTAGAGCAAGGCACTGAGAATGCCAAAGTTGCGGGTTCGATCCCTGTATGGGACAGCTGCATATTCCTGCCTTGCAGGGGGTTGGACTAGATGATCCCCGAGTTCCAATGATTCTAAGATTCTGTGGTTATTTTTGTTCCCAGGGCAGAGTGGATTTCCTACAGCTGATGATTGACTCCCAAAAGTCAGATGTGCAATACGAGAGCAATGGTGTGAACCACAACTATAAAGGTAACATGTGCAATGGGGGTTGTTGCATAGCTGTCAACTTTTCCCTTTTCTTGCGAGGAATCCTATTCAGAATAAGGGAATTTCCCTTAAAGAAAGGGAAACGTTGACAGCGATGGGTTGTTGTGGTGTTTAAATGGGGAGGGGAACCATGTATGATGCCTTGAGCTCCTTGGGAAGAAAAAGGCGGGATAGAAACCAAATACCTAACAAATAAATAAATCGAGGCACACAAACTCTAAACAGAAGGAGTCTGGCAGCCACACCCATCCTGTGAGGGAGAAACGAATTTGAGCCTCAGGCTCTGTGTAGCTTTTGTATTCGTCGCCGTAAATTTCATTTCACAATAACAATTACAGCAACAACTTCCATTCCATCCCGGAGCTTCTGGGCTGATCACAGATATCACCCCGCCCTGAGCTCCTTAATTGGGGTAGGAATATATATTCAGAAAAAGCAGATTTTGCAACCTTGGCAGCAACCCATTCTTCCTTTGATGTTTTCTATGAACATTAATTAACAGTACTAGGAATTCATTATGCGATTCCACCCTCCAGCCTTGCCTAGGGATAGGCATAGAAGCAGGTGAGCCCATCCCCTTTTAAGTCATCCTGTTTTCAGTGGCGGAACTACATTTTGGGTGGCCCTAAAACTTGAACTGTCATGGAGACCCCTTCTCAGCCAGGAATGAAGTCGAGGTAACCACTGTTCTTGTCTTCAGTGGGGTTGTTCCATGACAGTTCTGCACTTAACCCCCCCCCCCAAAAAAAAACCTACTACATCTCAGATCTGGATTAAAATTGCTGTACTGGGTTATCTCACATGTCAAAGTCACTGGTGTGAATAAATATTTCCTATGCATTATAGTTCTCAGGTTATTGGTGGGATCGAAATAATATACTTCATTAGTTTCACATACCCTCCAACATTACAATAGAGACGTCCTCAGGAAAAGTGGGACATTCCGGGATCAAATCAGAAACCGGGACGGCTTCTGTAAATCCGGGACTGTCCCTGGAAAATAGGGAGGCTTGGAGGATCTGATTTCCTAGTAGATCTGCCTGCGCTTCTGTCCAAACTTTCACCTTTCTCTTTCCTTTCTCTGTACAGCATTGACCGAGGAAGAGATTTCGGCACAAGCCATTGTGTTCATATTTGCGGGATACGAGGCCACCAGCAATATCCTCGGCTACATGGCATACGAATTAGCAACCCACCCGGACGTCCAGCGAAAACTGCAAGCTGAGATTGACGCTGTCCTGCCTAATAAGGTATTTAGCAGCGCTCAGGGCCAAGCAGTAGAGGAACCCCTTCCATCAACCACATCCATTATGCAGCACCTGCCTGTGACCTCTTTTACTATTAAAAAAGCAGATATAAAGTGGCATTGTATAATACAGGGCCTCTGTGCTAGGGATGTTGGAGGAATTTGGCACCTGTGAATTCTGATGCAAGCTCACCTGGCCGTGGAACTGTTTAGTGCAGTTTGGAATGCAATCTGCCATCTTTGAGGTTGTTGGGAAACGCCCTGGGTGCCCCTGCAGCCCCCGAACTCCGAGCATCCTCCGGTATGCGCAGCTCTGGAAAAGGGATTTCCCTTCTTCTCCAGTGCGCTTCATCGACATATATCAAATGATATATGCACACTAATCTTCTGGCAAAACACAGCAAGAAGTGTGAGACATCGTAGAGCTAATCTACCTATTTATTTGCACACTATGTACAGACAAAGGATTCATGGTGTCCTCTCTCTCTAGCTCCGAGGGAAGAACAGACAGAAGTAAAAGCAAAAGTACAGTACAATAGCTAATATCCCGGAAGAGATAAGACTGTCTTCCATTCCCACACGCTTCCCAGACAGGCATGTGATTTACACCAATCTCATCTTCAGCTTCGGAGGCGTGACATGCTAACAGAGGTTTCACGGACTCCATATTTTGCAATGTGTTTCTCGGCTCAGAAACAAATGGAAAAACAATGCACCAATATTCATACATTCAATCGACGCAAAGGCAAAAGAAAAAATTATGTACCCAAATTTAATGATTTGTTTCATGAAATGAATACACTACCTGATTACCTTCCTTTTACTTAAAAAAACACACACCCTTAGAAGCAGTTTACAAAAGAAAGACAAAATATTGGTAAAAACAGTTAAAAGCAACTGTTTTAAAACATTTTAAAATAGAATAAAATCAGCTATAAATGAAAAAAAAAAGATTAAAGGAAATGGTAGCATTCTACATACTACGTATCTGGGACAGCTTCTCTAAACAAAAATGTCTTTAGCAGGCACTGAAAAGAGAACAGTGAATGTACTTACCTGGCTGGACAATGAGGAGTGGAGGGGGTGGGGGTCCACCTGGAGAACCCCTGAGAGAAGCCTCAGGAGAGAAGGCACAGAGCCAGGGGAGTGGGACACAGAAGACAGGTCAGAGGATGAAAGGGGGCAGAATAGTTGGATGCTGAAGAAGCAAAAGGCTTGAGTGAGAGAGAAGAAGAGGCAAAAAGCACTGCAGACACAGGACAGGCAGCTGAGGAGGAGCTGGGGACAGAGGTCACAGCAAACTTGTAGGAGCCTGACGGTCCTACTGTATTCAGCTCCCTTCCTCCCTTGTCTAAGGGCCTAGAGGGCCCTGCATGTAGCAGAACAAAGAGCACAGAGGGTGCAGAGTCCTCCTCCCAGATCGAGTTTAAGACTGTTGGGAAAACATCCAGCCAAGGAGGAAGTGGGAGGAACAGATTGTCAGTTCTGGCAACTGCTTTGCCCGTAGGTTTCTCTGTTTGTATTCTGTTTCCTTGAACAAGGTACGCGGGTGGTACTGTGGGTTAAACCACAGAGCCTAGGGCTTGCCGATCAGAAGGTTGGCGGTTCAAATCCCCGTGATGAGGTGAGCTCCCATTGCTCGGTCCCTGCTCCTGCCAACCTAGCAGTTCAAAAGCACATCAAAGTGCAAGTAGATAAATTGGTACCACTCCAGTGGGAAGGTAAACGGCGTTTCCGTGTGCTGCTCTGGCTCACCAGAAGCGGCTTAGTCATGCTGGCCACATGACCCGGAAGCTGTACGCCGGCTCCCTCGTCCAATAAAGCGAGATGAGCGCCGCAACCCCAGAGTCGGTCATGACTGGACCTAATGGTCAGGGGTCCGTTTACCTTCCTTGAACAAAGAACCAACTTTATTACTTCTATCTGAGTTTCTGTGTTGCCCCCAATGTAGACAGTGACCAACTTTATAAACATAACTCTCCCATCCCTCTCTTTCTCCCTCCCTCCAAAAGGCTCCCATCACCTATGATGCCGTCATGCAAATGGAATACCTTGACATGGCTACCAGCGAAATCCTCCGGATGTACCCAGTTGGCGGGCGAATCGAAAGAGTGTGCAAGAAAGACGTGGAGTTGAATGGAATCACCATTCCGAAAGGGATGACGGTTATGATTCCACCGAGCATCTTGCACTACGACCCAGAATACTGGCCAGAACCCAAAGAATTTAGACCCGAAAGGTACTGAATGCAACAACCAGCTCTTCCTGCCTCTGTTTACTTCTAGTCATCAGGGTGTGTGTAAGGCAAGGACTGGGAAGACTCAGAGGGAAATCCCCACTTGGCCATGAAGCTTGCTGGGTGATCTTGGACCAACCATGGTCTTCCAGGGTTGCTGTGATGATAAAGGTGGAAAGGGAAGAGAGCCAGGAGCATTGCCCTGAGCTTCTTGGTAGAAGTGATGGGTATAAATATAATCATTAACCATAAGAGGTTGTGCGAGTTTGGGGACAGCATAAGGGTTGTGGAAAGCATTGAGTTACACAAGAACATGATAAGAGCACCTGCTGGAGAAGGCCAGTTTCCCATCTAGTCCACCATCCTGTTCTCCCAGATGCCCCAATGGGAAACCCACAAGCAGGATTTGAGCACAAGAGCAAATCTCCCCTCCTGTGGTTTACAGCAACTGATATAACCTAACCTCACATTGGATGAACTACTTCTCCTTTATCAAGGATGGGGAGCGTGTGAGACCCAGCCAGCATTGCCAACAGTCAGAGATGATGGGAGCTATAGACCCAGATCCTAAGGACCACACCTTAAGCTTCCTCATCCTTGCCTTGCACCAACAAGCACTTCTGAAGGCATGGGTTGCAAACCTCCATCCTTGTTCCCAAGTCTGAGGAGGGAACAACCCCCCCCCTCTCACACACCTCTGGCCTTTGTCTTTCTCCCTAGCAGCTAGGTGAGGGAGGGTTAGGGTTAGGCCCCTCCAACCCTCACCAGCCTGGTGAGCCCTCAATGCTCCCAAAGCCATAGTCATAATTCGTGGGTTGCCATCTGATTTTATTCTGATTTTAAGCTGTATTTCAACCGATTGTTTGATCTTATGTTTTAATGTATTATATATTTGATGTTAGCCGCCCTGAGCCTGGTCTTGGCTGGGGAGGGCGGGGTATAAATAAAAATCATCATCGTCATTATCATCTAGCTGTGTTTCCCCAGCCACTCTGGGTAGCTTCTAACAAAATATTAAAAATGCAATAAAACTTCCCTAAACATAGGTGCCCACTATCTCACAACCAAACTTGCCTGGCTAGCTCAACAAGCGAATCCTCCATTAGCTTGTAACCCTTGCTGGATCCAGGACTCCAGGAAGTAGAAGGGGCTCGGGCAGCAGGCAGACTTAGCCTCCAGACTCACAACAATGTATTTGAGGGAAGAGTACATCAAAATGCTTTCAGCTCCCTGGTTTGGTGGTGCTGGGAGGACAGCATGAGAGCCTGGCCTGTAGAACTCCTGAGCCCAGCCAGAGATCTGTCAGGCAATGCGGGGGGTCTTTTCTTAAGCCCCTTCACTGCTCAGACGGTTGCAAACGACGGTTTCTCCTCCCTTCTGTCTGCTAACAGATTCAGCAAGGAGAATAAGGAGAGCATCAACCCTTACATTTACCTGCCATTCGGAGCTGGTCCCAGGAACTGCATTGGGATGAGGTTTGCTCTCCTTACCGTGAAGGCTGCTATTGCTAGCCTGATGCAGAACTTCACCTTCAAGCCCTGCAAGGAGACAAAGGTGAGGCACCGGCCCTACCGTCGGCTAGAGGGCAGCAGCTGCTAGGAGGCCGGGGAAGGACAGGGAGGGTTGTGCACCCGGCCACCCCGCTGCTGAGCTTGGGTGCAGTGGAGGGGCTGCTGTCCGCATGCCGGTGCTGAAGTCAGAGTCCGCTGCCAGGCCAGGCGGCTTCATTTGTGGATGGGGGTGGGGGGTGGCAAGCGGAGGGTGGATTTTGCCTCAGGCGGAAAAAACTCTTGGGCCAGCTCTGGGACCTGGGACTGATCTGTGCTGCTGTCTACAAGGGAGACAGCCAAACTGAATCAGATGGAGCTTTTCCACCATATGGAAGTGTCAACAGGTTATGCCTCACCTGCAACACAGGTGGTACTGAGTGTTCCAGAAGATGCTGCCACTTCTTCTTAACCCTTTAGTACTCCTCCCCGACTGAGGGCTTATCCACACCTCCCTTTGCTCCATGGCTTTCCCTTGGGGAAACCCAGTCTTTAGCACTGAATCGGAACAAAGCCAATCAGATTTTCTGTGGGCTGCCGCTTGTGCTGATTTAGTGCTAAAGAGTGGGTTTTCCAGGGGAAAGCAGTGGGGCAAAGTCAAAACCACTCGGACCCATGCTGTGGGTCAAGTGGAAAACCATGCAGACCACATGCCAAGTGTGGGTGGAGCTGAAAGCAGTGGCGGGCAAAGCCACAACCCAAAGTGGGTCAGGTTGCCACCTTTTCTCTCTTTCTCCCCCTCTCTCTTTGCCAGGAAAGGACAGATTACTCTTGCCAGTCGTCAAAACCAATCCCGATCATTTGCAGAGCTGCCTTTAAAAAAAAAAAGGCAAAAAAAGAGCCGAGGGCTGTGCCCCAAACAGAGAGGACCATAGGCTGCCATTTTCTGATCATATGCTGTCCCACCTACTGCTCAACTACACAAACATGCCTATTAACTGGTCATGGGCAGCAGCCCTCTTAGTGCCAATGGTGCCTGAATAGGCTTGCAAATGGACAGTGTTCCTTTCACAAGGGTTGAGATTGTTAGGATTGGGAAGTTATGGCTGCAAGACCTCTGGCTATGGGGAAAACCACATTACTGTATTCCTTTTAGACTACAGTGGTGCCTCGCAAGACGAAATTTATTTGTTCTGCAAGTTTTTTCGTTCTACGAGTTTTTCGTCTTGCGAAGCACCAATGCGTATTGACGGTTTCCCATAGGAATGCATTGGCGGTTTTTTTAAAAAAAGGCGCAAGACGTTTCGTCTTGCGAAGCAAGCCCATAGGGAAATCCGTCTTGCAAAGCAACTCAGAAAATGAAAAACTCTTTCGTCTTGCGAGTTTTTCGTCTTCCGAGGCATTCGTCTTGCGGGGCACCACTGTATTGCACTCTTGTGATAGGGTCGTAAATATGCAGTGGAAGAAAGTTGAAGAGTTTGCGATATCTCTGAGTCCATGCCTCTTCACCATCCTTAAGATCTCTGTTGCACCTCCTTTTTCAAAACCCTTCTGTTTTCTGGCCTCTAAATCCGGTTTTTCCCTCTCATGTTCCAGATCCCAATGGAATTGGTCTCAATAGGACTGATAAAGCCCAAATACCCCATCATCTTGCAAGCCGTCTCCAGAACCAGCTCTGCGCAATAGTGGAGTTTTTCCAGCTGAATCCCATTACTTTGGCAATGCTGAGAGATCTGTGGCCAGCGTATCGATCCTTTGGACCATTCTTCTGTTGAAATGTGTTTTGGCCTTTATTTGCACAAACTCTTCCATCCCTTGCCATGCGATGACTTGGACATCTCAAATTTTCATACTTCGCAATTTTCTACTGTGCATCCATGAGCACGTGGCTGAGGTTGCATCGATGGAAGCCTAGCAACTTAGCAGTGACAAAAAAGTGACAAAGGTTTTCACCTCTTAAAGCAGCAGTTTCCTGAATAAGTTCTGCTGGCCCTCACATGTCTAGCTGACTGTCATCACCCACGTGGCCAGTTCAGAAAGTGTGGCTGTGATTGCCGGTGTGACTGGTCCAGGGAGCAAATTCATTCACTCTTAATCAGCTGCATTTGCTTCAATGATGTCAGGATGCAGGGAAATCAAATACTTTACGTGGGTCCTTGACTTCCTGGGATTGCCTTATGAAGAAAGAAGTCCTGAACAAGAACAAAAAATGTGGTGTTGAAGAAGCAGCTGGGAGAAAGGCAGTAACAAGATGCAAAATACTCCTAGGGATCAGGATCTGCTGTTATTTTGAGTGATTATTATAACCCCCTTCCTCCTCAAAGGTCCACCAAAACTGGAATTGATAAACCTTCAAGTATGTGTGTGTGTTTGTGTGTGTGTGTTTTCAGAAATAAGATTGTACCAACAAAAATAAAGAGTAAAGAAACAACGCCAGCTGTGTGGAACATTTATTGCGGGTGCCATAAAATGGGCAGACTGTTCAGGATGCTTTGGCAGATGTAGAATCATGGAATCCTAGAGTTGGAAGGGACCCTAGGGGTCATCTAGTCCAACCCCCTGCAATGCGGGAATCTCAACTAAAGCATCCGTGACAGATGGCCATCCAACCTCTGTTTAGAAACCTCCAAGGAAGGAGAGTCTGCCACCTTCTGAAGGAGACCATTCCAGCTCTTACTGTCAAAAAGTTCTTCCTTTAGTCGGAATCTCCTTTCTTGTAACTTGAAGCCATTAGTTCGAGTCCTACCCTCCAGAACAGGAGAAAACAAACTTGCTCCATGTGACAACACTGAAGATATTTAAAGAGGACATCATTAAAAACCATGGCACAAAGGGACAGTTTGGAAGTAAGAGTCACATATTGATAAGGTAGCCTCACAACGTAGAGGTGTTTGTTGTTGAGGCGCTGTAGTCTAAACCACTGAGCTTCTTAGGCTTGCTGATTGGAAGGTCGGCGGTTCAAATCCCCACAACAGGGTGAGCTCCCGTTGCTCTGTCCCAGCTCCTGCCAACCTAGCAGCTCAAAAGCACGTCAGTGCAAGTAGATAAATAGGTACTGCTGCAGCGGGAAGGTAAACGGTGTTTCTATGTGGTCTGGCTCTCGTCACAGTCCTCTGTGTGCCAATAGCGGTATAATAATAATAATAATAATAATAATAATAATAATAATAATAATAAAAAATTTTATTTATACCCAGCCCTCCCTGGCCAGAGCTGGGCTCAGGGCGGCTAACAACAGTAAAATTATAATAAAAACATAATGGGGGGGGGGGAGCCAATTTAAAATGCAGCCTCATTTTAAAAGTAGCCGATAAATCAAGACCATAAGGGGAGGGAAACATAAGGGTCAGATTGAGTCCAAACCAAAGGTCAGGTGGAACAGCTCTGTCTTGCAGGCCCTGCGGAAAGATGTCAAGTCCTGCAGGGCCCTAGTCTCTTGTGACAGAGCATTCCACCAAGTCGGGGCCAGTACTGAAAAGGCCCTGGCCCTAGTTGAAACCAATCTAACCACCTTGCGACTTGGGACTTGGGACCTCCAAAGTGTTGTCATTTGTGGACCTTAAGGTCTTCCGCGGGGCATACCAGGAGAGACGGTCCCGTAGGTACGAGGGTCCTAGGTCACATAGGGCTTTAAAGGTCAAAACCAGCACCTTAAACCTGACCCTGTACTCCACTGTGAGCCAGTGCAGCTGGTAAAGCACTGGATGAATGTCATGCTGGCCACATGACCCGGAAAACGAACTGTGGATAAACGCCAGCTCCCTCGGCCTGAAAGCGAGATGAGCACCGCAACCCCAGAGTCACCTTTGACTGGACTTAACTATCCGGGGGTCCTTTACTTTTACCTTTACCTATGCAGTGTGCTTTTCTTCTCTAAAGCATGCAAACGAAAACCCACGAGCATCAAAATGGTCTCACATCATAGCCCCTCTTAGAGCCCTCCTACAAAGGGTTAACTGCTCAGACAAGGCAGCAGTCCCACCCCCTCTCAAACTATCCTTCCATCCATCATGCACAGCTATATTTCATATCACTAGTCATGCATGCACACACAGAGCGATAATTTGTGAGTGATTTGGTTCTGAATGTGTGCATTGGCAGAGAGAAATGGCGCTGCAGAATACAATTTGTGGAACGCTCGTCCTCAACCTGCTGCTGTTCTAATTTCATGACTAACATCTCTTACATATGAGTTTGGGGTGCAATTCCATTACAGGCACCCCAATACAAATACACTCTCCATCAGCTTATTTATTGTACCGTAAGAAAGGGAGCCCTGTTGTTGTTGTTTAGTCGTTTAGTCGTGTCCGACTCTTCGTGACCCCCTGGACCAGAGCACGCCAGGCACTTCTGTCTTCCACTGCCTCCCGCAGTTTGGTCAAACTCATGCTGGTAGCTTCGAGAACACTGTCCCACCATCTCGTCCTCTGTCGTCCCCTTCTCCTTGTGCCCTCCATCTTTCCCAACATCAGGGTCTTTTCCAGGGAGTCTTCTCTTCTCATGGCCAAAGTCTTGGAGCCTCAGCTTCAGGATCTGTCCTTCCAGTGAGCACTCAGGGCTGATTTCCTTCAGAATTGAGAGGTTTGATCTTCTTGCAGTCCATGGAACTCTCTCAAGAGTCTCCTCCAGCACCATAATTCAAAAGCATCCATTCTTCGGTGATCAGCCTTCTTTATGGTCCAGCTCTCACTTCCATACATCACTACTGGGAAAACCATAGCTTTTACTATACGGACCTTTGTTGGCAAGGTGAGAGACATCAAAGGGATCCCTAAGCCATGCCAAAAAGTGGCCTAGGGGGTCTTAGGGAGCTCAGTCAGTAGAATATGAGATTCTTAATCCCAAGGTTGTGGGTTCGAGTCCCAAGTTGGGTGAAAGATCCCTGTATTGCAGAGGTTGGACTAGAGTCCAGGGCTCAGCAACCTTTTCCAGCCGGGGGCCGGTCCACCATCCCTCAGACCTTGTGGGGGGCCGGACTATATTTTTTTTTGGGGGGGGGGAAATGAATGGATTCCTATGCCCCACAAATAACCCAGAGATGCATTTTAAATAAAAGGACACATTCTGATCATGTAAAAACACACTGATTCCCAGACTGTCTGCAGACTGGATTTAGAAGGCAATTGGGCTGGATCCAGCCCCCGGGCCTTAGTTTGCCTACCCGTGGACTAGACAACCCTCATGGTCCCTTCCAACTCTACAATTCTATGATTCTAAGTTGTGTGTGTGTGTGTGTTTACTGGCACACGCAGGCACGCACGCGTGCGCACACACCCACACCCACACACCCCTGATGAACAGCAAGAACCTAATACCGGTAATCTAATAACACTTAAAGTGCTTTAATTGTATTAAACATTAATAAAATGTAATTTTATGATACTGAAAAATTGCATGCCTTGTGCTTTTCAATTTAGCTAGTGCCTTTGCACTCACTTATTACTTGCTGAGCACTTGGGCAGAATATTGCCTGCATGTTTTTCCTTATCTCAACAAAGAAAAACAATAATGGAGATTTGCTTATTTTTTAAAAAAACACCCACAGACCCACATGACATGGGGAAGCTCCTTCACTTCCCAAATTGTGTTCTTCTGGCTGTGGGTAGATTGCCCCATGCCAGAGTCAGTTCCCCTTTGAATTGGAAGGGTCAAAACCACTGGCAGGCCAAGCGATAAGCGCAAAGAGTTGGTCGTCTTTCTTACGACAGCAGCAAGACAAACAGTTGCTTCCAATTGGAAAGAAGCCACCACCCGTTATATGTGGAATACAGCTCTTACAAAGCGCTTAACTCACCATCAGAGGGTGATAAGAGGAATAGTAAAGATGGCTTTGACTCCGTAGAGTATTAATTTATATCGTTTATTAACAGTGGCACAGTAATCTCTCTTCCGTCTCAGCCACTATGGACAAATTATCTGAGTGCTTTACTCTGAAGTATACCCTGTGGATGTGAGCGTCATCTGTCATGCAAAAGATTTTCTAGATCTGTTTTGATGTCATGTGGATGACTGCATACAAGACTAAACAGCTGTACATGCATTTGTTCTGGAAGACAATGCTTTATTCTTGTAATTGGTTTTTTAAGAAGTTTGTAGGAAGGAAGGAAGGAAGGAAGGAAGGAAGGAAGGAAGGAAGGAAGGATGTGGTTGGAGTGGTCTGCCTCCAATGCCCCACTTCTGTCTCCTTGGCTCTTAGCTCCCACACTAGGTAATCCCAATCCCGCCACGCCCCCACTTTGAGAACCATTGACTTACTCCATTCATGCTGAAACTGCACACCTGCTCTAGAGATAGGAAAAGAAAAGAAATCCGACTAACTACAAAACATTTGCAACAGGGGTGGGGGTGGGAAGCATGAAAAGAATTGAGAGAGAGCGAGATCTTGGCATTCAGTAAGCAAAACATGCACTTCTAAATGGGATATTTAAAATGAATGATTGTTAATCTAGCCATAATACGTCGAGAGCGCCACATACCCAGTACATGAAGTCTTCAGAAACGAAGTCATTAGTGTAACTACATATGCCTGCTCATTCTTTTCAAGATAGGGAAATGTGAATAATTCCCTGCCAAGGGACAATTACAGCCTGCCATTCCAGCCTCACGAGGCCGTATGCATCAAGGGGCAACAAGATAACATTAATAAGTATTCTGCAGAGAAAATTAGATCAATAATGGTTTGGCAGCATAACATCTAATTTGAAAATGATATTCACAATGCCGTGGCGGTTGCACGAGAGAGGTGCCTGCCGCATATTCCAAACATTTCTCGTTTTTGCCCCCCTCCAGAATTCTCACCTTCATTCCACCTTCTTTTATTTTGGCTTTGGAAAGAATCCAGGCAACAGAGACTCGATCCAAGCTGCACAAAGTTCAGCTGGATTCGTGTCAGAGGAAAGCAGAATGGCTGTTTGGAAAAGCAGCATGTGTGGGCTTCGATAGCTCTTAGGATGGCTGAATGGAGCCTCCGTAGCATGGAGAAAGTGGAAAGAGAAAAGGTTTGCCCCCTCTATCATAACTCACGGACACCCAATCAATCATAGAACTGTAGAGTTGGAAGGGACCCTGAGGGACATCTAGTCCAACCCCCCGCAATGCAGGAATCTTCTGCCCAATGTGGGGTTCAAACTCACAACCCTAAGATGAAGAGTCTCGTGCTCTACTGACTGAGCTATCCCAGACTGGGGCTGGATGTTGGAAGATTCAGGACAGATAAAAGGAAGGATTTTTTCACATGACACAGAGTTGAACTACAGGGCTCACTGCCCCAGGAGACTGATGACCACTAAATTAGATGGCTTTAGAAAAAAGATCAGACAAATTCATGGAGGAAAAGCCTATCAATAGTTACTAGCCATGATGGCTTTGCTCTGCCTCCACAGCTGGAGACAGCAATGCTTCTGAAAACCAGTTGCGGCCGGGGATCTCTCTCTTTTGCCACCTACCGGCTCCATCCAGCATGGCCAGTGGCTAGGAATGATGGGCACTGCAATCCTACAACTTTTGGAGGACACCAGTTTGGAGAAGGCTGAGACAGGCCTGTGGTCACCCTCCCAAGTGAATTTCTTTGTATGCACTTAGTGGAGTGGATGGCGCAGTGGACTAACCACTGAGCTTCTTCGGCTTGCCGATCAGAAGGTTGGTAGTTCAAATCTGCTCAATGGAGTGAGCTCCCGTTGCTTTGTCCCAGCTCCTGTTAACCTAGCAGTTTGAAAGCACACCAGTGCAAGTAGATAAACAGGTACCGCTGTGGTGGGAAGGTAAACAGCATTTCCGTGCGCTCTGGCTTCCGTCACAGTGTCCCATTGTGCCAGAAGTGGTTTAGTCCTGCTGGCCACATGACCTGCAGAAGCTGTCTGTGGACAAACGCCGGCTCCCTTGGCCTGAAATCAGAGATGAACGACGCACCCCATAGTCACTTTTGACTGGGCTTAACCATCCAGGAGTCCTTAAAGGTAAAGGGACCCCTGACCATTAGGTCCAGTTGTGACCGACTCTGGGGTTGTGGTGCTCATTTCGTTTTATTGGCCGAGGGAGCCGGCGTACAGCTTCTGGGTCTTGTGGCCAGCATGACTAAGCCACTTCTGGCGAACCAGAGCAGCACACAGAAACGCTGTTTACCTTCCCGCCAGAGCGGTACCTATTTATCTACTTGCATGTTGACGTGCTTTCAAACTGCTAGGTTGGCAGGAGCAGGGACCGAGCAACGGGAGCTCACCCCGTCTTTACCTTACCTTTATTTACTTACACACACATCCTGCCTTTACAGGTCCACTTCTTTTCCTAATACCCCATGGGACACAGATGCAAAAATTATTTGTTCTTCAAGCTAGAAGACAGGGGCTGTTATTACCAATCCTTCTAGGCTGTCCTGAATGCTCTCCCCCTCCCCCTTCCCATTTGGGCTGAATTGCAGGCATAAAAAAAAAATCCTTCAAATAAATAAATAACTCTAGCCTTCTCTTCTCCCTTTGTATAGAGATTTGAAGAAACTTTCTTTTTAAAATACATGTTGCAATAAGTGTGGTCATGAAACTTACTGTAATACAGTCTTCATAGGTGATGCAAGAGTTGTGAGGTCGGATGGGTAACCCCAATCTGATGCAACATGGAGACATCTAAGGAAATTGCTTCATCTTTTTCTTTTAAGAGACGAATGCAAAGAAAAGCACATTCCGATGAGACATTATTGTAACATGGGCTTGTCCTTGAATTTGCATATTTTTCAGTTTTTAGACAGATTGCACCATACTATTTGCTGGCGTCATGGGCTGGCTGGCTTCCCCAAAGGAAGAAGGCTCAGAGCCAGGAGATTGTGGTGGATGACGACATGTTGTCAGAGGGAGAAGGGGGAAGAGAAGGTGTCAGAAGTGGAAGAGGTGACGGGGTTTAGTGAGCAGGAAGAGGTTGTGGCAGAGAACAGTCAAGAATCAGAGGCAGCACAATGGGAGATCAGCTCCGCCCAAGGCAGGATGCAGAAGAGCAAGAACCGGGAAAAGAGAGACATAATAGACATAATATGAAGAAACACCACGGACAGAACAACTGCCACACACAGGAAGAACAAGGATATTGTTTGAGCGCCTCACTTGTAGTATTATAAATGATTTATTGTGTCAACATGAATAGAAGTTATTAATATTGCAGTTGTTGTATGAGGGATTGTTATTTTGACCCGAGTGTAATTGAAATTAATAAGATTTTGGAATACAGAAATCAAGTAAATCATCAAACCATCAATTCTAGCACGCCTGGGGGGACGACACACACTTTAATTGTGTTATTTGGTATCTGAATGATTGGTATTGGTAATTCTATTATAATTTGGCATTGTTATAATGAGGCTATTATTGGGTTGTAATTGGAATCTAACAAAAATTCTTATCACAAGAATCAGAGGCAGGAGCAGGGCCAGGAGCAGAGGCTTAGCATCTTCTATTGCAGCCCAGGATAGGTGCAAGTCGGGGTGCATTCGCATGTGCCGGAGGTGGGTGGGCAGGGCATGCCAGGGGGCAGGGTGCACAGTCTGGCGATGCCCTCATGCACCAGAGCCTACCATGATGCACACTCTGTACAAAATCAGCTCCGCTCAGCTCTGCACCTCTCAGTGCATTTATTTGATTGTTAGAATTGGGTTAGGGTAAAGGTTTTTGTTTTACTTATAAGAAGAGCCTGCTGGATCAGGCCTATGGTAGGGTTACCAGACTTCCCTGTTTCCTGGGGAAAGTCCCTGGATTTGTGAATAAGTCCCCGGGCAAATTCCATCCCTGGAATGTCCCCGGATTTCATCTAATGTCCCCGGGAAACGCAGCAGTAGCTGTCTCAGCAGCCCGGAGTGGTTGGCTCTGGCTGGCTTCAGGAGCTGCTCATAAGTCCCCATATGATGGTGGTGCAGGGGCTCTAAGATGCAGCTTCCAGGCTGCCTCCACCTTCCCTGACCCCAGCAACAAAGCTGTGAAGGGAGGCTTCATGCTGCCTATAGGAGCAGCCTCCCAATTCCTACTTGTGTGCATCTCTCAGCTGTGAAGGGAGGCTTCATGCTGCCTATCTGAGCTTGCATGCAAGCAGAAGGGGGCATGGATCTCTCAGTTAGGCAACGGGAAGCATGTAAGTAGGAATGGGATTGGGGCTGCTCTGATGGGAAGGGAGGATTGCGCTGCCTGAGAGATCCCTGCCCCCTCCTGCTTGCACGCAAGAAGGAGTTGGGATGGGGCTGCTCTGAAAGGCAGTGTGAAGCCTCCCTTCCCAGCTGAGGGATCCCCTCCTCCTCCTGCTTGCACGCAAGTAGGAATGGGATTGGGGCTGCTCCGGTGGGAAAGGAGGCATCGTGCTGCCCGAGCCGCCGCTCTCGGCCCTCCTTCTCCGCCTTCCATGCCTGACCCACCTCGCACCGCTTCCCCACCACCACCGAAGAACCAACAACTCAGGGGCTGCCCAGGCTCATGGAGAAAGGAGATAGAAGCTCTGGAGTAAGGGGAAACGTGGCGGTTGAGGTTAAGACAACGGCTGCCCCTCTGCCACCGCCATCACTGCAGCATCAACATCCCGAACATGTAGTATCTATCTATCTATCTATTTATTTAAAGTGTCCCCGGTTTCATTGAAAAAAATCTGGTAACCTTAGCCTATGGCCCATCTAGTCCAGCATTCTGTTCTCACAGTGGCAAACCAAGATGCCTGGGGGAGACTTGCAAGCAGCTTCTGGGGGCAAGAGAACTCTTACTCCTCCCATGGTTTGCAGCAACTGGGTTTCAGAAGCACGAAAGACTCTTCAAGTGCCCCTATTCTCCAGAAGAAGAGTTTGGATTTGATATCCCGCTTTATCGCTACCCGAAGGAGTCTCAAAGCGGCTAACATTCTCCTTTTCCTTCCTCCCCCACAACAAACACTCTGTGAGGTGAGTGGGGCTGAGAGACTTCAAAGAAGTATGACTCGCCCAAGGTCACCCAGCAGCTGCATGTGGAGGAGCGGAGACGCGAACCCGGTTCCCCAGATTATGAGTCCACCGCTCTTAACCACTACACCACACTGGCTCTCAAATCCAGGGACAGTCCCAAATTCATAGAAGCCATCACAGTTTCTGATTTGATGCCAGAATGTCCCGCTTTTCCCTAGGACGTCCCTATTTTCATCAGAGCAATGTTGGAGGGCATGGAATAGGAGGTTCCCAGGGCTTCTCTACAGCCGGAACTCACCTGATCTCAGTTCCAGCACCTCTCAGGTGGGTGCCTTTGCCATTCTAAGAGGATGAAGGAGGTGTTCATGGGGGGTCCCAGCACCTCTTTTTCTAGAAAAATAGCACTGGACATCCCAGTTTTCATTGGCGAAATGTTGGAGGGTATGGCAGTGCTTCCAAGGAGGCACAGCAGAACCATTATGGCTTGTAGATTCCTAAGCTTTCCATATCTGTGTTGCTCCCTGATCCAGCTGAATGGACAGCCCTCCTCTCTAGTCCACACAAATTCATTAATTTTTTTGCAAAGGAATGAAGAAGCTGATCAAAGGAATTGCTGCTGCATCCAAACCCTCTGGCAGAAAGTAATGCTAGGGCTGTCTTTGAAGAGCAAGCACTGAACCAGGGACTTGGTATTATTTTAGATGCTTCTGCACTGTGGAGAGTCGCTGGGGGGAAATAGCCAGATGTAAGCTGGGGAGGAGACATGGTCAGACATCAAGGGTTTCAAAAATGCAAGGCACAATATTTGCTCTCTTAAAAGTTCTTCCACTCCATGCGTTTTGATTCTGTTTGGTTGGCAGACTGTCCCCTGTTCCTAGTTAGCAATGAATGATGTGCTTCCAAAATGCCCCATCATCTTGCCCCTTTTTTCACTTTCTCGCAGTAACAGGTCATTTGCAACACTCCAACCGTTCTTCAGCTGCAGACTTATCAATTTACGCGCTTGCATGGAGGAGGGAGTCTCACACAAACAGCCAGAAATGTCCTTGAAACCTATGCTGTCACTGCATGTCCAGCTGTCAAGCCAGCTGTTTTTCTGAAGAAGAATGCCTTAGAAACTGTTTGGTGCTTGTGTGCCCAGCTTCTGTGCCCAGGAAGGGCCAGGATGAGGTCTGGTATGCTCTGACGCAGTTTTGAATGCCTTAGAAGCTGCTCCCTGCTTCTGAGCCCAGAGAAAACAAGACAATAACAATTCTTAGGGCGGGTGGAGAGCTTTGCAGGCTCTGAGATGCTCTCACAAGATCTCACTGAGCCTCCTGAGTTCCAGAGAGATCCCATGAGGGCATCCACGAGCCCAGTAAACAAGTCTGAGAGCTTAAAAGCCCTTCCCATGCCGGCAAAACCCTGTGCAAAAAGAGCTTTTAAGCTCTTTGTCTTCCGCGCATTTATTTTGTGCGATTCCAACCAGCCGGCCTTCACCTGCGTGATGTTGAAATTGCGCATGTGGAACGCACAGAGGTTGTGATTGTACGGCAATACACATTTATCATTGTTTGACATCCGTTGTCTGTAATGCCTTGTGGCCTCTTTATGATCTACGCCCATAAACTGCGCCTGGAATTTAATTAACTGTGTTGGAGAAAAATTACAGCTAAACTAGCTTCAGCAGTTGAAACATTGGCCTGGTTTTATGTCTGGCTGTTAAAAGAAGAGCCAGAGGGCAAATGGCATCGAGCCGCACAAATGCCCAGTGGACGGGTAAATGGGCATTCAGGAAGTTACATTTAATCGTTTGGTTTTCCAGACAGAAAAGATCCTCTGCTCAGAAGCCTTCTGTCAGGTCAAGGCATGGAAAAGCAGGCTAGAATGGACAGTATCCGTCGGAGGGTCTGGCTTGTTTGGGGTCAACGATGCATTCTCTAAACCCAGCTGTTAAAATCTGCAGTCGAAAAACACACACACGATTGACTGCTTCAAGCGCTGAATGATTGCGAAGGAAGCACTTATCCACAAAGGGAACATCAGCAAAACAGCTGTCTATCAGCAAAATGCCTTGGGCCAACCCTGCAACGTAGGATCGTGAATTGGCATGCAGGGTATTTCACAAACCACATTTGAACGGGCAAGAACACAACTTCTGCCAACTTTGCAGCCTTTCCCCAGTGGCTAAAATAATGCCACCTTTGTGTTGCAACTTCCCATTTTCCCTTTCCCAGCCCATTCCCATCGAATGATGCCGTACATAGCACAGGATATGCATCACTGCGCATCACAGAGGAAACGTGAAAATGTGACCCGCAGATGCCTTTCACAGCAGCACCCCCGTGTCTTTTGCAAGGCGTAGTTCTGATTTTGGGCCAAGATGAGGTCTGGTATGCTCTGATGCAGCTCTGAATGCCTTAGAAACTGTTCCCTGCTTCTGTGCCCGGAGAAAACAAGAGCCCTTTCTTCAGAAGCTTTCCTGCTGATTCAGCTCATCCCACGAAAGGGGTCTGTGCTGTATCGTTGCTGCAGCTACGCAGTGAAATGATTGCAGTGCTGGCATTCCTGCATGAGCATTCGGGACGCCTTCTGATTGTGCCGCACATCATGCACGTGGCAGATGAACACAAACAACGGAGGAACAGGGTGACCTTCAAAAGTGTCTCTGCACCAACCATTTCCCATTCGCAATATGGCCTTGGAAAAGAGAATTGCCATTGACAACACATCTGGCAGGATCAGTGATCCGATTCTGAGCTTGGTTGTGGGACACCTTTCACAAAAAGGTCTCATGGGGCTGAGTTGAGCAAACTTTGGATCTCCTGGTGGGAAGCCTAGAAACACGGGAAGATATCCTACAGCAAGCCAGGCCTCTGGGCCACCTAACTCAGCACTGATCTTCATCTGGGGTTCCCAAAGTGGGGTGTGGTGTCCCCTGGGGGTGGTGGGCTTACCTGCGGGTTCTCAAAGGCAACGGGTGGCAAAGAGCTGCTGGAAGTGTAAATGACTACCAGCCTTTGGAAAGGCTGGCACCGCTGCATCCATTCCACCCGTTTTGTTGCATTAGCTAATCAAACTAAGTAGTTTTAATTGGATTTTGATTAGATGTGCAATTAATTGTTGCTGTTTTGGATTTTATTGTGCTATTATCCTCCTCAGTGTGTCATGCAAACTGTGCGTCAGGGACTGGCTGGACGCGGAGGAGTGGGCACTGGGAGAAGGGTGGGTTGGAGAACGACCTGGAAGAAGGGATCAGTGATCTGGGAGATCCTGTGCAAGCCAGGAGACGAGAGAGGCAGGAGAAGCTGAAGGATTGGAGAGTGAAGTGCAGGTGCGGGAGAGGGAGAGATTGGTCAGGCCGGTCAAGGACAGGCATAGGCAAACTCGGCCCTCCAGATGTTTTGGGACTACAACTCCCATCATTCCGAGCTAACAGGACCAGTGGTCATGGATGATGGGAATTGTAGTCCCAAAACATCTGGAGGGCTGAGTTTGCCTATGCATGGTCAAGGACATCCACACCTCCTCCTCCTGCACCCAGGGGCGTTCTGAGGGAGGTGGTGGTTCGCCCTGGGTACCATTCAAAAGGTACAACATGCTGACCACCGATCGGCAGCACCCTTGGGGCATGCACCACGCCCCCTGGGACAAGTACCGCTCTGGGTACTGGAGCAGGTTGCTTTGCCTCTGCCTGCCCCACCTCTCCTGCTCCACTGTCTCCCAGGACCAGGAGAGGACTGAAGAGGGAGAGAAAAAAGAGGCAGAATAGAAAAGCAATACATCAACAATAAAATAATAGCCAGCCAGGGAGTGCAAGCAAATAGGCGGTGGGGGGAACAAGGTGTTGAGAATTCCGTTCCACCTTAAGGAACAGACGTGTGGAATTGTTGCATGTCACATG
Organism: Podarcis tiliguerta; assembly: GCF_965153285.1. Lineage (NCBI taxonomy): Eukaryota > Metazoa > Chordata > Lepidosauria > Squamata > Lacertidae > Podarcis > Podarcis tiliguerta. The sequence goes on along the minus strand of NC_139547.1, from coordinate 51,669,343 downwards.
TCTGTTTACATTCCAGCACAGCTTGCTGGGAACTTCCATTTGCGTATAGCATTTGCTTTTCCCGTTCTCTCTGAGACAATATTAGAGAGAGACGACATGTTTCTTTGTCCTGATTTATGATGAATAAATCTGTAGTTATAGTATGATTTCACAAGCCTCACGCCTATTCTGTATACGCAGTGCACTCTGCTAATAGTGTGCCCTGGCCCTTGAAGTCCGGGTCGCTGATTGCAATTTCTTTCTTCCCATGATTTTAAATTATGAAACCTTGACCTTTGGCCAAGAAGCAGTATATATAACCCCCAACCTTCTAAAATCTAAAGATAAGGTCATAAAAATTGCATATGTCTTCAGTCTTCACTGTGGCTTACCACATAAGCTTAAGTAAACAGATTACCAAGTCAGTAAAACTCTGAGAAATAAAAGGCACAATTTCCTCTGCGCAGTTCTGTCAACGCAGGTCGCTAGTCCTCAGTGAGTTGAAGGCAACACAGTGTGGAAAGAGGGAGGTAGCGCCTGTCTCTGCCTCTTTGCTGTGTCCTCTTCCTTTATTCTTCTGGAGAAGCAACGGCTCTGGGGACCAGCTTCAAAATGTTGGGCTTTTTCGGTTTCATGAACCCTTTGCTGTCCAGTTCCATGGGGATCTTTGTCATCAAAAGAAAGCAAAAATGACCAGTAAGTGGGATGGAACAGGGAAGATCCAACAGAAGCAACTGCAAAGTCCACACACACATCATTCTGCATGCGAAGAGCCTGATGAATCAGGCCAATGGGTGCTCATCTCAGACAGCATCCTGTTCTCACCACAGCCGTTCAGATGCCTGTGGGAAAACAGGAAGCAGGATCTTGCTGCTTTCCAGCAACGGATTCAGAAGCATCACTGTGGAGGCAGGACATAGCCATTGTGGCTAACAGCTGTCAATAGCCCTCTCCTCCTCCATGAATTTGTCCAGTCCTCTTTAAAAGCCATCCAAGATGGTGGCCGTCACTGCAGGAGGGAGTTCCACAGTTTAACTCTGTGCTGCATAAACAAGGACTTTATCTGTCCCGAACCTACCGGCATTCAGACATTGATAAATGTCTATGACAAGGGTCAGCAAACCTTTTCAGCAAGGGGCTGGTCCACTGTCCCTCAGACCTTGTGGGGAGCCAGATTATATTTTGGGGGAAAATGAACGAATTCCTATGCCCCACAAATAACCCAGAGATGCATTTTAAATAAAAAGGCACATTCTACTCATGTAAAAACACGCTGATTCCCAGACCATCCGTGGGCCGGATTGAGAAGGCGATTGGGCCAGATCCAGCCCCCGGGCCTAAGTTTGCCTACCCATGGTCTATGAGTGTTAAGAGAGAGGAAGGAAAACTTTTCTGAATCCACTTTCTCTATGCCAGGCATAATTTTAAAAACTTCCATCATCTTGCCTCGAACTCATCTTTACTCCAAACAAAAAAGCCCTAACTGCTGCAGACTTTCTTCGTCAAAGATTTACTCCATCCCCCCAATCATTTCTGCGGTCCCGTTCTAAACCTTTGCCAACCTCCTTTTTGAGGCGAGGCAACCAGAACTGGACACAGTGGTCCAAATATGGCCGTATCAAACGCTACGGCCATTGCTGGACCAGGAAAGCCCAGCCACAGAAGTGCATGAAACGCGTCTGTTCCTTGAGATGTCTGAGTTGGCCACAAGGACACAGGCCTTAACTGCATCCTGTTTGGATTGCTGTAACGCTCTCTGTCAGTTTGCATTTCTTAGTACAGAAAGTATTGATCTGATGTCTAGAGATCTTTCCTATTCTACTTAGCTCAAGAGAGTTCTGGAAGGTTTCTTTCTATGTGAAAGAAGCAGGCAGAAGGTTTCTGATGTTTAGCCTACTCCTGGGAAGCTGAGTACAGCTGGTTTAAACTGCTTCTGTTATCCTTTCTGTCAAGGTCATGCTGACTATAATAGTCAGGCCAGGAGGAGCCTTGGTTTCACCCACTTTCTCCTTCTATCTCTTTGTTCTGGTGTGGTGGTCTGTATGCTATGGTGTTAAGGTTTAGACCTATTATAAGTTACTGTGAAGTTTAAGTTAAGTCTGCTGCAACTGGACTTCTTACAGACAGTGCCAATCCTGAAAGTATTGGATTTGTGACCATGATGCTCATTCGCCTTCAGTATCAGTAAAGCTCTGCTGGATGAGATACAATTGCCTCTGGTCTATTTCTGGGGAACTTTGCAACGCATTTTAAGTTTTCCTCCACACACGACACTCTCTACATGGGGCTGCCTTTCAAAAGCGCTGAGGAACATCAGGTTTGAATAACGGATAGCTCAGTTGGTTAGAGCATGATGTTGCTAATGCCACGGTTACAGCTTCAATCCTCCTATGGGACAGCTGCACATCCCTGCATTGGGGGGGGGCTGGACTAGATGATGTTCAGGGTCCCTTCCAACTCTATGGATTCAACAGTGCTGCTTATGACTTACATAGAACCCTACACAGCTTAAGTCCAAGTGATCTGAAAAACCACACTCCCTCATACAAATCTACTTGGGCTCTGAGATCTTTGGGGGTAGCCTTTCTCTTGGTCCCGCCACCCTCACAGATGGGGATGAAGAAGAGGGCCTTCTTGGGGTTGGCTCCTCCCAAGCAACTTTGTGTGGGATGTGATACATAAGTAGCAGTCAAGTACAACATCCCTTGTTTTCCTAGAGTGGACATGTGGGGGAATGTTTGCTCCAGCCAGTCAAAAACTTCCTGTTTCCTCCTGGCTGGGACATACATCCTTTGCATGTGACTAGAGGTGGGTGTGACCTTACCTGTCAAGGTAACAAAAGGACAAGGCACGCTGTACACTCTCTCTCTTTGACTTCCTCCATAGTTGGAGCAGCTTTTTAGCTAGAGATGCTCTGTTGGCTTCCAGAGGACACTGGGGTTATCCGCACATGGGATAGATTCACATGTATATACTTTGTAACTAAGTCTGCCTTCTGGGATCCATCTGTGATCTGATGTGAGTAAACTACTTTTATATACTTTACACAAGATTGTGGCGTGTTTATTCTTTTAAGAGGGATCTAAGAGAACTTACCAGGAACCTAATAGTGAGAGGCTTACACAAGTCTGCAACCGGTTATCCACTGTGCGTTTAAAAGGGGAATGTGAAACTCTGCTAAGTAAAGGAACTTGCTAGCGCAAACTAGGAAGGATATTAATAAACAATATATCCTCTCCTGCCTCCCTGAACATTCCCACACTTCAGACTCCTTTCCTCAAGAAGCTAGACTAGCTCCCTCTTTGCTGTCCTTCTTTCTTGTTCCAACAGCCATTTGGGAACTGACCTTTTTTAAGGAAATGGCAGAGGCTGTGCTGTTTTTATTGTAATTATGTGTATGTTTTAATATATCTTTATATAGCTGGATTTAATTCTATTAATGCTTTTTTTAAAAAAATGATTGGATTTTCCCCTCCCAATGTTTCTTAGCTGTTCCTATTTTATCTGCAAAATGCTTTGAGCCCTTGTCAGGGGAAAAAAGCAGGCTAAAAATAAATATAATAATAATTGGTTACTTCAGGGATGGATTTATCCAGAAGCTGCCATGAGTGCAGAATGCCACAGCGTGATTGAGACCTTGTCAGCACATCACACCTGTGCTCAGAGACAGGTGTGATTCCTCCGGCCCAGGAATGAGGTGTGGAGGGGGAGATAAAATGTATGCAGCCATCTGGTTTTAGCAAACAATTCAGTGCTAATAGAGCAGTTGGCCTTGCGTTAAGGCGAAACGGACAGAATGCTGCGGCTTACCGGAGTCTCTTTGCAGGGACGGAAGGAAAATCGTTGCAGCAAGACCACCATCGCCACTTTCAAGACCAGGAGGGCGAAGCGCATTCCTATGCAGTTCCGTGGACCCGCACCGAAGGGCAGGAAGACATACGGGTCAATGGCTTCCCTGTTCTCTTTACTGAACCTGTTTCCAGATCGGAAAAGAGAGAAGTGTGAGATGAGGAAGGATACTGGAAGCAAAGCACACCTAATGTTCCTCCACTGCTGGGTGAGACAAGTGACCCCATCCGGGGCTTGAGAATCAAATTATGGAGGGAATTTGATTGGCCAAGCTATGGATCAGGGGTCAGCAAAGTTTTTGTGGCTTGGGCCATGCAGACACCGTGGTGGGCCGGAGTGTGCGTGCGCACACATGCGCAAACGCTATTTCTGATGCTCCTTCCAGGTGTTCCAGCAGCCAATGGGAAGCCGGCCAGCATCGCGGAAGGCAGTCTCCGCTCTGCTCTGCGACGGTTTAGTGCGATGCACAGGAGCTGACTGAGCGGGCGACAGGAGTCCCTGAGCAGGTGGTGGAGCTCCATGGGCCGGTTAAACAGGCATGTTCTTCAAAGCAGTTGCTGCAGCTGTGAGTTTGCTGGCTGAAAACTGCTATCGCTGCCCAGGGTAGATTTATTCCTCAAGGAAAAACATATTTCGTTATTACATTGATCTTGCCCATTTCCTGCAAAAAGCTCGAGGTGGTGTAAATGGCTCTTCCCCTCCAATTGAGTTCGGTAACCAGTCATTATGCATACCTTTGAATAGATCCCATCAAAATGAATATAAAGCTCCATACATAAAGGTAAAGGTACCCCTGCCCATACGGGCCAGTCTTGACAGACTCTAGGGTTGTGCGCCCATCTCACTCAAGAGGCCGGGGGCCAGCGCTGTCCGGAGACACTTCCGGGTCACGTGGCCAGCGTGACAAAGCTGCATCTGGCGAGCCAACTCAGCAGACGGAACGCCGTTTACCTTCCCGCTAGTAAGCGGTCCCTATTTATCTACTTGCACCCGGGAGTGCTTTCGAACTGCCAGTTTGGCAGGCGCTGGGACCGAATGACTGGAGCGCACCCCGCAGCGGGGATTCGAACCGCCGACCTTTCGATCAGCAAGCCCTAGGCGCTGAGGCTTTTACCCACAGCACCACCCACGTCCCTTAAGGCTCCATACATACTGTGGCTTTAAAACACTCTGAAACATGTTTTCCCTGCAAAGAATTCTGGGCAATGTAGTTTCCCCTTCCAAGAGTTGCAGTTCCCAGCAGCCCTTAGCAAACTGCTGTACCCAGAATACTTTGAACGGGAGAATCTGCTTCGAATGTGCTTCAAAGACACAGTATACATGCAGCCTCAGCCCCAGCAGCAATGAAGGAAGGCAGAAATTAGAGATTCAAGAAATGTTATGAAAATAGGATTCTCTTTCTTGATAATAAGATATTACTAATTCAGCTTAGATACTAGAGATGAATGGGGAGAAAGGATGAAAGTTGGGGAAAGATGCTTATAGCACAATTAAACACTTTGGTTGGATTAAATGTCACTTATTAGTTAGGTTTTGATATGGCAGCTAAGCACTTTCTATCTGGATTGTATCTTGCTTATTAATCAGATTTTCACACTCAGCTCATTTGAAACCACCAGGAAAATATAATTTAATCTTCTTTTCTGTATTGCAGGTATGTTGTGGACATGTAAACATTTTCAGTGATGTAAATGCAAAATATGGACAAATTATTTCCCCATTATCAATAGGAATTAAATCAGCCCCCCCCCCCCAAACATTGGAAGAAGTATATCACTTTTTGGCTTTCATTTTCTGCAAGCATTTTCATGGCTTGGCACCAGCTGCCCTATAGCTCTTCTTTTAACCGCTGGGCATAAAACCAGGCCAATGTTTCAGTCGCCGAAACCATCTAGGTGTCATTTCCCTCAATACAGTTAATTAAATTCCATGCACAGTTTATGGGTGTAGGTTATAAAAAGTCCCCGCATGGCAGCGCAGACAGCGGATGTCAAACAATGATAAATGCATTGTGTAGGTGTTGTAATAATCACACCCGCTCTTGGGTTCCCTGCTCCTGTCGCCAGGATTTCTTATTAGCTGCTTTCGGGAAAAGGAATAGTCTCCTTCCTTGCAAACACACCTTTCGGGTCTGAACTCCTCCGGTTCCGGCCAGTGTTCCGGGTCACGATGCAAGACAAAGGCAGGGATCATGATCGCTGTTCCTTTGGGGATCGTCACTCCGTTGATCTCCACGGTGTTTTTGCAAACCCTTTCGATCCGCCCTCCCGGAGGATAAAGCCGAAGCGTTTCGTTCACTACCATGTCTAGATACTCCAATTGAAGGATGGTTTCGTAGGTGGGAGTGGCCTGCAAAGGAGGGAAATAAAACATCAGGAACCTAAGGCCAAGGGCCCATCTGGTCCAGTATCCAGATGGGCGGGGTATGAATAAATCATCATCATCATCATCATCATCACAGTGGCTGACCAGATGCCCCTGGGAAAGCAACAAGCAGAACAATGAGCTCAAGAGTTGTCTTCCTTCTCATGGTTTCCTGCAACTGGTTTTCAGAAGCATTGCTGCCTCTGACTGTGGAGGAAGAGAAGAGCCATCATGGCTGGTAGCCATTGGTAGCTGTCAGGGACATGACTGAATCGAATGCGTGGGAAGAGTCTGTTGGGATGTGTCCAAGGAAACGGGGGCAATTTGCAGGCCCCCAGCTGGCTCCAGCCCACCGGCCGGTAGCTTGGCAATCTCCGGTCCTTGGCACAGTGACCCGCAGCTTCAGAACTCTTCAGAAGCTGGAGCACGCTCTAATCAGCAAATAACTCTTCGCAACAGAAGGGCAGAAACAGGCGTATGTAAAGCATATTTACAAGCAGTTTATTCAGGACAAAGGAAAAACATAACTTCTCCCTTTCACGTCCAAGCAAGCAGCTAAAGCAAAAGCTGTACACAAAACGGAAGTTCCCAGCAAGCAGTGCTAGACTGTAAACAGGCATGTGACACACAACAATCATGCCTGTTCCTTTTAAGGTGGAACGGAATATCCTAACAGAGTCAAGCTCTGGAGATGTAGGATTGCCAGTACAGAGAGGGCCAAAGTCTGACTCTGGAGATGAAAGAATGAAGGAGGGGGTTAGCACCCCCCCTTCACCAAGAGTTCCCAGACACAGACAGTTCGCAGACAGGGGGAGGGGAAGAGATGGACGGCATTAAGGGGGTTGCTATGCAACCAGCAGAGAAACAGCGTTCAGAGGGCTCTTGTTATGGGGGGGGGGGGTCCCATCCACCTTCTCGCCAAACCAGAAGAGCTGAAAGGGTTAAAATACAACAGAAGTACAATAGAGGACAGACTGGACTTTGGCGCCTTTCGTGCTGTGACAGGGGCAGAGCCTCAGAGTGACTGACTTGTTGCTAAGAGTGGCAGGCTCAGAACCGCACTCTCGATGTGATTTGTAAATAAACATGCCATAAAACTGCCAGAGACTCATTAATTCTTATCGGGGCTTGTTTGCCTGCCTGAGATCATTGCAGTAGACTTTGCCTCCTCCATGAATTAGAAAAACTACTGGATGAGGCATAATGGTACACGCCCCACCAGTGCCACCCAAGGGCTGCCTGGCCTGGCTGAAAGGGAGGAAGGGGAAGCAGAACCCAGTTGCTGCCCAGCCATTTTCCATGAATTCCATCCCTCCCAATTTCTGGCCCTGATGAAAAATAAAACCCATGTTTGATAAACAAACAAATATAACCCCCTCCCAAATTTATACTATTTGGTTTGCACACAAATACTTTGCTTTGTTTTTTTCTGGTCGAGAACTCCCAGACCCCTAATTTTACAGCTTAGATGAGTCTTCTGGGAAAGGTAGGACTATTTAGCAAACACACATTTATTAAGGACAGGAATCAGGTAAATTAAGCTCCAGCCTTCAGTTCTGCAGTTCCTATTTGCCCCCTTCATAAATCCCACCAGATTTTATTGCTTTGTTTTCTTTGATTTGATTTCCCAGTTCACCTGTGATCTCTTTGTATGTTTCCGCCCTCTTGAACCTTTCCACCTTTGTCCAGATTGGCAGCCATGCATGCCCAACACAAATCGTGGTGGCACTTCCAGTACCTCCATTCTTGTCAATTAACACTACTGCAATCCTGCTCAATTACTGGCACTTAGAATGAAAACTCCCAGTGAAATCTATCTGATGGCTTCAACAACTTTGTTTCCCCCACATTCCACTTCTGGCATGTCAACCTTCTAGACCAGAGGTGAGGAACCCAAGGGATTCCAAATGTTGTTGGACTACAACTCCCATGATCCATCACCACTGGCCATGCCAGCTGGAGTGATGGGATCTGGAGTCCACCAGCTTTCCCACCCACCATCATGCTTTTGAGGCCATCCCACGAGCCACCAGGAGACAGGTTTCTCTATGTTTGCCTATGTCCCTCCAAGCCAAAGCATTTATCATCAGACGGACCTGATGAGCATCATCCTTGGAGACCAAAACAGATGCTCTTACCTGGTTGGGAAGAGCCTCATCGATCTCCTCCTGCAGCTTCTGCTGCACATCTGGGTGGGTGGCCAGGCAGTAGGACAAGAAGCTGAGAGTGGTGCTGGTGGTCTCGTAACCAGCAAAAATAAATACAATGGCCTGGGCCATAATCTCTCTGTCCGTCAGAGCTGCAGAAGAAAGCAAACAAGGAGGGAACACACAACTTCATCTCAACACTACAAACAAGCTGTCAGTGAAAATCGGGGTGGGATCAACAGTCTTACTATTCCTGATGTGGTACCTGTCTCAAAAACACTTGTGGCCTCATTTCAATCTATTTCAAAATACATCTACTCCTACTTCTCCAGTCCCAAAGGCACAATATGCACCCATCATCCATCCCCCATGTCTTATAACTATCCCTTCTAATTGTCGTTTAGGTAACTAGTTAGCTAAACGACATATAGTCCTGACAGGCTATAAGGACTGCTGCTGCGGCTACCACCCAGGAGGACTCCCCTGCTCAGCGCCTGAGGGCCCAAGTCCTGCCACTCAACACCTGGCCTGGGGCGGGGCCTGATGGGCTCTATAAAGGACTGCTGCCACTGCTGCTGCTGGGCAGAGAGGGCTCCGTTTTCTTTTCTTTTTTGTTTAAATTGCTGTTATTTGTTACCTATGTCATTTTAAACGGTGATATTAATGCTGTGTTCTTAGTTTTAGATTTTGATTTATGTGGAAATTGTTTCCCATTTGGTTGTTGTCAGAGCTGGCTCCGGGTCCCAGCTCACCAAGGACCAACGCTAGCCGATCGTACAGTATCAAAGTCTTTATTGAAGAATAGTCTCCATTTACAAGTCTCAGCGTCCCAGCCCTACGTCTGGACTTTAGACCGGCGAAGCCCTGTCTGGATCTCCGCCCCCTGTGCACCAGTTTAATACTCTAATCTTACTCCACCTCTTCCGTCTCTCTCTCTTCCTCTGGGTCTTACTACCCCCCGGGGTCTCATTCCTCCTGGACTCTTCCGACGCAGAGCTTGACCCCTCTGACTCCTCCCCCTCTCTTCGGCGGGCTTTAGGACCTGGCTCCCTACCCGGGCTGCCCACCTTGCCGCCCTCCTGTACATTTGAACTTGGCGCGCGCGCGCGTTTAACTTTCCTGATGACCGTTTCCTCGCTCCCTGACGAGGGTGTGGTCAGTCCTGCCTCACGTTCTCCCTCTGCCTGCGCGCTCCCTGATCCCGATGCCTTGGACTCCTCCCCCCTACTGCACTCTGGGGGGGACGCTGGTCCGGATTTCCAGCTGCTACTCTCTGAGTCCCCTCTGGCCCCTTCTTCCCGAGGTGTCCCCCTGGGCACTCCCCTTGCCCTGACCATGGGGGCCCCTTTCTGTGAATCCTCCGAGTCACTGGAGAGACTCGGAGACCTCGGACTACTGTCGCCGCTGACATTTCCTTCCGACTCCTCCCCCTCGCTCTCCGTTTCTTCCCTCTCCTGTGACTCTGCTCCTGAACCCCTGACAGTTGTGCATTTTTTTGATGTGGTTTATTTATTGTTTGTGATTTTTGTAATTATGTAAATCTTGTTATGCTGTAAGCTGCCTTGAGCATTGTTTTTTTAACTGTGCAAAGGCGGCATACAAATAATAATAATAATAAAGATGATGAAAGTGGGGCGCATCATATTCTCAGTGTGTGCTTGGCCCCGACGAGGAAGTGCCGCCACGCCTTGAATGCTGCATGAATGGCCAGCAACTCCCTGTCCCAGATGGTGTAGTTTTGCTCCGACTTGCTGAGCTTCCTAGAGTAGAAGGCACACGGTCTCCAGTCCCCATGCGGGTCCTCTTGCAACAGTACGGCGCCCACGGCTCTGTCTGAGGCGTCTGTTTCAACCCTCAGCGGTTTGCTGGGATTCACATGCAGTAGCTGCCCTTCGGACGAGAAGAGACGCTTAAGGTTCTGAAAGGACTGCTCCGCTTGCTCCGTCCAGATGAACTTCTTCTTCTTAGAGCTGAGCGTGTCAGTAATGGCCGCCGTCTGCATCGCGAACCCCTTGATGAACTTGCGGTAAAAGTTGGCGAACCCCACAAACCGCTGGACCTCCTTCCGATTGCGCGGGCTCTTCCAGTCCAACACTGCGCGAACCTTGGCGCTGTCCATGGCAAGCCCCTTGTCCGACAGCTTGTAGCCCAGGAAATCCACCTCCTTCCTGTCGAACTGGCACTTCTCCAGCTTGGCGTACAGTCGATGCTCCTGCAGTCGTTGCAGAACTTCCTTGACGTCTCGCTCGTGGGTCTCCTCAGATTCTGAGAATATCAGGATGTCGTCCAAGAAGCAGACGCATGTCTTGTAGAGGAGACCCGCCAGGACGTGATGCATGAAAGCTTGAAAACAGTGGGCGCCATTTTGTAAACCGAAGGGCATAACTCTGTATTCATATGTGCCCAGGGGCGTGAACATGGCAGTCTTCCACTCGTCTCCTTCCCGTATGCGAATCAGGTTGTACGCCCCTCGCAGATCCAACTTTGTAAAAACGCGTCCTTTCCTCGCCGTCGCCAGCAGGTCATCTATCTTGGGCATGGGAAAGGCCGCGGGCTTGGTCTTTGAATTTAAGAGCCTGAAGTCTACCACAAGTCTTTTTTGGGGCGTGTCCCTTTTCTTCACAAAGAATACAGGACTGCCCCCCGCTGCCTTCGACTCCCGGATGAAACCGCGCTTCAAGTTGAGGTCTATGAACTCCTTGAGCTCCTGCAGCTCGTCCTCAGACATGGAATACAGTTTCCCGGCTGGCAGCGCCGCTCCTGGCAGGAGGTCAATCTTGCAGTCATAGGGCCTGTGGGGAGGCAGCTTGTCCGCTTCCTTCTCGCAGAAAACCTCCAAAAACGCTGCGTATTTGCGCGGCACTGCTTGCAGCGTTCCTAAGTGTAGCTGCGGGTCGTCCCCTCCTTCTTCCGGGCTAGGAAGGATGCAATGTTCCGCGCAATAGGAGGAGCCGAAGGTGAGTTGGCGCTGGTACCACGCCAATGCTGGGCTGTGCCTGTGCAGCCAACTCATGCCGAGGACTACAGGCGTGTCCGACAGGTGGGTGACGTTAAAGCTGATGACTTCTCGGTGATTTCCAATCCGCATCACCATTGGTTGCGTTTGTTGCACCACCTGCCCCCCTAACAAGTCTCTGCCATCCACCGTGACAACGTTCAGGGGCAGCGTGGCTGGTAGCAGTGGTATATTGTGCTGCTGAATGAATTCCAGTCCTATAAAGTCAGCGTTGCTGCCGGAGTCAATGGTGATCGGCACCTCCAGAGTGCGTCCATTGGGCAGTTGGAGAGACGCTGTAAGCTGTACCACTGGTTTGGGTGGGAGGGGGTCTGTGGGTTGCAAAAGTGCTGGGGATTGTTTCATTGACTTGTCTGGCTGGACCCCAGTGCCTCTTCCTCCAGCCAGACTCCGTCGTTTAACTGTTGCTGCGTTTTCAATTGAGCTGCTTCAGCGACCGTTGCCGAGGCTGCAGTGTGCTTGTGGAGCCTCTGGGGACACTCTTTCGCCATGTGTTGAGCACTGTCGCAGATGTAGCACTTCCTGTTCCCTCTAGGAGGCTTCGTTTTGGCTGCTCCCGGTGTTAGGGCTCTGTTAGCTGACTGAGCCCTGGCACCTCCTATCTCCATCGGCTCTTCTCCCCCTCCCTGCGAGGGTGTGGAGTGCGCACGCGCTGCTTCTCTGGGAAAGAAGGGAGGTGCTCTGGCTGGTGCCCTTCCCCAACGCCCTTCTTCCCTGTTCCAAGGGCGTTCTTCCAGATGCACCCCGATCTCCAGAGCCCTCTGGACTACCTGCTGGGTGCTCCTTGGTCTCTCCCCTCTTCCAATCTCCGCTTTTACATCTGCATTCAACCCCTCCCAAAAGAGGTCTCTGACTGGCGCAGAATCTTTTTCCCACCCCAGGGCATGAACCAGTCCGAAAAATCGAGTATGGTACTGCCGCACGCTGGCTTTGCCTTGTTTAAGTCCATGTATGTCCCTCCTGGCAATATCGACGTCTACCTTTGATAAAAAGCATGAGTCCATTGCTTTAATAAAAGCCTTCGCATCTTGGAGCGCTGGATCATTGTCCCTCCATAGATTCCGCAGCCACGTTTTGGCTTCCCCATGCAAATGGGACAGGATAAACCCCACTCTCTCTCTCTCATCTCTAAAGTCTTTGTCAAGGAGATCCAGCGCAAACAGCAGGTCTGCTCTGAAGTTGGGGTACTGCTGCAAACTCCCGTCGAAATGCGATACAAGGCTCCCTCCCCTTCTCCCCAAGCCAATGCCTTCTGCCTTGGATCCCGTTTGCCCCTGTTTAGAAAGCACGTCCAACCTGGCCTGGAGATCCCGGCAGGAGGTAACCATTTCCTCCTCTCTCTTCCTGGATGCAATTACCTCCGTGCTGAGGTGCGTCACCGCTTCTTGCAGGGCTTTTATCTGCTCTTCCGTCGTCATCTGTAAGCACCCCTCCTCTGTCCTCGCTGCGTCGACTCACGTGGCGAGGTTCTTGGTGCCAAAACTTTAAAATGCAGACAGGGCTTACTGTCAGAGCTGGCTCCGGGTCCCAGCTCACCAAGGACCAACGCTAGCCGATCGTACAGTATCAAAGTCTTTATTGAAGAATAGTCTCCATTTACAAGTCTCAGCGTCCCAGCCCTACGTCTGGACTTTAGACCGGCGAAGCCCTGTCTGGATCTCCGCCCCCTGTGCACCAGTTTAATACTCTAATCTTACTCCACCTCTTCCGTCTCTCTCTCTTCCTCTGGGTCTTACTACCCCCCGGGGTCTCATTCCTCCTGGACTCTTCCGACGCAGAGCTTGACCCCTCTGACTCCTCCCCCTCTCTTCGGCGGGCTTTAGGACCTGGCTCCCTACCCGGGCTGCCCACCTTGCCGCCCTCCTGTACATTTGAACTTGGCGCGCGCGCGCGTTTTACTTTCCGGATGACCGTTTCCTCGCTCCCTGACGAGGGTGTGGTCAGTCCTGCCTCACGTTCTCCCTCTGCCTGCGCGCTCCCTGATCCCGATGCCTTGGACTCCTCCCCCCTACTGCACTCTGGGGGGGACGCTGGTCCGGATTTCCAGCTGCTACTCTCTGAGTCCCCTCTGGCCCCTTCTTCCCGAGGTGTCCCCCTGGGCACTCCCCTTGCCCTGACCATGGGGGCCCCTTTCTGTGAATCCTCCGAGTCACTGGAGAGACTCGGAGACCTCGGACTACTGTCGCCGCTGACATTTCCTTCCGACTCCTCCCCCTCGCTCTCCGTTTCTTCCCTCTCCTGTGACTCTGCTCCTGAACCCCTGACAGTTGTGCATTTTTTTGATGTGGTTTATTTATTGTTTGTGATTTTTGTAATTATGTAAATCTTGTTATGCTGTAAGCTGCCTTGAGCATTGTTTTTTTAACTGTGCAAAGGCGGCATACAAATAATAATAATAATAAAGATGATGAAAGTGGGGCGCATCATATTCTCAGCCCCCAAGCAGCATTCCTAAATCCAGCTGCATATCACAAGGGGTCAGGTCCCTTAGGGGTCGCCCTTTGGCAGCTTCCCAAAGCCCAGCACAATTCAGGCTGCATAGCCTTTTTAGCCTCCCTGGAGCCAAGGCAAAGAGAAACCAGGTTGTGCTTAGGTTTGCTCTGTTAGTATGCATGTATGCAATGGCACTTCTACTCCCTTCTGAAACCTAGCAATCCCTGCTACCAGGAAATACACAACGAATGGTTTTAAAGTGAACATTCAGGTTTTCACCTTGAATGAACTTCAGCAGAGCTAGTTCACTCGCTTTTTCTAGGCGTTGGCCAGAAATGTCAAGGATCTCTGTAAAGGTGGAATCCCAAAACAGGGAGTACAGCCCCGATATGTCAGAGCAAAGAAAACACCCTTCAAGCCGTAGCACAAAACACAGCCACTGTTTGGAGGTGCCACCTGACTATTTACCTTTATAGGAACTTGCTTCGTTGGAGATGTTGCCTGAGATCTGGGAGTCCACCATGAGCTGCAGAAAGTCAACTCTGTCCTGCGAGGGAACAGAGACAGAGGCAAGGGTTAGCAGGACAGAACGGAGTGTCAATCACACACCTGACCTTTCACATGCAATGTTCAGGAAGGGGCCATACTGACCTTATGCTGGTTCTTTTGACGGTCCTTCTTGATTTTTGTGACAGCATTAGTAAAGAACTCGAGGAAGGCAGTAGATGACAGGGTAACGTTTAGTTTATTCAGCAGCGGTGTGAGGAACGGGAAGACGACTGGAAGAGAGAAAAACAGAACAGCATTTTGGGAGGATACAATGAAGCAGCAGTCTAATAAGAACACGCAGTCAAGGAATCTTGCCAAGCTCTTCTTGAGAGACAGAAAAGCTAGGAATATGATGGACCAAAGTTGCCTCTCTCTTTGCTTCTTCAAGAGACAGAACTCCTTTCCCCGGAGATCTTTAGGTAGAAGCAGAAACCTGGACAGTTCAGGTAGAGAGCCTGAGACCTGGAAACCACATGGCAAAGTTATCTGTGCAAATACCCTTTCCATGCAGTTTCAGCCCTGCAAACCTAAACTCTTTATAAGCACACATTATAGATAATAATAATAATACATTTTTATTTATACCCCGCCCTTCCTGGTTCAAAAACCGGGCTCAGGGCGGCTAACAACAAATTTAAAACACTTAATTGTAAAAGCAACATAAAATACAGTATAAAAACATGAACCACAATAAAATTCAAAATTCAGAAATCAATTTAGGGGAAATAAGCATTAGAGAATCCCCAGGGCTAGCTGGCTGAATTGGTCCTACTTGGGCCAGCATGGAGGCCAGGGGAGAATTAGCTGTGGGGTCTCAGAGCGGGTGATCTTCATAAAAAGGGAGGGGGAGGGAAGAGAAGGGAAATAAAAGATCAGGCTGAATTCAAATTAAAGGCCAGGCGGAATAGCTCTGTCTTACAGAGAGGAGGTTAAATCCTGTACGGCCCAAGTCTCGTGGGACAGAGCATTCCACCAGGTCAGAGCCATCGCTGAAAAGGCCCTGGCCCTGGTGGAGGATAGTCTGACTTCCTTATGGCCCAGGACCTCTAAACTATGGTTATTCATGGACCTTAAGATCCTCTGCGGGGCATACCCCCGCCCTAAGCCACCAAGGGCTTTAAAGGTCAAGACCAGCACCTTGAACCTGACCCTATACTTTACCGGGAGCCAGTGCAACTAGATCCAGGAAGATACAAGCACATTAGTTTACTGCATTTACTGCTGCAACAATAAATCCTAGCCCTGCTTCTCGAAGTAGACTGGAATTTAGCCTACTGTGCAAAGCCATGCTGTGACCATTGCTTGGTTCCTTGTTCCCACTAAATGCAAGAGATCCCCTGGAAGCCTGCCCCTGAAGGTATGCGGTGCACCAGCTGAAAAAGGTCCTCTCCCCAACCTCTCTCCCTGCCCACTTTAGCAGACAAGTGTCTCTTACCTATTAGAATCAACAATGGACTCAGAAAACTGAACTTGAGGAACTTCTTGATGTTCTTGACGAAAGGATCGTTGGGGTTGTTCATGGAATCGATGTCAACGCTGAACGAGGTGCTGGTCACAACGTCCATGCTGTAGGCGCCAAAGATACTGTGGGAAAGGGAAGCAGGGAAGAAACACGCATGAAATGTGATGGCTGTTGGTCACATGAAGTTCTCCCAGAGAAGGCCCTCAGCAGAAAGAAGCACACAATGAATCTTGCAAGGACTTTAAACTCAGCTACGTGATCCGCATGAGCTCAGGCCTTCCTGGCCCGTGAATCAGCTCTTTTTATTGGATACATCTCAAGCCTGTACAAGACTTCATCTAAAAATTACATGTTTATTTTTAAGATTCCATAATGGTGGGGGAAATCATACATCATTAACTTTCTTCATTATGCTGTTTCTGTTTAATAGGTTTGTTAAATGCAATTATGGCTTCCCATGGATTTCTTTTCATAGTAAAATGTGTCAATTAAAACATATTTAGCAACCACATACTTAATATTTCAAAACATACACTTAAAAAAATTAAATAAAGAACAATGCTCTGCTGCAATATCATCGTACTCATTCCTTCCTGGGACTAAAAACATCACAAGCTGAACTGGAGGCTAACTTTTTGTTTGCATTACTTCCCCACAATGTGTGTATATATTCTAAGAATATATTCTAAGAATATATATAACTTTTTGTTTGCATTATTTTCTCTAGGTTTTTTCCTATAGAAATTTGTTTCGTTTTTTACATGGGAGATGTATCCAATCATGTATTCCATAGACTCAGAGAACTGAAGAGTTGGAAGGCATCCTGATGATCTTATAGCCTGACCCCTGCAGTGCAAGAATACGCAGCTTCTCCATACGGGGATGAAACTCCTGCTGAATTCTGCAGTGAGACACTCCAGAAAACACTCAACCTCGTAATTCTGCAAAATGTGTCAATACAGTCGTACCTCTGGTTGCGAACGGGATCCGTTCCGGAGCCCCGTTCGCAACCTGAAAGGAACGCAACCCGCGTCTGCACGTCTGTGCAGGCGCAGGTCATGATTCGCCGCTTATGCGCATGACGTCATTTTGTGCATCTGCGCATGCGCAAGTGGCGAAACCCGGAAGTAACCCTTTCCGGTACTTCCAGGTCGCCAAGGGACACAACCTGAAAAAACGTATCGTGAAGCAAACGTAACAAGAGGTATGACTGTACTCAGAATTCCTCCTGGAAGTTTCCTGGAATTCATTTTGGTTCTAAAATGGGCTCCTTTCCCCCCAACAGCCCCCCCAAGAAATAACTCACTCTTTCATGTCCATGGGTTCATCGTTGTCTGATTTCTTTTGGACGTTCTTCGCCAGCATTCCTCCGTATCGGTTGATGATGGGGAGCATCTGGAAATGCAGAGCAAAACCCCCATTAAAATGGAGCTATGGAACAAGCAGCAGTTTGGATTGGCCAGTTCACAATGTCAAGAGACGGGCCCTGGAGAAGACACCCACAAGGACACCCACAATGTTTTCTTCTGGGAGTGCATTCTCAAGCTCACTGTGCTGTGCCAGGGGGTTAACCCGAGCAACACAGTCCAGGTCCAGTCCCGAATCCAAGGATTCCACGAGGAGTCACTCCAACAGGGTCAAGGCAGGAAACCAGGCAAGGTCAGGCACAGGGTCTCAGGCAGGTTTTGGCAAACAGCAATGTTGCTCCTGCAACCTGGGGCGGGGTCCAACAGCGTTTTATCTCTCATGGGGTAACAGCCGGTTCTGATCCCCCGGTGACTCACCTCCCTGTTTCACCCGAAGGCAAGCACTCCTCCTGCGAGTACTCAGGTCTCTTCTTCTCCCAGACCTTAGTCTCTGCAGCTCAGGAGACGTCGGTGGGTTACTAGACCCAGGGGCAGCCTCAGCTTCCCCTGACCCAACTGGTAGTGGAGCAGCTGCATGTGAATGAGGTCGTCCCCGCATCTGGAGCCAGGGCAGGCTCAGGCCCCTGACTTGGCCCAGCTGCTGCTTGTTGCAGGGGAACCTGTGCAGACTGGAGCTCTTCAGGATCAGGCCCTAGATGATGCCTGAGGCAGAGGATCCGGTGCAGACCGAGACTCCTCCGGTTCTGAGTCCGAGCCTGAGTCCCAGGCCATCACACTCACCCAAGCTGGGTTCCTTTTGTTCAACTCAGTCAAAAGTTCAACTCAGCCCACTCAATCCTTGGCTGTGCCCTCACATATTTCAACCCACATAAGAGGCACTCCATTGCCCCCTCGAAGGGGGTGGCTTAATCACAATCCTGAGCCCCCTTCAGGCTTGAGCTCCAGCAATCCTGGATTTGAAGCTCTCTGGCTGCCATGGCATGGTCAGCATGGTCAGCAACTGCTAGTTCTGCTCACTTCCTTCATGGTCCTGCCCTGAGAAGGTGACACCCAGGGCAGGTAGGGCTCTCAGGGAGTGAGGAGGATGGGGGCCCCCCTCTCTCATTTTTCACTCCTTACCATCCAGGCTAGCAGCCCTAGGGTCAACAATTATGTACCACAGAACAGAAGAAGAGCTCACCTAGTCCAGCATCCGGTCCTCACAGTGTGTGATGGCCTGGGAATCTGATTCAGAGGCTGAACCAGAGGAATCCCAGCCTGCACAGGAGTCCCCGCCTCCAGGGCTAGCCGAGCTGGGGCAGGGGCTTGAATCTGAAGCGCCTGCATCCTCAGGAGCAGACACCAGATGAATCCACTCTGGCTCCAGAGGTGATGGAGAACCCATTGCCTGCAGGTGCGCCTCTCCCAGCCCTGTCAGGGGAAGGTGAAGCTGCCCCTGGGTCCAGTAACCCTCCAGCCTCTCCTGAACTGCAGAGGCTCAGGGCAGAGAGGCGTAGGGAACTGGGTTTTCTCAGGAGGAGTGCTCGCCTTAAGGCCAGGAGAGGCGAGTCACATGTGGTGCGGGACCACCCTAGGCCTCAGAGGAGATAAAGGCCAGTCAGCCCAGTCCCAGGTTGCAGGAGCAATGACGTTGGAAACCTGTTCCTGCCAGCACCCTGACCTGTTTTTCCAGAGTTCCTGACCTGGCTTCTTGCTTTGGACCCCATTTTGCCCTTGGTGGACAGTCTCTAGACCGTCGGCCCAGGACCGGACTCTGACCACGCCTCACAGTAACCCCCCCCCCCAGGACCAGCACACAGTGGCCGACCAAATGCCTGTAGGAATCCAGCAAGCAGGATTCGAGAGCAAGAACCCTCGCCACTCCCATGGCTTCTAGCAGCTGGTATTTGGAAGCAGCCCCCAAAACATAACCCAGAATCCTTTGCTACACACGTAACTTCCCTTGCAGACAAGGGGGTGTTAAAACAGTTTCTGGAGGGCAGGGAAACTGAGGAAGGCGAAAACATTTGTGGAATGCTCTCCCCAGGAAGGCCCACTTGGCGCCCTCATTATGGTCATGGGCCAGATTCCTGCATTGCAGGGAGTTGGAATCAAATCAGGGGTGGCCAAATCCCAAGAGACTGCGATCTACTCACAGAGTGAAAGACTGGTAGTGATCTACCCAAAGCACCTCTTAGGCAACATGGCATCAGAGATGGGTTCATCCGAGGACTTACTTCCTTCAGCCTCCCGCTGGTGAAGGTGGGCGAGAGGACGGTGCGAATCCGCTTCCATTGCTCATCTGGGACCGTGATTATTGAGGTGTCCAGTTCTCCATTCAAACCAAAGTCCTAAGCAGTCCAAGAAATCAATACTGGGAGTGAGTTGCAGCTGTCACCACCAAACACTCTCTTCTTCTTTTTTGTACAAATGTAGAGACTGACTGCATTCAAACAAAGTGCCAAGCCATGGTTTGTTTGAACTAACCAAGATCCGCCTCACAGATGGGGGAGAGAAACATGGTTTACTTCCCCAAAGCTTGGTTTGTTCCCCATTCTCCACCCCAACACTTCACCCCCTGGTTGATATCTCCCTAAACCATCATGACACCCAAGAATTGGCACTGTATCACCTGAACTCTGGCTGACTGTGCAAGCTGGAAAGGAAAATATTTTTGGGGAATCTGGCTGGCTTCCCCATCTCTTTGCCACACGCCTGCCAAATGCACTCTTTACGTAAGAACTTCTTAATGCTTTCCTGCCACCTTGAATGGGGCAACAGACTTCTGCCAACTTATCTTTTCCTTTTATGAGAAGCAGATATGAGTGTGTAGTTTGAAAGGTCAGCACTATTCCCCCCCCCCCCGCCGAAAAGTTAATTATAGCACTGCAAGTAGGTTTAGCAAGTAGGGTGGCCAGATATCAGTGGCTCAGAGCTTGGTCAGAAAGGCTGGTCCCTTTAAATTCCCCCCACTCCTCACAAAACAGTCACAGCGCGGGAAAGAGCTTCCTTCAGAAAAAGCCCCATTGAGAATTGCTCAGTCATGGGAGTGGTTTTCTTTTCTAGATGCTCATAGCTCACATCTCTATACCTTGGCAAACGTCTGGCCTGGGGTGGCAAAATACACCACCGTTAAGGGAGGGTGTTGGGTTTGGACATAAACAGCAAACCATAGGCAAAGCATGCCACAGTTTGTAACCCAACATCAAACCATGGCTTGACATCAGAGTTTGCCAAACCATGGTAAATTTGCTCTGCTGACTTTTGATGCCTGAGCAAGCCACAGTTTGGCTGAGCAAAGCACGGTGTCACATTCTGTGAGATCCAGGCTGTTGTCTAAGTTTTAAAAAGAATTCAAAATCCATCACCGTCTCTCTTGACAGAGACAGTTCCCCGGCAGATACCTACCCGGCGGTTGGTGAAATGGGTGTAGAATTCTTTCACCAGGATGGTTTTGATCATGACAGGATCCAGAATAGCCATCATGGGCTGCCGGCCGTCAAAAATTCTAATTGCCCAGAAAGAAGAAGAAGAATCTTGGTAATTCTTGCTTGGATGCAACAATTGGTTTGTGGCAAGAAGCTAGGAACAATGCACCCTGGAGCTGGTTCCTAAAAACTGTCTAGTCTGACACTGTTAGATGCAGGAAATCCAGAGATCTACAGCATTCACAGCAGGTGGCTGTGCAACTGGGAGAGACCACCACCCTAACAGGTAAAAAGGATTCTTTTTTGGTGTCAGATTGGGACTCTCTACCTAACCTCCAGCTGCAATGGTGGAAAACCTGTGGCTCTCCAAGTGTCATTGGACTCCAGCTCCCATCAGCCATAGTCAGCATGGCTGATGGCCAGGGATGATGGGACATGTAGTCCAAACAGCCCCTGGAGGGCTACACTTCCTCCAGCCCTGCCTTTTAGCCAACACTTGGAATGATTACCTGTTAAAATCCCAGAAGTCAAGAGCCAGAGGAATAAAATGACCAGCTGTTGGTGACAAATGCTACTCTGACGATGAGCAAAACCTGGACAATAAATTCTACCAGAAAACGTTTGCGGAGCAAATTATGCTTAGTGTATCACACACACCTTCTCAATCTGTATCATAGGTACAGTATGCAAAATGTAGGTTGCCTGAGCACAGGATTGTATTCTTATTCTATAGCAGCAAGGAACACTTTCCACTTGGGCCACAATTTGCAGGCAGCAACAGGCACACCTGCCTTCTCCAGTGACCAACCTCCCCACACGCCCGGTTCTGTTTTGCAGGACACTCACCCCCAGATTTTGCCATACTTCTGAAAACACTCCAGGTCAAAATCCAGAATCCCCTGCAGAGATAAAAACAGTTGTCAGAGAAACAGGCATCTCCCGTCAGTGCAGCTGTGCTGTCTTAAGGGCAAGGCAGACTTAGGGGCTGTAAAGAGCTTTGCTTTGTCTCAGAAGCAGCCCAAACACACCCAAACACACCACAGGAATGTGATTCATCCTCCTCGTCTGTTCACACCACAACATGACTGCTAGAATACACTTGGGAAATAGCTTGTTTGAAAACACCCATATCATCTCCTATATGTAGACATAGTCGACACAGACAGCCAGAACTGAATGCTGGTCTTGGGTTGCAGAGTCCTGAGTTCGAGTCCCTGCTTAGCCTTGAGTACTCCCTAGGTACTACCTTAACATTTCTTGGAAGGACAAGGTGAAATAAAACTTGAAGGAAGGGTGGGACATAAATGTGGCAGAGAACGAAGCTTGTATGTTGTGGTTGTTTATTATTTACCCTAAGATTCCAGGCTACCTGGAATATTGCATCTCCCTGTGCAAATCTGCCTGGGTGCTAAGAACCTCAGGTGAGCACCTTCTCATGGTCTCATCATGGTTGGTGGTGACACAAGAGAGAACCTTTTCTGCGGTTGCTCCCAGAATGTGGGATTTCCTCCCAGGAGAGGTAAGACTGGCTTTATATTTTCTACCTTTTTGCCAGCAGCCTAAGGCCTTCCGATTCAGAGAAACGTTTGGAAACTAAGGTGCCAAGGATGAGGACTCAGGAAAAACTGGATTGGGCTTGCTGGTTCTAAGGGCTTGTCCACACTTTCTCTTGTCTCGTGCTTCCTAGGCAGGGGCCTGGGGATTTTTCCATTTGCCCTGCTACTTTCTCCAGAAAAACCCACTCTTTAGTGCTGAATCAATCCAAAAAAGTAGTTGACTTTTGCTCTTATTTAGTGGTAAAGCAGCAGTCAAGCAGAAGCCGGGCCAAGCCCTTCACGTGTTTTGAGGCATTTTTATTATTGTTCTTAATAGTTTGTTTGTTTTTATTACTTTGCACTTCATAATACCTTGGGGAAAGGGGGGGTCAGTAATCATAACAATAGACTGCTAAACCATGCCTTAGTGCAAATGTTTGCAGGTTGGTTGACACAAAGTAAAAGAGTGTAGTTTTTTAATACATAAAATTTCTGTGTGGATGTTATTGGCCCAGAGATGGAAAGATGATAAGGTCCTGACCAGAGAAGAATGGCAGATTAAGTTGATGGATTATGCTGAAATGGCAAAAAATGACCGGAAGAATCAGAAATCAGAAATACCAAAATTTTAATAAGGAGGGGTGGGGGATTTATAATCTATCATAATAATAATTGTAAACAGTTAAAATTGTTAGTAGGAATAACACTGTAGTTTAATGGTGAATTTTGGATTTAATGGAGATGTAAAAGATTTGGGTTATTGTAGAAGACGCAGGAGGAAATGGAATCTTGTTTTTAGGGTGAAGGTTGGATAAAGGTTTTTCAAACTTTAATTTGAAAAACCATCTACACTAACTCACACGCACCAAAAATCACAACACACATTTAACAAAACAATTCAAAAAAATCAATTCTGAGGGTAAATCTCAAAATGTCCCATGGTATTAAAAGTTTTTCGTTTGTCTCCAAAATGACCAGTACAGGACATAGGGAGTCACATACAAGCTACAGACTCCCTGTCCCATCCAAAGTCACCTACTCTCTCCCCCCCCCAATCCTTTGATTACCTCCCAGGGCAACTGTCACAAGACTGGCTGCAGAATACTCACTTTCCGGTATTCGAGAAAGGTCCCGATGAAGGGCAGAGGCCTTGGACCAGGAATTCCCAGCTTCTTAAAGAAACTGTATGGCCAGATCCCATACCTGGAAAGACAACCAGTGAAAGAGAAATCAATGAGAAAAGTGGTTTGAAAAACAAGATATTCCAGTCCACCTGGCCTTGCGGTTATCCGCTCGCCCAGAAGCCACAGGCAACCAGGAATTCCCTGCAGGTGAACGAAAGGGCAGCCTGGCCGAGGATGGACGGGTGGCTGTCTCCATCTTCTTCCAGCCCTCCTGGCTTCCATGCTAGCCAGTGAAGAACAAAGCTGCAAGCAGGATTTGTGTGACATCAAATTTGGGCGCCCCCTGCCTCTTGCCTTCCATTCTAAATAATAGTTGCAGCGTCCCCAAGGCTCGACGCCCAGTATGACTGAACTAGACACTCTCCTCTAAATCCACCTTGCTTCCAGGGAGGCCTGGGAAAGAGCCCTACCTAAAATCCTGCAGAACTGCTGTTAGTCAGGGCAGACACTATTGAGCTAGGTGGCCCAGTAGATCTGACTAAGTACTTTCCTATGTTCCTATGATCCTGGCAAAGGGGAGGCAGAGTGAGCCTTCAACCTCCTGGCCAGACGGCATTGCCAGTTTTAGAAACTCAGAAATACAGTGGTACCTCAGGTTAAGAACTTAATTCGTTCTGGAGGTCCGTTCTTAACCTGAAACAATTCTTAACCTGAAGCACCACATTAGCTAACGAGGCCTCCCACTGCTGCCGTGCGATTTCTGTTCTCATCCTGAAGCAAAGTTCTTAAGGTACTATTTCTGGGTTAGCAAAGTCTGTAACCTGAAGCGTCTGTAACATGAAGCGTCTGCAACCCGAGGTACCACTGTATAAGCTAATTGCCAAATAGCACTTGGAAACCAAGGTTACAGGCACCACAACAGAACGTCTAAGCACCATTTATTATTATTATTATTATTATTATTATTATTATTTATTAAACATTTCAGTTCCATATATCTATAAGCTGACTGGGTGACCTTGGGCCTGTCACAGCCTCTTAGCCCACCTCACAGGGCTGTTGTAGGGATTAACTGAGGAGTAGAGCTCAACCATGTACTCCTTGGAGAAAAAGGTGGAAAATCAATGCAACAGATGAGCTCTTCTGCTGCCCTGCTTAAGGAGGCCAGGGACCAGCCAGGTGGAAATGTCAGCTGCCAACCTGGCGTCCAGAAATCTCCACGTGGTTTCAAATTGGACCCACACCAGTCACGAAATACACCGGGCATTTCGAACACTGTAGATTTTACATATTTATTTATTTATTTATTTATTTTGCTAGCCTAAGAAGCTGGTTGCTTGCTGGTGGGCTGTGGTGGCACCAGGGCAGGGCTTGGGGTGGGTGTCCGGGGCTCCACTTTTGCAGAGGCCACAACTCTCACTTTTGACCCTTGCACCTTGGAGCTGCAGCAGGCGTCGCCTCCATCGGGCACAGCCTGGGACGGAGATTAGATAAGAGCCAACATGAAGGACCTCTGAAGGCTACAGACTCAGCAGAAATTCATCAGGTAGCACTTTTCCTGCCACAGAGCTGGGGGAAGCTGCTCCTACAGAACAGCTGCCTGCCTCGTCCAGGTGGGGAGCCCTTTGTAAACATGTGGAGGAGGAAGAGAGATCCCTCTGCTCTATGCAACGAGCCTGGAAAAGTACCAGAGTTGCTCGCCTCCTCTCTCGCTTTTAGCCTCTTCCTTCCCAGTTAACAGCAGCTTGGCAAAGCAGCAGCTTTGAAACTCAGGAAGTTGCCACAGACCAAAATCAGAGCACAGAGTCTAGAAGTGTCGCCAGTGACCGGCAGCATTCCAGGCAGGGCTTTCTCCCAGCCCCGTCTGGAGAGGCCACGGGGAACTGAGCCTTGGTGCCTTCTGCCTGCAAAGCAGGTGCCCTTACCCCTGAACTACTACAGCCCAAAAGCCAAGTTCCCAGTCCTCAGGATCTGAACAAAGGGCTGATTTCGACTTCTGCCGAGTGAGGCCATTGCTCCGCCCAGCTCTGCGCTGTCCCCGCTGAGCCGCCCTAGGAGCTCTCCAGGGTTTCAGAAAGGGCGCCTGGCCCAAGTCTTCCCCGGAGAGGCTCCAGGGGCTTAAACCCGGAGCCCTTCTGCGGGCAAGGCAGCGCGCTAAGCGCGGGCGACAGCGCTTCCCCGAACGTCTCGCCAGCCCTTTCCTTCCTGGCATCCCGCAGCAGCAGGTTCTGCCGATCCCGGAGAAACAACCGCCGCCCGCCCGTGCGCGCTCCCTGTTCTCTGAGTTGAACTCACAGTCCCAGAAGGACCAAGAAGACCAGAAGCAGCACCCAGGTTTCTGAGGAAAGGCTGGGCAGGAAGAAGAAGCCCATCTTGCGGCCAGGAGGGTGCCAGGACCAGCAGTCGCGCTCTTTCGTTCCCGAGGCCGAGGAGGAGGCTTGCTTTTGCCAAGAGTCAGCCTCCGAGGCGCAGTTTTGCTTTTACTTGGCCGCCACGTCACGTGAAGCCCGGAGAGGCGGGTGGTGGCTCTCCTCGTTGCGTAACACACACTCTCTGTTTCCTGGTGGCTCCCAGCCACAAAAATTGCGCTGGGTAGTTTCGCTTTGCAGCATCAGCATCACATCCTGTTGCGTCCTGGGTCCTCAGCAACCCGGAGCGTCAACTTGCAAAGCAAGAGGAGACGTGGGCGCAACTCACAGGGTCTCTGCAAAGCGGAACTGTTGGCATCAGGAGTGCCAGCTCGCGACCGTGGGTGCCCGAGGTCGTGGGTGCCATGTAGCGTGCATGGCCCGGCACTGAAATTTGTGGGTCCCTGGCCCCTTCATGGGGGATTTTTCTTTTTTTCTTTTATTTCGAAACCCAAAAAAATATTACAAACATTCTGGTAGGGGGAAAATGGTGGTCACACCATGATAGCCGATTGGCACCATGTACAGCAGGCACCCCCAAACTCGGCCCTCCAGATGTTTTGGGACTACAATCCCCACCATCCCTGACCACTGGTCCTGTTAGCTAGGGATGATGGGAGTTGTAGTCCCAAAACATCTGGAGGGCCGAGTTTGGGGATGCCTGAGTCTGGGTTCCGATAAAGGTGTTTTTGCATTTACGTTCTAACTTTTTCTCCAAGGAGCTCAAGGTGGTGTAAACTTAATTCTCACCTCCTGCTCTTCGTTTAATCTTCACAAGGTCCCTGTGAGGCAGGTTAGGCTGAGAGGCAGCGACTGACCCCCAGGGTCTGCCAGTGAGCTTTATTTTAGCCAGGTGGAGGCATTTACCCCTAGCCCACCACTCTAACAACTTCATACTGGCTTGTTTTCCCCCTCCCCATTTTATCCCCACAAGAACCCTGTGAGGGAGGCTGGGCTGAGAAAGAATTGACTGGTCATACAGTGAGTTCCAGTGTGGTTGTGCGGCGGAATTTGAACCCCAGTCTCTCCCAGGTCCTAGTCCGGCACTCTAACCACTGCACCCCACTGCCTCTTTCCCCTTCTCTCCCACTTCCCTCTCCAAACTCTCCTCCAGGTCACTGCTGAGCATAATATGGAAACTGAGGGAGCAGGTCACATAAGTTGTGCACACACATCACCTTGAGAGCACATTAGAAGCACTTTTTGTCCCACAAAAAAAAAAATAAAAAAAAAAATCGAGGCACTGTAGTTTGTTTTTTTTACCTCTCAGAGAGTTAAGATTCTCAGCAACATTGGATGAATGATAGTGCCCAGACTTCTTTGAGGAGTGAAAATGTGCTTTGGATATGCTTTAAGTCCAGATACTCCAACTGAAGGACAGCTTTGTAGGTGGGAGCGGCCTTCAACAGAGGGATATAAATCATTAGAAACCCAACCAGAGTTTGGTGGATCACACCAAATGGGACTCAGCTAGCCCAGCATCCTGCAAACACAGCCACTGTTTGGAGGTGCCACCTGTCTATTTACCCAGTGGCGTAGCGTGGGTTGTCAGCACCCGGGGCAAGGCAAGTAATTTGCGCCCCCTAACCCATGGATTTTAGTAGGGGCAGAGAGCTGCGAGCCCCCCCCAGATGTTGCGCCCAGTGCGGCCGGCCCCCCCTGCACCCCCCACGCTACGCCACTGTATTTACCTTTATAGGAACTTGCTTCATTGGAGACGTTGTCTGAGATCTGGGAGTCCACCATGAGCTGCAGAAAGTCAACTCTGTCCTGCAAAGGAACAGAGACAGAGGCAAGGGTTAGCAGGACAGAACAGAGTGTCAATCACACACCTGACCTTTCACATGCAATGTCCAGGAAGGGGCCATACTGACTGGGTGCTGGTTCTTTTGACGGTCCTTCTTGATTTTTTTGACAGCATCAATAAAGAAGTCTATGAAGGCAGTAGATGACAGGGTGAAGTTTAGTTTATTCAGCAGCAGTGAATAAACTCAGCTGCCCCCTGTCCCCCAAGAACAGTACTTCTGTCTTGTCAGGATTCAATCTCAATCTGTTAGCCGCCATCCATCCTCCAACTGTTTACCTCACCACCTTTTCCAGGAAAATGCACTCTTTAGCACTGAAAACATCAAATTGCAGAAATCCTAGTTGATGTTTCATCAACTCGCAAAGTCACCCACTCTTGCTTGCCTCAGGGCGACTGTCACAAGACTGGCTGCAGAACACTCACTTTCCGGTATTCAAGAAAGGTCCAGGGAAGGCAAAGGCCTTGGGCCAGAAATCCCCAGCTTCTTAAACAAGATGTGTGGCCGGATTCCATTGCTGGAGAGACAGCCAGTGAAAGAAAACCAGTTTAAGAGGTGTTGTAATGAAAGCATGTGCAGGACCAGAAAAAATGGCTCAATCGCAAGTAACCTAAGTGTTAGGTGCAGGGTTTTTGTTTTGTTTGGTTTTGATGGTTGGGTTTGTTTGTTTGGGTTGGGGCGGGTGGGTGTGGAGGACTCCCTGGTCCTGAATGGGGCAACTGTGCCCCGGAAGGACCAGTTGCGCAGCCTGGGAGTCATTTTGGACTCACAGCTGTCCATGGAGGCGTAGGTCAATACTGTGTCCAAGGCAGCTGTCTAGCAGCTCCATCTGGTATGCAGGATGAGACCCTACCTGCCCACAGACTGTCTCACCAGAGTGGTGCATGCTCCAGTTATCTCCCGCTTGGACTACTGCCATGTGCTCTATGTGGGGCTACCTTTGAAGGTGACTTGGAAGCTGCGATTAATCCAGAATGCAGCAGCTAGACTGGTGACTGGGAGTGGCTGCTGAGACCATATAACACTGGTCCTGAAAGACCTACAGTGGCTCCCAGTACATTTCCGAGCACAATTCAAAGTGTTGGTGCTGACCTTGAAAGCCCTAAACGGCTTCAGTCCTGTATATCTGAAGGAGCGTCTCCACACCCATCATCCAGCCCGGACGCTGAGGTCCAGCCCCGAGGGCCTTCTGGCAGTTCCCTCACTGTGAGAAGCCAAGTTACAGGGAAACAGGCAGAGGGCCTTCTTGGTAGTGGCGCCCGCCCTGTGGAACCCCATCAGATGTCAAGGAAATAAACAACTGACATTTAGAAGACATCTGAAGGCAGCCCTGTTCAGGGAAGTTTTTAATGTGTGACATTTTAATGTATTTTTAATCTTTGTTGGAAGCCGCCCAGAGTGGCTGGGGAAACCTAGCCAGATGGGTAGGGTACAAATAATAAATTCTTCTTCTTCTTCTTCTTCTTCTTCTCTCTCTTCACTGCTCTCTTACCCAAGAAATGGGGGCTATATCACCAAGTAGTTACAAACCACAGGTGGGAGGTGATGAACCAGACGCTGCTGTAAGGGCAGAAGGCATCACCGAAAGACATGTTCACTACAACCAGCTACGCCACCCACCTGCTCAACTCCACCCCAACTGGCTCCCACCCCCCAGAATGCACTGGGGTCAAGAGAGCCAGAAGCTGATAATAATAATAATAATAATAATAATAATAATAATAATAATAATAATAATTTATTTATTATTTGTACCCCGCCCATCTGGCTGGGTTTCCCCAGCCACTCTGGGCGGCTTCCAACAAAGATGAAAAATACACTAAAATGTCACATATTAAAAACTTCCCTGAACAGGGCTGCCTTAAGATGTCTTCTAAATGTCAGGTAGTTATTTATCGCTTTGACATCTGATGGGAGGGCGTTCCACAGGGCGGGCACCACTACCGAGAAGGCCCTCTGCCTGGTTCCCTGTAGCTTTGCTTCTCGCGATGAGGGAACCGCCAGAAGGCCCTTGGAGCTGGACCTCAGCGTCCGGGCAGAATGATGGGGGTGGAGACGCTCCTTCAGGTATACTGGGCCGAGGCCGTTTAGGGCAATCTCATCATTGCAAAGGTCCTGCCTAAACTGAAATCAATGCTAATAACTTTCTGGATTTTTTGTTGGAAAGGGTAAATGAGGAATGGATGCCTACGTCAGACATCACCGTGCAGACTCAGAAAACATTGCAGCATCCATCCCACAATAAGCATCCATCTGGAAGGCCCCTCCCTGCCAGCAACACTTTGCATCCAATGACAAGGACACTAGTCCTCATGAGTTAATGTCATAATCAACGGTCCACAAGGTTCTTTCTTGAATCCTTGTATTCCAGGGCTGACATACGTCTGAATTTTCCTGAACATTACCAGGATTTCAAAGGTGGAATTGACATCCGGGGTGAATTTCCAAAAGGCGGTGCTTTGTTCTGGATCTTAGGCAAGCCAATTGAAAAAAACCGTGTGTTTTCGTAACAACTTTAGGGTCTTTTTTAAAAAAAAACCAAAACAAAACCTCAACAATTTTTTGGGTTTCCTGGTTTTTACTTTTTGAAATATGGTAACCTTATTGTATTCCATCTTGATCACTGAGATTATCTGCAGGGGCCTCGTCAGTCATTTCTCTGCTTGAAGGCAACAAGAAACGGAGCCTTTAGTGACATTGGCCTAGTCCTGTGGAACTCTCTGCCACTGGAGATTCCTCAGGCACCGTCCATTCCAACTTTTAAATGCCGGTGGAAAAAACGTTCCTGTTCCGTCAGGTTTATGCAAGTAGTTAAGAATACATATTTTCACAATAGTTACTGTAGCTGATTTCTGGTTTTAATGTTTAAAATATGGTTCCTATTGTATGCTTTTATACACAAATATTGTAACCCACTGATATTTTTATAAATATTTTTATGAATAAATGTTGGAAAAAATCAACTTGGATCAGAGAGCCCTTCACACTGAGGATGTCATCGGAACGAGAACTGCCTTCTGCAATGGAGGACACATGGCCACCGTATGTTCTGTGTGTGTGTGTGTGTGTGTGTGTGCAAGCACGCACGCTTGGAGGAGGAAGCTGATGTCTGTAGCTTTGCCGCACAACCCTTCCCAATTTGAAAGCAAATTGATTTAAGGGGGGGACGGACAACTAAAGCGCTAGCAATTATTTTGTCATTTGAGGATAATAAGCCTGTGGAAATGCAAGATAACGCAAGAAAAAACGAGTGTGCTAACCAATTATTTTCTTAAAATATAAAATAGGAGGAGGAATAATCAATAATGTTAAAACTACGTGGCAGTCGTTTTAAGGACGATTGCCGCTGTTTGTGTCAACCTGCTTCTCGAAAACAAGACAATCTCTTTGCTGGAGCTTCCCAGCTTGGTTTTTTCTTTCTTTCTTTCTATGAAGAGCCCCTCCCTTCAAGAACAGAATCCTGATTTTGCTCCAGATAGTAGGGGGATATTATGCTAAACCAGATTTTGGGAGTATTATATATATTTTCCACCAGGGAGGAGGGCTGTGCCACCCCCATTCCGCCGAGTTGTAGCAAGAATCCAGGGAGTCCCGGGGTCTGTACTCCTTCAGGGAACTGAAGACACAGCAGAGACTGTTGTTGCTTTAATAAATATGATTTATTCACCTATTTACACCTTCAGTCTGCATGGAGAGAGTCCAGATCTTACAGCACAATCCTTTCTCGAGGGGCTTGTCCCTCACAGCAGTGCAGCCCTGGAGTACAAGGCATCGCACTCCGCCAGCCTTCAGCCAGCCTGCCCAAGATGGATCCCAGTCTTCCTTCTTCGTCCTCCCAGAACACCTGATCAAAAAACTCCCCTTTCCTGTCACTTCAAACACACACTCCATCACCTTGGCAATATCCGTCTCCCCAGGCCAAAGGATTCCCTTGGTCTCCAATCTTAAATGTCAAAATAATTGAAATCTTACCATTTATTAATTCATAGGGTTTACGAAGGACCCACAAAATCTATAATAATATGTATCTATCTCTTGCCAAATACCTATTTGCAATATTAAGCCCCCATCTGGAAGTACCCAGAGCCACAAGGCTGGGATTGATCCAATCTGGAAAGGCAGCTCTTAACTGGGTTAGTTGCAGAGATAGAATCAATCAATCAAAACAGAGACTGATGTGTCCTTCATGATGGAAATGTCAGCTTTGCTCTCCAGAAGCCTCTCTAGGAAGGCCTGTGGGATCTTGGGAGAGAAGGTAATGCTGAGCTGGATAGACCAGTGATGGCGGCTAAGAGATTGAGGTTGAATCCTGACAAGATAGAAGTCCTGTTTTTGGGGGACAGGGGGCGGGCAGGTGTGGGGAACTCCCTGGTCCTGAATGGGGCAACTGTGCCCCTGAAGGACCAGGTGCGCAGCCTGGGAGTCATTTTGGACTCTCAGCTGTTCATGGAGGAGTAGGTCAATTCTGTGCCCAGGGCAGCTGTCTCCCAGCTCCATCTGGTACGCAGGCTGAGACCCTCCCTGCCCCCAGACTGTCTCACCAGAGTGGTGCGTGCTCTGGTTATCTCCCGCTTGGACTACAGCCATGCACTCTATGTGGCGCTACCTTTTAAGGTGACTCAGAAACTGCAACTAATCCAGAATGCGGCAGCTAGACTGGGGACTGGGAGTGGCTGCCAAGACCATATAACACCGGTCCTGAAAGACCCACAGTGGCTCCCAGTACATTTCTGAGCACAATTCAAAGTGTTGATGCTGACCTTGAAAGCCCTAAATGGCCTTGGCACAGTATACCTGAAGGAGCATCTCCACCCCCATTGTTCAGCCCGGACACTGAGGTCCAGCTCCGAGGGCCTTCTGGTGGTTCCCTCACTGTGAGAAGCGAGGTTACAGGGAACCAGGCAGAGGGCCTTCTCAGTAGCAGCACCCACCCTGTGGAATGCCCTCCCATCAGATGCCAAGGAAATAAAGAATTACACAACTTTTAAAAGACAGCCCTGTATTGGGATGTTTTTAACGCTTGATGTTTTATTATGTTTTTAGATATGCAGGAAGCCACCTGGAGTGACTAGGGAAACCCAGTCAGATGAATGGGGTATTAATAATAAAATTGTTGTTGTTGTTGTTATTGATGTGACTTCATATTAAGCCTGGAGCTGGAGTTGACAACATCTGCCTACTCTTCCTTTATAGAAGCTCTTCAGATACATTATTATACTTATGACTGATGCAGATAGAAAATGAACTAAGTGTTGAGGCAGAATCAGGGCCAAGCATTTTCGAGTTCAAGCTGTCCTTGCTTGAGTTTATGATGTAATCATGAGTCAATGGCTTGAGGCAAGGAAGGGAGAGGCTGAAACCTGGAAGGGAATTTCCCTGCCTTGTTCGAGAAGAGTAAAGTGCAGTTTTCCTGCTCAGTGTGATCTTGTGACAGAGATGCTGGCTGAGGCAAGAGGAGTGAAAGTCTTGCATCTTCCTCTGGCTGTGGTGCAGTATGCGCTGGGCTGGAAAACACCTGCAGAGGAAGCCAGCCTGGTCTCGTGGTTTGTCTACAAGGAAATCCTTCTCCATGCAATGCATAGTTAAACTATGGAACTCACTCCCACTGGAGGCAGGGATGACCAAGCCACCGAAAGAGGATTGGACTATTAGGATTTTACATAACCGATGGTGGCTAGTATGATTAGTATAAATCACATGAGGTTTCTGAGAAGAGTGTGGGAACGGAAGACTGTCTTAGAGTGTCTGAGAGTGTTATTGCACTGTACTTTCACTTTCACTGTATGAGTTCTGCTTCTGCTTTTGAATTCTGGTGCTGGAGGAGACTCTTGAGAGTCCCATGGACTGCAAGAATATCAAACCTCTCCATTCTGAAGGAAATCAGCCCTGAGTGCTCACTGGAAGGACAGATCCTGAAGCTGAGGCTCCAAGACTTTGGCCATGAGAAGAGAAGACTCCCTGGAAAAGACCCTGATGTTGGGAAAGATGGAGGGCACAAGGAGACAAGGACGACAGAAGACGAGATGGTTGGACAGTGTTCTCGAAGTTACCGCAGCAAACTGCGGGAGGCAGTGGAAAGCAGGAGTGCCTGGCATGCTCTGGTCCATGGGGTCACAAAGAGTCGGACACGACTAAACGACTAAACAGCAGCAACAAATTCTGTTTGGAGGGCACAGACGTGATTACGGATTCTCTGTATATATTGTGAATAAAACGTAGTTTAGATCTACAGATGTCTCTATCTTCTTGCTGTGTGATGCTAGAAGACTTGTGTGCACTTTTCATATGAGAAGTGTCGCAGAGGGGCACTCTGGAGTGAAGGGACATGCCGTTCCAGAGACGTGCCTACTGGGAGGCGCTCAGAGGTACTGGGGGTCTGCCGTCCCCCCAGGAGCATTTGCCAATATGGACAAGTTCGTGGAGGAGAAGACTATCAATGTCTATGCTCTGCCTCCCATAGTTGGAGGCAGCAGTGCTTCTGAATTTCAGTTGCTGGAGATTATGGGAGGGGAGGGGGCTTTGTGAAGTCCCTCGACCTGATCCAACAGCCTCTTCTCATGTCCTCTGCCAAAGGCTGATTTAGTCCAGATGCACCAATGGGAAACCTGCGAGCAGGACAGCACTCCCCTCCCCATTTGTGATCTCCATAAAACAGTCATATTTCCTCCCACAGAGGAGGGAGAACATTGCCACTGTGGCTCGTGGGCGTGGATAACTTTCTTCTCTATGGATTTGTCTAAGCCAGGCTT
The DNA here is from genome assembly GCF_965153285.1 of Podarcis tiliguerta. NCBI lineage: Eukaryota > Metazoa > Chordata > Lepidosauria > Squamata > Lacertidae > Podarcis > Podarcis tiliguerta. The sequence continues at coordinate 51,635,149 of NC_139547.1, read as the reverse complement.
CTGCAACCTCGGCCCTCCAGATGTTTTTAGCGTACAACTCCCATGATCCCTAGCTAGCAGGACCAGTGGTCAGGGATGATGGGAACTGTAGTCTTAGAACATCTGGAGGGCCAAGGTTGAGGAAGCCTGGTCTAAACTACCTTTCAAGACATCCCTACACCTTGTCGGGATGAATTCCACCACCCCTTTTGTCTGTCTGGGGCCCCATGTATCATATCACTTTAAATAGTCATGGCTTCCCTCAAAGAATCCTGGGAATTGTGGTTTGTTAAAGGTGCTGAGAGTCTGAAGACCCCCCTAGTCCTCTTGCAGAGCCATGATTCCAAAATGGATTAACAATCAATCACTTTGGGAACTGCATCTCTGCAACAGGAAAAGGGGGGGTCACATAGCAACACTTACCGGTAATTCCCTTAACAAACTACAGCTCCCCTTTATTTCTGGGACAGGGGGAGCCAGTGTTGTTTAACATGCTTTACCGAGTTGCTTCTCTCTGGAATTGTCCTTTTAAATAATAATAATAATAATAATAATAATAATTTATTATTTGTACCCCGCCCATCTGGCTGGGTTTCCCTAGCCACTCTGGGCGGCTTCCAACAAAGATGAAAAATACACTAAAATGTCACATATTAAAAACTTCCCTGAACAGGGCTGCCTTCAGATGTCTTCTGAATGTCAGGTAGTTGTTTATCGCTTTGACATCTGATGGGAGGGCGTTCCACTGGGCGGGCGCCACTACCGAGAAGGCCCTCTGCCTGGTTCCCTGTAACTTGGCCTCTCGCAGTGAGGGAACCGCCAGAAGGCCCTCGGAGCTGGACCTCAGTGTCCAGGCAGAACGATGGGGGTGGAGACGCAATAAGGCAATGCCCAGGTCGAGGAAGTGTGAGTGATGGGTAGTGACCAAAGGACTCTGGGAACTGAGCCTGAGACTAACAGGAGGACTAACCTCAAGGTCTGTGCTTAATGTTATGTGTATGTAGCCCACAGCAATCATGACTACATGCTCTACATGTGTAATAATGTACTGGGATTATATGAATAAGTGCTTTGTGCTCCTCGCAATGGCACAGATTATTTTTTGGGTGCTAACCCAATCTATTGGCTTCTGCCATGGCTGAATTTGACTTTCCAGCTCGGTGTGTTCATTGGCTACATTCACCCCAACTCAATGGGACATTTGTCCACAACAAAGTTGTGAAAGGAGTGCCTTTATCCCGGCCATTGCCCCCCAAATTCTATTACAGTGGTACCTTGGGTTACAGATGCTTCAGGTTTACAGACGCTTCAGGTTACAGACTCCGCTAACCCAGAAATAGTACCTCAGGTTAAGAACTTTGTTTCAGGATGAGAACAGAAATTGTGCAGCAGTGGCAGCAGGAGGCCCCATTAGCTAAAGTGGCACCTCAGGTTAAGAACAGTTTCAGGTTAAGAACGGACCTCCAGAATGAATTAAGTTCTTAACCCGAGGTACCACTGTACCCTGAAATCTCCAGACTAGTATATGTCTGGAAAAGTAGCATTTAGAAGCATTGACCCAGAATGAACTGTGGAAGCCCCTGCTAGGACAAGGTCGGTGGCTGCTTGCTGCTATATTCATTGTTTGCTGAGTAGAGCAGCGACTCGTGTGCAGGGACAGCGATGGACTGGGAATGGTTGATTTAGTGCCAAGTACATTGTAGAGACACAGTGGGGGCAATGAGGCTATTGTATCAATAAGGTAAGAAGTACGAACAGAAATAAAAGACATTAAAGGATATTAATATTATTTAAGATAAGTTCAATGCACAAATATAATCTTGCTCTTTTGCACACATTTCCTAATGTTTACTAATTATTAGTTTGTTTGAACATGGTTATGGGAGAGATATGGAAGCCTTCGCCGATTTCAAAAGCATGCTCCTTCCTCACAGATCAGAGACAGAGATGATGAAGAATCTGTCTAATTAGTTTAAAGATTAACTTTGGTGCAATTTGCTGCTGTTTACCATGCTTGTATGGTATGTGCGGGTTATGTTCCGGGCCTCCGCACAAGTCAGTGAAGTGCACATAAATGGGAAGCATCCTGGCTCACGAGAAGACCCACCCAAGAACCCAAAGAAGACGTCCTCTTCAGGCTCCAGGGTGCTCTCCACTTTTGGGTTCGACTTCTGGGTCCCTGGCAAGGTAAAAAAAGGTAAAGGACCCCTGGATGGTTAAGTCCAGTCAAAGGCGACTATGGGGTTGCAGCGCTCATCTCACTTTCAGGCCGAGGGAGCCGGCGTTTGTCCACAGACAGCTTTACGGATCATGTGGCCAGCAGGACTAAACCGCTTCTAGCACAACGGGACATCATGACAGAAACCAGAGCACATAGAAACGCCATTTACCTTCCCACTGGAGAGGTACCTATTCATCTACTTGCACTGGCGTGCTTTTGAACTGCTAGGTTGGCAGGAGCTGGGACAGAGTCAAGCAGATTCGAACCGCCGACCTTCCGATTGGCAAGCCCTTGGGTCCCTGGCGCCGCATCAGTGCATGGTTGTGTGCAGATAGATCACATGTATTGTAAATGGGGAGCCACCTGCATTGGCCTGGCCAACTCATACAGTTTCTTGACCGGTATGTGAAGATGTCATGTCACAGCTGAAGTGGAATGGGCAACGTGAAAGTTATTATGTAATGAGTAGGATGTACAAAAAGCTGTGCGAAACCTGTGATCAGTGCAGCACCCATCCCTTCAGGGGACTGTCCTTTAGTGCAGTGAAGTCCATAAAGAGGGGTATCATCTTGCTTGGATATTGGGTGTGTTTTTAGTTCCCTACCTGGGCAAACCAAGGGAGTGATTTTGGCCACCCCGTGACACATAGAATCATAGAATCATAGAGTTGGAAGAGACCACAAGGGCCATTGAGTCCAACCCCCTGCCAAGCAGGAAACACCACCAGAGCACTCCTGACATATGGTTGTCAAGCCTCTGCTTAAAGACCTCCAAAGAAGGAGACTCCACCACACTCCTTGGCAGCAAATTCCACTGTCAAACAGCTCTTACTGCCAGGAAGTTCTTCCTAATGTTTAGGTGGAATCTTCTTTCTTGTAGTTTGGATTGTGGATCTGCTGCTGGATCTGACAGTGGCGCCTGCTTCCCAGATCAGCGCAGACTTCTGCTGTGGGGTGTGTGTGTGCAGGAACATAGGTGCCAGCTCCCAGGGGACCTGGGTGCCCAAGCACTCACAAAATTCCCCATGAGGGAGCCGGGCACGCACACATTTCGGCTCCAGGGCCATGCACGGTGCATGGCACCCGCAGCCCTGGGCACCCATGGTCGTGGGGCCAAGCTGACACTCCTGGCGGAAATTGGCTGGTGTGATGAGTGGGGTCCACACTGCTCCCCCTTGGCTCCCTCCATTGGAGCTCTCCTATTCCCCTCCCCTGCTGTTTACTCCAATACACCGTCCCCTCCTAAATCACTGCTTTACATTCCTCCATGGGAATGAATGGTAGCCATTGACCGGTGCAGGAGGCAAGGAGGGTACCCCTCTCACCCACCACGAGTGTGGCACCCCAATATGTTACTGGCCCCTCTCCAGCACGACAAGAGCTGGCTTCTTTTGTTCTGTGGGAGGTGTGCACAATGCAGCCCGCCTTTCAGAAAAAGCTTTGTGCCTTTGGGAGTTACTTTCTTCACTTAACAAAAAGGAGCATTGATTTATTTCCTCTCTCTCCCTCTGCTCATCTCGCCCACAGACTTGCGGACAACCTGCTTCTCTGCCATTTATACATCTCTAAAGCTCTGCCACAGCTGACCTTGGCTGGTGCAGCCTTCCCATCGATTTCAAGGCAGTGATGCTGATCTATACCAGGAGCCAGGGAGCGGGGCCTGCTTCTCTCTGGGCACGACTCATTTGCTTTGGAGGGTATGTGTGTATGTCTTCTGAGCTCAGGCTTCAATTTCTGGCTCTCTGGTTTCAGCAGGGGGATTTTGGTATTGCATGGAATCTACTCTTATCATATAATGGATGTGGGAACTCTCAGGGAGGGGAGCTCAGAGGCAGCACAGTCCCTTTGCCTTGAGGAGTAAAGGTACCCCTGACCATTAGGTCCAGTCGTGAACGACTCTAGGGTTGCGGTGCTCATCTCGCTTTACAGGCCAAGGGAGCCGGCGCCCGTTTGCTTTCGCAGACAGTATTTCCGGGTCATGTGGCTAGCATGACTAAGCCGCTTCTGCCAAAGTCAGAGCAGTGAATGGAAATGCCGCGTACCTTCCTGCCAGAGCGGTACCTATTCATCTACTTGCACTGGTGTGCTTTCAAACTGCTAGGTTGGCAGGAGCTGGGACCAAGCAACAGGAGCTCACCCTGTCGTGGGGATTCGAACCACCGACCTTTCAATCGGCAAACCCAAGTGGCACAGTGGTTTAACCCACAGCGCCACGCATGTCCCTGCCTGCTTTGAGGAGTTGTTGTTGTTTAGTCCTTTAGTCGTGTCCGACTCTTCATGACCCCCTGGACCAGAACTCGCTCAGGCACTCCTGTCTTCTACTGCCTCCCACAGTTTGGTCAAACTCATGTTAGTAGCTTCGAGAACACTGTCCAACCATCTCATCCTCTGTCGTCCCCTTCTCCTTGTGCCCTCCATCTTTCCCAACATCAGGGTCTTTTCCAGGGAGTCTTCTCTTGAGCTGGCCAAAGTACTGGAGCCTCAGCTTCAGGATCTGTCCTTCCAGTGAGCACTCAGGGCTGATTTCCTTCAGAATGGAGAGTTTTGATCTTCTTGCAGTCCATGGGACTCTCAAGAGTCTCCTCCAGCACCATAATTCAAAAGCATTCATTCTTCAGCGATCGGCCTTCTTTATGGTCCAGCTCTCACTTCCATACATCACTACTGGGAAAACCATAACTTTAACTATAGGGGCCTTTGTTGGCAAGGCGATATCTCTGCTTTTTAAGATGCTGTCTAGGTTTGTCATTGCTTTTTTCCCAAGAAGCAGGCGTCTTTTAATTTCATGGCTGCTGTCACCATCTGCAGTGATCATGGAGCCCAAGAAAGTAAAATCTCTCACTGCCTCCATTTCTTCCCCTTCTATTTGCCAGGAGGTGATGGGACCAGTGGCCATGATCTTAGTTTTTTTGAAGTTGAGCTTCAGACCATATTTTGCGCTCTCCTCCTTCACCCTCATTAAGAGGTTCTTTAATTCCTCCTCACTTTCTGCCATCAAGGTTGTGTCATCTGCATATCTGAGGTTGTTGATATTTCTTCCTTGAGGAGTGCCAACTGCCAACTCTCCTTTGAAAAAATTTCCACTAAGACCCTCATCTTGCCCCTTTTGCTTTCAGATGACATATTCACGATGGCTTCGTGTCTGCAGGTCCAGAGGAAGTCTGAGGAGGAGGAGGCAGAAGCTGTAATCAGGATGCAACCTAAGAGGTATCAGTTTAAACTTTAAAGGCTAGCAAGGTTAAAGGTACAGGGATAGTCTAGGAACCTGGCAATCCCTTGCTCTTTAAATCCCATGGAAACCCCTTTCTGCAAGCTGCTGCACCCAACTTTCCAACAACATGCTCGCTTTATGACTAAATGTCCTGAAAAGGGCTAAGAGGTGTATTTGAAGAGGAGTGAAATAGCCTGGGAGTCTTCCCTGTTACTTCTTTATGTTTTGTTCACTCAAGAATGCAGCTGGCAAGACTTTCTGAAACATTCCTAAGAAAGAAAGAAAGAAAGAAAGAAAGAAAGAAAGAAAGAAAGAAAGAAAGAATAGAAGCACCCAAAGACACATACAATTTCCAGTAAAAAAAGCTTCCATTTTTGTTGGAAGCAAAATCTGGGAGCTGAGCAGGGGAAGGGGTGGTTTCCATATAAAACAGCTGAAGCAAAATTTAACAATAGGTGGTAGAATAAAAACAGGCTGAATTTTCAGGAACTTCTCCATCTTTCCCCAGCCCAAAGCTAAAGCAAGGATGTCTTGACTGTGATATTGTTAAGGAAAGATTAATTTTTAAAAGTGGCAAGCTGTATCGGTTTTGTTCTCTAAGCTGACAGCAGGCAGGCATGTTGAAAGTTTAAACTGAGTGTTGAACAATACTGTTTTCGCATTTTTATCTCTTTTTACTTTGCTACCTGGAAGTTAGTGCTGCAAGTGGAAAGCTGTTCCCTTGAGAGTTTTATTGGCGTTACAATATTACTCCTCTCTTAACCCATTTAACACTGTCATCCTATCTTGGGCCAGATGATTTAACTCACGCACCTGCATGATTGCATTTATAAATCCAGAGCAGAGGGAGAAAGGTGTGTCCAAAGGTAGGCATGAAAAATCCCAAAACAGCATCCTCTTCCGGTGCTGCTCTTAAACCTCACACACAGGTACCTCTCTGCTCACTTTCAACCACAGGCCACAGAATTTGTGTTTGATATCTGAAGGTGAGAGCAGAGGTGGACTTTGGACAGGGTATAAATAAAAATTATTATTATTATTATTATTATTATTATTATTATTATTATTATTATCTCTGGGCCCTGACTGTACTTGCCAAGAGCTGGGGTTGCCAGTGTTTGCAGACCTGCTCCCATCATCCCCTGTTTCCACATAAATCACACAAATCTTTCTATCTACCACAACCTCTTCCTCTGCTGCTGTAAACTGAGCAGGCTAAAAGCCCTCGCCTTCAGCTAATGAACTGCCCGGCTGTGCCACCTGTCCAGAGCATGTAAATTGATGCAAATCTGCCCATTTCACACGAGTTATCCCACCTTCCTGAAATCAGCCTGAAACAGTTTGAGAGCGGCTGGGAAATAACTGATAGCAGAACTTTCACACATTGCAACATTAGGGCAGCCCAGTTTCCGGAGGGAAGCAATGAGAGAGGCTTCAACAGACTATTTCCAGGTAGGTGGGGGAAACCAATCTTGTTAGATCTTAATGTGAGACTTGCCAGAGGTGCCGTATTCAGCATTAACAGAAAGATAATCAGTTTCTTTTCTTCAGGTAAACAAGCCACCTGCCCTTTGGACAAATATTATCCACCCACCGCTGAGGCTTAGGACCAGTTTATATACTCAGCAGAATTAAGCTGTATGCTCTCTCCCCCTCCCCCCAATTTTACCTTTCCAGGCTCTGGGTGCAGACAGATTGCCTGCTTACCATGGAAGTTTGGGTGCAACTCAAACAGGGGTGTACCTAGAGGTTGGCAAAACCTGCTGGGGGTGCAAAAATCACCCGAGAAATCTATCTCCAATTATCTGTATAAGGTTCTGAGTTTAAATAAGAGCTGGGAGCTGAGTGTTAGGAGAAATGGCAAGTCAATATGAAGGTAGCCTGCTGGAGACTATGGAGTGTACAACATAAATGTGTGTGGCGATGGGATGCCGCTGTCGCAGTGAGATTGAATGTAGGAGAAGCTCCCCGTCCCTCTTTCACTCTGGACCAAAGGTGTGCATTTTTTCACTTTTCCTCCTTGCCTTGCCCTCACCCTGGATGCTTTGAGTACTTCTGTAAAACGTAGTGATTTATAATGTGGCTATTGTGGTAAAGCGACTTTTTCAGGGTGGGGGTGCCAATACAGCTCCTTGCCAAGGACACAAGGGACCCTAGGTATGTCCCTCAACTCAGCTTGCCAAATTGGGGAGGTCTTGCGTGGGTTAAGAAGACAGATAGGGGGCCTCCAGATTCCCAGACTGTCCCCGTATCCTTTAACCTCTTGAGCTGACCTTTCTGTCTCTTTCAATGGGAAGACTGATATTCTCAGGTTGCATGCTGTTTTACAACTTCCTGCTCCCCTCACACAACTCTCTCAGACCCCACACTGGAACTCAAAAAAGGATATTTCAAAGTTGAGAAAGGGAGGCCAGAATGGATGGAGCAGCTCACCTCTGCAGAAAGGTTGCCACGTTTGGGACTTTATAGTTTAGAGAGAAGGCAGGTTTATGGCGTGGAGGAAATGGGTAGGGAAAAGTTGTCCTCCCTCTCTCATTAACACTAGAACTCCAGGATATCCAACGAATCTGAACGTTGGACGATTCAGGACAGAAGAAAGTCCTTTTTCAATGCAACACATAATTCTCCCATAGGAGGCTGCAATGGCCACCAACATAGATAGCTTTAAAAGAGGCTTGGAAAAAGTCATGGGGAGCTATTTAGGGCTAGTAGCCACAATAGCACGGGACGCGGGTGGTGCTGTGAGTTAAACCACAGAGCCTAGGACTTGCTGATCAGAAGGTCGGTGGTTCGAAGCCCCTCGGCGGGGTGAGCTCCCGTTGCTCAGTCCCTGCTCCTGCCAACCTAGCACGTCTAAGTACAAGTAGATAAATAGGTACTGCTCTGGTGGGAAGATAAACAGTGTTTCCATGCACTGCTCTGGTTCACCAGAAGTGGCTTAGTCATGCTGGCCACGTGACCCGGAAGCTGTATGCCGGCTCCCTCGGCCAATAAAGCGAGATGAGCGCCCAAACCCCAGAGTTGGCCACGACTGGACCTAATGGTCAGGGGTCCCTTTACCTTTTACTAGCCACAATGGCTATGCTCTGCCTCTATGGTCTCAGGCAGAAATGCTTCTGAACACCAACTGCTGGGAACTACAGAACGTGAGAGTGCTCTTGTGCTTGGGTTCTGCTTCCAGGTTTCTCACAGGGATATGGTTGTGAGAGCACTGTGAGATACTTGACTCGTTTGGCTTGATCCAGCAGACACTTCTTATGTTCTGAATAGGCAGCAAGGATTCTGGCGATGCTGCCGGCAGGTGAATGACTGAAAGCCAAGCAGCGCCCTCTGCTGCCTTGTCCTCCATCCTGCACCCAAGGCCCAGGGCTTTGCTGCTTGGCAACGCGGCAGAGGCATCAGATTAACAGACATCTCCCAGTGAAAATGCTCTGCGGTCCATGGGGAGAGTAAATGTGCGGAGCTTGGTGGAAATAAAACTGCGGGTGGCAGTGGAAGACAGGAGTGCCTGGCGTGCTCTGGTCCATGGGGTCACGAAGAGTCGGACACGACTGAACGACTAAACAACAACAACAACAACAACAGGAAGGTGAATATCATGGGAGGGCAACAGTTGCACTCGTAATAGGATAGCAAACGGTGCTTTTGATATGGTGTGTGGGAGAGAGAGAGAGAGAGAGAAGAAGCTGGTGCTGAACTTGCAGATGCAGATTCTTTAGCTGAATTTGAAGATTATGGTTTAGGATGGAACTTTGCAGTGGGGCCTGGGCCCTGTCACTTCCAGATTTCAAGGGGCTCGTCATTCTTCTCTAATGAGAGGTATCTGGTGTGGAAGCTTTTTGGGGTAGAAGCGTGTGCCGGCAGGATGCCCCTTCCAGAGCCATGCCCCTGTTGCTCCAGAATGCAGCCAACCTCTCCCTGTTCCTGCAAGTTCCTCTTGGCCAAAGCAACAAGGAACCCATCCCACTGGCAGCTATCTCTGTGGCTGGCAAAATGATGCTGTTTTTGGCATCCGTCTGTGGAGAAAAGGCAGCCACCCCACCCCCTGCTTTTGGAAGCCTCATAATAAGTTGTTGCAGAAGAGGGACTGTGAGCATCTTTACAGGAGATGGGTTTCCAGGGCCAGGTGAAACTGACAAGCCCCCTTGTTATTTTCCCTATTGTCAGGAAGCGTGTTGTTGTTAAACATAATGTCGTTACATTTATAGCACTGAAATCTTCCTTTTCGCCTGCTGTTACATTTGCTGCTGCTTTGCCGTTTCAGGATGCTTGCTATTAAACTGCTCTTGCATTGCTGGTTTTGAGATTTCTCTTTGTCCCCTTTGTTGTCAGCCACCGGGAGCATAATCTGAGGAGAGGTTTTGTGGAAAGGCGGCATATAAATTTACTTGTTTTCATTAAATCTATCTGCCACTTGGTGGTTAAAAAACAACAACAAAACGGTTTACGAAAAGACCGAAGCACTAAAATCATCAATAAAAAGAGTTAAGAACAAGCATTTAAAACATTCATACAAAACTTGAAATCAGTAAAAAAAAATTAAAAAAACACAGGCTTGTCTAACCAAAGATGTTTTTAGCAGGTGCTGTAAAGAGCACAGTGAAGGCACCTGCCTGATGTCAATAGACAGTGGATTAAATGGTGATAGAGAAGGTGGGGATGAAAAGGAACTGCTGGGAATCAGAGCAGTCATGGAGGCATTCAGGCAACTTCCGCCTCTGCCTGATTCCTGCTCTGTTGGTTGCCAACTATTTAACCCATGGCTAGGCAAACTAAGGCCGGGGGCCAAATCCGGCCAAATCACCTTCTAAATCTGGCCCGTGGACAGTCCGGGAATCAGTGTGTTTTTACATAAGTAGAAGGTGTCCTTTTATTTAAAATGCATCTCTGGGTTATTTGTGAGGCATAGGAATTCATTCATTTCCCCCCCAAAATATAGTCTGTTCCCCCACAAGGTCTGAGGAACAGTGGACCGGCCCCCTGCTGAAGATGTTTGCTGAGCCCTGATTCTAACCTATCTGCTTAGCCTTCCTGAACAAGGTCAGGTGGCCTGCTGGGGGAAGCAATGGATGGCCATAATCTTGGGCACACCTGCCTTGCACAAACTCCGCCTTGTCCACAGAAGATGCCTGGTGTGAGGACAATCCCGTCCCTCAGGCAGGAGGCGCCCCCCCCCATCTTATGCTGTTCAGAGAACTCCCTTCCATTCATGCTATATAGGAACCGAAGCCCCTCTCTTTCCTAACACAAGAACAATACTTGCCTAGTCTTTAGATGAAGCACCTGTCCTTCAAGAAGGACACTGACAAACTGGAACGTGTCCAGAGGAGGGCAACCAAAATGGTCAAAGGCCTGGAAACGATGCCTTATGAGGAACGGCTAAGGGAGCTGGGCATGTTTAGCCTGGAGAAGAGGAGGTTAAGGGGTGATATGATAGCCATGTTCAAATATATAAAAGGATGTCACATAGAGGAGGGAGAAAGGTTGTTTTCTGCTGCTCCAGAGAAGTGGACACGGAGCAATGGATCCAAACTACAAGAAAGAAGATTCCACCTAAACATTAGGAAGAACTTCCTGACAGTAAGAGCTGTTCGACAGTGGAATTTGCTGCCAAGGAGTGTGGTGGAGTCTCCTTCTTTGGAGGTCTTTAAGCAGAGGCTTGACAACCATATGTCAGGAGTGCTCTGATGGTGTTTCCTGCTTGGCAGGGGGTTGGACTCGATGACCCTTGTGGTCTCTTCCAACTCTATGATTCTATGATTCTATGATCCTATCTTTTTTCTCTCACGGGTGAACTGATGCAAAGGAGGCCTCCTCTTGAATAAGCATCAGGTGCCACCATGACTTTGCCTCCAGTGCTGTTATTCAAGGTAAGAAAGCTCTGTTCCCCTTTGCACCTGCTCTCTCCTCGTCTTCTGCTGCTCTTACTGAAGAAAAAACTGGGGAGGGGAGAAAGGAACCCCCAATAAAACCAGCAGTGCTGCTTCTGCTTAGATCTGTATAGACAAGGGTGCAGTGGACCAGCCGAAGTCTGTTATTTGGGCAAGCCTCAGGTTTTTTGAGCCACCTCCTCCTAATTGAGCACATGCGTGGCAGAAACTACCAGTAGATAGAATTAGTAAAAGGTAAAGGTACCCCTGCCCGTACGGGCCAGTCTTGCCAGACTCTATGGTTGTGCGCTCATCTCACTCTATAGGCCGGGAGCCAGCGCTGTCCACAGACACTTCTGGGTCATGTGGCCAGCGTGACGAAGCTGCATCTGGCGAGCCAGCGCAGCACACGGAACGCCGTTTACCTGCCCGCTGGTAAGCGGTCCCTATTTATCTACTTGCACTTAGGGGTGCTTTCGAACTGCTAGGTTGGCAGGCGCTGGGACCGAACGATGGGAGCGCACCCCGCCGCGGGGATTCGAACCGCCGACCATGCGATCGGCAAGTCCTAGGCGCTGAGGTTTTACCCACAGCGCCACCCGCGTCCCACTAGATAGAATTATAGAACTATAAATTTGCAAGGGAGTCCATGGGTCTTCTCCTCCAATCCCTGCAATGTAGGAATCTCAACTAAAACATCCACGGCAGATGGCCATCCAACCTCTCCTTAAAAACCTCCAATGAAGGAGAGCCCACAACCGTCTACTGCTGAGCAGCTCATACTGTCAGAAAGTTCTTCCTGTTATTTAATCAGAATCTCCTTTCTTGTAACTTGAATCCATTGATTCGGGTCCTACCTCTGGAGCAGGAGAAAACAATCCATCTTCCATGTCACAACCCATCAGATATTTGAAGAGGGCTGTCATATCCCCGCTCAGCCTTCTTTTCTCCAGGCTAAACACACCCAACTCTCTCAACCATTCCTCATAAGACTTGGTTCCCAGGTCTTTGGTAATTTTGGTTACTCTTCTGTGCACATGTTTCAGCTTCTCAGTAAAGGTAAAGGTAAAGGGACCCTGACCATTAGGTCCAGTCGTGGCCGACTCTGGGGTTGCGGCTCTCATCTCGCTTTATTGGCCGAGGGAGCCGGCGTACAGCTTCCGGATCATGTGGCCAGCATGACTAAGCTGCTTCTGGTGAACCAGAGCAGCGCACGGAAACACCGTTTACCTTCCTGTCGGAGCTGTACCTATTTATCTACTTGCACTTTGATGTGCTTTCAAACTGCTCGGTTGGCAGGAGCAGGGACTGAGCAATGGGAACTCACCCCGTCGCGGGGATTCAAACCACCAACCTTCGGATCAGCAAGTCCTAAGCTCTGTGGTTTCACCCACAGCGCCACCCACGTCCCTCAGCTTCTCAGTAGCCTTCTCAAACTGGGATACCCAGAGCTGGACAGAGGACTGCAGGTGGGGTCTGACCAAGGCAGAGTAGAGTGGTACTATTGCATTGGACACTTTATTTCTGTTGATGCAGCTGAGGATTATATTAGCTCATTTTGCTGCAGCATCACACGGTTGACTCATGTTAACACATTGTGATGTATTCGCAGCGCATCAACAAGGGTTTCTGGCTCCCAGTTAACCACAGCAGCGACAGCCCCCACCCTCTAAATTGGGCTGCTGAAATAAGAGATACCAGGAGTGTTCAGTTCTGGTAACTTGTGGGAGAATCATGTAAGATGATGTGCTCAGGGGCACCTTCAGTATCAAATCAAGGGCGAGGTAGTGCCTGCCTGACTCCCACTCTGAAAGAAGAAACTAAACCTGCTCAGCTCAAGCTGCAAGTGGGCTGCACAATCGTCCCTTGATTCAATACAAGTTTTTGTTGGGTCCGTTGTTCTCTCCATTGAATGAGCAGGTCAGAGAGGGAAGCTGGTGATTTTATAAGTAGCGGGAAATTTCTTGAGTGTTCTAAAAATGGTGGGAGGGGAAGGCAAATCTGGACGAGCTGAAAGGCAAAAATAACAGGCTATGTGTGCATCTTGGCCTCTCTAGATGAGAGGTTGCGGAAACATTTTAAAAGGATATGTTCTCAACAAGATTATGATTCCCAAAGCTTTTAGCTATACAGGAAAGCTTTCTTGCTAGACCTAGCAATTTATGGCACATCTATGGTAAATAGCAAAAACAGGAGGGAGAAAGCCCCCAAACCCCAACCCTCTCATGATTAATCCCATTTTTATAGCTGCTGTGGTGGCTGCATAGGGGAGCTCAGTCTTGTCAAGTCCCTAATACATGATAATGAAGGGAGGGAGGTATAATTTAATTCCTGTGTCTTGAGGATATCCAATTCTGTGCTTTTCAATTGCCCTCCCCTCTCTGGACTCAATTGTAACTGAATAAACACAGCCAATAAAAACACAATTACAGAGATGGATGTGGATTGGGAGAACAGAAATTACTCTGTTAGTGTCAACGAGTCTTATAAGAATCACCCCTGATGTCTCCCATTTGAAAGGCCAATGGATGGGCAAGGAGGGAATGGCTTTCTGGATTTCCTCTTCTTCTTGTAAGTCTCTTTCCATGATAAATTCTTGTTTCGGGGGCTAGAGTGGCTGTCTTAAGTGCATTAAGAGGTGGGGTGGGGAAAAAGAAACCTTCTAATTGCCAAACTCCTTTCAGATCTTCTCCGAAAGGAATCATCCTTCAGAAGGCCTAATTTATTTTAACTGATTCTCATACTGTGTTTTTACACTGTAGTAACCAGCCCTGGGGCTTCACAGTAAAGGGCAGGTGAGACATCCGACAAATAATAATAGGTGAGAAGACAAGTGGAACCTGCAAGAAAAAGCTGCAGTGTGGCGTGTGCCAGCCAGCCATGCCCTCCGGAATAATACTCCATTCTGTTCCCTCTCTGAACTGTCAGTCAGCATTCTTCTGCAACTGAGCACATTCGCTCCTCACTGGGCTATTTTTAGGATTCCCTTTAGGGTTTCCCCCCTCTAGTTCTTTCTCCCCTGAGTCTGCTAACCCCTCCCTCTTCAGTATTGCTGATGGTGTTTCCACTATGGCACTCACACCTGAGTGGAAGAAGACAGAATGAAAGCAATCGGTTGTTCAGCCTTGCTAACTAAATGGGACTCAGCTGCAGTATACTTCTAACTCTGGAGACAAGGGTCAAAGAACAAGACATGACCTGTCTTCCCAGTGCATAAGGCTGGCTGTATGAAAGAGACAGGTTGGTACACTAGATGAACTTTGGTCTGATCCATGAAAGGCAATTCTTATTTTTACAGATTGCAGGAAAAGTCAAACACACTGGTCCCATTTAGTAGAAGAGACCCAGCAATGTTCTATCAGCCAGTCAACACCACCAAACCATTGCAATTCTTGGATTTCATGGGGAAATGCACTGCATAATTTCTATTAATATGCACGATTTCTATTAATATATAAAGTCAGCTATATCCAGGTTTGTGTTATACCCCAAAGACACAAAATGGAAGCAAGCATGATCAGTTAATGCAAGACTCTGGAGACTCGTTGAAGTGCAGAGAACAATCATGGCAACACTCTTGGTTCTTTCCATATTTCACATCATTCCATCTGGCCCCCTTTATTATATGAACACAACCCTGGAAGCTACGAGGAAGGGAGCACCCTCTCTGTAGCACTTTGTACCCGTGACACGGAGGAGTTCCCTGGAAATGTGAACAGTGACCTCAGCTTCAAAGGCCTGGAGGAGGAGGAGCAGGTGGTGTTGCTGGGAATCTAACTCTCAAGTTGACCTAAACAATTGGACTTGCTGTTAAAGACGTGCAATTGCAATGCATTCAGAGAAAATAAAATGTTGAGGTTCATAATTCAAACGAGGTTTCATGCACAGGCCTTCTGAGGTGAAACTCAAGTTCTGAAACCTAGAAATGGAAGCAGTAGGGAACTCAAGGCCATTCGCCCATTGACCATTTCAGCTCTGGAAATTTCTATTTTATGCATCATTTTCCCCCCTTTTGCTTCAGCAGGAAACAAACCCCAGATCAGCACACAGAGTGACCTTGCTTGTTCTTAAAGTGCAATGGACAGGATCAAAGAGGCCTCTCTCCAGGAAGCGCCAAGGGACCCTTCAGGAGGTTCAGTGCGGCAACTTTGCAGTCTGTGTATCTGCAGTGAAAGCAACATGCCACCTGCTACTCCGATTTCACTTAAACACAAGTTTGGCTTGATCCAGAGATTTAAAAAGCAGAGGCGGAAGCAGCCCAGATATGCAAACGCAGCTTTGGCATAACCTGCCCTGCCCCGGCTGGACACAAATGGGAATGACTCATGAGACTGGGAGGACAAGCACAAGAGAACAGCTTCCCGCCTCCTTAGCTTGGCAACAAAGAGCAAACAAGAGCTTCAAGGCTGGAAGCCCCGAGAGGAGGGCCACAGGCAAAGATGAAGGCCAGCTTTTAGGGCCGAGCCCTTGTTCTGGGGGGCCGGGCAGGGACCCGGGGAAGCAGCAATTCTGAAGATGCTGTTTGTGTGCAAGCAGCCCTTTCTGTTCCAGGGCAGTCGCCACCAGCGCCTCCCTTTCAGATATGCAGCAATGAACATAATGTGCCTTGGCATAAAAGAGCCAACGGCTTCCCGTGTGGGTCAAAGACGGGGCAGCCTGCAACAAGGGGAAGAACAAAGCTGCCTTTCGCCTTTCGGGAGGGGCTCTCTTGGCTGCAGACCACAGAGGCAGCAGTGCAGGGAGGGAATGGGTTGCAGGAGGCAATTGGTAATGCTGTGGTTCCCGAACCCACCGGAGCTTCACTCCTCAGAGACTCGTGGCTGCTTGTCTTGCACGCTCTGCTGAATCATTACAAAAAGGCACCAAAGAAACCCTCACCCAGTAGAGTCTGATGTGTCTTTGTATTTTTTTAAAAAAAAAATCATTAAAAATATACATTTTATAAAAAAATCAAATAAATCTGGTGTTAACAACATGTACCCCCCTCTTTTTTTTTTTTTTTTTTACAAAGCTGCAGAACAGCATCCCAGCAACTGAGGGAAGGGTCGGTTGGTTTCCTTTATATGGAAAGACGCTTTTTAAAGAAATGACAGAAGTGTTGTCCAACTAGCGCATTCTCCCCACCGGTCCACAAATGCTGCATTCATTTCACAGACCCTCTTCTTCTTGCTGGCAGTTTTTCCTTTTCTTTCAGATTTACAAAGGACATTGGCACATGCAATCAACAAAGGAGGACCCAGACCCACAATAAGCGCAAAACGGACACCTCGCCAGGCCTTTCCCCCCAGCTGTTTCACCTAACGCAGCCCAGATGTTGTTGGACCACAACTCCCGTCTGCCCCAGGCAGAAGAGGGGTGGAAACTGTAGTTCAAAACATCTGGATGGCACCAAGATTGGGGGGGAGGCTGACCTGACACTTTTTTGGTGCTTGTCAGCTGACATGTCTGACAGAAACCCTGGAGAGGGGAATATCTTTAGGAGCACAACAAGCTCAACTGGAACAGAATAGAAACGAAGGCGAGAGAGAAGGCTGATCACAAAACCACCAGGAGTGAACCTTGCAGGCATACAGGAAAGACATGACATTGAGACTAAGTGATTTGGCTGGTGCTTCTAAGGCAGAAGCAGCAAAGAGTGTCTGTGTGTGTGAGAGAGAAACCATTCTTAAAAGTCCCCCCAACCTCCTAATTCACCCAGATAACAGGAGAAGGGAAGAGTGTCCGGAAGGCAGGATGGATTCAGCTTCAAATTACATCACGATGGGGCCACCAAGTTTCCACAAGAACAGAATTCATCTCCTTGGCTTGAGAAAGGAAAGTGGGGGAAAGAGAGGAACACATCGCAAGCTGCTTCCAAAAGCAGCGTTACAAAAGCATTTTTGTTTATTATCAATTAAAAAATCCCCTTAAATCATATTCCAAAGTGGTTAAAATTGCCATCATTTGTGTGTGATGGGGTTTCTTTAAGAAGGAGGAGGAGGGGAAAAGAAAAATCAAAGCAAGTTCATCTAGGTCAGCTCCATGTCTTAAAGAGTTGATTGTCTTGGGAGGGGAAAAATAGAAGAAGACATTCACATGTACATCCATTCTACCCTGATAAGAGAATTTTGTTTTTTTACCCACAGTTCACTGCACCTGCCACGCATACAGTCATCCGGTTGGGTTGGCGGTTGCCCCGAACTCAGCTGGTGGCTGAGTTGGCGTGGCTGATTTCCCCTCCTTTCCTTCTCCCCCCCCCCCAAGTGTCAGACGAAGGAGGAGAAGCCGGTCACTGGAGTCCGTGAGCCTGGCGCAGGCTGTCCCGTCGGGGTGTACACCCCTCCTGAGCTCTGTGTCGTGATGACAGTCTGGAAGTAAGGCTCAGCCTCGCTCGCCACACACTCCTCATACCGGTATGGCGCCGGGTGCTTTGTGGTTTTTGGCTGGCGCTTCCACGAGTTGTAGTACGTGGGGTCACTCATGTAGTGGTTGACAAAGGAGTGCTTGGGCAACTCGTCCTCGTAGTCCGAGTCCGTCGCCTGCAGGTTTCAAGAGAGAAAAGGTCTGTTAGTGTCAGAGACCAGACTGAGGATTACAGCTCCAAAGAGGAATGGTGGGAAGAAGAAGAAGAGTTTGGATTTGATATCCCACTTTATCACTACCCTAAGAAGTTTCAAAGCGGCTAACAATCTCCTTTTCCCTTCCTCCGCCACTCTGTGAGGTGAGTAAGGCTGAGAGACTTCAGAGAAGTGTGACTGGCCCAAGGTCACCCAGCAGCAGCATGTGGAGGAGCGGGGAAGCAAACCCGGTTCACCAGATTATGAGTCCACCACTCTCAACCACTACACCACACTAGAACCTCTGCCTCTTCCTGCTCCTGACCAGGATCCTGAGGCTGCCTAGGAATAGTGGAGAAGTATAGATTTAGAGATTTGGTTTGCAGAGGGGCATAGTTCGGAAAACAACAGCTGGGCAGAGCCGAGTGGAGAACAGCTAGAAGAAGCAGAACAGGAAGAGAGAGAGAGAGAGAGAGAGAGAGAGAGAGAGAGAGAGAGAGATAATGGACTCCCCTTTGCTTGACAGTGTCCAGCCTCTCTCTCCAAAGGCAAGGACAGCTGATAAGGTTGCTACGCAGAAGGCTCAGTGGTTGCGAGATCAGGTTGCAAGAAGGGGGACATGACGAAGATAACTTGGGGAGGGGGAGTACGAGTGAAGTACCTTTATTCAAAGAATGGCTGTGTTGTTTTTTTGCTTTAACATTCTTAAACTGGTAAGGGACTCTAATTGCTTTGTTCTGCTGATGCACAGCCAAAGGGTGGGGGGGGGGGAGGAAGCTGTTTCTCCGAAGCCTGACAGTTAGTGACGGATGCTATTTTCACCCACTGGTCCATTGAGCAATATATTTCTGTATATGGTGGGAATACACACTTGTGCAATTATTTTGGAAAACGGTCTTGTTACGGGACGGGCAATGCAACCTCATCCGAAGCTGGCTATAGTCGATCTGATTATAGGTGACCCTAAGAGATTATTTCTCTTCAACATTTTGCTTCCATGCCCTTCCAATTTGCTTGCCTGGCCCAGATTTATTATATCATGCCCCATGCAATGACTGCTGGCCCCTTTCCTTTATTGGATAAAATCCATCTGCTTCCTTGTTGTTGCTGATGTAGAACATTTTCCCCGTGCACAGGTTTTTTTTTTGTTTTTTTTACTTGAGTACAACAAAATTTAAATAAAAATATACTATGCCATACTTTCAAATAAACGAAAAGCCTCCCCTCCATACCAACTCAATCAGGGTTTAGCTTGTCTTGTGCAGAGGATTTTGGCCTGTGGCTTAGATCTGCTGGCTGCCCACCCTACCCAATTAACAGCCCCCAAACCCACGGGGAGGAGGGAGGTACCTCAACCATCTTCAATTTATGGCAAGGCCAGTTCTGACCCTGGCTCAGGGCGATTGCTATTTATCTGTCGGGAGAAATTCAAAGGTCCAAGGATTTCATTTATTATCTTTAAATGCAACATTCTGTATTTTAGCTGTTTCTTAAAATGCATTTGAGAACCCTAAACCTTGCAGGATACAGTTTGAAATGCATAAAATCAATTCACACTTTGCAGCTGCCCGTATAATGAGAAATTCCATGTCCTGTTTTTCAGCAGTGGATTTAGGTAAGAAGCTGCATGCTATCCATGTGAATTTATTTTGGGGGGGGGGATGAGACACGGGGGGTGGGGGTGGGATTGAATGGAACGAGGTAGGTGTAGTGGTTCTGGGGGTTGCTCGTGCGTAAGACGGTGCAAACACCTGGCTGGATTGCCTGAGTGAACCTTTTCTGTCCGGACAGCCACTCACCCGTGGCTGTCTCAATCGCTGGCAGAATCCGTCAGTGGGCATTTCTTAAACTTCTTCCAGCAAAGAAGCTCTTTGACGCCTAGTCTCCTCCTACTCTCTCTGCGCGGAAGCCTTTTGCACAGGGAGGGTGTGGGCAAAGGAGGACCCCTACTCTCCCCGCTGGTCCCCGGCAAGGAGTCATGGGACCGCCTCGCCGCTTCCCCCACCTGCCCCCCTTCTCCACTGGTGCTACGCTGATTCTCTTCCCCAGAAGATGGGCTGCCTCTCCCAATCCCGGGACGCTCTCTGGAATCCCTCTGGATCTTGCTCTCTCCCTCTGGCACTGATGGCAGTTCCCTGACAGTAGGGGAAATCCAGAATGGGCAGAGAGCAGGTATGCAAACTGCACATTAGGAAAGGCACGCTGGCTAATTAGGAAAGGTAATGAAGAAAAGTATTTGACCATCCAAAATACGAAGTCCATTGAAAAAAGCTCCACAATATTTTACATGTGTTAACACAAAATGATGGTAATGATAACAATAATCAGCATAGTCAAGAGATTATGAATCTAGTACCTATTTGAACATAAGCCTTAATCGTGGAACTGGTCAAAAATACGAGGCAGGTGCTATTTGCCAAAATGACATTGTGGGTGCAAAATGGGGATTTTGCTTAACAGTGATTCCAATGAACATGCTAGCAAATTGCAAGGACAGTCAGTCATATGCACCAGATGGAGACCATTGTCATTTTTCGAGGTGCCTTAACTTGTGGGGGCTTCCCATCTTGAGGATTTACAAATAACTTCAGAAATGAAGGATGTTGACATAAGTGAGCAGTTGTGGCCTTTGAATTGTCCCACGACATGGGGAATGCGTTCTCAAATTCCCTCTTGAAATCAGCCTTTAAGATTCTGGACTCTCCAAAATTAAAAACCACTAGAAGAGGGAGATGGTCTTAAACGCCACCTTATGTTGTCAAGGACAGACTAATGCTCCTAAGGTGAAGATCACACCTAAAAAGCTACCATCATTAACCCTTTGCTTTTTCTCCTCTTTAGACAGGCTCTCCTCTCTCTACCCTGTTGACCTTCTGATATATGAAGACAACGACTCCGTGGGAACACACATCCTCCCCCAATGTGTCAAAAAGACCTCAGGAAAAGCATCACATCCTGCTATGCCCATCAGAAATAACCTTCCATTATTAGGAAGCATATAAATAAGGAGAATTATTTATGGATGTTATTTATATATTGCCCAACAACCAGGGCCTCTGGGAGGCTTACAAGGTAATAAGGAATCCAGCCAAGCAGAAACAAAATGAAATGAGAGGGGCCAATTTCCTTCTCCCCTTCTCCCATCTTTACATAATGTTGCATGCCACCTCCATCTCTGAGTGATATTGTTTTACCAGGGTTTGGCTTCCTTGGCATGAAGGACAACAGAGACTGTGGTGTCTTTGTGATATACGGTTTATTTACACATATCTACAACCTGAGCTTAATACGGACGGGCTCACAGCATTAACACCCCAAGAGGGATAACACCCCCAGCTACAGCCTTGGATTTCACCAGAACTCAAGCATGGCTCTGTCTCCCAGCTGCCCCGCCTGCTTCCAGCTCACACGCCCTGGACTCTGGCTTTTGTCTTTTTAACTAACAGACAGTTGAAGGAGAGGGCCCATCCATTTGTCCTCTGGCACAGAGCCACTCCCTTTGTTACCTTGATGACCCAGACTTAAGGAGACCATTACCAAGAAACTTGTCTGGCCATTCTAGCAATTGAATCCCTCTTGGATTCAAGAATTGAAGGGGACTCATGCCTTCAGCCTACTCCCACCTCCCAAACTCACAGGAATAGGAAGCTGCCTTAGACCGAGTCAGACCTTGGTCCATCTAGTTCAGTATTGTTTACACTGACTGGCAGCAGCTCTCCAGGAGTCTCTCCCCTGCTACCTGGAGATGCTGAGGACCTTTTGCTTACGAGGCAGAGCCTGTACAGCTGAGCTGCGATATGGTGTCTGCACATCCTCCTTTCAAAATGCACACTGGGTGCTTTAGAGAAAGGCAACATAAAATGCATAAAATGGACACAAGCAAGCAAGCAAGCAAGCAAGCAAGCAAGCAAGCAGATAGATAGATAGGCAGACCTCTCTGGACTGGGCATGGCAGAAGACCAGCTGAGTGACCTGTCCACCTGCAGACACTGTGGGAAGCGACCCCTTGGTCACAGCCACCTCTGTGATCCCAGGCATGTTGGGAATGTAAATGTAAATCAATCGTCTTCTAAAACACGGAGGAAGGCAGAGCGAGGAAGGTGGCGGCCAGGTCTGTGGAGGTGGCTGGTTATGGGCAGCAGGAGACAATGGGGCGATCCAAAAGGGCTGATGCGTCTCCAGCCTTCCCTGGTGTGTCTGAATGTTTTAAATGCAGCCGCAGCTAACAATTGCCCAGCGCGCCATCTGGAACTCGGTGGGTTCTGGGAAAAGCAATCCTGGTGCTCTTAACTCAGGGGGACTCTTGAAGTCTGTTCCTCCCCCCCCCCATTATTACACAAATTGCTCCTCCAGCAGGATTATGCTTTAGAGTGGACATATTATTTTTAATGATTCAAAACTATTGACAAAATGGAAATGCTGCAGGGCCGCCGTCTCCTCGGCTGCGCGGCAGGCAGGCCACTCCTCTGCCGCATCTGCAGGCCGGTTGCCCAGGCAACGGCAACGGCCTTGAATCTGAATGGGTGCACCGCTAGATTAGAAATTGACAAGCAAAGGTGTGCGGATGCCTGGGAAGCAACAAAACAGAGAAAATGCCTGACAATTTAAAGTATTTTTTTATTGGCGAGATGAAAGAAACAAACGCTATTAGGGGGACAAATTAGGGACTAGCCGGCTAGTTTAGTCTAAGGCCGGCATTACATGGAATTTAAAAACAGTTGTGGCTGTCAAATTTCTTTTGAAAATGGCTGGAGAAAAGGAATTGTGTGCATTTATTTATAGCTGGCGGCGGAGGGAACAGCCCCGTATATCCATGAGCTTTCAAAAGACTGCGGTGGAAATACGCCCAACACTGTCGGGGGTCTCAAGGAGGGTGGGAATGGGCTGCCAAGTCCTAAGTGGGCCCTGTCTTTGTCCGCCTCCCTGTTCTGACTGGCTTGCTCTGCATCCTCTCTCTTCCGGTAAGAACAAATTCTCTGCTAGTTAGTCACAGAAGAAGAAAGGGTCTCGTGGCTCCTGGAAACCTGTATGAGTCTTAAAGGGGCCCACGAGCCAACTGCCTGTGTGTCTGCTTTGGGGGACAGAGTGGTCATGCTGTGGGCAGAAGGTCCCAGGCTTGTAGAACCATACACCTGTAGAGGACCCCAAGGGTCATCTAGTTCAACCCCCTGAAATTCAGGAATCACAGCTAAAGCACTCCTGACAGATGACTACCCAACCTCTGCTTTAAAACATCCAGCAAAGGAGAGTCGATCATCTTCTGAGATTGTCCATTCCAATGTCAAATGGGAGCTCTCCCTAATGTTTGGTTGGGATTCCTTTCCTTGCAATTTTAATCCATTGGTTCGGCTCCTACAGAAAACAAGCTTGCTCCGTCTTCCAAGTGATGGAGGTGGCCAGGGCTGGATTTAGGTTTGATGAGGCCCTAAGCCCCTGAAGGTAATGGTGCCCTTTCAATGTCCAGCTGTCCTTTGTCAACAACAAATTGTTGCTGTTTTTCTTGTTGAATATATGCTATATGGTAATTTATGGACCTAATAGGTATCTCAAGCCATTTGCACATAACAAAATAAGCATTTTATCAAAGTAATTGTTGAATTGAAATACCGTTAAGCAGAAGTATATTCAAAGTGAAATTTTTTTGGGGGGGCCTCCAAGAGAGCAGGGACCTAAACTATAGCTTGTTTAGCTTATACATAAATCCGGCACTGGAAGTGGCTATTCTATCACCTTTCAGTCTTATCCAGGCTAAGCAGACCCAACTCCCTCCCAGACCCTTGATCATCGGCAAACCTTCCAGCTTGTCAATATCCTTCTTAAATTGTGGCACCCAGAACTGGACACAATACTCCAGGTGCGTCTTGACCAAGGCAGAAGGGAGCGGTACTACTGGTTCTCTTGATCTGGACACTAGACGTCTGCTGAATCTCTGGCACCTGCAGGTCGGGATGGGAAAGGGACTCCTGCCTCGAACCCTGGAGAGCAGCTGTCAGTCAGTGTGAACAGCAGTGAGCAAGATGGACCAATGATCTGACTCACTATAAGGCAGCTTCGTGCGTTCCTATTTGGGCAAGCGCTCTCTCTCACTCTCTCTCTCTCTCTTGTCTCTCTCTCTCTCTCTCGTCTCTCAGCTTTTTGCTCTGTATGGCTTTTCTAGCAGTGTGGAGGAAAAAAAACATTATTTATGCAAGTGACTTGACCTCATTAAAAGCCTTTATTTATGTTGGAGGGAGTCCAAAACTTTCAGCTTAACAGCCATGCTGCTTAAATAGGGTCACAGGAGGTCAGTGTGGGTTCAGGGCACAACTATGTGTTTGCTTCAGCAAATATATGTTTTCGATCCCATGGCTGAGGAAGGCATGGGGTGGGGTTGTAGGGAGAAGAGGCAGGCGAGGGGGTGCTGGCGCTTCCTCACTTCTGCCAGTTCTCTTGTGAAATGCAACCCTCGGTGTCCCCCTCCCACCCCATCGGGTGTTCTCTGGTCTCCATGCCTGGCTAAATGGGGAATGGGTTAAGGGGGAGGGGGCTTCTGTAGAGGAGAATTGGGCAAGGCGTTAAACTGCCTTGGCTTGCCAGGTCTCTCTTGCAAATGCTCCACCCCTCAAGTGCAGGTCTGTTTTGGAATGTGTTCACCTGCTCTCGAATAAACAGGATTTTGAAAGATGTCACTCCCAATTTCAATGGGGGTGTCTTTGCTGCACCCCAGCTCCCCTGTGAAAGAGGACACAGGTGGTATTGCCCGTGGCAGGAGTTGGGGGGTGTTCACGTGGCTATTGCAGCCTGTTAGGTTTGAGAGGGTAAAGGCTATATTAGGCTGCTCCTCCCCCAACTTTCCACTGTAGTGCCCTCCTTTCCTAAGCAAGATGGACTTTTGCTAGCTCCCTGTATTTGGGGGGTTGGACAGGAATTTTGGGGGGAGCCATTGATTGGCCTTTGGACTCTGCCTATTGATAGGGCTGGCCCTTCTGCAGACCCAAGCAAGCAGTGTTGGGGGAAAGCGTGTATGTATCTAAGGCCTGCCCTACTGCCATAATCCAGCCCCTGCCCTCCACCCACACCTGCCCTCCAAGCACATGAGCGGCTCATACTGTGGATTTGAGCACTGGAGTGTTTCACTTCAGTGGCCAGTGATAGATCCAGGGCTCAAATCTACAGCATGAGCCGCTCGTGTGCTTCGGAGCCAGGCTGCAGCAACCACAGCATCAGTCACAGGGACGTGTGTGAAAGCAGGTTGCCTCTCCATCACGAGCACAGCTGCAACATCTTAAAGCCTGGGGATGAAGATTTAACGGGAAAATGTATCGAGATGATTTTGGCCTTGGCTGTCTCGGCATTTGATGGCATCCTGTACACAGGAAGTTTTATCAAAGGGAAACGGCCCTTTGACAAGCTTAAATAGGCTCAGCTGCGCACGGAAGAGCATCTGGCCAAGTCCTCCTAAGAAATGAGGTGCTTCGTCCCCTACATCCTGCACAACATCTTTCCCCCGTGAAGACGGAGTGGTTGAAATCCTTGGGTAAGCAAAAGCTCATCTCCTCGGAAGCCTTAGAATATCAAAAGCTGAAGGAAAACAACAGCCACCACCCTAAAATGGCACCAGGAAAGATAATAGAATGAGATAAAATTGATGCACCACACACACACACACACACACACACACACACACACAAATATGGCTAAAGCCATTTTTCCACGATGATCAAAAGAGCCTGTCACCTCTGAGCGTGTCCATTAGTATTTTCTCCAAGTGCACACTGCTGGAAACAAGCAGGCATCAAAGGGCCAGTGGAGACTGATTGGATATCAAAGCTCTGGAGGAAAATGGGGGCCTCATTTCGCCTGCCACAAAAGCTGGCCTGTGCCTCAGCTGCGAGGCTCTGCTAGGAAGCCCTGGGCTCCGTATGCTTGACATCAAGGGCAAGGAAAGAGCGTAACGAGAGGATGGATAGACTCCGGCGACCTCTGCGCCCGCCGCGCCGGCATGCAGGAGTTGCCTCGGGCAGGAGATGGTCATTATGCACTATCAGGAGCCGGCACATGGAACTCCTGACATGAATAACAAAAAGCGGCATGGCGACATTCATATTTATGCCCAGCATGCTCCGCTAATGGCAGGTTTAATTCCAGGTTGTCAAAGGGAGAGGAGCAGAGCCACTGGGAGTATAATCTCAAGATAATGTATGTACATCGCCAGTAACGGCTGGAGATGGGACAACGAGGGATGCTGCCTACCTGGCAGGCTGGTCAGAAGGCAACGCAAAGCAGCCAGTGGTCGCCAGAGGCAATTAAGGAGAAGAGGAAGGCAGACAACCAACAGAGAAGGAAGGCGGACTGTCATCTGCCTCCCTGCTCCGTTGCCTGAGCTGGGTTCTTCTCGGATTCTTCTTGATAAAAGGGCAAGCTAGTCCTCTTTCAGGGCCCACTGCTTTCTCTTACTGATTAGACCAGCTAGATTTTGGTCAGGATTTCAGCAGAGGAACATCGGAAGCTACCTGATTCTGAATCAGGCCACAGGTCCATCTTGCTCTGTATTGCTGACACTGACTGACAGCAGTGACTTTCTAGGGTCCCCCCCCCACTTGGAGATTTTGGGGATTGGGACCTTCTACATGTAAGGCAGATCTCTGCCACTGAGCTACAGCTTGTCCACATAGGAGGGGTGAAGTTTACAACTGAGTTCACAACCGACCCTTCCAAACACCACTTCTAAAATTCACCTGCTATCTTCGGCCTGGCCTTCTGTCACTGCTGATAAGCAAAGAACAGAATTGTATGATTTGGAAGGGATCCCGAGGGTCATCTAGTCCAACCTCCTGCAACACAGGGATCTTTCACCCAATGAAAAGACAAATAATGGGTAGACAAAGACCGCACTGCATTTCGAACCCAGTACCATTTGGATAAAAGCCACTAGAGGTGGCAAAACCCTGGGATGAGTTTGACAGCTTTTTCCTAAGTGCCGTTTCACAAGTATTTTCTCTCTTTCGTTTCTTCTGAGCCAATCGCGCCGTAGATTAGGCATGGACAGATGTTGATAAACATCTGGGAGGCTTGAAAGAGAGCTGGGAGTGGGCTCTCAAGATATAAATGTTAAGAAAAGGGCTTCTGGTAATTCCTCAAGGTTTCCACAGCATCTTCCCAAAATGCCCCTGCATTCTGTTCTGCCACTTTTGAAACCAAATTGTAGGGAGAATTTGATGGAGGACATGTCTGGACACCCACCCCACCCCACATTTCAGCTTCTCAAGGACTTCTGCTTTGAAACCAGGCCCCCATGGGTCACCTGAGTTGAAGAGAGTCAAGGTTTGCAGCCCCTCCCTCTGCCTCCAACCAGTCACGGAGGAAGGGGCTTCGGTACCCGGGGTGGCGGGGGCATGGCACGTTGCACGTGTGAGCGTTGTCCCAATGGGGAGGCTCCCGCCCACGGCAATGCCACCCCCCCCCCAGGCTGGCACCTGGGGTGACCCCGCCCCCTGCTCCCTTCCTCCGCCACTGCCTCCAACCTCCTTGGATGGCATCAGACTCCAGCAGCGCTACAAGCCTTTTCGCATCCTCAGGACAGAGGCTACTTATCTTGGATCTGTGGACATGTGGTGCTTGGGAAACAGTCAGTCATTTCCTTTGTCAAGTTGTCTCAGCCCCGTGCAAGGCCTTCTTAACATACGAGCCTCGTACTTTAAGGAAAGTTAATTATTTCTGCACGTCTCCGAGCCCGGCTACTTGTTACATTTGCCATGCAGACGGTAGCCTGGCTCGGCCTGTTCAGAATACTGAGAGATCCCAGGAGGCAAAGCAGGGCTGGCCATGCTCGCCGGTGGCGGGAATCTTCCCTCTTCCCATCTTAACTGCTTGGGCACATTAGCAGAGTGAAGGGGGAGAGCTGGAGCTCTCAAGCCTGGGGTTTTTAGTGCAGAGAAAAGGTGAAAAAGAAGGGCCAGGACAAATGCATATAACATCGCGCTTGGTGTGGCTGAAGGGCCCAGGGAGAGGTTTTCCTCCCTCTCTCATAATGATAGAACTCCAACAAAGATGAATGTTGGCAGAATACCGTGCCCAGTTCTGGTCGCCTTATAAGGGATGTTGTAGAGTTAGGAAAGGACAAGCCAAATACTTGAGGGGGTGGAGAGGCACCCCAAGAGGAAAGGTTGCAGCATTTGGGACTTTTTAGTTTAGAGAAGAGGCGAGTAAGTGGAGACGTGATAGATGCCGATGAAATGATTCAGGAAAGATCAAAGAAAGCCCTTCTTCATGGAGAACTCCCTCCCACTGGAGGCTGGCATAGCCACCAACTTGGATGGCTTTAAAATAGGGTTAGATAAATTTATGGAGGCAGGGGTGCCAACTTGAATAAAATATTTTTTTGGGGAAGAGATAAGCCCCCTTCCTATAATTGATCACATAACACGGTGCACGCACACCCTTTGAATGGCAATGGCCATTAAACTTGGGGGGGGTTTTCCAGCCCCCTCAAATATTTTATTGGGGGGGGGGCCTAGGACCCCTCGGCCCCTAGGAGTTGGCTCCTATGCAACAGTGTGATTCAGCAGCAAAAAAAGCTAATGCTATTCTAGGCTGCATCAACAAAAGTATAGTGTTCCAATCAAGGGAAGTCATAGTTTCACTCTGTTCTGCCTTGGTGAGACCACACCTGGTGTCCAGTTCCGGGTGTCCAGTTCTGGTGTCCACACCACACCTGGTGTCCAGTTCTGGGCACCACAATTTAAGAAAGATATTGACAAGCTGGATGGTGTGCAGAGGAGGGCAGCCAAGATGATCAAGGGTCTGGAAACCAAGCCTGATGAGGAAATGGTTGAGGGAATTGGGCATGTTTAGCCTGGAAAAGAGGAGGTCGAGAGGAGATATGAGAGCCATCTTCAAATATCTAAAGGGCTGCCAAATGGAAGATGGAGCAAGCTTGTTTGTTCCTGCTCCGGAAGAAAGACCCAAACCAATGAATTAAGTTACAGGAAAGGAGATTCTGAGTAAACATGAGGAATAACTTTCTGACTTTTGCTCTGTTTTTATATTTTGCTGGAAGCGGCCCAGAGTGGCTGTGGCAACCCAGCCAGATGGGTGGGGTATAAGTAAGTAAGTGAGTAAGTAAATAATAATAATAATTCTGATGTTAAGAGCTGTTTGACAGTGGAACATACTCCCCCAGGAGGCAGTGGACTCTCCTTGACTGGAAGTTCATAACAGAGGTTAGATGGCCATCTGTCAGCAGTGCTTTAGCTGAGATTCCTGCATTGCAGGGGGTTGGACTGGCTAACCCAATTCTACAGTTTTATGATTCTATGAACTTGCCTGCCAACCCTCAACCACAGGGCAACAAACTCACCTCTGATTCTGAAGCATCCAGGGGTTTCTCACTGAGGGCGACACTTTCCGTCAGCACCGCTCCATTGTACTTGTTACAGATGTCCTCGTCGGAATAGTGGAGTCCGCCAGGGCTTGGACGAGGAGGAGATCTGGATGCAGCAAAAGGGGATAAAAGTTATGGGCTGTCACAGCTATCAGGCAGAACGCATGTACTCTAATCTTTTTTTAAAAAAATAAATATGTGTGCATAGCTGAAACTTGAGGGCATTTTGTGCAGCTCATTTAAAAAACAAACAAGCAAAGTATTTTGTGAATTTCAAATACAAACCTAAAAAGTAACAACCAGTTATGTGGGGAGAAACTGGAAAAAATGTATTGAAAAAGTATTCAAGGACACAGGTAAAGGAGGCAAGTCAACAGAAGCACATGTGTATTATTGCTTCTTACCCTGTAACCAGGGCTGGATTTAGCTGTGATGAGGCCCTAAGCTACTGAAGGTAATGGGGCCCTTTATATGTCCAGCTGTCCTTTGTCAACAACAAATTGTAGCTGGTTTTTGTGTTGAATATATGCTATTTGGTAATTTATGGACCTAATAGGTCCATGCCATGCACAACACAAAACACTGTTGTTGTATGTAGGTTTTATTTTATTTGTTTTTTTATCTTATATTTTAGAAATGTACATCCAGGCTTTTTTACGTTATTTTTTTTTGGGGGGGGGCCCAAGAGAGTGGGGCCCTAAGCTATAGCTTGTTTAGCTTATACATAAATCCGGCACTGCCTTTAACACATGCGTGTTATATAACCAAAGTTTTCAAGTGCTGCTGCATGACCATATCGCAAATTTGGAAGAACGGTGATCCATGTCCTTCTATGCAATTATCAGGGTGGTAGACCGGCTGGATTAATTCAGCCACAGACTCACAGAGCGGACAGAGGGACTTTGATGCTTATGACAGCTCAGCCTACATGATGTGGGTTGTCATGCTGTCTTCCTTCCTTCAGGCTTAGCATGGCCCAATCCTTAATAAGGGGCACTGGCACATCAACAGTCATTTGGCTGCTCCAAGGACCCAGAATCAAGGTTGCACCCAACACGGTGGAGCAGAAACTGGCCTATCTGGGCTGAGGGGGGAGGATGTGTGTCTGTGCGAAGAAAACCATTTTGGATGTGGCTTTGGGGTTGCTTTAGGATTTCGTTTCGGACCAGCACAGTCTGGACTGGCTTCTGCACATGTGTAATACTTGCTCAGCCTAAAACACTGGTAAATAATAGATTGCCCCGAAGACACCATTGATCTCTCGGGTGCTCTTTCATCTTAAGGAAAACTTGCTTCCCAAAGATGGTGCTGAGCTTCTCATTGCCGAGGGGGAAACTTAGTTTTGCACTAGCTCCCCCCACCCCAATCCATGCTCAAGCAAAAGGGCTGCCTGCACCACAGCTGTTGGATTTACTGTGCCCAGGGAGCATCTTTCAGAAGCGTTATGTCTATTTTGGCTGATTTTTTCTTTTCTTTTTGCAGGGGCGGGGCTAAGCTGGGTAAAGTGTGTAGACAGGGATGAAAGATTTGGCAGGTGTAAGTTTATACTGCCCAACATTTCTTCGATGAAAATAGGAACGTCCTAAATAATAATAATAATAATAATAATAATAATACCCCATTCACCTGATTGGGTTGCCCCAGCCATGCTGGGCTACTTCCAGCATATAAAAAATAATAATAAAACACTAAAAAAAAACCATCCCTATTTAGGACTGCCTTCAGATGTCTTCTAAAGTTTGTATAGTGACTTATCTCCTTGGCTCGGGGGTTGCATAACTCCATACCCTCCAACATTTCTCCGATGAAAATAGGGACGTCCTAAGGAAAAGAGGGACATTCCAGGATCAAATCAGAAACCGGGATGGCTTCTGTAAATCTGGAACTGTCCCTGGAAAATAGGGACACTTGGAGGGTTTGTAAGTTTTTACCTATTCATGTTTGTTTCAAGGGGATATTTTATGTGTACGTTTTTAAATATGCAGTGATGTGCCCCTAGCCCTGAGTCTGGAGTGGGTTCCAAACAGGAATAAATAAGCATATAAAACACACTCCTTGATGGCAAGGGTCTCATCCTGCCTGCAGCCCTTCTCCAGAGCGCCTGTGCTTGGCCGGATGCTGAGAGCCATGGGTCCAGGCCGCGTGGGGCTCAGAGCTGCCTTACCTCGTCCCATTCTTCTTGGAGAAAGTGTTTTTGACGTTGAGGTGCCGGCTGTTGAGCTCAAGGGCTGTAAACCCCCCATTATCCAGAGTGACAGATTCTTCCACATTGGAAATACTTTTTCCTGGGGACAAACGGCGACAGAATGAGCGCAGGCAAAGTTCCTGCCCTGGCTCTGCATGAAGACAGAGAGAGAACCGGCATTTTCAGACAATCATACTTCCTTTTAACAAAGTCTTTGCTATGAAGACAAGACAGTTTGTCACAGGAATTTGCTATGCCTCCCTGATTTTTGGAGTACTACCAATGAGGCAATTTTTCATCCATGTTTTCACAAAGAATTTCTACAAAAGGGGTCACCAACCTGGTGCCCACGGGAACAATGCTGCCTGTTAAAGTTTCCAGCGGGCTCCCCAGGAAAGTGCCCCAGACTTCTGCGCTTTTTTTACTTTTAAAAAAGCAGATCTCTAGCCCTTCTGGAAAGAAAGTCCCAGAGCAAAATGTGCAGGTACCTTTTCTTATTATGATTAATTATTAAATGTCAATACCGCCCTTCATCCAAGGATCACAGGGTGGTTTCAATATAAAAACACAAAAATACATAACATACTAACATAGTTTAAAGCCCATAGATTGTTTAACAGCCAAAGTCCTAGGTGAAGAGTAACACTTTTGCTTGGTGCCTAAAGATATGAAGGCACCAGGCGAGCTTCCCTGGGGAAAGCATTCCACAAATGGGGGCCACCACAGAAAAGGCCTGTTCTCATGTTGATGCTCTCCAGACCTCTTGTAGAGGAGGCACACTAAGAAGAGCCTCAGATGATGATCACAGGGTCTGGGCTGATTTATATGAGGAGAGGCGGTTCTTGGTGTATTGCGGTCCTGAGCTGTTTACAGCTTTATAGGTCAAAACCAATGCTTTGAATTGGGCCCGAAAAGTGATAGGCAGTCAGTGCGGTTGGGCAATTTCTGTGAAATCTGGGAGGTGGGGCTACATTTTCCCCAGTACTGAGGATTGCTCCCTGTTGTTATTACACAGCAACATCTGTGCATGATATTTCCGTAACCAGGGCTAGCAGGACATCGCTGACATCTCACAGCAAGCATAAGGTTGTCTTTCTAATTTTGCATTATTATTTTCTAATTTAGGCATTTTGTGACTGGGACTCCCAGAATGCTCCCAAAATTCACTAGTCCAAAAAGGTTGGCGACTCCTGACCTACAATGTCGCATTTCATTAGGACAATGCCAGTAATTTGCAATTTCTTCTTTTGTAAGGGTTTTTTTTCCCCCTGAAGGGGGTTCTGGGGGTCTGACAGTAAGCAAGGTTTGTAATCACATACAGGTTTCGCCATCAGGCATAGATGCCTGGAGCAAAATTTAAAGCAAACAGCCAGATTAAGTGCTCTCAGGCTTAAACAGCTCATCTCACCTGTGTACCCTGAGAACACAAGAGAGGCTTTCAAGTTACACAGCCCCCGAATCTCATTCAAGTTATCTTGAAAGTAAAGCTCCATTGATTTCAGTGGGATTTATTCCTGAGGAAGTATGTTTAGGATTACAGCTCTGCAGCCTGCTCCAGCCAATGTTTACTGAGAAACACCTTTGACTCAGCTCAGTGGCACCAAGGTCTGGCCTGCATGCACCAGAATGAGAAGACTTAATAGCACCCTGAGGTGGCAGAAGGGATCAACTAATGCAGGGTTACATTCCTGAGTATTCCTTTGCATAAACTCACTGTAAGTACAGAACTAGCACAGGAGGGAGTGGGCTGTAACTTTTCTCCCTTGTGTGCTCATGTTTTGCTTATTTGCAGGGAGCATTTTTAAAGGTATTCACCATCTTCGGTCTGAAGCGCTACTGTCTATAGTACCACCTAGTTTGATGCTGCATCTCATTCTGTCTCTTTTCCTGGTTAAGGGCTCATCCACACCCACATTTCTAAGCAAAGGTCCTGGCTTTCCAGGTCTGTGCCCAAGTGTTTTTGTTTAGTTTTATTTGTCCTGGCACTTTCCCCAGGAAAGCCTATGTTTAACTGCTGAATTGGAACAAGTGGCAATGGAATTTTCCGCGATTGCTCTTTGCTCCAAATCAGCAGAAAGTGTGGGCTTGCCCAGGACAACAGCACAGTTCTATGCCTGTTTGCTCGAAGAAATTTACTTGCACACAAGGAAGGCTGTATTGGTTTGCAGTTGCATCCCTGCGAGTTGTGAGCTAGACATATTCCAGTTTCTAGTGCTGCGCAGAGCGCTCACTGAGAACAGAATTGTTGCTCCACTATCTTCATAGAAAAGGCCACATCATGAGCTATAGGGACAGGATAGCATTTCCAAAAATTCAGCTCTTAAAGAAGAGTGCCAGAAGCTAGAGAAGCATGAGGAAATATATTCTGGGTTTACCAAACGGTAAACAGATCTTACACCCAACGTGCAATTTGCTCCAGCTTTAAAATGCAGAATCCAGAACAGAATTCAGTGCTTGTGTTCCACAAGGGTTAGTAGCCAGAGGGCTATATGCCCAAACCAAGGGCCTCTCTGCACAGCTGGTAACCCATCTAGATGAGCGTAGTCCACCTGCCAGGGGCTCAACAACCCATCCACCCCACTCTCATTTTGCAGACCAGGGCAGGCAGCAAAAACAGGATGTTTATTTAGCCCCTGGCTGACCACCATACATGGCGGGTGACTTGCCTTTGACATAGAGGGTCATCTGTTGCTCGGGCATCCTGCATTAAGGCAGGGGGGTTAGCTTTGCATTTAGTTACTTGTTATTGATACATTTCGGCTTCATGGAGGGAACCTGGAGGGCATTCTTGTCCCTCCCTTTATCCTCATAACTGCCCTGTGAGATAGGCTAGGCTGAGAGATGGCGACTGGCCCAGCGACCTCCATAGCCGAGCGGGGATATGAGCCTAGATCTCCCCAGCCCGATGACCCTCTGAGCACATATAGCAATCTCTGAGCACATCAGCAGCGCGGTTCTCCAATATATAGCATCTGTTGTGTGCCCTGCAACTCAAGGGCCTTGCTGCCCCAGCTGTGTAACCCCACAGGACTGAGAGAGAGAGAGAGAGACAGACAGACAGGCAGGCAGAAAGACACACACACACACACACACACACACACACACACACACAGAGCGCGCTCATTTAATGAGCATGCTCTCCTCCCACCCCACCCCTAGGCCAGCCATAAATCTCCTCTGCTACAACAGGCAGCCATTTGATCCCAGACTTCAGCTGTGATGCTGCATTAAGGCTTGGCAGAAAGGTGGAGGACGGAGCTGCCTTTTCATGTGCATCCTCCAGATGGAGAGCACAAGGAAGGAGATGAGAGATTTGTCTATGCACTGTGCATAGAAGCCTGTAATAGCATTAGCTCAGTAAAATGCCATGGCATTCATACATTTCAAATCCCAGGGGAATAAAACCTGATTTACTAACACTTGTTAGAAGTGAATTTATACTGGGGGAAGGTGGGGGATATATAAATCCTTTCTTTGAGCATTGAATCGCTGAGTCTTCAGAAAAGAAAAGATGGCTTTCCTTAGCCAGTCCCTAATACTCCCTCTTCCCATTGCCTTGCCCCAAATCTTTTATTAGCGGTGCAGCACCACAGAGCCCAGGACACAGTGACTTCCTTCACCTGCACGCTAGAAGTTCCAGGAAACCCCTGGCTCTTAAAATTAACGCATATTTCACAGGTCCGTGCAGGTTACTGAAGCATCACGCACAACTGGCAGCATCAGCAGCTGGAAAGACTTGGACATCTCAGGAGGAAAACGGGAGGGAAACTGATTTGAGAAGTTCCTGACGCAGGATTCAGGGGCTGAGCAATCTATATTTAAGCACCCCTTGCGAAAGGCCAAGAGGCCGGGTTTAAAGAGAGGAGGAGGGAGAAAAGAAGAGGTGACTTTTGCTGGCATTGCAAAGGGTGCTTTAAAAGCCCAAAGGGTAAGGAATTCACAATGGGGAACAAAAGTTACCAAGAGACATGCAATCCTGCAGCAGCCGGGCAACAGCGAGCCTCACAGCCAGGACAGGACAACCCAGACACAAACATATTTTTCCACTGAATGCCCAGAATGGTCAGGCATATGGTGATGCAAACAGATATTAGCATTTTATCACATGACAAATTCCACATGCACTCAGGTGACGGCACATTTCAGCAAGAGCAGAGATTTTTGGAAAAAGCAGCGGTGTTGTTCAAAATCACATTAAGCTTTTAGCCATTGCCAGGGCAAGACTCTCCCCTTGTTTTCTCTATGCATTTTGAAATGTAGGTGCCCCTGGTTCTTTTTGGAAAGCACCCAGGTTAGGAAGGGTCTTCTACACATACGGTAACGTGAGCTAGCAAAATGGACAGCACCATTTCAGGCAGCAGGTGGGGGGGAATTTCATCTTTTGAAGCTCTCTTGTTTTAAAAATTCACTGCAACTAGCAGATCAGCACGGCAAAGGGCTGAGTGAGAACCTTTCTCTCTCATGCGCTAGTTTTCTATCCATGGGAAACTGATTCTAAATTTGTATCCATTATCCGGGTGAGGGTGCAGTGCATTGTCTCCCTGCAGCTTTCTACGGGGAGAAATATTTTTTGTTTGTTATGTTGTTATGTTCATTATACAGTCATATCTTGGTTCTTGAATGGAATCCATTCGACTACCGAAAACGTTTGAAAACCAAGGTGTGGCTTCCGATTGGCTGCAGGAGCTTCCTGCACTCAATCGGAAACCATGTTGGATGTACAGCTTCCAAAAAGCGCCTGCAAACTGAAACACTCACTTTTGGTTTGCAGCGTTTGGGAGCCAAAATGTACGAGTACCAAGGCGTTTGAGAACCAAGGTACGGCTGTATTGTAGTCTCTGTTTCTACTACATCGTATTCTTTTGGGGCCTGTAAGTCACAGGCAGAAGGGCAGGATGCCCTGAATCACTGAGAGGCCATCTCACCTGTGTTGCAGTTCCGGTATTTCTTGGTCTGGCCATGCAGGATCAGGGCAAACACCACCATCAGGATGAGAATGAGGCTGCAGAGAGCCATCACGAGCAGGAACCACCATTCCTCATAGAAAGGAGATTCTGTATGAGCTGCAAGCAAGGAGATTGGCAGGGTGGGGAGGCGAGGGGAAGACAAACAACCTGTTTAGGAATCAACCTTGGAACAAAATAATCTTAATCATTTGCCCAGCTTAACTCATCCCATCCAGAACTTCTATTCCTTTCATTATTGATTTTGTGATCAGATTTCTCCAAAGATGACAATGGCTCAGGTCAGGCATATCAAAGGTGAATAGCAAAAGTTTCCAATTTTGGAGAAGCCAGAGTTTCCCTTGAAAATGGACCAGGATCTGAACCATTATATTTATTATTGCTTGTTCCCGCTCCCTGTGCTCCAGTTTCTGTTGCAGAGGCAGTTTGCACATCTCTTAGGTTCTGCTTTGGGCAACAACAAGCA
Source organism: Podarcis tiliguerta (assembly GCF_965153285.1). NCBI lineage: Eukaryota > Metazoa > Chordata > Lepidosauria > Squamata > Lacertidae > Podarcis > Podarcis tiliguerta. The sequence continues at coordinate 51,598,356 of NC_139547.1, read as the reverse complement.
TGAATAACGGGCAGCGCGCGGACAGCCACATTTCCCATTTCTCCTGCCACTCAGAAAGATTATCTGCTGCGAATCTGACAAGGACCAGAGCAGCATCCAAGCAGCACTGGCTGAGCTCCGCTGTGGCAAGGCAAACCACAGGCAAGTCTGAGAACGGGTTTAATTAATCACACTCGGCTTGAGTGGCAGGAGCCTGTAGTGCTCTGCATCCTTTATTCCTGGAGCTCCCAACAGAAAATGATATTCTCTCCCCTGTGGCCGATCTGAAGCAGGCAGTAGGGCATCACAAGGAAGTGGATGGTTAAATAGTTCCACTCAAGCGGAGATCACATAAACATGCTGTTTACTTGCAAGGAGTTGCACCTATCCCTGGGAGGCAACAGGGCCATCCCAGAGAAAGGAGTTGCAGCCCAGGCTACGGGAAATCTTGCATCTCCCTATATGAACCTGAGCAGGTGCTGAGATTCTCAGGTGAGCACCTTCTCTCGGTCCCATCAGATGCACCATTGATGGTGACACAAGAGAGGGAGAGCCTCTTCTGTGGCTACTTCGTGATGGTGGGATTGGCACCTTCTCTGTCATCTTATGCCAGCAGGCCTTTGGAAACTAAGAGGAAGGTGAAGCTGGCCACTGGGCTGCTCTCAGGGCAAACTGGATTTCAATGCTGGTACTAAATTGTGCTTTGTTGCATTTTAACTACAGTTTTAAACCAATCTATTGTACTACTTTGTATCTTAAAATGATGTTTTAAAATGTTGGAAGCTGCCTTGAACCCCAACTTTGGGAGAAATGTGGGTTATAAATGCATTAAATAGTAAATAAATAAGGCATTCCTTTGAATGGGCTGGAGCCTCTGTCCCTGCGCCACCCTTGCCCTTGTGGGGTTCTGAAATAGGAGCTGCTCTCCTTCTGGGGGAGGGGGAGAGGGGGTTCAGCTATGCAGGGCCAGAGCAGGGGCAGTGAAGGTAACTGCGATGATGGGGGCATTTGGCCCCCACTTTCGATTCTATTTCTGCTCAACTGTGTTTGGGCATCTCACACCAGGAGCAGAGAAAAATGATGGCAAGAGAAATTTCTTTTCTTTTTTAAGGGAAAAAGAAAAAGAGAGAGTAGTGCGAGGCTTGCAGAACTATCCGAATCCCCCCTCAGGAACCAAACTTTTGAACCATGAAAAGATTTATTATTATTTTAAAAATAAAAAGGTTTTTTTTCTTCTCCTCAGCTTTTGCTGAAGCAGCAGAAGTGATCTGAAAAATGCCTCCCTGAAGCCAGACAGAGACTTTCAGTAAGCACAGGGAGAGCTCTGAATGCTGGGTCTAGCAAGGCTTCTAAAGCTGCAGGAGGCCACCGGATGATGGTGGATATAGGAAGTTGTGTTTCCCCCCAGCAAAACGCAGAGGTACAGTGGTACCTCAGGTTACATACACTTCAGGTTACAGACTCCGCTAACCCAGAAATATTACCTCAGGTTAAGAACTTTGCTTCAGGATGAGAAGAGAAATCGTGCTCCGGCGGTGCGGACCTCCGGAACGAATTAAGTACTTAACCCGAGGTACCACTGTATCTCGGGTTAAGTACTTAATTCGTTCCGGAGGTCCGTTCTTAACCTGAAACTGTTCTTAACATGAAGCTCCACTTTAGCTAATGGGGCCTCCTGCTGCTGCCGCGCTGCCGGAGCACGATTTCTGTTCTCATCCTGAAGCACTGTATCTGGATTCTTTTCATTTGGGTGGGCCACCTCCAGCTTGGAGGCCAAATTTGGTCTCCTCACTGTGTCCTCCTGTTCAGATGCAACCCGTCTATTTCCCCCGTTAATCTTCTTTCCAGAAGTTGCATCATGGACAGTCAGATCTTATCACACCACATTGTGGGCCCAGCATTACAGTGGTACCTTGGTTCTCAAACTTAATCTGTTCCGGAAGTCTGTTCCAAAACCAAAGTGCTCCAAAACCAAGGCATGCTTTCCCATAGAAAGTAATGCAAAATGGATTAATCCATTGCAGACTTTTAAAAACAACCCCTAAAACAGCAATTTAACATGAATTTTACTATCTAATGAGACCATTGATTCTGTGGTTCTGTGATTCCATGGCCAAATCCTACAATGGGAGGAGTTGCTAGATGCTGACCATCCACAATAACCAGACTTTGCCCAAGTCCCTGGTGAGGCACTGGCACAGTTTACCCACCTGATACTGCAGTGGAAGGAGCGCTGGGTTCCCCATATCCAAACTCGTTCACAGCCACCACCCGGAATTCATAGCTCACTCCCTGCTTCAGCTTGTCCAGGCCGACCGTGTAAGACGTGGCGCCGCGGGGAATGTCCTTTACAAACAGGTCCCACAACCCTTCGTCTAGAAAAGAAGCAAGGAAAGGGGTTTGGGGGAGCATTCCTGGACCTTTCACAGAAACATGGCGTGAGTGCTGACCACCGATGAGCTCCACTCCCAGAGTTCATGAGGATAACCTATCTGCAAGGGTAGGAAATCCCATTGTGTGTAGTCGCACAAGTGGCCTTCCAACTCCACGCTGAAATATGCCAGCGTCAGGTGTTCCTAACTGATGAGGGAACACAGCACATGATGTGGAGCCCATCCTTTGCACTTGCCAAGACTCCAGGTTCATTCCTTGGCACCTCCAGCTAGAAGGGTCAGGTTGGAGGAGATGGGGGGAAGCTAGTAGCCATCAATAGCCCTCTCCTCCATGAGTTTGCCTAATCCAAGTGGGTGGTCATCACTGCCTCCTGTGGGGTCCATGGTTCAACTATGCGCTTTATGAACAAGTCCTTTTAAATCTGTCCCAAAACTTCCAACATTCAGCTTCATGGGACGAAAGCATAACTGGTTTATGGAATTCTTGCTTCAAGATAACCTAAGAACAGGAGAAGAACCTGTTGGATCAGCTCAATGGCTCATCTAGTCCAGCATCCTGTTCTCACAGTGGCCAACCATGCACCTGTGGGAAACCCACAAGCAGGATCCAAGCACAGGAGCATTCCCCGCATGGCTTCCAGTCATTGATATTCCAGAAGCAATACTGCCTATGGAGGCAAAGCATAGCCAAAGCCCCTCCTACTATAATAATAATAATAATAATAATTTATTTGTACCCCGCCCATCTGGCTGGGTTTCCCCAGCCACTCTGGGCGGCTTCCATAGAAACAAAAAATACAGTAAAATATCACAGATTAAAATATCACAGTGGCGTTCCACAGGGCGGGCGCCACTACCGAGAAGGCCCTCTGCCTGGTTCCCTGTAGCTTTGCTTCTAGCTTTTGATGGCCCGCTCCTCCTCCATGAATCTGTCCAATCCTCTTTTCAAGCCATCCAATTTGATGGCCAACACTGCCTCCTGTGGCACAGAGTTCCATAATTTAACTATGTGCTGCATGAAGAAGGACCTTCTTTCTGCTGTCTTGAATCTTCACCGGATGCCCACGAGTTTTAGTGTTATGAGGGAGAAGAACTTTTCTCTACCGCTTTCTCCATGTCCTGCGTAATTTTATAAGCTTCTATCCCACCACTCCTTGCTTGCCTTTTCTCTAAACTAAAAAGTTTCAAAGGCTGCAACCTTACTTCATAGAGGAGTTGCTTCATCCCCTTGATCAATGGAGCTGCTCTTTCCTGATCCTGCTTGAATTACTATTCAATGCCCACAAAACTGGTTTCTAAGAGCCTAAACGGTATGATTTTTGTCCATAAAGGAACTGTATGCAAGGCAGGGGAAAATAAGACCTTTCCTTTAAAACAAAAACAAAAAACAACAACAACAATCCTACAATGTAATAAGGAAAGCCTAGACTTTTATTTAAAGTCAGAGGGCAGATACACAGCAACCGAGAAGGTAGCTTGCAGTACATAAAAACAAATAAAAGCTTCATTTCATTCTGCACAACATCCGTGTAATAGAACAGGCTGTCTGTGTTAGTAAATACTGAGAATTTCAATTTGAGGGCTGTCTGGGTGGTGGCTTCCCTCTATAAAGGCAGGATCCCATTGGTGAATCCCATTAAGGAAGTGACTGGGAATATCTGCTTTTGCTAAATTAGGGCTTTCTGCCATGGTTACCTGGGTATTAACAACAGCCACTTGGTCCATAATGGAGGTGGGGGTGGAGAATTCAATTGCCTGGAGAAGATCTACCAGTTCTGCTTGCAAGCTGGTTATTTTCTTGACCTGGAGCTGCTATTCTTGCAGGTTTCTCTCAAAACCACTTAAATGAGTCATGTGCACAGGCATTTAGAGTGTCATCCTGCTGAGGTTTCCCTACTTGGAAGAGTCTGGTTCTGTCCTAGGCAGCCAATATACCCACAGGAAGCCTCACACTGAGTCAGGCCATTGGTCCATCTGGCTGAGCATTGTCTTCACTGACCGGCAGCATCCCCACTATGGTTTGAGACAGGAAGTCTCTTCAAGCCCTACCTGGTGTTACTGGGAATTGAAGTGGAGACCTCCTGAAAGCGAGGCAGATGCTCTACCACTGAGCTATGGCCCTTCCCCAATCATATGCTGCTTCCTTCTAGCTCAGTAGCCTGGGCCTCAGAGAATGGTGCTTCCCACCACCAGAGATCCCTTCAGCTGGAGATACCAAGGATGTGCTTTGGGCTGTTGTCTCCTTTTTATGCAGAATAGCAGCTCTTCCACCTTTGAATCACCAGCCTGCCTTATACTGCAGGTCCATCTCTAGCCCACTGTGTTGTCTAATCTGAATGGGAGCTGCTTCCCAAGGTCTTAGGGAGGGGTCTCTCCTGGCCCTGCTACTCAGCCTTCTTCAACCTTAGGCCCTCCAGATGTTGTTGGGCTCTGACTGCCAAACTGGTGCCAAGCATATTGCTCTGCTTTCCTTTGGACCACATCAGAGAGGCTGAGGGGGGGGGGGGGGTCGTCTTGTTGTCTGGCAACCCAGGACCTCCATCCACACTGCCCAGGCTTGCACCGCGGGGAGGCCACTTCAGTTCTGCTAATGCGGCAGTTTGACTTCACCCCTGGAGGCACACTCCATTGCCTCTCGAGACAGATGGATGCCCAAAACACCAGCTTTTCTTTTGAGGCTAAAGGGGAACACTCTAATCACAATGCGCTAAGGCTTTCTGTAACCAAAAGCCATTGCAAAGAGCTTCCTGCCTTCAAAATGTTTGCTTGAAAGTGTCAGAAAACAACGCATGGGGGGGGGGGAGGCCATTTGGTTAATAGGACCTGGAGGTTGGGCTGCATTTTTCATTCCAGAGAGATCACTTGTGGGCTGCAAGCAATGCACCCCCTTCCCCAAAACTTGATAAGGGAACCCTAGAATGCAAAAACCTGATAAAGGGCTGCTTATGATTAACGCAGGGAGAAAATACGCTTTCTATGCCTCTCACACAGAGTCCGCGGCACAGCTGCTCCACCCCAGTTCTTGGGTAATGTACTGTGAGATGCAATGCAGCTGGCTGTGGGGTTATGAGAGGACAGCTTGCCATGGGCTTTTTGAAACACCTGTCCTTTCCCTAACTTTGCTTAGGCTGTACACATATTTTTGCAAAAGAAGGGGGAAATGCAAAGACCCTAAAAGGGAAATTTCTTCCTGGTGGGGGCAGGGTAGAGGGAAAGAATCTTGTTATTATGAATTGCTCGCTGCTTCCTAAGCCCATCCAAGTTGCCTACAAAGGGGTGGGGGGTCAGAAGGAAGACACATCTTTCACCAAAACACTTTGAACCTCCTACCAGACCCTGGAGCAGGTGCAGGCATTGCCAGAGAAGGCAATAATGACTCCCACCTGGCCTCACTACAGAAAGGACAAAGCAGAGCTGGAAAAAAATTCAGAAAAGAGCAGCCAAGGGGCCAAGGGGTTGAGGGGGTGAAGCAACTCCCCTGTGAGGAAAGCTTGCAGCATTTGGGACTTTTTCATTTATAGAAAAGTGAGCAAGAAGCGACACAAACGTTGGTGCCATAGTGGTGAGCATAGGTGCCTTCCAAGCAGTTGACCCGGGTTCGATTCCCAGCCAACGTGTCTTGTATGGAATAGCTCCATCGGCAGAGCACCAGACTCTTAATCTCAGGGTCCTAGGTTTGAGCCCCATGCTGGACAAAAGATTCTTGCATTGCATGGGGTCAGACTAGATGATCCTCGTGGTCCCTTCCAACTCTACCGTTTCCATGATAGAAGTTCATAAAATGATGCCCGGCATGGAAGGGTGGATGGAGAAGCGTTTTCCTCCCTGTCTCCTAACAGTAGAACTTGTGGGCATTCAGGGATGCTGGAGTTTGGAAGATCCAGGAGGAATAAAAGAAGTGACTTTTTCACGCAACGACGGAACTCATTCCCCCCAGGATGGCCACCAGCTTGGATGCCTTTAAAAGAGGATTAGACAAATTCCTGGTGGTGGAAGAAGGCTACCCCTGGCTGGATGGATGCGCTCTGCTTCCATGGCAGCGATGCTTCTGAATACCAGTTGCTGGAAACCAAAGGAAGGAAGAGTGGGTTTGTGGGTTTTGCATCTGCTTGGCATCTGCTTGGCCAGGGCGAAAAGAGGCTGCTGGATTAGTTGGGCCACCGGCCTGATCCCAAAGGCTCTTTTGGAGTTCTCACGCTCTTCTTCCGGTGCCTCAGAAGCACTCCTGCACTGTGTGCTTTTTTAATCCTTCGGAGGGGGTGAGCGGCAGGTGCCGCGCAAGCTGCAGGTGTTAGAACAGACGCGGCCCCGACACAAGAGCGCGATTTCACGGACAATTAGTCAGGTGCTCTGGGCTGAAGCAAACTGCCAGTCAACCCACAGAGGCTCCTAGACCTGATGGCAGGCAGGCCACTAACAGATGCCTGCCAGGCTGGAGCAGGAGATGGGGGCGGCTGGAGAGCCCTCTCTTGCACACGCACCACCAGGGATTTCCCTGCCCTGCTTTTTGGGGTCGGAGAGACTGTGCTGTAAATGTCGCTCCCCCTGCTGCCTCAGAAGGGCCCGACAAGAACCGGGTTTAATTTGTTTTTAAGGAGGAAAGGCTGAGTTTATGGCACAGACCAGATGGCAAGCGAAGACTGGCAAACTGTTGATGTGCTGCCAGAGGGTGGGGCAAGGCAGGGATGGGGGGGTGGCCGTTGTGGCACAGGGATGAGGCAGAGACTTTGCATTTGACTGGCTCTTGCTGGTTTGCATCCAAGTTCGAGATGGAATAAATGGAAGCAATGAAATAGGGGGATTGTGCCAATAGGCACTCTTGGTTGCTACTTCACTGGAGCCTCACCAAAGCCAGGGCATTTTTTTTAAAGCTGTAGCAGGTCATGGTCATCAACCCATTGGGTGGAATGGAAGGCTGCTGGCTGGGTTCCTTAGCCACCTCCACAATGGAACGATACCTCTTGGTCCTGTTGTCACAACTAACAATTCCCTGCACTCCAAGGGTCTGAGTCCCTTTCAACTCTACAATTCTATGATCCTCTGAGATTCCCTTACTTCTGGGTTGGCAATCAGAGACTGGCACCTTTCACTGCTGGATATTGGCAGTAAAGAATTGCTTGCAGTTATGATCCTGCGCCTTCTAGCTGTTTGAGCAGGTCCAGCAATCTGGGGCAGGAGCAGCTGGTACTTCTCAGGGGGCTGCATCTGGCCCTGCCCTTCTGTAGTGCCCCTTCTGTCCCAGCTGTAAGGTTTTCTTACTGGTGATCTGGCTGGTGATCAGTAGCAGGGAAAATTTCTGGTGGAGGCATCAGACCTCAGTTTGAGGTGGGTTTTTTTTTAAAAAAAACACACCTTCATCTGTTTGTTTTCTGTCTTTTAAAATATGCTTGCCCAGCCAGATTCTCTGGAGTTGGGTGAGCTCAAACAAACAAACAAACAAATAGGCATAGCTTGAGGGCTTTCTTTTAAAAAAATAGTATGGCAAAGGACCCCTTTGATAGTGAGAAAAACACTGAACGCTTGTCAGGTAGAAGCAACTGGAGGTAACACCCAGCATGGTTTCGCAGTGCATTTTCAGTTCCCTGGCTGAGAGCTGCAGCAGCAGTTGGGAGGAGGGAAAAAAGAGAGAATGCAGCATTTAACATTTAGGGTAATGAGGCCTATAATAGATGACAGCTGAGATGTGGAACCCTAAGGTAATGGTAAGTTGTTTAAATATTGACAAAGTGCTCACGCTTTTCATTTGCCTATTAAGACGCCTTGATTGTGGTTGCACAAACACAGAGGCCCTTCCCCCCTCTGGGGCTTTATACACAAAGAGAGCTGGTCTGGGTCAGCTGTTTGCCTCCCGCTCAGGGCGACACATCGCCGTCCAGGAGCAAAGATGCAGCAAAGGTGCAGCATAATCTCCAGCGTTAGTTGTAGAGCAGTGACTCAGGGAGGAGAACCGTTGCCTCTTCTCTCCGGCTGAGCTCTGAACTCGGAGAGAGGAAAACTCTACGCAAAAGCACAGGAGGGGCAAAACTGAGCGAGATGCAGAACGTTTTAATGAAGCCGAAGCGTGTGTGAAATAAGCCAGAGATCCAATTATTATCCTCCCCTTGCCTGGATCGCATTTCACACTCTCTGCAGATTCTGCCTGAAAGGAAGAATAGGAATCCCAGCGCACAAACAGCCTCGTTCGTTTATTATGGCGGCATGAATGGGATTAAAATAATCTGTGGGAGAATTAAGAGACTCAGTTGTTAGGCCCAGCGAGGGGCTCTCTCTTTCTAGGCCCTCCTCGCCCAATCTGTGTGCAGATGCAGTGGAGTGGGTCCAGGCTGCACAAAGCTGTGCTAATGTAACTGAGAGCCTCACTGGAAGGACTCTCTCAACTGTCTCCAAGTGAGACGATGCACGACATACCAGCAGGTCTGGCACAGAGAATGGATACAGTGTTGAACAATGGATATGACCCAGGGGGGGCAGAGGAAGCTGCCAAGACTTTGCAGATGATGGAAGGCCCAGCCCAGGACGTTTTGTCACTTTGGGCTAAACAGAAAATGCCTCTGTTTCTGCCCACCACCATAGCTGTGCGTGGAGAAGGTGGAGGGCAGCAAGGAGGGCAGGTAGGTGCAGAAGAGGCAGCAGAGGAGGCCACATCTGCTGCCTGAGGCAACTGCCTCACCTCGCCTCATGGGTGGCCTGGGCTCTGGTCCAGCAGAACCTTCTCCTTTGCAAACCTTGTTGAAATGATTGAAAACTGAGCAAGGAGAACACAAGAAGAGCTATGGCGGATCCGCCAATGGCCCATCTAGTCCAGCATCCTGTTCTCACAGTGGCCAACCAGATGCCTCAATGGGAAACCCACACGCAGGATCCGAGCACAAAAGCCCACCCCCTCCTGTGGTTTCCAGCCACTGGCATTCAGAAGCATTGCTGCCTCCAACTATGGAGACAGAGCGGAGTCACCAAGGCTGGTAGCCAATGAGAAACCTTTTATTCCTTCTTCCTGGGTTATGTCACCTACAGACCTGCAAGTCAGGGCTGGCACTTAGCCTCCCTTGCAACTCATGAGAATCTGCCCCGAGCAGGAAGGAATTGTGGCTCCAAGCCAGGAGAGGAGCTGTTCCAAATGGTCGCAGCGAAGGTGCCGTCCTCCTAGCCAGAGGCAGGCCAAAGTGAGGGCTCGTCCACACTGCCAATTGTCATGTGCCGAAAAGCACGGGTCTGAGGGGTTTCCCCTTTGCCCTCCTCCTTTTCCCAGGGAAACTCATTCTTTGGTGCTAAACTGGAGCAGACATCAATCTGGAGAAAACCTGAATTTCTGGTTGTTCCAATTGAACATTAAAGAGCGGCTTTCTCTGAGGGAAAGCAGTGGCACAAGAAGCAGGGTGGGTAAGCCCTAAGAGGTCGTGTGGGGTCAAGTGTGAAAGGAGAAATCATCCAGATGTCAATGTTTTGGAGCTTGTCAAAATGTGATAAGATATGACCCTCCCTCCCCAACTTTCCCCCCTCCCATCTTCCGTGCTCCCACCCCACCCCAGACCATGTTTTTTAGGGATCAGATGATCAGCACGCTCTCTTTCTCCATTTCTGTGGCCTACCTGACGGTCTGGTTTCGATGATGTAGCCAGTCGTGGGTCGGCTTCCTGGAACTCCCTCAGTCCAGTACAAAGTCAGTCCAGAGGCTGTTTTTGAAACCAACACGTGCTGAGGGGAACCCGGAGAGCCTATAGGGAGGGGTGAAATGGAAAGAGCAAGCATGAGGCAGGGTGAAAGGAACAGCCATTTCTACCATGTGGTCCAGTCACTTTGGAGAGATGAAAAATCATGAGGCCTTTGGCAAATAGATGCCTCTTTTGAGAAGAGAGTTACCTAGTGCAGCTACTCTGTTCTCGACTCTCCCATTAACAGGCTCTGCACCACCCAGGCTGGGTCATGCCATGAGCAGACAGGACAACCCTGTGTTCACTGTGGCAAGACAACTGCACTGTGGAGCCTGGGCCGGTGTGTCATGAAGGCCACTGCCCATCTCTGCCAAATGGCCTCCTGAGAAACTCAGACTCCCTTAGGAAAAGGGGCGAGATCATTTCCAAGCCTTTACAGCTACAAAGATTTGATTGAATGCGCAGGATAGCTGATGAGGAGCCAGGAGCCAGAAAGCTGGGGGATTTATTTGTTAATTTTCCTCCAATTTTCAGTGGCAGGGATTCAGAGCCCTGCTTAGGTCTGCCATCTTTGTTAGTAGCAGTGCCAGAATATGCAAAAATAATAAGAATAAGAATAACCCAGTATTAATGCAAAATATGCAATTTTGCCTAATTTATACAGGTTGTGGAATTCAGGGGTGTTTTTTGGGGGGAGGGAGGGATGGATCCAAAAGCCACAGTAGAGGGAGGACCCGATTGTCAGTTGGGTTTAATTTGGGGGAAATGACTCATGCGGTAGGGTCCCCCCCCAACCAGACTGTGGGCTGAGGCCTCTTATGTAGAGACACCTGGACATTGCCACTGTCTGTGAAGGAGGACATGAAATCATGCCTTGCCGCTTAACTTTCCTGTGGCTTGAAAATGCCTTTTGAACACCTTCCTTGCTGCCGGGTGCTGCGTTAATGCAATGGGCCCTGTTTGGTCTCCCCCCCCCTTGCCTCCCTCGCCTTGGCACGTTCCTCATGTCTCACTTACCCTCTGCCGGCCCAGCTGTGATGTTGGCTTGCAGCTCTGGCCCATAGGTGATGGTCTTGGCTTGTACTCGGAACAAGTAGGTCATGCCCTTGGTGAGGTCTCTGACTTTCAGCCACCGCTGCCAATTCCCATTGATACCCACGGTCACCACTTTGCTCACCCCTGGAACGGAGCCATTCAGATGGGGGGCGGGGGGGGGGGAAATAAAAAATAAGACAAGAGTGTTAAATGTGTTAACAAGAAAAGAGGAAGGCAGTGGAGCAGTGGAGCTTATCCTGTCTAGATTACCAGTGAAAATTATCTAGCCATTTGCTAAGGAAGTATTTCTTACAATTAGTGGGAATTTAAGGAGCGATAATGGCCAATTTTCAGCACAGATAAGTGTAATTAGACTTTAAGCTTGATAAGTGGGCACCAAGAAGGGGAGGGGAAAAAAAAATCTTACAGCGCAATTGGGAAATTACCAAGAGGCTGGAGACTACCTCACTAATTACATTAGGATGGAGGAAAGAGGTGAGTTTAGCGGATTGTAAGCAGTAGCTCATCCAACCCAGCTTGTCTTCACCCGGGGCCTCTGGGCCAATCATTCTTTCAAATCACTCCTGGGGAAAATAAATTCACCAGGCCAAACCTCTGTTGACCAATGCCTCATCCATGGACAGCAAAGCAACAGGAGTGAAAATCTTCTGACCTTTCAGATTGGATTAATCTATTCATGTTCAATTTAACCCCCCACCCACCCCCATGGAAGAGGAAGGTGAATGGAGCCTAGGTAAGTCCCGCCCCCCCCCAAAGGATCTTTGTTTGAATTTGCCTGTGAATAATTCAGATGCATAACCCGCTGACGTAGTTGTGTTAACATTTCCCACAGGTAGGTGCTGTGTTGGAGTCTGGCCTTTCAGTGAGGAATGGATATAAAGAGATGACTTGAAAACACAAAAATGTTAAGACCTGCCATGCTGCAGCCTTGGTACCAGCTGGGGCATCAGGATGAGCATGGAGCCTGTTCTGAAGCAGCAAGGCTGGATGCCTCTTTGCTTCGGAGCCAAGTTCAAGGTGATCACCTTGGTGTTTGGTGCCCTAAATGACTTGGGCCCCAAATACCTGCAGGAGCACCTCCTCCCCTATGCGCTGTTATGATCTGCAGCAGGAGAGTTCTTCTTGGGGTGCCATTGAAGGTGTGGGGGGTGATGACTTGGATACAGCCTTCTCTGCAATGACTTCCAAAGCTATGGAACTTCCACCTTGTAGGGAAGAGTCAGGTGTCCATCTCTTTATAGCTTTAGATGGCCACCTCTTTCCCTTGGTCTTCAGTGGCTAAACTATTATTGTGAGTGTCCTTTGTGATTACTACCCCAGATTTCATCACTTTAATTCTGTGATTTTCTGGGTTAAGGTGGCTGCAAAAGGATTTTTTAAAAATCTAATAACATGGAAATGAGAACTAGACATGTGCTATTTTCCAATAGTTTTCCAAAAGTGGCTGTTACGTCGTGCAGAAGCCCAAAGGAGAAATTAACAGGGAAACATCGGAGAAATGGAATAAACTGCTGTGTGAATGTAGTCTATGTGTGTCCTGCCCACTCTAGTGGGTGGGGAATGGTGGGATGAAGTCACACTGTGTGCTGCCGTCCTCTCTCCTCAGTGAGTAGTTCCCCATTCTCCCTCAGTTCCAGCACCCAGCAAAACATCACCACTCATGTCAAAAAACCAAATCAAACTGCCCCCACAATGTGCTTCAGCATGTCCACAGTTGGGCAACTTGCAGTATCCATGGATTGCGAAAATCTGAAATAAATAGGTGGAAAGAGCAGGTTGCCACTTGGATGAGGACAATGCCATGTGGGTGACACGAAAAAATGTGCTCAAGGAGGAAGCACTCAATCCATTCTAAACTGCTGTGTGCACACAGCCTTGAAACATCTTTTCTCCTTCTGGAATGTCTCTAGTGTTTTAGATTTTAAGCCTGAGAGGTTAAGGTCTATAGGCTACGTTTATTTTCTGCAGATGCAATACAGGCGGCAAAGAAGGTCCTCTTCACCGTCACTATCGCCACTTGGTAGGCTCGACGTTGAGCTGTAACCTGTGTTCAGTCCAATTCAGAATGAGTTTTCCTCCACAGGCACTCTAGCCGTCTCAGCAATTGTTTCATCGCCATCAGCTCCAGGGAAAACCATGGGGCCATCTGGGCTCCATGCAATCAGAGAGGGCAGTCAATAGCCCCAGTTAACTCTGCATTCCAGCAGGCCACCAGGAAATCAGCTGGAAGGCCATCAACATGGGATAAAACATCTCCTACCACTCTTTGGAAACCATTTGGATCCATTAAGTGGTGGGGGCGGACCATCTGAATCGGTCCCACCTCCCTGCAGTGGGGAAGGGCTGTTGAGAAGGCCAGTTGCCTGGAGTTTTAAAGGTGATTTTAAGAGTGGCATAATAGTTGTTTCTTTAAAAAAAATATTTTCAATCTCTTGAAAAATGCTTTTTTTCATATTACATTTGCCTTCTTGACTGCTGTGTTATATTCAAAGTTTCCCGAAAAGTGTCAAACTCCTTGGACAACACAAGAGTTCATTTAAAATCTGACAGAAGCTGGTTGGATCAAACTTTTCAGAGCGCATTACATCTGCCGTGCTATCATCCATCTCTTTAGTTTATTACTAAGTTATATTAAAGATATTTATCTCAGCTTTTATTGGCTAAATCTAAAGAAAGAAAGAAAAGAAACAAGTCTAGTTCAAATTTCTTTCTAATTAATATTTTAATTCAGAGACATGGTATTGTTCAAATGCCCAACAGAGGAAAATCACACTGGACATCACCCAGTGTCTCCGGAGGGGGTGTTATTTAACTGATCAGAGAAATTAGAGATGAATAAAACCTTGTCCTCCCCCCCCCCAATAATGCACATTTCAAGCTGTTTTAGAGCAAGCTGTGAAAAACAGCGGCAGGGTTCTTTGCTGTCATCTATGACTCAGGTTAAAAGCAACATCCCATAAACATTCAAGAATCAATAAACAGGGACTGCAAGTGAAAGTCACCTGAGCAGAAAAAATCTCAACAGAAAAGAACTCAGGGTGGGCCCCCACTTCTTTGGGGGGTCTCTGGAAATGGGTGGGGTGGGGAATACAGAGAGAGATACAATAAAAAATTAAAGCTGGATCAACTCTTTTGAATGCATGTTTCTCCACCCATGAGATCATGGCAAACCACAGTTAATGGAGATGTACAAAGGGGTGGGTGGACATATACTGTATATTGGGAGACCAGACACACAACTGCAATGTGTATCTCTCTTCCTCATTTGGGCACACTGATCTCTCCTGGACACTCTTACCTTGCACTGGGGCCAGAGGCTCATAGATCACCCGGTAACCCTGCAGAAGGCCATTGGCTGCAGCTGGTTCCCCCCAAGACACGTTGACGGTGGAGCAAGTGATTTCTGAGAAAGCCAGGAAGCTGGGGACGCTTGGAGCTGAAAGAGGGATGAACATCAGCAGAAACACTTAGCGGCAGGAAGATCGCAGCTCCCCTTCCAGCCCATGACATTGCTCATAATCTATGGCTGTGCACACATTACTGGTCGTTCTTTTTCTCAGTTTGGATCAAAGATGGTTTGGGGGGTAGATAAAAGATGGACATGAACTAAACCAGCATACACGGCCGTGTCTGTGGCATGTCAGATGGGAACGTGGCCTACGGCAGAATCCTCTTTGTAGTCTGGTCTGCTTCAGTGCCTTTTGCAGCAGTAATTTTAGTTAGAAGATCCCAAAGCAACACCTCTTTTTTTTTTTTTTAAAAAAAAAATCCATTAATCTCACTTGCCAAGTGAAACTGCCTTGTGACTGTTCAGTGCTTGACATCTTAAAGTCTAAAAACCTTGCACCCTTTCTGTATTTGGAGGCCTCAGAACAGTGGGGGGGGGGGGAACCAACAGCTCTCCCGAAGTCCTTGGACCACAGCTCCCATCTGCCCTAGACCAACAAAGCCAATAGACAGGAATGATGGGAGTTGTAGTTCATGACATCTGGAGAGCCACAGGTTTCCTCTCTGCTGTCTTAGAAGGAAAATAAATAAATAAGGAGCCTTATGCAGGCAGAAGCTGAGGCTCCAGTACTTTGGCCACCTAATGGAAAGAGAAGAGTCCTTGGAAAAGACCCTGATGTTGGGAAAGATGGAGGGCACAAGGAGAAGGGGATGACAGAGGATGAGATGGTTGGACAGTGTTCTCAAAGCTACCAGCATGAGTTTGACCAAACTGTGGGAGGTAGTGGAAGACAGGAGGGCCTGGCGTGCTCTGATCCAGGGGGTCACGAAGAGTCGGACACGACTAAACAACAACAATGCAGGCAGAGCTGTAGCAGTATAAACGTTTGTTGTTGTGGGCTGTGGGTGGGTTTGATCAGAATTGCTCTGGCACAGTCTACTACATGTTTGACATGTGTAGCCTCAATCTGTGCAAAAATTATGAAGGCCACTCATCCTAAGAGTGGATGTCAGATCAATGTGATCTCAACCCCCCACTGCACGTAGAATGGGTGCCTGGAATGACAGGTGTATAGCTCTAAGACAGCCTTTGCCAAACTTGTGGCTTCCAGATGTTTTGGCCGAGAATTCCCATCGGTCCCAGCCACTGGTGGCCAGCGGCTTGGCAAAGGAAGCTTGAGGAGGCCTCTGATGTCTCATTGCCCATGTGCGCAGGGAAGTAGTTGGGTAAATGCCCCCCAAAATGCTGTGTAATATTGGAGAACATTCGGCTTTGAGGACAGGGCAGGAGTCAGACATTCTGGAAAAGGTCCTGGGTTATTGAGGCAGGCTTCATCCTTATCTCTGGTTGTTATGACATTCCAAGGATGTGCGGCTTTGGCAGCCTTCTATTTAAACACAGAGGGGAACACACAGAGTTGGAGGTCATGCAATAGAGGTTCCGGCTTCGCCATGCTTCGTACATGGCAGTGGCATCCTTACCCGCCTGGTGGGTCCTGCCTTGCCCAGGGCTGCTCTTTGGCCCATCGCCTGCTGCGTTGAAAGCAGAGATACAGATCAAGTACTTAGAGTAACTGGTGAGGTTCTTCAGCCGGATGCTTGTCTCTGGGTGGAAAAGGACCTTCACTTTTTCCGTGTCATTCTGACTCTCCTCCTGCCAGTAGTAAACCTAATTGGAAGAGAAAGGGTTACTTAATGTGGATTTTTACCCTGCCTCTCTAAAGTTGCCATCTGTTCCTCTGCTGCCTCTAACTCACCCCCCACGACATGTTATAAATTAATGATTTTTTTTGAACCTCTTTCTCTCTCTTTTTTCTGTGTCCATTGGACTTCCGGTAAGGAGCAAATAAAATTTGACATAGTTTGAAGGAAATGGAAAGGTGGAAGGCAGGAGAGAAGTGTCTTCCTTCCTCTCTCATCCCATAATGATTGGGGTCATCTATTGAAACTGAGCAGCAAGAGATTCAGGCCAGACAAAAGGTGCAACTGATTTATGGAATTCTTGCTGCAAGTTAACATAAGAACACCAGAAGAGCCCTGCTGGATCCGTCCAACGACCCACCTAGTCCAGCCTCCTGTTCTCACAGTGGCCAACCACATGCGCTCTCCCACCTGTGGTTTCCAGCAACTGGTATTCAGAAGCTTTGCTGCCTCCAACCATGAAGTCACCATTGCTAGTCACCATTCATAGTCCTCTCCTCTGGGAATTTGTCCAATGCTCCTTTAAAGCCATCCAAGCTGGTGGCTATCATCACTTATTGTGCGAGTGAGTTGCACAGCAAAACTATGCACTGTGTGAATTGCCATCCTGAATCTTCCAACATTCAACTTCCAAGGTGTAGCTTTAAGATAAGATTAGGCAAATTCGTGGAGGAGAAGAGGTCCAGCCATGGCTATTACTAGCCAAAAGGAGAACAGCCTTTACCAAAGGTGTCATGGGATTTGATGACACTCAAACTCAGGACGCAAGAGAGAAATGACTAAGAGGAAGGCACGCTTGGCAAATCCACACCGTGATCAACTCCTGTCCGGAAACCAATGTCCCCAACTGTGGAAGGACGTGTGGATCCAGAATTGGCCTCCACAGGCACTTACGGACTCATTGTTAAAACCGTGTTTATGGAAGACAATCTTACTCGGCTACGAGGGATCTCCAAAGAAGAAGAATTACTAGCCACAAGGGTTCTGCATATCAGTGTGGGGAAGGGGGCAACTCAAGGTGGGGCTACTGCCCAGCCACCCTGTTGTGTGCTTCTCAGGATGCAGCTGGTTGCCATGGTGAGAGATAGGATGCTCTCTTAGATGGACCCCTAGGTCTGCTCTCATGACCACGCCACATCTGTGGCCTTTTCAGTGCCTGGTGGAAAAACTGCAGACACTCTCTTCTCCCCCTAACGACAGCCCAGCAGGAACCCCACCTTGGCTGTGGGACAGCCACAAATGGGTGTAACAGTTAATTGATCCTCTCCTGCACAAACTGGGAGCCTGACCCGAGAGCCCAGCCAAGACTCTGCCTTGGTGCTACGAGCCAAGCGATTAGAACAGCCTGTGCACAAACAAAAGTGGAAAACACACAAATTGTTATAGCAGGTAGCTTGCTCCTGCCAAGAGGCGATGCCAGATCATTTCCATTGGCTCAGCTTTGCTCCATTTGCTGCTCTGACACACAGGTGGGGGGAGGGAATGAGCCAGGCAATGAGCGCCAGCCAAGTTGCAGGGCTTGCAAGCAGCAGGCTGCTTGTGGCCTCTCAAAGCGACAGAACTGCAGCAGAGCCATGGCCAAGTGGCTAGAGTGTCAGACTGGGACCTGGGAGAGGCCTGGGTTCGAATCCCCACTTGGCTGTGAAGATCGCTGGATGACCTTGGAGGCCCGTCGCTGCCTCTCGGTATAGTCTACCTCACAGGGGTGTTGTGAGGATAAATTGAGGGTAGAGACCTATTTATGCCAACTTAAGCTCAGGCTGGGACGCGGGTGGCGCTGTGGGTTAAAGCCTCAGTGCCTAGGGCTTGCCGATCGAAAGGTCGGCGGTTCGAATCCCCGCGGCGGGGTGCACTCCCGCTGTTTGGTCCCAGCGCCTGCCAACCTAGCAGTTCGAAAGCACTCCCGGGTGCAAGTAGATAAATAGGGACCGCTTACTAGCGGGAAGGTAAACGGCGTTTCCTTGTGCGGCTCTGGCTCGCCAGAGCAGCGATGTCACGCTGGCCACGTGACCCGGAAGTGTCTTCGGACAGCGCTGGCCCCCGGCCTCTTGAGTGAGATGGGTGCACAACCCTAGAGTCTGTCAAGACTGGCCCGTACGGGCAGGGGTACCTTTACCTTTACCTTTAAGCTCAGTGTGGGGGGGAAAGTTGGGAAATAATTAATTAAGGGCCTAGGAGACCTGGGTTCAAGTCCCCACGCGGCTGTGAAGCTCACTGTGTGACCCTAGAAGCCAGTGATGGTCTCTCTCAGCCCAACCTACCTCACAGGGATGTTGTGGGGATTAAATAAGTAGGGTGAGAAACACGTACACCACCTTGAGCTCCCAGGAAAGAAACGTGGGATGCAAATGCAATTAATAGTATTAAATATAAATAAAGAAGAAATATGGAGTATGATCCTAGATCTAGCGCCACTAATGGATATCCAGGTGGCAGCCATGAGAGTGCCCACCTGGTGGTGTAGGAAAGGGATTGCGGTGGGTGTGGTCCGCCCCGGGTGTCATCACTGAGGGGGGTGACCAGGGGGCATGGCCTGCAGTGCACCTGAGTCACACGTCTCTCCTGGGGAGTGATGCGGTGGCTCGGGTACCTGCAGGCTCCGTGCTGCCCGAAACGGCAACGTGGGGCTGGCAGACTCTGTGGAGGTTCTGCGCAGCGTGCTCTGCCCTGGCTTGCCCCTGTTGGGATTCCTTTCCACCCTTTGCTGCAGACATGGGATTGTTGTGTGTCACATGTCTGTTTACATTCCAGCACAGATTGATGGCCTGAGCGGAACTTCC
This sequence comes from Podarcis tiliguerta, assembly GCF_965153285.1. NCBI lineage: Eukaryota > Metazoa > Chordata > Lepidosauria > Squamata > Lacertidae > Podarcis > Podarcis tiliguerta. The sequence goes on along the minus strand of NC_139547.1, from coordinate 51,579,348 downwards.
ACTCTGTATAGCTTTTGATTTTAGTCTCTCTCCAAGAAGACGGCAAGGAGAGATGCCATGTTTTCTTTGTCCTGATTTATGTATAATAAATGCGTGGTTTAGTATGTGTTTACAGCCTCAAGCCTCTTCTGTTGTGCAGCTTACACTGCTGAGTAAAGTGTGCTCAACTCTGCAAACTTGAGTCACTGATCACGTCGGAGCAGAGGTTGAGGGATCTCCGCAGCGGCAAGGCTGAAGGGTGACACTCCAGCTGGGGCCGAGCCAGCTGGCCTTTCGACCCCCCCGATTCTGACAGCCCCGCCCTCCGATGCAGCTGCTCAGGCACCCGAGCAGCTAGCTATGCTGCTGTGCCCACCCCACCCCCAGCTGGGGCTGGCATACCAGCTGCTCCCTTCCTGGACAAGGAGGAACTGGCCCCAGGCTCTGCTCTGCCATTATCCAGATCAGATGAGCCACACTGCAATGGTAATCTCCAAGTCCTGTGCAAAGACTTACCACTGAAAAGGCACAAAAGGAAAAAGGGATTGGGAGGGTTGAGGGAAAATCCCATTTATCAGAGCTAATTGTTGGAGAGAGTCTAAATCCATCATCGTGGCTCGAGTTGATCAGATACCAGTTGTTGGGGATCTGCATGTTGCTTGTGCCCTTTCTTTCTGATCTTGTTTGTGATTTTAAGTCACTGCAAGCTGCCTGTTGCAGGTGCCTCTCTTCTTGCACCCGGGTCATGCCACATGTGAAGTGACCTGGCTGCAGCAGAGAGGAACAGCCAGCCCCCATCTCCATGCCCAAGTCTTATGGAAGCTGGAAATATTAATGACCATAGGAAGAAGATTCGCAGTGGTGGACACACGCACAGAGCACTTGCCTTGTAGCCTTGGATATTCCCATTCTGGCTGTCGACTGGCGGAGGGTCCCAGGCAACTTCTAGCTGGCTTGCAGAGAGTGCACTTATCTGGATGTTCTGGGGCGGCATCGCTGGTGCTGGAGGAAGAGAGAAGAGGGGAACAGAGAGGGCAGAGAAGGAGAATTAGAAGTGAACGTCAGAGCCGGCATTTTGAGCTGGGAGGGGGGATTCAGTGCTGTTAGGATATAGTTCCGTTCTACCTTTAGAACAGGCATGAGGAGATGTTGTATGTCACATGTCTGTTTACTTCCAGCACAGTCTGCTGGGAACTTCCGTTGTATATAGCTTTTGCCTATGCTGTTTGCTTGGACACGAAGGGAAGCAGACATGTTTTTCCTTTGTCCTGATGCTGAATAAATGCTTGTAAATATGCTTACATATGCCTCTGTCCGCTACTTCTGTTGCAAAGAGTTCTTATATCTGCTGGCTTGCGTGCTCAGTCTCTAAAGGTCTCTGAGGCTTGAGTCGCAGTTTTGATGCTGTTCCGAGAACCGGAGTTCGCCCGGCTGCCGGGCTGGAGCCAGCTGGGGGCCTGCCAATTGCCCCCTTCTCCCCTGACAGATCCCAACAGGTGCAGGCCGCCCCGGGTGTCACCACTGAGGGGGGGTTTCACAAAATGCTGGGCAGCACTTACCGCAGGGCCTGCAGCGCGCCTGAGCCACGTGTCTCTTCGGGAAGAGACAGTGGCTTGGGCGCACACAGGCTCCGCGCTGCCCAAACGGTCCGCCCGCTGTAGGGCAGCTGAGTGGCAGGAGGCAGGCAGACTCCGGAGGCCCCGCAGTGTACCCCGTCCCTATGGGCGCCTCACCCCTCCCTCACCCTGCCCCTATGGACGGCTTGCCCTGCCCCTGGGTGTGCCACCCCAGACGCCCGAGCAGCTTCCTCCGAACCCACTTAAGCCTATTTTGCGTTTTTGCTAGGAACTAACTTTTACAGGGGTGTCGAAGTGAGACCAGAAAGCAGCAAGCTGCCTGCAGATGGTCTTGTCATAACCTCTGCCCACGGTGCTTGAGAACTGCTGCCTCCTCCCTCCCCACCCATTTAACGGGCTGCAAATGGAAGCCATAAACTGTTTGCCACCCAAGGAAGGCGAGAGAACCCTCCTTAGTTGCTCCTCCTGAGGCCTTTTTCTTCACGGACAGTGACCTTCGCCAGCTGCGTGGACGTTATATATTTATATATTTCCGCTCCCTCCTTCTCTCTGGGGTTACGAAATAAAATAGTAATTAACACCCACTCAGCCTGACACCAACTATTTATTTTGTTCTAACTGCGCCGCTTCCGTATTATCGCTGCCCACCCTGCCGTTAATGGAAATGTTAATAACCACAGCCAGGTTGTTGTGACAGATGCTTGGGCTCATTATCAGAAATTCTTATTTACCGCTCCATTAAACGACAGAATCGCACACCCCAAAGAAAAAAGAAAAAAAAAAAAAGGAGGAGAAGAAACAATTCAATCAAAACTAACTGGAGGAATTTTATGAGCTGCATTAATAATCCAAAACATAAATAAAGTTGATGGCAGTTTGGGGTGGTTTTTTGTTTTTGTTTTTGGTTTCTTACTGCAGGTCTGCCACTGGCAACTCACTTGCAAGATAGGACAATTAAAAAGCAAGAGGCAAAATGGAGAATAGCCATTAGACTAGTGCTTAATTATAACTGATTATCATTATTATTAATAATAACAACAGGAATAATGACACAACATTTGCTAAAATCATTCTTAGTTTGACAAGCCTACCCAGAGGTTTACAAAGCAGTTGCAAGTTCTAATCTGTTTTTAGTCCATTGTTATTTTAGCTTTTTTTACAAAAAGTTTTACATTATTGGTAATTTTCCATACTGATAATCTGATTATCTTTTTTTGTAAACTGCTTTGAGGTGAGTTTTTGTTTTTGTTTTTTTAGAATCAAGCGGTATACCGTGGAACCTCAGAAGTTGAACATAATCTGTTCCAGAAGCACGTTCAACTTCCAAAACGTTCGAATTCTGAGGCGCAGCTTCTTTCTGGCTGACAGCTAGGCTTTTTGAAGATCAGAAGCCACGTCAGACATTCCGAGGAATGTTTGAAAACTGGAACCCGAATGTCTGGGTTTTCGACATTCGGGAGCCGAAACGTTCCAAAATGGAGGCGTTTGGGAACCAACGTTTGACCATATATAAGAAAACAGCACCAACTGTTAACGACTACTGCCTTTCCAAAGGTGCCTGGTGCTCAAGAGAGCGCAAATGAATGTTGCTTCATAAACAGAATCCCTCTAGCTAGAAAAGTCCCTTGTGGATCTCACTGGAAAAATAACTGCAGACAGCCGGTGAGTTCATGGCTGCCCCATGCTGGTCCTTTTCAGGCGCTGGGGGAGAAAAGGGTGGAGAAAGGTGCCTCTTGTGGGCCTATGCATTTGTGCCACTAGGAACCTGAAAAACTCTGGGGACAGGCCAAGGAGATAAATTGGCAGAAAACTGGCAAAAGCTTAATGACATGTATAAGTTCTCTGCCCCTGCTCTAGGGGGTGGGGTGTGTTTGGGGCCTGGCTATGTCTACAGAGGTTAGGCATGGACCCGCTGCACTCTATTAGTGGTTAGAGTTATGTTCTTGTTTATTTATATGCCACCTTTAAGCCCAAACAGAGCCCCCCCCCTCAGGTGGTTCACACAGAATAACATACAAATGCAAAATCCAGAGTGTCTGGCTGGGATTTAGAAGACCAGGGTTCAAATCCCATTCAGCTATGAAGCTCACTGAGTGACACTGGAAGTCAGTCATTGCCTCTATCTGCCTAATCTACCTCACAGGGGTGTTCTGAGGATTAAAGAGGACTAGGAATTGGGAATTCAATCCCACACTTGCCGTGAAGCTTCTCAGTAGTGGACCCTCTCCCTTCCTGTGGTTTCCAGAAATTGGGATTCAGAAGCATCTGTGGAGGTAGCACTTAGCCATTGTGGCAAGTAGCTACTGAGAGCCCTCCCCTCCGTGAGGGTCAAATGGTCATCTAGTCCAACCCCCTGCAATGTAGGAATCACAGCAAAATCTTAGAGGAAGTCCTGGATTTTAAAGGGCCATCACTATGAAATGAAATTCACCAGAGTGCCATAGAATTTCACAGGTGCCCTATATTTCATGGTGCTGAAGCTCTGTTGAAAACCCACAGAAGCCAACGGAAGTGCTGCAGACCCTCTTGTTCCTGGAATTCTGATCTGGGCCCGGCCACGACTGTGTTGTGGGTCACAAGGCACCAGCTTGAAACCCACATCCGAGTGGATCTAGGGTGGATGCTCGGGTTGCAAACATAATCTATGCGGGATGCACGTTCACAACCTGCAGCATTCGCAACCCGCGTCTGCGCAAGCGCAGGTTGCGATTCAGCACTTCTACACATGCACAAAGCATGGGTTAAGACTTCTGCGCATGCACGACCCCCGAAACCCGGAAGTAACTCATTCCAGTACTTCCAGGTTTCGGCAGGTCCGTAACCTGAAAAAACGCAACCTGAAGTGTCTGTAACCTGAAGTATGACTGTACTGGGAAAATGAAATGCACGTTTCTGTAGAGAACCAGCCATTGATGCTAACCTGACAGTGTGTTCAAAAACAACAGCAGCTTAACAATTCTTAAGAAATCATTTGGGACTCCTAAGCATTTGCTTAAATCATGGCGTGGGGAGGGGCAGAAACCCCAGAAGTACAAGCATATCTGTGTTAGACATGGAGGAATTAATGGCCTCTCATATCCAAAAGGCACTGGCAATTCCAAGCTATGCGCTCCCTGCTAATCCCTTGCTGTCACACATATGCAAAGAGGGCTTGGTGTGGCATTTTTCCTGTGGCTTTAGGTGCCGGTTATCAAGCGTAACAGGTGCAGCAAAGAACCCCGAGGGCCTAAATGATGTTGTTGGCAAGCAAAGAGGCGCCATTTTGGGGGAAGCTCTCGTCTTCTGCTTGGGGATACGGCACAGCTCCCCCCCCCCCTTTGTATCTGGTTGCTACTTGGAGAAGGATTTGCTTTACCTTCCAGGCACAACCCCCTTGATGAATCACTCAAGAGAAAGGAAGAGCAAATATCAGAAAAAGAGCAAGCGGTACTATTAATTAATTCTTTTTTATACATATATAAAGGAATCGCTAACCGTGGCTTTGTAGCAGTGCCAAGAGAACAGAGAGTGCAAAGGCAGGAAATCAATTGGCAGTCCCAGACACCCCCCCCCCCAGGCACAAACACAGGAGGAGGCTTGTGCCAGAAAGGGGTTGCCTCTGCTGTGCGCTCCGTGGTGGAATGGGAGACACGGGGCAAATCTATGCAGAACTTAGAAATTGTGCACACACGCAAAAAAGGAGACTGCAGCTGTAGTTTAGAACTGTGGCGAAAGGAACATGAGCACTGTCACTGACCACAAAGAAGGAACCTAAGTATACGAAGGTCAGGGTTACATTTTTCAGCAGGGAACAGAAGTGCAGCTGTAGCCAGATCTTGTTGGACTCCCATCATCCAGACCACTGACCACTGTCCTCCTCACACCCCTCCACCCCAGGGCCATGGCCAACTTACCCATAGGCGCTAGGGGTGCGGGGCACCCGGGCACCGGGCTCTCAGGGACGCCAGGCTGAGAGTCCGGAGCCTGAGAGTTGAGTCCGGGGAATAGTCCGCCTGCCGGCTGGTGCACCACGGTGGGCTCTTCTGCTGCGGGTGGCTCTGTGCCGTGAGTTCGGGGGTGGCCGAGCCAGTGAGATGCTGAGGCAGCCGGCTGGCTCCCCCCTCCTGCGTGCCTGGACTGGGCAACCGGGGGGGGGGGGGTAGGCAGATCTTTGCACCCTGGCGCCGTATATGCTTAAGACAGCTCTGCCCAGGACCTCAGATTTGTTCCTACCATGTGGACTAAGACAATGCTAGCATCCCTATCCAGGCACAGCTATTCCACATGGCTAGAGTACAGGTTGAAATGAGCTGGCAATTTCATGGACCACTTCCAATCCATGTAGGACGGAGCTGGGACGGCTCATTCGGTAGAGCACGAGACTCCGGATCTCTGGGTTGTGGGCAAAATATTCCTGCACTGCGGGGGTGGGACTAGATGATCCTCGTGGTCCTTTCCAACTCCATAATTCTATGGTGTGTGTGTGGGGGGGGGGAGATGTCGTCTGGTGCTCCTGATCCCAGAAGGTGATGTTCAAGAAGCAGCAGCAGAGACATCACTGAAGGATCTGGACCATGGGTACAGTGCTGTAGCGTGGGGGGTGCAGGGGGGGCCCCGCACTGGGCGCAACATCTGGGGGGGGCTCGCACTCGCAGCTCTCTGCCCCTACCTGGTTCACTCACTCTCTCTCACTGCAGTGCTGGCTGTGCGAATCCGATCCGAGCCGCCGGGTTGCCGCCCATTGTGGAGGGGAGGGTGCCAGGCGTGCGGTGCGGAGAGAGAGCGAGGGACTATCTGGGGGAGGGACAGTGCAGCGGGGGTGGGGCGCAAATTACTTGCCTTGCCCCGGGTTAGGGGGCGCAAATTACTTGCCTTGCCCCGGGTGCTGACAACCCACGCTACGCCACTACATGGGTAGGCAAACTAAGGCCCGGGGGCCACAACCGGCCCAATCACCTTCTAAATCCAGCCCACGGATGGTCCAAGAATCAGCGTGTTCTTACATGTGTGCTTTTATTTAAAATGCATCTCTGGGTTATTTGTGGGGCATAGGAATTCGTTCACCCCCCCCATAGTCCAGCCCCCCACAAGGTCTGAGGGACAGTGGACCGGTCCCCTGCTGAAAAAGTTTGCTGACCTCTGATTCCGATTAAAGAATGGGTGCACAGAGATAGATATGAATTCAATTGCCCTGCAGCCATGGTAATCAGAGAGCTGCTCCTGACCAGCCCCAAAGGGCCGTGAAAAAAATTTAATTAAATGCTTTTGATCTGGTCAGCCAATGATCTGATCAGCCAATGTTGTGCCCTTCGGGTGCTGCTGGACTCCTGGCTCCCCTCATCCCAGACAGTTGACCTGGAGGGCCCCAGGGTGGGAAAGGTCGATCTGCAGACCATCTCCCTCATGGAACTTTGAAGTGTCAGGCATAGCTCTAATGGCTTTAGCCCAAACGTAGCAGAGTTTTCCTGCACAGCGAAGAAGCTAGTTGAGGTGGAATGACTAGTCAGCTAGACTCAGAATAACTATTTACAGGATTTATTAAAAGGGAAAAGAAAACAGCAGAGTTTCTGCATACAAAAACAAAGCAAAATAAATCCTCTCTTTCTCTCTCTCTTAACCATACACAGCACTCCTACTCCTAACACACCTAACACACCAAACTGTGCTAGCATTCCTAGATAACAGAGTTGAGTGCTGGTCGTTAACCAATCAGAGTCAGTAGTTTCTAGGTCAAGCAGACCTTGGCTTTCTGCCAAGAGTAAATTGACACTGCCTTGAGTTAATTGTGTGAAGCCAGAATCTGTAAGTTTCCATGAGAATCAATTAACAGAAACTGAACACCCCCTCACAGATTCTGCTGGACAATTAACATCATATAACACCTATGTAGGAGATTATTTTTCCAGCAAACCTAAACTCTTGCACATTTGCTTGTTCTTTATCTTTGCCAATGGTTTAGTTAATACATCTGCTACATTTTCTTCACTTGATACATAAGTACATGTGATTATATTGTCTTGTACACAGCAACGAACATTTTGGTATTTTACAGAGATATGTTTGGAACGTGATTTGAAACCCTCTGTTTTACTTAAGGTTATACAAGCCTGATTATCAATGTAAACTCGTACTGGTTCTCCACAATTTACATTTAAATCTGCTAATAAATGCTTGAAATAAATCACCTCGTTGCACAATTCACTCAATGCGGCGTACTCGGATTCCGTTGATGACACACTTACAATGTCTTGCTTGCGTGACCGCCAGCTGATTAAAGCTCCACCGACCATTATGACTAGTCCTGTGACAGATTTTCTATCTGGCAAATTTCCCCAGTCACTATCACAATAGCAAACCAACATTTCATCCTCTGAAGAATTTAATTGTAACGTATAGCCAATTGTCTGTTTGAGGTATCTCAGAACTTGTTTTACCCCTTTCCAGGCATTTAGTGTGGGTTTTGAGACCAATCTACTTAATATGCCTACTGCATAGCTAATATCAGGTCTGGACCACTGTGCTATATACAATAAACTTCCAATTACAGAATGATATACATCAGGATGTTCAAATTCAGGACTCTCATCTACATGAAGTGTTTTTATGAAACCTGGATCCATAGGCACCACTGCCCCTTTGCAATCCTGCATCCTGTATGTAGTCAGTAGTTGTTTAATTTTGTTCTGCTGACTAATTAGGCAGCTGCCATCTTGGGCCCAGCACACTTCCAACCCTAGATATGTCCTAACCGGGCCTAAGTCTTTCATTTTGAACTTACTGGACAATTGCTTGGCAAACCTTTTAGTTTGTTTATCAGTTTTGCAAGCATACAATACATCATCTACATAGATCAGACAAAACTCTTGATCACTGCCTGTACCACGTACATAAACGCAATTGTCAGCTGTACTCTGCTTGAAACCAAATGACACTAAGGCCTCATGGAAACATTTGTTCCAAGATCTTGCAGCCTGTTTGAGACCATATAGAGCTTTGTTTAATTTCAACACTCTATTGGAACCTGTCTCATAACCAGGCGGTTCGGCTAGATACAGGTCTTCTGATATTGATGCATGTAAATATGCAGTCTGGATATCAAAATGGTTTAAGAGGAGTTTTCTCTTTGCTCCAAGCGTTAGAATCAGCCTTACACTTTCCGCCTTAGCAGTAGGGGAAAAAATCTCGTCATAATCTTTTCCAGGCCTCTGAGAGTATCCTTGAGCCACTAAACGAGCTTTGTATTTGTACTTTCCTGTCACCAGAGGTTTAAGTTTGTACACCCACCTGCAGCCTACAATCTTTGCCCCCTCAGGCGCTGCTACTGGTGTAAAGACCTTGTGCTCATTCAGAGAGGACATCTCTTCCTCCATTGCCTGTTTCCAGAGCTCTGCCTCCTCTTTTGGTAACTTTAACACCTCCTGGAAACTCTTGGGCTCTGCAATTACACTAAACACATTTGCAGTATCCGGAGAAAAACGCACCGGAGGCACTCCTTTGTTTTGTCTTTTAGATCTTCTGGGAGAAAATTTTTCTTCTGACCCACTTTCCTCCTCAGAACTATGACCTCTCTTTTGTTGCTTAGCAACTGGTCTCTGGCTAATTCCACTTTCTTGAGAACTCTTATCTGAACTTTCCTCCCCCTCAGACTCTGATTCTCTAAGTTTACCTTCAGAGTCATGAAGCTCCTGAGAAGGTTCAAACCAAACCTCAGTATTGGCATGTAGTCTCTCCCAGCCACTATGTTCACAAAAACTGGCATTCCTGGAGATCACAATGCCATTTGTCCCTTCAGCAAAGCGGAAACCTTTTCCCAACTCCTGGTAACCCACAAACACTAACTGTTTGGTCTTAGGATCTCCCTTCTTTCTCATTTGTTTTGGAATTAATACCCAGGCTTTTGATCCAAACACATGCAAATGGTCAATTTTGGGTTTTTTGTGAAACAATTTAAAGTACGGAGTTGTACCTATTGTTTGATGGAAGAGCCTATTTTGGAGATAACACGCGGTGAGCATGCTCTCCCCCCAATAAGATATGGGCAAATCAGCATCATCAAGCATGGCAAACATCATATCTTGTAAAGATCTATGTTTTCGCTCTGCAACACCATTCTCCTCTGGGGAAAAAGCGTTCGTTTTTCTATGCCCAATGCCACGCTTTTGTAACCAATCTCTAAAAGCATTTGACATAAATTCGCCACCTCTGTCCGTCTGAATCCTTTTGAGTTTAGTGGATAGAAATCTTTCCACAGATGCCACCCAGCCTTTAAACTTAGTGAACACATCACCCTTATTCTTCATGGGAAAAACCCAAGTGTAACGCGTGGCGTCATCCACAATTGTTAATGAAAAACGCGATCCACCCCTGCTTACAGGAAATGGACCAATTACGTCCATGTGAACCAGCTGTAGCGGTGACTCACTAACTCTGTCACTTCTGGGGTAAGAGACTCTGTGGGTTTTAACCTTTTTACAAACATTACAATCAAGGTACTTGTTACAGCTCTTTAAATCACACCCATCAGCCAATTCAGACATTTTTAGTACACTTTTCCAGCCAGCATGCCCCATTTTCCTATGCAATAAGTGCACACAGTTGTCATGTATAGCTTTGTTATTCACTGCAGGCTGAGATTTACTGACTACTGCTGCAACTTGAGATCCTGCTTTAAGCCAAAACAAGCCTCCCTCTGACTTAGCAGTGCCTAAAATCTCACCAGCCTTCTTAATAATGCAACTGTCTCCTTCAAAATACACTTTAAACCCAGCTTTTAGCAAACAATCTACAGACATCAGATTGCTCCTTAATGAAGGTACACAAAGTACATTTTGCAGGCATTCACGAAGACAAGGAACAAAAACTGCACCCCCTGAAATCACTTCGGAAGTACTTCCGTCTGCTAGAGCCACCTGGCTGCGCTGTGCTGAGTTCTTGGAAACAAACAATTCATCTGAATTTACGATGTGCCGAGACGCTCCCGAATCGACCACCCAGACAGCTTGTTTCTCATCAGCAATCTTGACCTCTGCGGTCACCAGCTGAGCCGACTGTTTTCGTTTGAAGAATTTCTTTTTTCGCTGCTGCTGCTGATCTCGTCTCTGCTCCTGCACCGGCCACTGAGACTTGACCAACTCCGGACATTGTCGTTTTAGATGCGCTGAAGACCCACATCGGAAACAACGCCTAACAGCAAACGCTGACTCCTCACCGGTACGCTGCTTTTGCGTCACCTCTGGCACGGCATGAGAACTCCTTCCAAACCGCCCACCTGTAGAAGCCTCTGCAGCAAACGACCTTTCTTGCCTCTTCTGCCATTCTTCAATCAAACGCCCAGTGACATAACTGACTGACAAATCACGCTCTTGTAAGCCTTCTAGAGACAAAACTAAATTATCCCAGCTTTCCAGGAGAGAACTCAAAATAATAGCCACCTTCTCCTGCTGGTCTAACGCACAGTCTCTTTCCTGTAGCGCGGTAAACTTTAACTGTAAACTGTGTAGGTGTTCCTGCATTGTAACCCCAGGCTGCAACATTGCCTTGTACAATGCCTTGCGAATGAACAGCTTGGAAACCGCTGTCTCACGCACATGGAGTTCTTTAAGTGCTTGCCACACACCTCTAGCTGTCTTGATTCCCCTCACATACGGCAACTGGGAATCTTCCAGCCCCAAGACAATTGTGGCCCTTGCTCTTTGGTCTTTATCGAGGTCTTCATCATCAGGCTTCGCAGGAAACTTACTCACCACTTGCCAGAGACGATCCCTCTGCAGCACTGCCTGCATGCGTTCCGACCACAGCAAGTAATTGGAGTCATTCAGACGCTCAAAAGCCATCTGAACTGGTTGTGAGGCCATCTTGAGAGCGATGTCCCTGGAACCCGGAACCAGCTACTCACGACCACCGAGAGAGAGAACAGGAACCACAGCAACCAGCATTCACACGCTGCGTCTGTTGTCCTTGTGTCCACTGCGTCACCAGCTCACAACAGTCAGGAACCAGCCAGTGTCCATCTGCTGCACCAACAGGAACAACAACTTCTGGAACTACTGGAACCAACACCGTTGATGCTGACACCACCACAACTCAGGCTGGCAGCACAATACCCATAACCTCATGGAACTTTGAAGTGTCAGGCATAGCTCTAATGGCTTTAGCCCAAACGTAGCAGAGTTTTCCTGCACAGCGAAGAAGCTAGTTGAGGTGGAATGACTAGTCAGCTAGACTCAGAATAACTATTTACAGGATTTATTAAAAGGGAAAAGAAAACAGCAGAGTTTCTGCATACAAAAACAAAGCAAAATAAATCCTCTCTTTCTCTCTCTCTTAACCATACACAGCACTCCTACTCCTAACACACCTAACACACCAAACTGTGCTAGCATTCCTAGATAACAGAGTTGAGTGCTGGTCGTTAACCAATCAGAGTCAGTAGTTTCTAGGTCAAGCAGACCTTGGCTTTCTGCCAAGAGTAAATTGACACTGCCTTGAGTTAATTGTGTGAAGCCAGAATCTGTAAGTTTCCATGAGAATCAATTAACAGAAACTGAACACTCCCAGACTGAACTGGGGTTCCATGGTAGATGTACAGCAGAGAGGTCGATTTGGAAAAGGGGTTCCCTGGGGTGGGGTGCAAAGGGTCTTAGCTCAGTGGCAGAGCCCATTCATTAGTTTGGAACATTTTTCAGACCATTTGATCATAAAACAGAATAGCCTGGCTTCCATCTCCGGCACCTGCCATTTTGAAGTTGATATCTGAGTGTGGCATCACCTGAACTTTGGAACTCCCTGCCTATTGACATCAGGCAGGTGCCTTCACTGTACTCTATTTGCTGCCTGCTGAAAACTGTTTTGTTTGGACAACCCTAGGTAAAGGTAAAGGTACCCCTGCCCGTACGGGCCAGTCTTGACAGACTCTAGGGTTGTGTGCCCATCTCACTCAAGGAGGCCAAGGGCCAGCGCTGTCCGAAGACACTTCCGGGTCACGTGGCCAGCATGACACCGCTGCTCTGGCGAGCCAGAGCCGCACACGGAAATGCTGTTTACCTTCCCGCTAGTAAGCGGTCCCTATTTATCTACTTGCCCCCGGGGGTGCTTTCAAACTGCTAGGTTGGCAGGCGCTGGGACCGAACAGCGGGAGCGCACCCCGCCACAGGGATTCGAACCGCTGACCTTTCGATCGGCAAGCCCTAGGCACTGAGGCTTTAACCCACAGTGCCACCCGTGTCCCTTGGACAACCCTACCCAGATATAAATGGTATGAAAGAAATAAAAGAAGCAAATAAAAAGGAGGTGACGGAAAAAGACCCTTAGGGCCCAAGACCCCCAAGACTTCTGCCAGGGAATGAAGGCAATACAGGGAAGGTGGACAAAAATCCCAACCTTGTCTAAGGCAGCTTCTGCTATTCCCCTGGAGGGTATGAATGAATGAATCTTTATATGTGTCAGCCATCAGCCATGGCAATAAAACAACACTACGATATACAAAGAATAGAATTAAAAAGTCAATTGTATAAAATACATTTTAGGGTTTTGAATGAATAGTCAAATAGTGGACCTTATTCTGATTGCCCCAGCTAAAAACCTTGCCACCTTTGCTGTCACCTGCTCATCTTGATCTGCCAAGAAAAAGGACACTGTGGGAGGAGCTGGGCAACCCGGAATGGACAATAAAAGTGGGGTGATAATCTCATTCCTCAAGTCTTTATAAAGGGTGCAAGCCAGAAGGGCATGCGCCAGCGATTCAGTACTGCCATCCCCTGGAGAGACTAGCGTGGAGAGGAGGGCATCTTCTACTAAGCAGCCCAAGTGACATTTTCTCATCAGTCCCTGCCTTGTCAGCCCCCCCAAAGGCTAAATACATGATGTATGCCTGGAACATGCCGCACACCAGCTTTTTTTGCACCCCCTTGAAATGTAGCTTTCTGAGAGTTTAGAGCAGAGGGTTCAAAGGCAGAGATTAATGCCCATCTCGAACACGGACACAAGCACCTTGCCGATGGCAGGAACAGTCAAGCCGGGGTGACAGAGAAATTCACCTGAGAACGGGCGCTTGGCCACGCTCACCTTTTCCTTCAGAGGCTCCGAAGCAGGTGATCAATGACTCTTGGCAGGCTGGGATCCTGCTCTCTTTTTCTTTTTCACTGCCTCCCACAAATGTACCGTTAGGGTTGTCTTTAACTTTCCCTCAGCTACACATCACCACTGTTTACTCTCTTAGAATTGCCTAGCTAGGAAAGCTGTACATTCCCCCCCCCCCCAAGCCTTCTCCCAAAGAAGAAGAATCCGTCAATGCTGGCTTCTCTCAGATTCTCCATTTTCCAATCTTAAAATTTAATTTGCCCCGTTTGCCTTTTTTTTTTTTTTAAAAAAAAAGGAAAGATCAATATGAAAACTTGTATGCATTTTTGCAAGCTGTTTTCCCCAGCATAATGCAGTTTTGTTTGTAATTTTCACCAACATACACATTTTTTGCATGCACCTTTCGCTAATACATTCATTTTTATGATGCATGTCTATACACACTCTGTAGGTGGAGAACTGCATGCTGAGGCTCGGAGAAAGGTGAGGGAGAACTGTGCCTCAGTTTGCATATTGGTTTGAGCAGTGTGAATTTGGTAAGTTCATGCTAAAATGGAACCTGAACAAATTCACCTCCCATCCCTGGGTGCGCTAAGTTGCGTAGGTGTGTCTTTTGGCAGACACTAGATTGCTGGGGCACCCTGATGCTTCTTTCTTGCTTGTAAGAAATAAGCATCCATACGTAGAGTTTTCTAATCCATGAAGCCTCCCTCAGTTTATAGAAAGGACCCCCACCCCCTAACGAAGAGCCATTTACACAAAGGAGAGAAAGAAGGTCTCTTTTACAGCTTGCTATCTAGATTGATAGTCAAGAGCTAGTCAATGTGTGAATGATTCAAAGAAAGTGAGATGAATTGATGGCTGAATTTCAGCACGTCCCTCATTGATTCTGCAATTGTCCCAGAATTGAGCCTCTATTGTGCAGCCACATCCCTCCTTTTTTTTTTTTTTTTTGCAAATGAGTTTCAGTCCAGTTTTCCTCTAATTTCTCAAAGAGCTGAAATTCTCGTTTACTTTTCATATAGAAGCAGTAAGGATGATGGTGGTGGTGACGATTTTTCTATAGGTTGCTGCTGGTGAAAGTAGCCTGTTTTTAGGGCGAGAAAGTAGAATCATTTAAACTGGTGCTTCTCAAGCTATCTGATGTGGTGGACCAAGATTCCCCTCCCACAATGTGCCAGGAACTGGTACCATATTTCGTCCCTGAAGAGTCCCCCCCCCCAAAAAAAAAAACCTTGGGCCTTTGGAGAGTCACTGGGGACCAGCAACTGATGTCAGATGAACTTTCACCAGTCTGCGGGCCACCACTTCAGTAGCACTGATTTAAACTAGACTGTGTTACCCAAATGAATTTGCTGCAACAGGGCATGGTGGTGATGGATACTCTTTTAAATGTATTGTTATCAAGAACATAAGCAGAATCTGCTGGGTCTGGCCAATGGCCCGTCTATTCCAGAATCCTCTTCTTACAGTAGCCACCAGATGTCCATGGGAAACTAGCAAAAGCAGGATTCAAGCACAAGAGTTCTCTCTCCTCCTGCGGTTTCCAGCAACTGGTATTCAGAAACATTGCTGTCTCCAACTATGGAGGCCGAGCATAGCCATTGTGGCCAGTGGCGTAGCATGGGTTGTCAGCACCCGGGGCAAGGCAAGTAATTTGCGCCTCCTAACCCGGGGCAAGGCAAGTAATTTGCGCCCCCTAACCCGGGGCAAGGCAAGTAATTTGCGCCCCCTAACCCGGGGCAAGGCAAGTAATTTGCGTCCCCCCCCGCTGCACTGTCCCTCCCCCAGATAGTCCCTCACTCTCTCTCCGCACCGCACCGCACCGCACCGCACGCCTGGCAACCTCCCCTCCACAGTGGGCGGTGACCCGGCAGCTCGGATCGGATTCGTCA
This sequence comes from Podarcis tiliguerta, assembly GCF_965153285.1. Taxonomy (NCBI): domain Eukaryota; kingdom Metazoa; phylum Chordata; class Lepidosauria; order Squamata; family Lacertidae; genus Podarcis; species Podarcis tiliguerta. The sequence continues at coordinate 51,563,840 of NC_139547.1, read as the reverse complement.
CAGCCAGCACTGCAGTGAGAGAGAGAGAGTGAGCCAGGTAGGGGCAGAGAGCTGCGAGTGCGAGTGCGCCCCCCCCAGATGTTGCGGCCAGTGTGGCCGGCCCCCCCTGCACCCCCCACGCTACGCCACTGATTGTGGCAGGTAGCCTTTGATAGAGTATAGATTCCTGCTGCGAGGAGCTTACAATAAAAATTGCCAACCTGGGGGGAAACAGGTGGCTTTTAATAAAGAGTTTTATCAGTTTGAAAACATTCTGGGGAACATATGCTCAGGGCAGCCTCATGCTCTAGTCACGGTTTCTCAGGGCAATCTGGTCAGCCACTGTTGCCGCCAGAATAGTGGACTACATGGGCCTCCATCTTATCCAGCACATCCACAAATTCTTCAGAGGATAACAATAGCATCCCATAGTCTAGGGAAACGTCCTTTTAAGTGCACAGAGACTTAGCCATAGCTCACACAGGGCCTGAACAGTTGGAATCAATGCAATTAGTTAAGCGACTCATTTCACCTGAGCAGTTTAACACGGCTGCCCTCTTCTTCAGGGAACAGATTTTGGCATCAAAGGCCATTAATCAGACAGCGATTAAGGAGGGCAGAGTCGGATCACAACTGCGGTGACCTACCTACACAACAAGGAAATTCCAGGGTAATTTGCCAGCGACTTCTACAAGGAGTCCTGATCGTTGCCCCAGGGAGCCCAAATCATTAGAGACGGGGATATTTTGAATTATGGGTTTTCATGCAACAAAGAGGGATAAGTTAATTAACTTTCCTGGAAATGAGAAAAAGCCAAAGGAAAGTTGACGTGTGTGTGTGTGCGTGTGTGTGTGTGTGTGTGCGTGCATGCATGCAGTGGCAGACTTTGGGCTCTCAAATTTCAGCAGCGGCCTGCATGATGCAAAAATTCAGTGTCCCTGCTTCTCACACTCCTATATCATTGTTGTGGCGCCTCTGCAGTGTGGCACCCAGTGCAGCTGCACTGGTCATGCGACCCTAAAACCACCTTTGGTGTGTGTACACACACTTTGGCCTGTCCACTAGTTTCCTAGTGTTGTGGCTCCACCCCAATGGGTGAGCCGCTTCTGCCTGTCTCCATAAATACCAGCTGGAATCTTGAGATCACCCTTCCCTGAGCTCTCCTGAGTCCTCAATGGGCTTTGAATCACTCTCTTCAGAGAGGCTCATTGGACACTCATTATTAGGTCTTTCCAGCACCTAGCAAAGATCTCTCTTAATTTTTATTTCCTAAGGCTGGTAAATAAGTGTTTCGTTCCATCACATTCATTTTGATGCTGCTTTAAAAATGCCTTCCCCCCGCTTGTTATTACAATGTGCTTTAAAAATATTTTATTGTAAGCCACTCTGACAACTTGATCAAAAGGCGGGATATAGAATTGTGGAATTCTAGAGCTGGAAGGGACTGGTTTGGGTCATTCAGCCCAATCTCCTGCGAGGCAGCAATCACAGCTAAATATTCATAAAGCAAATAATTAAAATCAAGCATTTGTTGTTTGTCATTATTAGATTTGTATAGCTTCCCATGAATAAACATCCCCTGAGCGGCTTACAACAAAGTATGAACAGCACAATAGATTGCTGGTGCTGGTAGCAATAATTCTAACAATAAGAGCCAGCGAAAACCCTCAGTGTATGAAGGCAGAATAAGCTACTTTACAGCCTGGGTTTAAAGCACAGTGAAAATGTTTGGGGCAGAACATGCTCAGCCATATTTCTGCTGTTGGAGAAGATGTGCAATGCCTGCCTCTCTCGGTTAATGGCATTGGAGGTACCAGAAGGGAGGCCAGGCTGCATCTTCGCTCCTAATAACATTATGCCTTCTCATTACATTACTGTTGATTTTACAAGCCCATTTTCTTTCCTTTAAGAATCAGAAGCCGCGTTGCTCTTGGTCGTTGTCAATTTCCTTCGACGGAGATGGGAGCTCACCTCCACTTACCACTAGGGGGAGCTAAGACCGCTGCAAACCGTTACCGTGCCGGCGCTTCCCGCGGATTCAATGGGAAATTAGCATACAATTGTTCTATTAAACCGCAGCAGCGCATGCATTTCGAAATTGCTAGTTTTCTGCACGTCTCCCTCCCTTTCTTGCCCTTTCTAATGAAAGCATTTTGATTTAGTGGCCGTCTCATGGAGGGAGCCCAAAGATTCAGGGCAGAACTGAAAACTAAACAGAAGGAGGAATGCAAGACCTCAGGGTGCATTGGCAGGTGATGGTGGAGATGGTGGAACTCTCTTTGAGCTTATCCACATCTACGGTTTGCCCCCCTCTTTCCAGGTACAGGTTCGCACTTAAAAGCTCTGCGTCTGAGCATTTATTTAATTTCTATCCCCTGGAGATTTCCCCCACGAAACCCCAATCTTTAGCACTCAATTAGAGCAAATGTCAACATGGGTTTTCCACAGATCGCTGTTTGCTCTGACTGAGCTTTAAAGAGCAGGTTTTCACAGGAAAAGCTTTTGAGCAAGAACTTTTAAAGTGGAGGAAAGGAAAATGCGGCTGGAGGGGGCTCAGCCCAAACCCTGCCCCCCCCCCAGCCATGGAGGGAGCACAAGCTTCTTCCCAACCTCCCAATGTGACAAAAAAGCCACTTTGCTTATGGTTGCCATGTGTCCTCTTTTTCCAGGACACGTCCTCTTTTCCAGGGGTAAAAATTCCGTCCAGGTGGTTTTTAAAAATTTGCCAAAATGTCTCTGGCTATACTTTTTGGGTGAGACATAACTGGTGGTCAAAGACTTGCTTTCCTCTTCTCTTCTTCTGGCCCCCTCAGCAATATATCACAGCTTCTATAGCCAACATGTAATAGGGCTATTTAAAATGAGAGTCCTTATAGAGACCTCTTATTTGCTCTGCAAAATATGGCAACCCTACTTTCCTAAGAGTTAAAACAGGGAGCCGCTGCCTCACCATGTGTATGGAGAACTGCTTATGAGTAATATTAACAGCTTAATGAGCTGCTAATGAGGCGCTCAGTCAGCTGCTTCAGCTTGCAGTATGAATCCAGAGCAAATTATCTCCATGCATTTCCTGCCTTACCAAGGGAGAATTAAGGGCAGCAGATAAACCAATCTGACATACGTCTCAATTTGGACATTATTTCCCCACGTTTTGTTTTAAGGGTACCTTCTCTATAAGGAAGCTCAACTTGCTCTGACTGCAGAATGGGGAGTTTTCAAAAAGTTGTCTCCCTCCCCACAGCCCACCCTTTAAGCCTGGTCCCTCTCTGGAAGCCTGTGCGGCTGTCATCATAAAATGATGGTGTCCTAAAGGGGCAATGGGGGGCAGGCGTGGACCACCTCACCACGAAGAGGAGGGTGGCCCTGACCAGTCCTTGAGCCCCTCTAGCTTCTTGAGCCCTGGTGCCACTCTGTCAAAGGCAGCCCAACATTTATGCAAACCAAAGCAGAAGAAGGTCAAGGCAGAAGAAGAAATGGCAGTGTGCTGGGCCAGGAGGTAACCCAAGCAACGTGGTCCAGGTCTGGTCCTGAAACCAAGGGTTCTGTGAGGAGTCAGTCCAACAGGGCCAAGGCAGGACACGAGGCAGCAAACCAGGCAAGGCCAGGCAAAGGATCTCAGGCAGGTTCTGGCAAACAGCAATGTTGCTCCCACAACCTGGGGCGAGGTCTGACAGCCTTTTATCTCTGACGGGGTAACGGCCGGTCCTGATCCCCCAGCGACTCACCTCCCTGTTTTGACTGAAGGCGAGCACTCCTCCTGCGAGTACTCAGGTCTCTCCTTCTCTCAGTCTCTGCAGCTTGGGAGACGTCGGTGGGTTACCAGACCCAGAGGCCGCCTCAGCCTCTCCTGACCCAACTGGTAGTGGAGCAGCTGTAAGTGATGGCCCAGCTGGAGGCAACAAAGTTATCCCCACATCTGGAGCCAGGGCAGGATCAGACCCCTGACTCGGCCCAGCTGGTGCTTGTTGCAGGGGAAGCTGTGCAGACTGGGACTCTTCAGAATCAGGCCCCCGACTAGGTTCGGATGCCGCCTGAGGCAAAGGATCTGGTGCGGACTGAGACTCCTCTGGTTCTGATTCCGAGCCTGAGTCCTGGTTCTGATTCCGAGCCTGTGATAACAGGCAGCTTCTTCAAGTCTTTACATTTATCTCTTGCTTTGCCCAACTCTCTTGTATTCCAAAAATCATAATGTACGCTACTATTAACACAAGATACAAAGTTGGACAGCCTGTCCTCAGCCCACATTTTAAAACCAAATGGAAATATATCCAAATGCATAGCCAAAGTAGAAGACAACTGTGATACTATTTCAAAGAAGCCCAGCACCTCTGACGATTTTATAAATATATATATTTATGAACTTTCCCTTTATTTTGGTTTTCATTGTGGACATCTCTTCGTTATCTATGTATATGCATCTACTTCCTCAGCACAGTTTTTGGAATGATAACTGTGTTTGGCTTTTCTGCAGAATCCAGAATACTTTTTTCACAAGAACTGGTGTAGAAGAAACCGTGGGAACAAAGCCTTGCTTGACAAGGGGACAGATTCAGATCCGGCATTGGCTTCAGGGGGATCTGAGCAGCCTAAGTGCATGCAGGATTGTGGGCCAAGGAGAGTCGCCAGGGAACCTGAGAGAGACACCGGGAGGGGAGGGGTTCAAAGAAACAGGAGGATCTGCATGCAGGGTGCAGATGGAGCACCAATGTCTTTGCTGAAGGTCCCCAAGGCTTTCTAGATTTCATGGGCATCTGCAGATGGGATGTTGCCACCCTGCAATGAACCATAAGCCCCAGATTCCCAGCCTTCCTTCCTTCCTTCCTTCCTTCCTTCCTTCCTTCCTTCCTTCCTTCTTTCCTTTAAAAAAAGAGTATAGGCTTCTCACATTTTTTAAAACTGAGATACAGGGCAAAATGCACAGGTACTATTCTTCACTTTATGTGAAGAGAGTGCATATGTGAGAGAGTGTGTGAGAGAAACTAGACTGCTCCCACTTCCAGTGTTTTGTTTTGTTTTCTTATTTATTTATTGCATTCACATCACACCCTTTTCTCCAAGGAGCTCAAGGTAGCATCTCAGGTTCCCCCAATACTCATTTAATCTCAGTGAGAACAGGATGCTGGGCCATTGGCCTGATCCAGCAGGCTATTTTTATGTTACACCCAGTAGACTCTGCAGCCTGACACTGAGCTTGGCCGAGGCTGGGCAGAATTGCAGCAGAAACCTCATTATACATTTCATTTGCCTCTGGTGCTGAAGATGTATTTCAATGAGGGTCAGAACCAGGAGCAGCTGAAGAATAGAGCCCTCCAAGGAAACCACCCAAGATGCTCCTGGTAGATGTCCTTCGCATTCACATGCCCTCTTAACATCATGTAGCCTCCCTGTATAAAAGCATACGTTGCTCAACAGGCACTGTGTTATACCTCCAATGTCATATTTTGCAGGTGGAAGACAGAACAGCAGCAGGAATATAATACTGACAGCTCAATAGCAAGAACTGCCCCAGAGCGCTCAGAGAGAGCACAGCTGCCCTGATTAATTTATGGAGTTTTAGGGAAAGATAACAGAACATTACTGTGATGTTTGAAATGAAAAGGTCAGAAGGAGCTAATAGCTTGTCCAAGGCCCAAGACATCTCGGATTTAATGAAACTGTAATGAAAATAATTCTGGAATTTGAAATGGAACCTTTGCATGTTAAATATGAAATACCAGGGTAACGGAGGTGAAAGTAGATTGAGTCGCATTAGCTGGGGGCACGGGTCAAATCTGACGCAAGGAACCTCCATCGCAGGAAGGCAGACCAGAGTGCAAATTCGGGTGAACAGAGCAGGAAAAATAAGCTTGTGCAGCAGAAAGGGAGTCGGCATTGACCGAATGGCCTCATGCAGCTTTGGCCAGGGGTGGGGGTGTCCAGATGTCTGGGGCTACAGCAGCCCCCAGCATCCTATGGCCCTGCTGGCTGGGGGTGATGGGAACCCAGAGGGCACCAGGCTGGCAAAGCCTGGACTAATGAAATTTGCATTGTGGTATTTTGGGAGCTGTCCACCAAGGTGAACTAGAGGGCATGGGTGGACCCTCCTGGTTTTTCTGCCTGCCTGAAATAGGGAAATTGGCAAACACCCCCATATAGCCACAAAATGCTGCTGTTGCCAATTTCATTTTATTTCTATTCCTTTCTTCCTCTAAACAGAGTCCTGGGCAGTGAACAATGATCTAGTACAGCAATTGTATGCGATATTTAATTAAAGCAAAACCAACCCCCCCCCCCCGCAAAACTCAAATATTAATGTTATACAGCATCACTATCAAGACCCAGGGCAAACTTCAAGTCCTCTTAGCTTGGGCAGGCAAAAATGTATAAATTGACCCCTAAAGTTTGACAGTGTGTGGAGAAATTGCATGCACGCCCACGTAAGGAGGGCATTCCAAGGGGGTGCTGACACCAAAAAGGCCCTGTCTCAAGCCGCCCCAGGCCAGGCCATGAGAAGGGTTTCCTCACCCCAGTACTGGGAAAGGGCTCCATTGAGCACTTCTGTACAGAACCGTAAGTGGCTCAGGACCCTACAACTGACACCCCCAATTGGGCCCAGTGGCTCACAGCCAGCCAGTGCAGTGTTTTAAGGGTGAGTGACACATGATCCCATCTCCATGTAGTGGCACCCTACACCAGGTACACTTTCTGGAGCAATTTCAAGGGGAGCCCAGCATGGTGTGCAGCGGGCTGCATCCTGCTTAGTGAACCATCCATTGTGCCCCAGTCTCTGTTTGAATGATGGTGGGAATGGCAGAGCAGCTCTGTATGAAATCTACAAGCTTCATCCAGTGGGAGGGGCGGAGAGCAGGCGGGGGCGGGGCTGGCATGCCGCCCAGGGGCGTGGCACTCCACCCACAGGGGCATGACGTGTGTCCTGGGGGCATGGCAGGCCGGCTGCAGGGGCATGGTGCCCACCGCAGGCGGGGGAGGGGGGCAGCCATGATGTCACCCCACTGAGATCGCGCTGCCAGGGGCAGTGTGCTCCCCCCGCACTCCTCTTCCTCTGCCAGTGGCTTCATCTCAGGCAGGGGCCCTCCCAATTTTAGCGAAATCACCCCCACCGCATGCTATGCCCTTCTGAAAACAGTGCCTACCGGGGTCCCACTTTGCACTCCCTGTATTCCCCTCACTAGCCTGAGCTCAGTCACACACTGAAGTCCATTTGTGGAAGGCACGTATGAATTCATCCAACGCTCATCAAACCCCTTAAGCTGAGAGATGGTGTCTGACCCAATAATATTACTTTAAGCACGGTTGTCCCCCCACCCCGCAAACATTATTTTCACTGACTTAATACGCCTTATTTATCTTTTATTGTATGTTCGTATATGGATATTGCATTAAACTGTGAGTTGCTCAAAGTGTATCAGTGCATATCATTAGTTCTGCCCTTTACGAGCGTGTAACAGAATAATGAGCACAGTAATGAGTTCCTGGCCTGTTTTTCCGTTCTGTTCTGCAGAGTACCTATTTGGTCCCCACTCACTGCAATGTTCACACATCCAGCATCTGTTAAGAGGCACCTAAATGAATGCAGCAACCTGCACAGAACCATCCCTTCGGCAGACATCCTGCCCAATGCATGGACTGCACAGGTGACCACTAGAGGCAGACCCAGCCATCCCGTCCAAATGGAGGATAAATGCACGGAGGAATGAATCTCTGAGAAGGTGCAGAGGAAGGCTGAAATGAGATTCAGTTGTTTTAGCTGGCAGCGCACGGCAAATCTACGGCAGGGGCATTTCTGCTCTGCTCCCAGCTCTGACCAAGCTTATCTGCATTGAAAAGGGATTTGGTCCTAAATGATCTTCAGGAAAATATGCCATTCATTCAGCATCGGATGCCAAAGGCTGTGTCTGCCTGCACCGCGTCATCACGCACACGCAAAATATTTTCATGTACGCTTTGGGCTAAATGATAGTTAAAATTCTGCTCACAGGCAAACCAAATTCTGCACCAAGAAAAGTTGAATCCTGCAGCAGGTCTATGTTATACAAGCTGAGTGAATTTGCCTGATTTCTCTTACGTTACAGAATTGATTTTGTAATCATGGCCGCCTTACATATTTTATTCTGCTTTGGGTAATCCTGGGAAGGACAGAGAGCTAGAGCTAAAAGCCTGGTCCCCATCCAGGATTTTCCAGAGACTTCAAAAAATTCTCCATGCATTTTCAAACTGATCTCTGCATCTTGCTTTTTTGCTTAGAAAATCATCATCATCATCATCATCATCATCATCATCATCATCATTTTATTATTCATATGCCACCAATCTCACTTCCAGAGAACCAAACTACTCTGCTCTGTGCTTCTTTCATACACGTTTAAATATACTGGCTCTGGGGTACCAGCTGCCACCAGCTCCACTAGGGGCTTCCTTAGAGTCCTCCTTAGAGTCCTTCCTTAGAGTCAGATCTACATTGTGGGATTTTAGCAGCCAGCTTACTTACCCGCTTCCCCAACAAAGACTTCCACAGGAGTGCTGGCAGGGCTCTCTCCAACAATATTGTATGCTGTCACGACAACTTCGTATCTCTTGTACTTTTTCAGCTCTGGAAAGGTAAAACAATTGGGTTACAAACATATTCAATGTCCCACTTAAAAGTTCCCAGTAGCCCAGAAGACAGGTGAATAAATGGAAAGGTATCAAATCGCTCTGATATTACTCTGATATTCTAGTTGGATCTCTAGGAGGAGACATTATTTTGCTTTCATATCAGTTCAAATCATTCCCCGCAAAGAACACTGGGAATGACAGTGTGGTGAAGATGTGAGAATTCTCTTTTGGAGCTCCCTAGCTCATCTCACAAATTTACAGTGTCCGGCATTTGGACCAAAGCTCAGTGTTGAAGCTGAGAAACTGTTGAACTTCTCTTCTTTCCAAGAAATGGTCATTGCCTTGTGCAGTTTCTCTGCCCATAAATAACAGTGGGGGATTCTGAGAGGCTGTTTGCACATGGTTGAACCCTTTATCTTATGTTACATGCAGCAAGGAGGACCAAATCCTAGTCATCCTTAAGATGCATCCACAGCAGAGACCATTAGCCATAGCAGAGGCCATTATGGTCTCCTCCCCAGAGGCATTGGGTCCAGAGGAACTGACAGTGTGCAAGAAGCGTGCTTGGAAACACAAGAGTCTTATTTGGAGGTGTGTGTGTGTGTGTGTGTGTGTGTGTAGAGACATCCTTTCCCCCAGGCAATCATAGCTTGAATGCTGAGCACACAAAACCGAGAAAAGATTTTGACATCACCAGCTTTGCCTTTGGCCACTGGGCAACCATTCCTGAGCTCAAACTCAGGACACTGACAGAGGCAGGAAGGGGGTGGCAAAAGGAAAACAGGAGGGAGACCACAGAGGAGCGGCAGGGGAGGGGGGAGCCCTGAGCACATTTAATAAGCAAGATCGTGGCAGAAAGGAGCATCACATCCATGTCCCTTCGGTCACAGAGACCTGCAGATACTTGCGGTACCATGATTTGCATATTCAAATCAGGCCACCCATCTTACAGAGGACACGGAGCATCTGGGGAGCCCACCAGCGAAATACTGCCAGGCAGCTGGGCTGGAAATGTCACGAAATTGTGCAAGCATCGCTCTCAAGCTCTTTATTTGCATATCAGTTCCTCCACAACTGGCAAGTTACCCTTCAGCTTCGGCATCACCGAGAGTCGCAGCAAACCATTATCGTAGGAACAGTTTCACGAGTTCAATAATGAGCCCTTCTAATTTCAGATTTCCCAAAGTATTTACCAGTATTCTGCCCACGTATCTGAGTCAGAGAGCAGTGTGTTGCCTGCCGGTTTCAGGTAGACAGACAGCTGATGGTATCTGATTTACTGCTTAAATTTTGCCGGCATAATAAATAAAACCATCTGATATATTATATGAAACAGACATTTTTACGGACTTTCAAACTCCTGCTAGTTCATACACAAGAGCATTTGTTTTGGGGTTTGTTTGGTTTTTTTGCTGTTGGAAGGGTGATGATATTTCCCAGGCAACGTGCAAGAAAACGGGACTGAGGCAGGCCACAAAATCACTGTGGACAGATTTCATGAAAATTCATGAGAGCTATTAGGAGACCCCCTATTTCGCTCCCAGAGTGACAATTCCCACAGTGGTTTAACAACCAACCCCCCTAACAATGCTCATCACCTTTAGCAAACTACAGCACCCAGAATCCTTTGGGGGAGCATGGTTGTTTGAAGTGGTATCACAACACATTAAAAGTATGGTGTTAATGTGGCCCTGGTATAAGGCCCTAAAAAGGTCCCCAGTATTGCAGCTCTCTCTCTCTCTCTCTCTCTCTCTCTCTCTCTCTCTCTCTCTCTGTGTGTGTGTGTGTGTGTCTGTGTCTGTACATCCGCATGCACTTACGTGTTAATTCATACGTCGTTAATGCAGAGCTGCTGTTCACTGTCTTGAAGCTGCTTTGGGCTATTCAGGGTAAGCAAAGCAGAAAGTTGTTAAGAGGGCAAGGAAAACAGTTATTGCACATGATGTACAGCACAGGCAGCGGGAAATGATGCGGCGCACGCAGAGACAGCTTTAAGCTTGAGGACTGCACCTTGACAGGCAATAAAAGCCACATCACTTTCTAGATAACGTGTCGAAAGATCATCAGTCACGAGGGCTTGCTCAGCCTCCTTGCCACAGAGAGAAATCAAACAAGCAGGCAATAGGAGGAAGCGTAAGATGTCCTTAGAGTCGCGGAACAAACAGGCACCAGGCAAGGCTGCTCTAGGGCAGAAGGTCCCCTCCAGATCCTGCCAGGGCTGGAACACAGGGGATTTGTGCTAGAGACTGTGAGCCAAGGAGACAGAAAGACAACCCCACCCCCCTGGAAATTCCATGTTATGCATTGACTTATTCACATTACTGTCTGCAACATCCTCAGAGAGCAGCGCCTCTGACGGCGTGGCAGACGATGCTCTGACTGGCATGGCTCAGGGTCTCCCACTCCCCCCACCCTTTGCTCCTCTCTCCCAATCAATAAAGCCTTTAATTTGATGGAGCTCTGAACACCTGATTTACTATCGAGATAGCCACAACATGGAAACAGCAGAAAGCAGGAAGCAATAACTGAAGGTGGGAGAGGAAGGACAGCAGGCCCCCTGAGTGACCCCACTGGAGATACCATAAATCCACCAGCCAGTTAGCAGAGGGAGCTTCAGAGCATGTGCCTGTCTTCCTCTTGTTTTTTCCCCAGTAACCATTTTCAGCACTTGCCCATCTTGATGCAGATGCGAAACAATTCAGTGCCCCTTCTAAAGCCACTGGAGACTGAGCTTAATGGTAAATAACTGGACTGCATAAAGTGAGGGGAAGGCACACACCCCACTGGCTGCTCACCTGTAAGCTCTGCTCGTAAAGCCGAAGGGTTTTTAATGACCTTGGACTCCAGTCCTGGGACCGTGCTTTCATACTCCAACTCCCGGTAATAAATGCGATATCCCAAGAGAAGACCGTTCAGGCTCTCAGCATTTGGAGGCTGCAAAATGTCCCAGTGAAAAATAGGTTAGGTAAGATAAGGCTTGGGCCCAGTATTAGTCCATAAATGAGATTCAGCCTAAATGTTGGTTGTTAAAACAGTCATCCATGCAGACTTGCTTTAAGATGAAGTGGAGACGCCCTGGTGCTAGCCCAAGATATTTCACTGCATGGCCGAAAAGGAGCATCCCTTGCAAAGTCAAAAGGACATGAAAGAGACTATCCAGGACACCACAAGCATCTCCAAGCAGTTTCCTGGGGCAAGAGGCACAGCAACATGCAAGGTGTCCTGTACCTAAAAGGCTGCTGGGACACAACCTGCAGCCACAGTCTGGGAGGTGACTTGGGAATCCCATCCCATCATCCTTTGCAATACTTCGTATATGGGAGCCTCTCTGCCTGAACAGTTTCACTCGGTGGTTTCAGGTAGATGTTGAAAAGCAAGGGGGACAAGATGGAGCCACATGGAGGCAATACAATTTGACCTGAACACATGGGATCCCAATGGCAAACTTCTCCAGGGAAAACCAACAGTCTCTTGTCAAATCGCCCCATGAGTTAGGAGCAGAACCACTGAAGAGTCAAAGGTCACTGGCAGATCCAGGGTCATGCTCCCTGAAGGTAAAGGTTGTCACGCAGGGTTTATCTACGCCAACACAGGACATCAACAAGAGTGACAAAGGCGGTTTCCATCCCAAACCTGAGAGGCAAGTCAAAAATGGATCCAGTTCGTCTGAGACTTTACAGAGTTGTTAAGTGATGGCCCACTTGCCAACCTTGGCTAGGAATATAAAGTTTGAAACTAATGCATAATTTCACCAAGTCAAGGGGTGAGTGGTGCCTTCGATAATAGAGGTCTTGCATTACTCCCTCACACAATATGCATTTAATGATAATCTTCAACAAGGCTTCACCAACCAAGGACAAGGGCCAAGCAAGCACTCATCAGTCCTCATTGTCATCCAAGATGACACTCTGGATGATGACTCTGCTTTGGACCTGGATCCCAAAGCAGAATCCAGGCCAGGAATTATCTCAGTGATTTCATCCTCAAAGTACTAAGCAGTAATATCACGGCATGCCACTGGGGCATCCAGCATCCCACATGGATAGAGGCTAAGCTGGGGCATTTCTTTCCTCACCCATGAAAACTCAGTTGAATGTTTGGGGATAAGCCATGTCATAAGTTTTCATCCACCTGAGCTCTTGACACTGTCTCTGCTGCTATGTTCCTTGCAACTCTGTAGGTCATCAGGGAGATGGACATCAGGGGGATCTGCGGAGCGCTTGCACTAACAGCATGTGTGTTCCAGGAACTCACAAAGATAACAGAGAGTAAACTGGATGCTCCCTTAGGGCCAACAGAAGACCATCTGGCTCCATTAAGTTTGAGGTATGTGTGAACTATCTCAATCGAGCTTTTAACCACATGAAGGAGGTTTGAAATAAGAGCAAGTCCAACCTCAACCAGGCTGAGAACTGCCAATGATAAAGAGGCACCAAGGAGTTCTTCCCCAAAGATCAACTTCATCCTGTCCAGTACAGAAAACTGGATCCAATGTATGATGTGCAGCAGCTGTTGGGCCTAACAAACATTGAGACAGACCCATGGTTGCCACGGTGTCTGTGAAATCCTGAGCTGCGCTGATTAAGGAGACGTCAGCATTTGTAACTGAAGCCTACCCAGAGATCCTCAACATCACACCTGTCACCTTGGTAGTGGAGGCTGTGAAGCAGCAGGGCAATAGGGAGCCTTGCAGAATCCCTCTTGTGGCTCAGTTGCTTGACACTAGCTGTATCTGTGCTTCAACGTGGCTGCATCTCAGACAGGGAACTCATTAAAAGAGACATGTAACCCTTATGGATTACAGCAACTCCACCTTCCCAGTCCTGTACTGATGGATGAATTGGGTCCACACATCCATCGCTTTCTTCATGCATGCATCTGCCTCATCTCAAAATATATGCTTGGTGCAGTCAAGGTGGGCCAGGAATAGTCTCTTCCATTTCCACAACGCATTAAGCTTGACTCCAGTACAGACATGCATATATGAAGTAAAAGATTTGTATTCTTTACATTTCTATTTCCTCCAACACCTGGGTCTATTATACTGCAGCCCCTGGAATAAAATAGCATGGTCTCATTTCAGACTCCCATAACTTCTTATCACTTCTGGGGCTCTGAATATTGTATTTGCTCTCCTAATTCCAGGTTGGGATCGATCTCGAGGCCTCAAGGACTCTTGCAAGTAACATATTTTGATACAGTCTTGTGTCATCTGCCTGAGGCCAACTTTCTGAACAGCCTGGGGGACCATCCGTAACATTTGGTTAATTAAAAATGTGAATAAGAATGAGGGCTGTTTACATAGGGCTGCCTTGATCAGAATCTACGTAGGGGAAATGCAGCCAGTTCAATTAACAAGTAGTTTTTGATAATCAAGTTTCTGATAACGAGGGCTCCACAGCACCCCCGCCCCCAATTTCTATTTTTCCTGTCCCTCATAAAAGCCTCATGATCCACATCAAGCCCGATTAAAAAGCAAGCAAGCAGGATTCCCTCTGGAGTCCAGATCTTATGTCAGAATCAGAAGCTATTTAGATACCTGGCACAAAGGGACCTAAGAGATAAATGGCAAGGGAAGCTCTTCCCTTTCTGCCTCCCTGATAATCATACTTCTGCCTTGGAAAAGGTACTTTGCTGAAAGGTCAGGGCATCCTGCTCTTATCCGACTTTCATGGACAAAACCCAGCTTTTGATGGTAATGGATTATTTAGGATTTTCTGTCTATCTCTGCGAGAGGCCCAGAGGATCTGCAGAGGCAGGTAAAAGTGATTATGAGTAGCAGCCAGCCGGGTCTGGAGGAGTGAGGATGGCTATTTGTTTACACTGCAAAATTTGGACAAATTATTGGATCAAAACCAGAAATGGACTAGAACAAAGCACCCAAGTTAAATTTAACACTAAAGGGATTTTGAAATCACTCTTGAACTACAGAACCATCACCTCATTCTACAAAGAAGTCTCAATTCATTCCAATGGGGGTCGAAACAATGAGCTGAGAAGCTTCAGTGCATTTCCCAACAGCATGTTAAAACATTGCCTTGTGCTGGGTAACCTATGATAACTGCTGTTTTGACTGTGTTTCCTCAGCATTTAGCTAGTTGAAGCTTATTTTACATTTTTTTCATCTGAAAACTACCTCGCGTCTAAATTGCTGAGCACCCAAATAACATAAGCGTGGTAATGACATGTAATTGCCTTCAGTTCTTTCGATGTGGCTCAAGTGCAACTATCCCATTACATTTTCATGAAATAAAAAGCACACAATTATCTAAACTACCACCTATTTCACATGTATTATCCACCCAAAATCTATCAACAGGATCGGCCTTTATTCCTGACACGTGCCCTTCCGCGGTCCTCTGTCTGCATTTCCGCTTGTTCCATTATACGACTGACTGGGAGGTGAGCTGCTGATTGATGCCTACACACACCTCCTTGGGTGAAAACATTCAACACACCTTGCATTTTGTTCAGCATGTTGTAACTGAGAGTGTTAATGCTGCATGAACAAGGTCTTCTGTGCAAGCCAAGACACACGGCAATAGACATCCGTGAGACTATCTGTTAGCATAGATAGTGATGAATTGCAGGGAGACTCGACCAAAGTGTGTGGTCTCAGAGCAAATTCTGGTGTGTGTGCATGCAAGGTCTTGGCTGGGAGGGCATCCAGTGGCTGTGGGCTTGCACCTTCCTCAGAAGGTTAGAGGTGTGCAACTTCCCCTCTCCCCCCATGAGTGACTGGAAAAAAGTAGGAATTGTTTGGACCGCCAGCCCTTGTGTATTTCCCAAGAGCCTGCTTTTCTGCGCTCCTCTGGTCAAGAGACCCCCCCCCCCAACTTTTATATGCTACTAACCTTCCACTGCACGAGGACAGAAGATGTGGTATGCGGGGTCACAGATACAGAATTTGGTGGTTCGCCTGGTACTAAATATGGATATATAAAGGAAACAGGCATTAAAGTGAGAAACAAGCAGAGAAGCAGAGAATACGTTCTGTTGCTGGAAGTTCTTCCTCGCCTGGCTTGCCACGGAGGCACTGCTGTGCTGCAAAGGAGCGAGTGGGGGCCTCCCTCCCGCCATTCCCCCACCCCACCTATGAGAGGCCCAGCTGCCTAAACCTGCTTTGAGCATCTATCCTACCTGTGCAGCAAATATCAGGGACAAAGCCGGGGAAGCTTATCAGGCGCTCCCAGCTCTCCACACTAAAATGCTCCACTAGCCGCAGCGGGTTTGCTCAGCAAAATAAATCCTCTGAGTTTGCTGAGGAGGTGAGCAGCTTTTACAGTTAATCATTTCTGTTGTATAGAGGCCAGTGGGGGCCCTGGGTTTTCCAAAACTCAACCCGAAGTGCACTTTGGGAAGGCTATATCTATCTATGTAGACATATATAATGGGAATGACCCCCAGAACATCAGCTGCGCTAGTCTGCTGCAGCAAAATAGAGAGAGAGATGAGACAAACCGTGGCAGCTTAAAGATAAGGATGGGATTCAAAGGCCAACTTTCAGCACATCCCAAGGCTTGCGGACACCTCTGGGGATTTCTGCCTTCTGATATGGAGCCACAGACCCTACCCCTGCCTTTGAAACTCCATTTACATCCAATTCCCAGGAGGAGACACAGGGAGAAACACCAGCCCAAAGCTTGCTTGGAAGCCCAAAGATAGTTGTGGGGTCATCTGCCTTGCAAATGGTTTATTTTCAAAGAAGCTCGCCCTGATGTTGGTGGATTTATAACAGCCAGGCATTTTATGATCATCTCAGGTAAAACTAAGATTATAGAGTTCTTGACAATATGCTCAGGGAGGGCTGCTTTACTTAAACAACTTTTCCAACTTGGAATCAGCGCACATTCAACTTTGCAGTTGATCTGCCTGTCCAGAGAACAGCACTAGATGCTCCCATGCATGCTGCTTTTCATGTGTTATGCTAAGAGGGGCTTCTTAAGCTATTATGCACTTTGCGCATCACTTATGAATGCTCTTAACGGAGAGTTTATGAATAACAGAGAGTTTTCAGAAGAGACGCCGAATGTACACTGCAGCCAATGCGGGTTTTAAAACAAAGCTGATCCAAAGTAAACTTGACACATGAAAGCCGCACAAACTGGAGTCACTCATCTTTACAACTGCAGAGTTGCTGTCCAAGAGGAATAGTATCCATTACAGCCACAATCCAGAAGCTCTTTGGACATGGGGGGGGGGGATGCAATGGACACACCCCGCTCAAGCTTCCTCCTATCTGCAAACCCATTCACTCCTGAATTCCTCCTCCAAAACTATTTGAGCATCGCAAAAGTCCAAATGTGTGAAGCAGAGCACCCTCTTCCCTGCAAGTCCCCACTCCTGCTTTCCGCAGGAAAAAAGGGGTGGTGGTGTTAATAGACAGGGTTCATTAGCATGCTCTAGTTAGGCACCCCCAACCTCTGTTATCTCTTTTGCAGGGAGGGGTAGATAACAGCAGAGGTGCAGCGGGAACACATTTAGAGCTTGGTCTTATCCACACTTTGCTCTTTCCAGGCACAGTCTACAACTGAAAGCTCCATGTCTGAGCACCTACCCCAACCTCCAACGCTTTGCCTGCAAAACCCACTCTTTAAAGCTCAATCAGAGTGAGCGTCGATCTGCAGAAAACCTGAACGGAGTTTGCTTCAACTGAGCACTAAAGCTCAGGGAGGGGGAAAGCCTGGACATAGGGAATGAAAGTGCTAGACTCTGCCTGGAAAGAGCAAGGCAAAGGGTGTATATAAGCCTTCTGTCCTGGCATGAAGGGGGTTGGGACATGATCTGAAGTGCAGTCACAGATTTTGAGAGGAGTGACTCACATTTTCCACCCAGCTCCATTTGATGCTTTCTGTAATACCCCTTTTCCCAATGCAATGCTGGAGAAAGATCTGGGCATGCATCTTCATCTCAGATCAAGATCTGTTCCCAATAATGCACCAGGAATCTCAAACACACACACCCAGGTTCTACTGACTGGGCCCAAGCATGCCATTGCCTGTGTTTCAGCAGGACAGCTTGCCAAAGGTTGTATCCCCTGAAGCTCACTGGTTCAGCAATGTCGGTCGATTGAAGAAACCGTCGTGGTTTCACTTGCGCTTATAGAGCCTCAGATTTCAGCCTGATTCATCACAATGTGAGTGTCTTGTCTCCCGAGAAAGACAAAGTTCCTGTTGGACCAGTGTACCTGTTTCTCTATTGACCTGCTAGATTGTTTATCAGTGTACCTTTTGGCTCATGCACCTGTCTGCTACCACCTTGTCTTGCCTTTCCTCAGTCTTACCATCAGGCAATTACTTTCCTTTCACCTTCTGCCTGTCCACCGGGGACGTGGATCTGTCTCTGTATCCTAACCCTTGATACCTTAAAGACTGCCTTGAATAGGAAAGTTCATGTCTACATCGCACAACCATACACATGCACTGAACAATTACTGTACTCCATTTATTATTATTGAACAAAAAGCACCTGAAACTCATCCGAGACAAAAGGGTGGGGGGAGAAGCACTTTGCAATTGTAAATTGCTTTTTGCCTGTACAAACTAGCAGTCTAAAATGTTTGTGCTTGCTGGACATGCACTCTCCCCCCACCCCTCATTCAACCGTTTAGCACTTCTGCAGCCTGAAAGTGGATTTGGAGTGAAAACAATTGGAGAAAGTTCTCCAAACATAGGCTCAATTCTACATTCATTTTTAATGTTCCTTGTTAAATTATTCAATTTCAGGAAAGATAATGGTTCGTTAGCACAGAACCTGGAAGACAATCAAACGGGGTTTAAATCAGCAAGATTCATTATCTGAAGGCACTGCAGGGCAGTTCACTGTTGAGGAGGCTAAACTGTGCTACTGCCTCTGTCAATAGCGCCCAAACGGTGAGTTTTAGCCCTATGCATCTTCCTGTCCCCTAATCCTGAGGTGCAATGCTGGGACCGAGTGCACTAGGGAATGGATCCCCTGGGTTACTTTGAAAGAGAAACAGCTATGCTCAGTTTTGAGCTGGGGCGCCCTTACCATCCTGCAGCGTTGTGACTGCTTCCGTCTCGGCTCCAAAGTCACTGTCTCCAATATCGTTGGTTGCTTTCAGGCGCAGCTTGTAGGAAGTAAATGGGTTGAGTCTGCAAAATGGGAAAGGGTTAACAGAACGGGGATCAGCCCTTCTCTCTGGCTATCCACAGCTGCCTTGAGCAACTCTCACCACAACAAATATTGTAAGCGAAGCTTGTATTACTCAATATGTCTTCCTTTTCCTGAGCCATGCTATTGCACCATGTTAAACTGTGGAACAGTGGCGTAGTGTGGGGGGTGCAGGGGGGCCGGCCGCACCGGGCGCAACATCTGGGGGGGGGGGCGCTCGCAGCTCTGTGCCCCTACTAAAATCCACGGGTTAGGGGGCGCAAATTACTTGCCTTGCCCCGGGTGCTGACAACCCATGCTACGCCACTGCTGTGGAATTTGCTTCCCCGAGAAGCAGGGATGGCCACCAATTTGGATCGCTTTACAAGGGGGTGGAGGCAAATTCATGGAGAGGGCTATCAATGGCTAACAGCCACAATGGCTGTGTTCTATGTCGGAAGCAGTATGCCTTGGAACATCACTGCTGGCAATCCCAGGTGGGAAGTACACTGCAGTCATACTCCAGTCCTTCTTGCCTTTGAGTTTGACTGCTGTGTGGAAGAGAATGCTGGACTGGATGGGCCCCCTTTGGCCTGATCCAGCTTCAGCCAGGCTCTTCTGATCCAGTTCAGAGGCACGAGCTGAAACCCAAACACCCCCTTTGCAGGGTTCCTGTTTCTCAAGTGCTGCTCACGCACCTCAGCATGACCTTTCTTTCCCGGTGATGGTCAAATTGCACCTGCCCTTGCTCCACTTGCAGGAGACAACAGTGGATTAATCCAAGGGCAAGCAGAGCAAATGGAAGAACAGATGAACAGATGATATGGGCTCCCAGCCACAAGGATCTTGGCTAATCTAGGAGACTGTGCTCCAGGAGTGCTGCTTTTTAATCGCGGTTGCGTTTCCAACTAATAGTGTTACTCAGCTTATTTAACACAGACAGTGACAGGGGATTCCCTGCAGGCTTTCTGTGTACTCAGTGACTTTAAGATATGCAAAGACTGACTTCCAGCTGAGGTGACTTCAGCAGAGCTTCCAGCATAGCCAGCGGGAGGCTCCCTTTGAGTCGCTAACAAGGTCTGCTCGGGTCCAGAGTCCCGCGTAATAGGCTTAGCTAATTAATCGGTTGAAGCCAGTTGCTGGGCTTGGTCCTGGAGGGCCAACGAGCAATGCAGATAAGATTACCAGGGACGGAATATTCAAACGTGGTGGGATAAAACAGAGGCGTGATGGACAGTGCGTGCTAAATTGCTCTGAGCAGCCCCTACAGGGAAAATGCTCTTAGGAACCTGGCGACACATTTGCCCCTCCTTGGATCTTGGTAAGAAGAAAAAGGAAAAGAAAAATGAAGACGGGAGACTGGCTGCTATGCACATGCACGCTCTAGAGTTGCTGCGATCATGGAAATTCTCCATGGGATTGAACGGGGAAGTCGGAAAGGGGCAGCTGTCCTATTAGACCGTAGAATATAGCTGCTATTTGATCAATTCTTTCACAACAGGACAGGGGTCCCCAACCTTTTTTGGGCTAGTGGATACACTGAGAATATTGAGGAAGTGCTGTGTGTACCAATCAAAAAATTGGTTGTGTGGCACAATACAAAACTAATGAGAATATAGTCACTTCTGCTCCCCTCAGACTTGCCCTGGGAAGTCAGCTATGTCCTGGTGGTCCTGCTTGTGGAAATCACACAATATTTACCCACCCACACCCAATATATACACAATGAGGATGTTGCAGTCTAATAACAACCGGGAGCTTTCCCCAAGACCAGAAGAAAACATACAGGTTGGTCATCTCTCTCTTTCTCCCCCCCCCCCTCTCTCTCTCTCTCACACACACACACACACACACACTGCTGCACACATACAGACCACAAACACACAAATACCTCTCTCTCTCGCTCTTTCTCAGTCACTCACTCATGCGCAAACATATCACACAGACATCTCTCCCTCTTTGGGCTCGTCCATTCCACTTCTCTAAACGCAGTACAGTTCTTCATACATATACAAATATGGTTTTGGTTTTTTACCCTTGCCAAAACTACATTTTGCATTAAACTCGTAGTAAACAAATCTCAGAATCTGCACACACACACACAGAGAGAAACATGTACACGACACAACATTCATTGGGCTGTATAAGAATATAAATCCATGACAAACCCACAACAGCAGTACCAGTAAAACAATACAGGCAAGGCTCAGCACCTCAAGATTCTTGTCCCAATATAGGTTTTTTTTGGCGGGGGGGGGGAGGGCTGAGATGTCCTCAGTCCCATAGAATTGGTGCCTATGACTTCATGTAACAGCCCTGTAAGCACATCAGGATCAATGCTCAATAAACAGATCACCCCTGTGCCCTACAGCCCATTATTTTGATGGTGAAAATTATTGCCCGGCGAAGTAATTCCTCACACTTGAACATTTTCAAACTGCATTGAGCTGGTAGTTTCTAATTTGATGCCAAAGATCCGCATCCCATTAGCCAGTTTCCTTTGCTGGTATGCCAATACGATTTTCAAAAGAGCCTCATTTCCTTCAGAGGGCTGTGTGTGTGTGTGTGTGTGTGTGTGTGTGTGTTATGAACAGCAAGTGGCAAGTCTCCTTGTAGGTACAGGGTGGCTTCAGCAAGCAATCACTTCAAGAATTTTAATTCCAGCACAATCTAATGAAGGCTGGATAACGCAGTTTAAACAGGGCGATGTTATCTCTCTATTCCTCAGTATGGCCATACAGATAAAATTGCCCTCATTTCATCTGAAAACAAGATAAGGAACTCACAGAGACAGAATCTCAATGCAGCAGAGGGGAATGAATATCAACTATCGCTGAAAAAAAGGGACTTTGCAAAGGTCTGGGTTTTCCTGCATTGCTGACGGGCTGGGCAAGGAAAGGAGGAGGAGAAGGCGGAGGAGGAGGGAAAAAGCCAGCCGTTTGCCAATTATCTCATGTTAAAACAATTGGAAAACAATTTGTCTGGGTTTAAAATTTCACTGTCCCCTCTGATGCAGACTTTCCACATGGAGTCCAGCTGAGAATGAGGGCTGCCTCCCCCCCCCCAAAAAAAAACAAGACTGCAGGGCTACCACCCCCCCCACCACCACCACCAAGGCAAAGCACAAATCTGCATGGAACTTGTTCACCTACACGGATTTGTCAGAATATTACTGCTGTAGACTAGAATCAGTAGCACTTCCTTTAAGGCTGGGATGGGGGAGCAGTCGCGACTATTGCATTACACACTGTATATCTGCAGTCAACCTAAAGCTAAAGAAAAGCAATGTCTCTGCACACCACTTAACACAGTGCCATAGAACCCAGCTTCTGTCCCTTTTGCTGCATACTGTTCAATGTGAACAGAAGAAAGCAAGATCAAAATGATGGATCAGGCCAATGATCTGTCTGATCCAGCATCCTGTTCTCATGGTGGCCAATCAGATGCCTGTGGGAAATCCTTAAGCAGGATCCAACCACAAGAGTCCTCTCTCCTACTGTAGTTTCCAGCAACTGGTATTCAGATGCATTGCTGCCTCTGACCCTTGAGGCAGAGAATACCCAGTGTGCCCAGTCTCTCCTACATGAATTTGCCCAACCCTAAAGCCATCCATCACACCCACCCATCTCAGGGTCCTTGTAAACCATTCAAGGGCACCTGGGATTTCAAGGTGGAGTTGGAAGAGGGGCACAGGACTGCAGATTTGTGCCAGGACTAGAACCATATGTACAAACGTAATCAATAACCTATTACTTTATTCTGGATGAGTTCCCAGAGCCACAACCCAAAACCTATTCACTCTCAGAACCACTGCATTCACTTTAGCAGGCCTGCATTAGAGCAACTAGATGGAGGGTTGCCACTTGATCCTCTCTTTGCAAGTCAGGTCTTCAAGTATGGACAGTTCCACACCATACATGTGTATATTCAAGGCACATGACTTCCTTGAAAGAATCATAGGAACTGAAGTTCATCACAAAGCTATCATTTGCAGCACCAATAGCAAACTACAGTTACCAGGATTCTTTGGGGGAAGCCATGTGTGCTGAATGTTCCTCAGATTCTGAAGCAATGCCATTGACCCCCTTCCTACAATGATGGAGGAGTCTCTCTGGGCCTCCGAGGTCAGAATGTGCTACCTGCGGTCAAGGTGTGCTGTGTCTCCTGCCATTTCTGGCTGTGAGTTTCTCTGTGGTACCTGTCAATTGCGCAGGAGGTAGCTTCATGGCTGATGGATGAAGAGTAGGTTTGCCACTCGCCGCCGGGAAGCTCCTTAGTTTGCACCGTAAAGTAGCGCACCGGAGAAGACCCATCGCTCCCAGGAACCCAATGTAGCTGCAAACTTCGGGACGTTACTTCGGACTGGGGGACTTTCAGGTCACTGGGAGGAGCCGGTCGTTCTGGAATGAAATATAAATATTGTTATTCTTAGGAAAAAAATAAGATGGTAGGCAATAAACAGAAGATCCCCAAATGCAGAGACACTGAGCCCAACTTGCTCTTCCATATGTTAACAATATAATAATAATCATCTATAATTTGTACCCCGCCCATCTGGCTGTGTCTCCCCATCCACTCTGGGTGGCTTCCAACAAAGATTAAAAATACATTAAAATGTTGTTGCATCAATGCTAAAAGAGGCAATACGGCATGTTGTACACTGAAAGAAAAATATATGAAAATGATGTATCGGTGGTATCTGACTCCCAGTAAGTTAGCAAAAAATGTACTATACAACGGAAAGGAGCAGATAAGCATACTAGGACTCAATTTCTTGACTTTAAGAAAGCCGACTTCATAAAACTTAGGGAAGTGCTGGGTGAGATCCCATGGACAGTAATACTAAAAGGAAAGGGAGTTCATGATGGCTGGGAGTTTGTTAAGAGGGAGATAGTAAAAGCACAACTTCAGGCAATACCAATGAGACGGAAACATGGAAGGTGCCTAAAGAAGCCAGGGTGGCTATCTAAAGAACTTTTAACTGAGTTAAGATTAAAAAAGGATGTGTACAAAAAATGGAAAAGGGGGGAAACCACCAAAGAGGAATTCAAACAAATAGCCAGCACGTGTAGACACAAAGTCAGAAAAGCTAAAGCACAGAATGAACTCAGGCTTGCTAGAGAGGTTAAAAGCAACAAAAAAGGCTTCTATGGGTATGTTCGTAGCAAAAGGAAGAACAAAGAAACAGTGGGGTCACTCAGAGGAGAAGATGGTGAAATGCAAACAGGGGACACAGAAAGGGCTGAACTCCTCAATGCCTTCTTTGCCTCAGTCTTCTCCGATAAAGAAAACAATGCCCGACCTGAAGAATTTGGAGGAAATGATTCAGCAGAGGAAACACAGCCCAGAATAACTAAGGAGATAGTACAAGAATACTTGGCTAGTTTAGATGTATTCAAGTCTCCAGGGCCAGATGAACTGCATCCAAGAGTATTAAAAGAACTGGCAGATGTGATCTCAGAACCACTGGCAGTCATCTTTGAGAATTCCTGGAGAACAGGCGAAGTCCCGGCAGACTGGAGGAGGGCAAATGTTGTCCCTATTTTCAAAAAGGGGAAAAGAGAGGACCCAAATAATTACCGCCCAGTCAGTCTAACATCAATACCAGGGAAGATTCTGGAGCAGATCATTAAGCAAACAATCTGTGAGCACCTCGAAAGGAATGCTGTGATCACCAATAGTCAGCATGGATTTCTGAAAAATAAGTCATGTCAGACTAACCTGATCTCATTTTTTGACAGAATTACAAGCCTGGTAGATGAAGGGAACGCAGTGGATGTAGTCTACCTTGATTTCAGCAAGGCATTTGACAAGGTGCCCCATGATATTCTTGTAAAGAAGCTGGTAAAATGCGGTCTTGACTATGCTACCACTCAGTGGATTTGTAACTGGCTGACTGACCGGACCCAAAGGGTGCTCATCAATGGTTCCTCTTCATCCTGGAGAAGAGTGACTAGTGGGGTGCCACAGGGTTCTGTCTTGGGCCCGGTCTTATTCAACATCTTTATCAACGACTTGGATGATGGACTCAAGGGCATCCTGATCAAATTTGCAGATGACACCAAACTGGGAGGGGTGGCTAACACCCCAGAAGACAGGATCACACTTCAAAACGACCTTGACAGATTAGAAAACTGGGCCAAAACAAACAAGATGAATTTTAACAGGGAGAAATGTAAAGTATTGCACTTGGGCAAAAAAAACGAGAGGCACAAATACAAGATGGGTGACACCTGGCTTGAGAGCAGTACATGTGAAAAGGATCTAGGATCTAGGAGTCTTGACCACAAACTTAACATGAGCCAACAGTGTGACGCGGCAGCTAAAAAAGCCAATGCAATTCTGGGCTGCATCAATAGGAGTATAGCATCTAGATCAAGGGAAGTTATAGTGCCACTGTATTCTGCTCTGGTCAGACCTCACCTGGAGTACTGTGTCCAGTTCTGGGCACCACAGTTCAAGAAGGACACTGACAAACTAGAACGTGTACAGAGGAGGGCAACCAAAATGGTCAAAGGCCTGGAAACAATGCCTTATGAGTATCGGCTAAGGGAGCTGGGCATGTTTAGCCTGGAGAAGAGGAGGTTAAGGGGGGATATGATAGCCATGTTCAAATATATAAAAGGATGTCTCATAGAGGAGGGAGAAAGGTTGTTTTCTGCTGCTCCAGAGAAGCGGACACGGAGCAATGGATCCAAACTACAAGAAAGAAGATTCCACCTAAACATTAGGAAGAACTTCCTGACAGTAAGAGCTGTTCGACAGTGGAATTTGCTGCCAAGGAGTGTGGTGGAGTCTCCTTCTTTGGAGGTCTTTAAGCAGAGGCTTGACAACCATATGTCAGGAGTGCTCTGATGGTGTTTCCTGCTTGGCAGGGGGTTGGACTCGATGACCCTTGTGGTCTCTTCCAACTCTATGATTCTATGATTCTATGATTCTAAGTACAAATATCTGCTGGAAATGTAAAGAAAAAGAAGGTACCTTTTATCATATGTGGCGGATTTGTATGGTAATGAAAGCTTTGGAGATGATGTATAGCGAAGTGAAAAAAATGTTTAAAACAACCTTTGTTAAATAAAAAACAGAAGCTTTTTTATTAGGAATTAGAGGCACCAACATTCCAAAGGAGCAGAAAATACTTTTTATGTATGGAATAACAGCTACACGGATGCTACTAGCACAGAGGTGGGAAGAAGACAAGAGAGAAATGGCAAACCAAGCTGATGGGACTATGCCAAAATGGCAAAACTGACTGGAAAACTCAGAAACCAAGAGGACAAAAACTTTATAAAAGAATGGGGAAAATTTATAAGTTATTTAGGAGACCACTGTAAGCAGATGGAAACATTGGCAGGATTTTGATTCCACTTGTAGTTTAACAAATACCATGGACATTATGGACTGATATAAAAGTTATATGGAGGAATATGCAGTTGTAAATGTTCAAAATGGGACCCCCATGGAGGGGGTGGAGGGAAGTTGTGAGATTCAGAGGAATCTCTGTATATGGATTTATATTTGGATTTTGATAACCTTGTATTTGCAAAATCAAATAAAAATGATTTTTAAAAAATGCTGAAAGAGGCAATTCTGTTCCCTGTTGAACAGCCCTTGCTTCTCTGGGCCTTGAGGAAAGTGAAAGCAAAAAGGAGGCTTCACAAGGGTCACCAAGGTGAGAGAACACCTGTGGTTTCCACAGGTAGAATCAATGTAAGGCTGAGATGAAATGGTGGTGGAGAACTTTGCCTGAGAAAGCCCATAGCCATGGCTTGAACAGAGGCTGCATGAGACTGAAATTTCCTTATTGAACTCTGCTCCAATTTTCCAGCCTGCCTAGATACTTCCACCCAGGTTCTTGCCCTCTGTTCCAATTCTCCCTCCCTCCCCCAGTCGTCACGGGCGTCATGCTCCAGTCTAGCACTTAGATCCTACACCCTGCCAAGTTCAATGTGTTTTCTGCAAGCGCTGAGGTGATGCCCCAGTTTGCCAAAGGTGACGCAGGTGAGATGGAGAGGAAGGAACAGACGCCCACACTTGCAAAAGGCCAGATTCAGCTAACAGAAAGCCTGGATCAATATAACTTTTCTCCGTACCATGTTCATTCTGTTTTTATACCAATCACAACATTATTCCAGCCCTAACACCATTCCCCCCTCGTGTTCTAAGAATGTGAGCTATTATTTCTTCTTCTGAATATAACATCCCATGCCAGCCTTGGTTCAGTTCAGTTCAGTTTTTGTGTGTTTGACTCATGAAGTTCTATTCTGTTATTTGGGTTATATGGATAAAATTCAACAAAAATATCTTATTAAAAAGGGAAAATCTAAAACACATTCATATTTTTAAAGGGCAGGGTTAAAGCATCCCACCCACTCAAGGAGGCCACAGATAATTTAAAGCCAAAGGCCTGGCAGAAAAGAAATGTTCAAGTAATCAAACAGGGCATTTTTATGAACTCCTCTTTAGGATTATCTGCAACATCCCTTGTTTGTTCCCAGGCAACTCCAAAGAGCAGATTTGCCCAAGACAGCAAGGAGCCACAGCCCTCTGAGTAAACCCTGGGGAGTCAATGCCGTGCTCTTGAACTGCTCCCCTCAGTCCTAGCCAGCATGGCCAATGGTCAGGAACGATGGGAGCAGAGGTGTAGCAAGGTCAGGTGGTACCCGGTGCAGAAAATTTCTTGTCACCCCCCCCCCACATTCAAATTATTAAAAGAAGGAAAAATAAGATACAGTCGCAAGTGTTATTTTCTGGTTTATTTACTGAACATTGTGAGCATAAGCAGCTTTGGCTTAGCGGCCCAGGAGGTCGTCCGCGGTGCCTGCACTCCCCGGAACCCAACCATTGTTGGCGGCCACTGTAGCCTTGGCCTCCATGCACGGGCCGCTGTTTCCTTGGCAGGCTGCCACCACAGCCCAAAAAACCGAACCGCTGCTGGCGGGGGGCTAAGGACGTCAGCCTCGGCAGCATCAGGAAGTCAGCCTTGGCAGCATCAGCTGTTTCCTTGCCTTCGCCCTGCCCGCAGCTGATTGGCCAGCTGGGTTGGGGGTGGGGTGAAGGTCCCAAGGGAAGGAGGGTGGCATGCGGGACCTGGGAAGCCCCACCCACTTCTCGGAGAGGAGTTCCAATAAGTTTATTTTTAAAATGCAGTGGTACCTCTGGTTGCGAACAAGATCTGTTCCGGAGCCCCGTTTGCAACATGAGCAGAATGCAACCCGTGTCTGCGCATCTGTGCGTGCATGGGTCGCGATTCGCTGTTTCTGCGCATAACATCATTTTGAGCATATGCGCATGCGCAAGCGGCGAAACTCAGAAGTAACCCTTTCCGGTACTTCTGGGTTGCCACGGGACACAACCTGAAAAGATTTAACCTGAAGCAAATGTAACAAGAGGTATGACTGTACTTACTTTTTCCCCAGTTTGTCACTCCCCCCCCTTCAGTGGTGGCACCCAGGGCGGACTTCCCCACAGCACCCCCTTCCTACTCCACTGTATAGGAGTCCTGCAGGATCCCTGGAGGGCAGTTCATTCGCTGCCCTGGAAGAGATAGCATTAAGCTGAGGAGATTTGCCTCCCCTAGCAAA
This sequence comes from Podarcis tiliguerta, assembly GCF_965153285.1. Lineage (NCBI taxonomy): Eukaryota > Metazoa > Chordata > Lepidosauria > Squamata > Lacertidae > Podarcis > Podarcis tiliguerta. The sequence goes on along the minus strand of NC_139547.1, from coordinate 51,535,569 downwards.
ATGGACACTTCACACATGGCTGTGTTGCACACACATGCGCCAACATCCCTGCAGCGCCGTGCAGCATTTTAGGGCAAGCCCAATGAGTGAAGCAGGCAGGGACTCTTCTTGAGTCTCTGCACTTAATCACTCTGAAGCGCCAGCGTTAAATAAGCCAGCCTCTCAGAAGCAGCTGGGAAATCTCTGGAGGCAGCAAACGGTTAACCCACTCACATGATGAAGGAGCGCCATACTAGAGCGTTCCCACCCTGCAACCGTCTCTCCAAAGCAGCACCCATTGATTTCAACCGAAAAACTCAATAGAGTGAGGAATAATTGTTTAATTGTTTATCATGGAGCTTATCGATTCTGATTAAAATGTGTGGCATGTAATAAAGCAGGCATTGATCAGCGAAGCCACGGCGGCTCACCTCTAAACAACTCGTTTCATCCCACCCCATTGGCTCCCGATTCCACAAAGAGGGACTTGCAGCAGCTCAGGAACCTCCAGCCACTTCCCACAAAGAAGAGTTTGTCTCCCGAGTTCCTCTCTTGCCCTGCCTCCCTGGGAACGTTTGCTTTATGGCTCAACACCTCTCAGCAGCCCTCTATCAGCAGACGATGCCAGAAGAATAGAAAGCCATCAGCTTCAGAGAGTCCTCCGCACTGATGGCGGGAGCCTTACAGGGCGATACAAAGGTTGGCACTTAAGTGCTCAGGGTTATTCTTTTGGAGGAAGCAAATGTTTGCAGGTCCCCCAGGGGGGTTGGATTCTCTCTTCTCATGTGTGTACCTTAAAGCAGGGAGCAGGGCTGCATCTTGCATTCTCTCTCTCTCCTTCCCTCATGAAATTTATATACTCTTTGATGGTAGGAAAAAAAACCCTCAAAGCGGTTTGCAAACATGATAAAACAATAAAATTTATCGCTATAAAAATTGCAACTGACCACAGTTTAAAACATACAGAAAGTTTAAACCATGATAGAACAGACTAAAATAAATTAAAATGCATGCAAACTTTCTAAACTTCTGGGTAAGGGAAAGGTAAAGGGACCCCTGACCATTAGGTCCAATCGTGATTGACTCTGGGGTTGCGGCGCTCATCTTGCTTTACTGGCCAAGGGAGCCGGCATACAGATTCCAGGTCATGTGGCCAGCATGACTAAGCCACTACTGGCGTACCAGAGCAGCGCATGGTAACGCCGTTTACCTTCCTGCTGGAGCGGTACCTATTTATCTACTTGCACTTTTGATGTGCTTTCGAACTGCTAGGTTGGCAGGAGCAGGGACCGAGCAACGGGAGCTCACCCTGTTGCGGGAATTCGAACCGCCGACCTTCTGATCAACAAGTCCTAGGTTCTGTGGTTTAACCCACAGCGCCAGCCGCGTCCCTTAAACTTCTGGGTAGGCTTGTCTAAAAAAAGAATTCCATGAAGGCACCTGTCTGATATCAATCGGCAGGGAGTTCCAAAGTGCTGGTGCTGCCATACTAAATAATCTAGTTCTTTGAAATAATGTGGGGGTATTATGTGGCACCTGTAAAAGTGCCAACTCCACTGATCAAAGAAGTTGAGTGGGCACAGGTGGGGAAAGGTGATATTGTAGGTAAACGGGCCCAGGTTGTTAAGGACTTTATATGCATATAATTTGGACCAGAAGCAATTAAGCAACCAGAGCAGATCTCTGAGCCCGGGTGTTATATGCTGATAATGCCTCACTCCCGTCAGCAATCGTGCTGCAGCATCCTGCACTCATTGTAACTTCCAGATCAAGCAAAGCAAAAGTTCCAGTCCTTTTCTTTGTAATGATTTCAAAAACCTCCCACACTGCCCCATAAGCTCCAAAGCTGCTAGTAGGAAATGGTACCAGCCCACAGGAGTTTAGACAATCCCAGGAACAATTATTTCTGGCAGGTGAGGCCAACAATAACCCCCCACCAAGCAGAGAGTCCATGAAAGGGACTGAAGCTGGGAGATCCTGAATGCCAAGTGTATCCTCAGCTCATGATCTGCAGTCCCCCTTCAGTGTTGTTTTTTTAAGGGCACAAAGTCTTTCTATTGTCCCTCCTTCAAACAGGGCGAGAAAAAGTGATTTCTTGTTAGCAGCAGGGATTGCCATGCAGAATCTCGCAGCTCCACTCCGGGCAGGCTGCATCGAAAGCCTAAAGGGCATCTCTGTAACACTGAAATCCATAGGATTATAGAAATCCAGGGCTGCTTTGGTCTTAACAAGTGCACTGGGCTATAAGGAGCTCAGGACATGCTTTGTATTTCTACATAACCGATTGACACATAGGTTCCTAAAGGAGCTTAAAGGATTACAGAGGTGCCCAATTCCCAGTCCAATGTGAATGAAATTTAAATTTCGGAGTGTCCAACTCCCAAGTGCTCCACCCCAATTTTAGGATGGAAAAAGTGAGGTGCTGATCATAGGGTTGTCGTCAGAAACACCAACCCCACGTCCAGTTTCTCATTCTCTCCCCACAAGGGGAAAACAGGGCAGGGCGTGGTCACATCACACGCACAGCCCAGCCCCAGCAGCACCCAGGAATATGGAACAGGGGAGGGGAAATAAACGCTTTTATGTTGTCATCACCTTACAAAACATGACAGAGAGAAGAAAAAGGGACTGGATGCAGAGCTGCCATTTTGCGTGGAAGGACTGTGACCCACATCCTTTCCAGTTTTGCTCAAACGTGACAGTAAAACAAGAGCCACACCACACGGTATGGAAAGATGCTGGTTTATCCTGCAAACCTGTTTCCGAGATCCTCCGTCAACTGTGCCTCCCTGGCTCATTCCTCATCTCATGCCTTTAGATATTAGACCATTTGCCATTCTAATGAAAGACCAGCTCCATCAGACCTACTCTCCCCTCAGCTGTCACCTGGCAGAACCTATTCCACCCAGCTGCCTCCGCGGGAGAGAAGAGAAGCAGGGCTCATTCATCAGCCTTGCTTTCTCAGGCACCCCCTGCCCCTGAACTGTTTCTGTGCCACCTGGTCATTACAAGTGCTACTATTAAAGTAGTGGTGCCTGAGTTTGCTTTCTTCCTCTCCCCTCCCTGTCCCTTTCCCCTTGCATGTTGCGTTTTGTTTAAGATGGTAAGCCTGTGGGCAGGGCTGTCTTGTTTTAATTTATTGCAAGTAAGCTACTGGGAGCCCTTTTAGCTGAAAAGTGGGGCACAAATGCTTCTATATGGACACTGCTGGGGAGGTGCGAAGTAAAAACTTACGAGTTTTATTTCCAAGTACCCTCCCTGCACTTAAATGCATAGCTGTACAGCAAACCTCGAGCGTAGTTGCCCCCTAATTTTAGTACATGCACGGTCAATTTGTGTTTTTACGCCATCCAGTTCTTAGGAACCTAACTACTTTTCTCTCTGATTGCTCAGCAGGGTGTGATGTAGGCAGGACACGAGGCCATACATTAGGGGGGAAGGCTGTATTTTATACAGCGGCTCTTGTATTCAGAGAACCCTAAGTGCTTAACAGTAATGGGGCCCATTGTTATTGCTACAAGAGAGAAGGAAATTATGTGATGCAGCTATTAGGCACACAGCAGTGTCTCTCGCATAGTTTTGTTAAATTAGCTTTATCTTGGACAGGGAAGGAGAGCGGGGAAAGATGCTTTCCAGAACAAGAGTACTCTCCTTTCTATTCTATGGAAGAGTGTCTGTTTGGGGAAGGGGGGGGGGGAGGAAAGGGATGATCACATGGATAGGCTTAAAGAGAACGGGATACTGCTCATTCAGAGATGCTTGACAGATGCAGATGGTTGTAAATGCCCGAAATTTCAGGGCATTTCACCAGGATCGCACAGGGCTTGGAGGTTGCAGCAGATGTGGCAGCAGACGTGGTTAGGAACTGGTGGGCCATCGGACTTAATTGGTGCTATATATGATTTGAAGTACGTACCCCTCCCAGCCCCTCCATTTGGCGTGTTATAGTCCTATGTGCTGTCAATATTGCCTGCAAGGGGGGCTTGATCCCCATCTGCTCACTGATTGTTTGCAAACAAATGGTATTATTACAAAAGGCGCCGTATATCTCCAGCATGGCCTACTTGCAAATAAGCTGACCCTCTAAAAGGCAAACCTCCAAGGTGGAGTGCATGGAATAGGTTGAGCCACAGAGGTCCAGGTCACTTCCTGGAACCTCTTGACCCTTCTATCCCAGATTGATCAGTGAGATCACCTGCAGGAACATCAATGGTTGTTCCCTGAGTTGGTGAGGATCATTGGACAACAACAGGAAACAGAGTGTCATGACTGCACCCCCCCCCCCCCCCGCTGCTGCTGCTGCCATTACCTCTCTTTTCCGTGGTGATGACTGTGGCTTCCAGAGGCTCCCCCCAGCCCTGCCGGGTCTTGGCAGACGCTCGGAAGATGTATGCTGACTCAGGGAGGAGATCTGTCGCCACAAACTGCCTGACGGTGGAGCCAACTTCAACGGTGGTGAACTTGTTTGGGCTGCTGGTTGCCAGACGGTAGGCGATTTGATAGCCTGAACGCAGAACAATGACAAGAAGAACATGGAGAGGTTAGTTTCCCCAGTCTTTCAGTAGAGGGAAAGAGCCAAGACTATTAGTACATCCTAATTACTTATTTATTTGAATGCAAAACAATGGAATTTGCTTCTTTTAGTGTTTACCAGCTGAGCTTTAGAACACACACGCCCTCCTCCAACCGCCCGCCCAATGCAGTGTATTATCTGGGAAATTACTGGCTTGGTGATGAATGGAAAAGCCCTTCTGAGTGATAATCCACCATGAAATTTGTTTCACATTTCATTCTTTAAAAGAGCGAGATACGAGAACAGTTTCATCTTCCTCGAGCATATTGATGCGCTGTGAAAATGCCACCAATACCAAACAAAAGTAGACACATACACACACAGAGCGGATTTTGACAAGGCAAGGATGCTTGAGGAAATATATCAGCCTCTCTTTACCTCAAACCCCCAGAGAAGGGACTGAGCAGGGGATCTCAGCAGCCCTTCAAATAACAGGTGCCTAGGCAAGAGGCCCTAAACACAGACAAGATTCTGGTGCCCAATGTAAGTTTCAGAGTTCTTTCAGTAGAAAGACCCACAGTTCTCATCACACAATTTGAGGGACAATCAAGCAAACTGGCTGAAGCAGGCAGTGGTGTGTGTATGGGGGGTATTTTATTTGCTTGCTCAGCACTCAAGCTTTCTTCCACCATGGTGATGAAGGCAGTGCATATAAAGATCCCAGGGGATCTTCCAATCACCTACCAGACCCAGACTGGCTTAATATTGGGGGTAGAGCGGGCTGCATTATACACCAATGAGAGGATGCCCAGGGGCATGAGAGAATAGCTGGAGACAGGTGAGGGGTAAGAAATTACCCGGCCTCTGTAGAAGCCTTTCCAATAGTTCTCACTGGACTTAATACCTTGAGAGTCCTGTGTCCTGTTCTGGACTCTCCAGTTTAAGGAGGACATTGAGAAGCTGGGATGTATGCAGAGGAGGGCAACCAAGATGGTCAATGGTCAGGAAACTAAGCCTTAGGAGGAATAGTTGAAGGAGCTATGTTTAGTCTGGATAAAAGGAGACTGGGAGGACCCTGTCACATGGGAGATGGAGCAAGCTGGAGGTTTTTAAACAGAGGTTGGATGTCCATCTGTCAGGGATTCTATAGCTGTGGTTCCTACCTTGTGGGAGGGTTGGACTCAATGACCCTTGGAGTCCCTTCCACCTCTACAATCCTACTATTCTATGAGTCCAAGTATCTGCATCAGCATAGCATCCAACAACACCTCATGGGCTACTAGTTGGAGGATGCACCAACTGCTCAAGCTCATTCTGCAAACACCTGCCAACATGCCAGCCTCGCTTTCTTCTGCAGCTCATGACAAACCCAGTCCAGCTGTTGAGCTCCAAAATCAATTTCTATCTGGGATGGCAGGGATGGTTTTGCTCATAGCAAGAGCAGTTAAATGCTCCATCAAGTTACATGGTGGGGAGCATGGAGAACGGCAGCCAAATAAACCCCAAACAGAAGCAGCTGGTCTTGACTGTGACAGACATCTGCTAGCCCTCTGACTGTCCTTTGAACTCCAGAGTTCTGCAGAAACATGAAACTGATACCCATCCCCTCCGTGGAACTTGATATCTCTGCTGCAGTGTGGAGATTCGCCAAATTTCAATTGCGATGAAAGAAAGGGAAAGTGGAAGCAAGAGAGCATCCTTCATGGATGGAGAACAGCAGAAGGATGCTGGTGAAAGGAAAGGCTGGATGGACAGCATGCATCTCCTGCTGAAGAGTAGCATCGATGACTGAGGCAAGGCGAGAGGTAATAAAAGAGGATTTGGAATGTACTTTGTAGAGCCAATTTCATCCATACTATGTATTCTCATGCAGGCTTTGTAGCTTAATTGGGATACAGATGGTGGTAATTGTGTGCAGTGGGGCTAGTGATGCTTTTGCAGATATCCAGTCCTCTCCCTATATGTCATTGTCTTTCCCCACCACCACCCTGGAGGAAAGAGGATAATTTGTGGCAGCTGAATGAGAAAATGGATGCTTCTTTTGTTTCCCCAGTCAAAGTGTCATTGTGAGTCACGTCTCATATACTTTGCTGCTTCAGAGGCGCCAGAGGAGAAGACCATGTTTCATTGATACTCAAATTGCAGCAGACAAGAGTTGAGAGCAAGCCCAGTGGCTGAGGCCCATTTTGGAACTAGGAAATGCACAGATGAGAGATTAGAAGAGCAATATAGATTTTCAAACTTGGCTCTGTAAAATCAAGGACCGAAAGTGGGTTGTTGCTTTGCCAGAGCACCTGAACCACGCGTGGGAGCCAGGAAGGGTTACGAGGCGAGAACAACCAGAACCAAAACAGAGATGGGTATATGGTTCATTTTCGAACATGCATAAACAACTCTGCCCTTAATGGCCAAAAACAAATTATTATGAAAAGATCAAAAGCCCCAACATAGCTCTCATAGAATAAAAAACTTTAAAAACTAAAAAACCCTTAAGAAAAGTGAAAATGTTTCTAATGTTGCCCTTATATTGTTACACGTCACCCCAATCTCTGAGTGGCTTAGAGACTCCAGGGGCTCCAAGTGTTTTTCCCAGAGTTTGGTTTCCTTGGAACGAAGGTCAATGAAGACTGTGGCGTCTTTAGGATATATGGTTTTATTTATGCATATATGCAACCTGAGCATAGGATGCAGGGGCCCACAGCATTAACGGTGAAACAGATTTTTGCTTCCCCATTAGGATTGCCTCTTCTCCAGCTTCTAGCATCACTCTACGTACGACAGACACACAACTCTGGCTATTGTTCTTTTAACAAGAATCATGTGGCATCCAGACAGGTGAGGAGAGTGGAGGGAAATGTCTAACCCCCACTTTCCTGGAGAGCAGCATCACTTAGTTGTAGCTCTTGCAACCTAGCTCATTCTTTGCGATACAGATGAGGGCCCTCAACTGGCCAGGCAAAGTCATCATCTTAACTGGTTTGGCAGGTTCTGCAGCCTCCTCTACTAGATTCTAGCCTTTACTGGATACAGAATCACAGGCCTGGAAGGGATGCAAAGATATCATCCAGACTGACCTTCCCCAAACTCATAATCATATATAGCTTTTGTTTAAATTGCTGCTATTTATTTATATAATTCCTGCCCCACCTTTTAGGCCAAGACCAAGCAAACACTAATGTTCAGAACAGGGACTAAACTGGAATGAGCAACTGACACCCACCCACCCAATCTATAAGAAAGGGATAAGCGCCAATTTTAAACAAATGCACATTTATTGCACAAGTAACTTAGATCCTGCCCAAACCTCTTCTGAAACCTGGATATTTTCTTGCTTCAGCATGACTTGTATTTAAAAATACCAGCTCTACATTCTATGTAAGAAATTGGCAGTTGACCTAGAGAAGAGCGAAAGGATTCATCCCATTCTTTGATCTGTTTGGAATCTGCAACATGTTAACAGGAACATTAGATGAACATTGTACCAGCTGGGTGCTGCTAGGCATTCACATTAAAAAGAGTCAATCTTCAGAGATCATTAACTACGCTCAGCTCGTATAGCAACCAGAAAGAGAGAGAGAGAGAGAGACTCAATTTTGAATCTATTTAGTTTTACCCTTTGCAAATGTTATGTAGTCTGCCCAGGTATGTGTATCTCACAAGGCACAATGTGAAATCTAGGCCCAATTTAACAAATGCTACAGCACTTTATTTAACTATTTTTAAAGCTTTGGAAAAGAGATCACACCAAGGGAGGTGCCAAAGGGGTGTGCTCTGACCTTTTCCAGTTTCTGTACACATGCAGAAAGCAGAACGAAAAGGCGCAGCAAGATTCAGATGGGATAAAATAGGCTGGAGGAAGCAAGGGTCGGGGCGAGAAAGACACTGTCATGTGTAGGAAGCCGCGAGGAGTGCAAATGTTGGAGAAGAAATTAAAGTAAGCACTGAATCAAAACAAAAGCCTTAAGGGGAAACACAAAACATTACGAGGAAACCAACCCCAGTCCATAAAGTTATTAGAGTAAGTACACATGCTATCAAGAGCAAACTGTTTCGATCTGTTTCATTTCTTGCTCTGTTCCCCTTCAACTATAATGTCAAGTCAAGCATGTACAGGATTGATACAAGGGCATATTCAGCTATTAGTGCATTCAAACACTCGCTCAGCTGGTTGATTATAAGCATCTGCTTGGATTCTCTCAGCAAACGGCACCATCCATGCCCTCTACATGCATGGCTCTGTGTGTAAGGGACAGGGATTCCTACTGGGATCCACTTGAGATTCTTTCCCACTGTTGTCACCAGTCAATGGAAGACGTCCCTGATCTCACGTAAAAGGATTCAGTGTGTGGCCAAGTTCTATGTTCTCCGCAGGCCAAACTCACAATATTGTCGCGCGCCACTCCAAACTCCGAGTGGCAAAAGACTTCAGGGGTGCCTGCCCTTTCCCAGGGTTCATTTTCCTTGAAATGAAAGTCAATGGAGGCTATGGTATCTTTAGGATACAGTGATTAAGTACTTAATTCGTTCCGGAGGTCCGTACTTAACCTGAAACTGTTCTTAACCTGAAGCACCACTTTAGCTAATGGGGCCTGCTGATGCCACTGCGCTGCCGGAGCACGATTTCTGTTCTCATCCTGAAGCAAAGTTCTTAACCCAAGGTAATATTTCTGGGTTAGTGGAGTCTGTAACCTGAAGCGTATGTGTCAGGGGTTCAGGAGCAGAGTCACAGGAGAGGGAGGAAACGGAGAGCGAGGGGGAGGAGTCTGAAGGAAATGTCAGCGACGACAGTAGTCCGAGGTCTCTGAGTCTCTCCAGTGACTCGGAGGATTCACAGAAAGGGGCCCCCATGGTCAGGGCAAGGGGAGTGCCCAGGGGGACACCTCGGGAAGAAGGGGCCAGAGGAGACTCAGAGAGTAGCAGTTGGAAATCAGGGCCCGCGTCCCCCCCAGAGGGCAGTAGGGGGGAGGAGTCCCAGGCATCGGGATCAGGTGGAGCGCTGCCAGCGGGAGAACATGAGGCAGGATTGACCACACCTCCGTCGGGGAGTGAGGAAACGGTCATCAGGAAAGTTAAACGCGCGCGCGCGCCAAGTTCAAATGTACAGGAGGGAGGCACAGTGGGCAGCCCGGGAAGAGAGCCAGGTCCTAAAGCCCGCAGAAGAGAGCGGGAGGAGTCAGGGGGGTCGTCATCGTCAGCCTCAGAGGAATCCAGGGAGACAGGGACCCCGGAGGGCAACAGGACCCAGAGGAGAAAGAAGAGGTGGAGTAAAGCTAGAGTCTTAAACTGGTGTACAGGGGGCGGGGACTCAGAGGGAGCTTCGCCGGTCTAAAGTTTAGACGTAGGGATGGAGCGCTGCGGCGTGGAAATGGAAACTGTACTTCAATAAAGACTTTTGTACATAAATACCAGCCAGCGTTGGTCCTCTGTGAGCTGGGACCAGGAGCCAGCCCTGACAGTAAGCTCCCTCCCCTGAGAAGATTTTCCACCAAGAACCTCGCAACGTGAGTCGACGTAGCGAGGGGAGAGAAGTGGTGCTTTGCGAGCTCACAAGAATCAGACAAGATGACTACAGAACAGGAATGGACAGACCTGCGAAATGCTGTGGTTCAACTCAACGCAGAGGTGCGTGCCTCCAGAAAAAGGGAAGAAGAAATGGATACAGTCTGCAAGGATCTCCAAGCCAGGTTGGACATGCTTACTAGACAAGGGCAAACGGGAGCCAGACCAGAGGGCATAGGGCTGGGGAAAAGGGGGGGCAGCCTGGTATCGCATTTCGACGGGAGTTTACCACAGTACCCTAATTTCCGAGCAGACTTGCTCTTTGCGCTGAATCTGCTGGAAAAGGACTTTAGAGATGAAAGAGAAAAAGTGGGGTTTATCCTATCCCATTTGCATGGGGAAGCCAAAGCGTGGCTGAGAAATTTATGGAGAGATAATGATCCGGCGCTCCAAGACGCGGATGCGTTCATTAAAGCGATGGATGCATGTTTTTTATCAAAGATAGACGTCGATATTGCCAGAAGAGACATACATGGTCTCAAACAAGGCAAAGCCAGTGTAAGGCAGTATCATGCCCGCTTTTTTGCATTAGTCCACGCGCTGGGGTGGGAGAAGAATTCTGCTCCAGTCAGAGACCTTTTCTGGGAAGGATTGAATGCAAATGTGAAAGATGAGATTGCAAGAGGAGAGAGACCTAAGACCACTCAGCAAGTGGTTCAGAGGGCGCTGGAAATCGGCGTGCGTTTGGAAGAACGTCCATGGAACAGAGATGAAGGGCGTTGGGGACGCACACCAGCGAAAGCACCTCCCCTTTTTCCCAGAGATGCAGCGCGTGCGCAATCCACACCCCCCCAAGGAGGGGGGGAAGAACCGATGGAGCTAGGAGGTGCCAGGGCTCAGTCAGCTACCAGAGCCCTAACACCGGGAGCAGTCAAAACGAAGCCTCCTAGAGGGAACAGGAAGTGCTACATCTGCGACAGTGCTCAACACATGGCGAAAGAGTGTCCCCAGAGGCTCCACAAGCACACTGCAGCCTCGGCAACAGTCAAAGAAGCAACTCGACTGGGAACACAGCAACAGTTAAACGACAGAGTCTGGCTGGAGGAAGAGGCACTGGGGTCCAGTCAGACAAGTCCATGAAGCAATCCCCAGCACTTTTGCAGCCCACAGACCCCCTCCCACCCAAACCAGTGGTGCAGCTTACAGCGTCTCTCCAACTGCCCAGCGGCAGCACTCTGGAAGTGCCGATCACTATTGACTCCGGCAGCAACGCCGACTTTATAGGACTGGATTTTATTCAGCAGCACAATATACCACTGCTACCAGCCACGCTGCCCCTGAAGGTTGTCACGGTGGATGGCAGAGACTTGTTAGGGGGGCAGGTGGTGCAACAAACGCAGCCAATGGTGATGCGGATTGGAAATCACCAAGAGGTCATCAGTTTCAACGTCACCAAACTGTCGGACACGCCGGTGGTCTTGGGCATGAGTTGGCTGCACAGGCACAGTCCAGCATTGGCGTGGTACCAACGCCAACTGACCTTCGGTTCCTCCTATTGCGCGGAACATTGCATTCTTCCTAGCCCGGAAGAAGGAGGGGAAGACACGCAGCTACAATTAAGCACGCTGCAAGCAGTGCCACACAAGTACGCAGCGTTTTTGGAGGTTTTCTGCGAGAAGGAAGCAGACAAGCTGCCTCCCCACAGGCCCTATGACTGCCAGATTGACCTCCTGCCAGGGGCGACGCTGCCAGCCGGGAAACTGTATTCCATGTCTGAAGACGAGCTACAGGAGCTCAAGGAGTTCATAGACCTCAACTTAAAGCGCGGTTTCATCCGGGAGTCGAAAGCAGCGGGGGGCAGTCCTGTATTCTTTGTGAAGAAAAAGGACACGCCCCAAAAGAGGCTTGTAGTGGATTTCAGGCTCTTAAATTCAAAGACCAAGCCCACAGCCTTTCCAATGCCCAAAATAGATGACCTGCTTGCTACGGTGAGGAAAGGACGCGTTTTTACAAAGTTGGATCTGCGAGGGGCGTACAACCTGATTCGCATACGGGAGGGGGACGAGTGGAAGACTGCCATGTTCACGCCCCTGGGCACATATGAATACAGAGTTATGCCCTTCGGTTTACAAAATGGCGCCCACTGTTTTCAAGCCTTCATGCATCACGTCCTGGCGGGTCTCCTCTACAAGAAATGCGTCTGCTTCTTGGACGACATCCTGATATTCTCAGAATCTGAGGAGACCCACGAGGGGGACGTCAAGGAGGTTCTGCAGCGACTGCAGGAGCATCGGCTATACGCCAAGCTGGAGAAGTGCCAGTTCGACAGGAAGGAGGTGGATTTCCTGGGCTACAAGCTGTCGGACAAGGGGCTCGCCATGGACAGCGCCAAGGTTCGCGCAGTGTTGGATTGGAAGAGCCCGCGAAATCGGAAGGAGGTCCAGCGGTTTGTGGGGTTTGCCAACTTTTACCGCAAGTTCATCAAGGGGTTCGCGATGCAGACAGCGGCCATTACCGACACGCTCAGCTCCAAGAAGAAGAAGTTCATCTGGACGGAGCAGGCGGAGCAGTCCTTCCAGAACCTTAAGCGTCTCTTCTCGTCCGAGCAGCAACTACTGCATGTGAATCCCAGCAAACCGCTGAGAGTTGAGACGGACGCCTCAGACAGAGCCGTGGGCGCCGTACTGTTGCAGGAGGACCCGCATGGGGACTGGAGACCGTGTGCCTTCTACTCTAGGAAGCTCAGCAAGTCAGAGCAGAACTACACCATCTGGGACAGGGAGTTGCTGGCCATTCATGCAGCATTCAAGGCGTGGCGGCACTTCCTCATCGGGGCCAAACACACAGTGCAGGTTCGCACGGATCATAAGAACCTGGAGTACTGGCGCACGGCAAGGTTCCTGAACCAGCGGCACATCAGATGGGCGGAGTTCTTTGCGGATTTCGACTTCAGGATAGAATACATCCCAGGCGACAACAACATCATGGCAGATGCACTGTCCAGAAAGCCGCAATACCTCGAAGAAGCGGCGCCAGCAGCGGCCAAGCACATTTTCGCCCAGAAAGCGTGGGCGTGCGCTTCCGCAACCGTGGACCTGGAGGCGGTCCGTCGAGCACTGCAGGAGGACTCCTTCGCACTAGCCAAGATGGAGGACGTGCGCAAGGGCACGGCGAAAGACGACGAGTTCCAAATACGGGACGGATTGCTAATCCGCAGAGGAGCACTCTATGTACCGGGAGACGAACTCCGTGCGAAAGTACTGCAGCAGTTGCACGACGCGCCAACCGCCGGGCACTTCGGCAAGGAGAAGACGGCAGAACTCGTTGCCAGAGATTTCTGGTGGCCCAAGATGAGAGGGGAAGTCGCGGAGTACGTCTCGAGGTGCGACACCTGCCAAAGGGCCAAGTCAGTGCACAAACCTCCGGCAGGACTGCTCGAACCACTACAGACCCCGAGCGAACCGTGGGAGAGGGTGGCCCTGGACTTTGTCACGGATTTACCCAGCTCAAGGGGCAAAACGGCAGTGCTAGTGGTGGTGGACATGTTCACTAAAATGGCCCACTTCATTCCGTGCGCGAAGGTGGCCACGGCAGAACAGACCGCCAAACTGTTCATAGACCACGTCTTCAGGGTGCACGGACTGCCACGGTCTATCTTGTCCGACAGGGGGCGCCAGTTCATTTCGAGCTTCTGGCAGAAGCTGATGGGTTTCCTGAACGTCAAGATCAACCTAGCGTCGGCGAGACACCCGCAGACCAACGGGCAAGCGGAGCGCGTCAACGCCATCATGCAGCAGTACCTGAGATGCTATGCAAATCAACAGCCGACGACATGGGTGGACTACCTGCCGCTCGCTGAGTTCGCTTACAACAACACGAAGCACGTGTCCACAGGGGTGACGCCGTTCTTCGCCAACAACGGGAGGCATCCCAGAACCTTCCCGGGATTAGAGAGACTGGGGGAGGGGGAGCCACAGGCAGCGGAAGTCTTGGCGGCGGAATTGCAGGAAGTTCACGAGCAGCTTGGGAGGCAGTTAGAGCTTGCAAAGCACGCATACAAACTGCAAGCTGACAAGCACAGGAGGGTTGGGGAAGACATACAGGTGGGAGACTGGGTGTGGTTAGCGGCCCACGCAGTGCCGACCAGGTCCTTAGCTAAGAAGAAACTCGGACATAAACAGCTAGGACCTTACCTAGTTGAGGCACAGATCAATCCGGTGGCCTTCCGGTTGACACTTCCGGAGGGATCCAGAATGCACCCAGTATTCCATAGGTCGGTGCTCACGCCCTACAAAGCACCTCACCGATTTCAGGCGCAGAGCACAGCACCAGACCAGTATAGGGAGATCCCCCCAAGGAGGGAGTCGCCAAGAAGGAAACCCATCAACCAGGTCACAGAGATTTTGGACTCGAGATGGGGGGAAGAGGGAGTAGAATATTTTCTCGCAAGGGAGGGTACCCCGGCCAGCGCCAACAGTTGGGTGCCGGACTATGCCCTGGACGAGCCTCTCCTCAAAGAGGAGTTTCATGCCTTGTTCCCACACAGGCCCATGCCAGCCGAGTATTTCGACGACTGGCTTTTCACACCCACGCTTTCTACCAGCACGTTCCAGGGATTCACCTCGGACGAAGAACCAGCATTAGAAACACGTTCACCAGAGGGCTCGCCCTCGGGGTTTGCCTCAGACCGCTCATTTTGGTGGGACAATCGAGGAGCGGAGAGGTGGCTGAGGGGCCCTTGGCAGGCAACGGACCCAGAGGGGAACGAGGGTGAGAGGGACATGGACGTGATGGGGGAGGACGTTGGGTTCGAGCATGGCGGCACGGAGATGGAAGCAGAGGAGAACGAGGTCGGCGAAGACACGGAGGACGAGCCGGATTTATCTAACTGGATGCACGCCACGGGGGACGAACTGTATCCACCATTCACCCCCACAACGACGGAGCGCCCAGCACCCCAGCAGGAGGAAGGGGAGGGGGGAAGGGGGGGCTTCGAGGGGGGGATGGATGTCAGGGGTTCAGGAGCAGAGTCACAGGAGAGGGAGGAAACGGAGAGCGAGGGGGAGGAGTCTGAAGGAAATGTCAGCGACGACAGTAGTCCGAGGTCTCTGAGTCTCTCCAGTGACTCGGAGGATTCACAGAAAGGGGCCCCCATGGTCAGGGCAAGGGGAGTGCCCAGGGGGACACCTCGGGAAGAAGGGGCCAGAGGAGACTCAGAGAGTAGCAGTTGGAAATCAGGGCCCGCGTCCCCCCCAGAGGGCAGTAGGGGGGAGGAGTCCCAGGCATCGGGATCAGGTGGAGCGCTGCCAGCGGGAGAACATGAGGCAGGATTGACCACACCTCCGTCGGGGAGTGAGGAAACGGTCATCAGGAAAGTTAAACGCGCGCGCGCGCCAAGTTCAAATGTACAGGAGGGAGGCACAGTGGGCAGCCCGGGAAGAGAGCCAGGTCCTAAAGCCCGCAGAAGAGAGCGGGAGGAGTCAGGGGGGTCGTCATCGTCAGCCTCAGAGGAATCCAGGGAGACAGGGACCCCGGAGGGCAACAGGACCCAGAGGAGAAAGAAGAGGTGGAGTAAAGCTAGAGTCTTAAACTGGTGTACAGGGGGCGGGGACTCAGAGGGAGCTTCGCCGGTCTAAAGTTTAGACGTAGGGATGGAGCGCTGCGGCGTGGAAATGGAAACTGTACTTCAATAAAGACTTTTGTACATAAATACCAGCCAGCGTTGGTCCTCTGTGAGCTGGGACCAGGAGCCAGCCCTGACAGTATGTAACCTGAAACATATGTAACCCGAGGTACCACTGTATATGGTTTTGTTTACACATACACACAACCTGAGCACAGGATGGAGGGGGCTCACAGCATTAAAAACCAAACATATTTGCCTTTCCAGGGATGCTCCAAGTCACCACTTTCGGCTCAGCACAGAGCAAGCATATTTCTGTTTCTCCAGCCACCAGAATCAGCCAAAACTCTCCCTTGGCTTATTATTCTCCATCCTAGGATGACATGGCATCCAGCCAGGTGAGCTGGGAAAAGGCCCACCCATTTATCTCTATAGCAACAGAGCAACCTCTTTGGACATGAAAATGGCAGTACTTAACTGGCCAGCCAAGTGAGAGCTGAGACCATAAAGAAGGCTGATCGCCGAAGAATTGACGCTTTTGAATTATGGTGCTGGAGGAAACTCTTGAGAGTCCCATGGACTGCAAGAAGATCAAATGCATCCATTCTTAAGGAAATCAGCCCTGAGAGCTCACTGGAAGGACAGATCGTGAAGCTGAGGCTCCAATACTTTGGCCACCTCATGAGAAGAGAAGACTCACTGGAAAAGACCCTGATGTTGGGAAAGATGGAGGGCACAAGGAGAAGGGGATGACAGAGGACGAGATGGTTAGACAGTGTTCTCGAAGCTACAAACATGAATCTGACCAAACTGCAGGTGGCAGTGGAAGACAGGAGTGCCTGGCGTGCTCTGGTCCAGGGGGTCACGAAGAGTCGGACATGACTGAACGACTAAACAACAACAACAACTGGCCAGCCAAGGTTAGCAAAGAATTGGTTTGGCTGGTTCACCAGGTTTGCTCTGATTTGGCCGGTTCATCAAATTTGCTCTTAGGCATTCTTTCCCTGCTCCCAAAATTGTAAAAACATAACAGCCACCACTGTCCTCTTCCTTCCCCTGCTCACCTCCAGAGCATGGAAGGGTAAATGTGGCAACAGGAGGAGATTGGGGCAGGGAGAGAAGTGAGCTGGAATTCTGGATGCTGCCCATATGAATCAGCAGAACTGGAAGTATCTAAATTCTTGCATAAGTATTTCTAGGCCTTTCCTTGCCAGGCAGTTTTTCATCATTATCATTTATTTCCCCAAACATTAGAGTCTTTCTATGCCTTGAAAAAGTATTGCTGTTGCAGCCTCATAACACATCCAGGCTCCATTCTATGCTGAGTCTATTCCTCTATTTTTTTACTGTGATGTTCTTTACTACGTTCAGCAATCTTTTGAATTCTGTTTTATACTGAGTTTCTACTCCTCATGTCTTAATGGCCTTTAAAATGCTTGCTGCATTTATTGCTACGTTGCTTCTGTAGCCCCAGGGCATACATTAATTTCTCTTTGAACACTTTCCATTTACCTCTATCGATTTCTCTCATTTGATTTCACCCAAGCAGTTTCCCTAGTCTTTGCTTCTTTTTTGTTGCAGAATTTTCCCATGGAATGATCTCACTTCTGCATTATTGCCATGTCTGGAGACTGCTTCGCACAACCATTGTTTTGAGCTGATTTTTCAATCCATGCTCTGCTCCAAGTACAGACTTCACATTTATGTAGTACTAGGGGCTGCCCCCCCCCGCTCCTGTTGCTTGCCTACCCCCACCAAACTTCTTACCCTCCTTGCCAACCCTCACCCCTCCTTTTATACCTCACCCGAATCCCCATCACCTCACAGCTCCTCGGTGTCCCTCCACCCCTTCTTTATTCAAACTTCTGATGCTGTTTAAAACCACCATTTTAAAACCCGCCTTTTCTTCTTCTCCCTCTCACCCTGCTTTTATGCAAATCCTCTGATGGAGGCTTACATTTTTATGTATATAGGCAGGGCCATCTTTAGCATATGTGCCGCCGGGGTGCAACGATCCACCCAGCGTCCCAGCACTGTAAGTGATGAAATTAAAAAGTGCTGTTGTGAATGACAACGCCACCACTGGTGCGGTGTGTTTTTGATAAATGAGCGCACAAAGTCGAAAGTCCTTTAGTGAAACAGTAGGAATGCATTTCAGTAACACCTAGGTATAAAGTGGTACCTCAGGTTAAGTATTTAATTCGTTCCGGAGGTCCGTACTCAACCTGAAACTGTTCTTACCTGAAGCACCACTTTAGCTAATGGGGCCTCTTGCTGCCGCTGCGCAGCGGGAGCACAATTTCTGTTCTCATCCTGAAGCAAAGTTCTTAACCTGAAGCACTATTTCTGGGTTAGCAGAGTCTGTAACTTGAAGCGTATGTAACCTGAGGCATATGTAACCAGAGGTACCACTGTATATGTATTTCCTTTTTCTAGCTTGGTCAAAATTTATTATTTCATAACAGGTAGATAGTTAAGAGCTTAGGCGGCTTCAGCAGCAGGTGCCTCGTGCCCTCCAGAATTCGGTGCCTGGGTGCCCCGCACCCTTTGCACCCCCAGGTAAAGATGGCCCTGTATATAGGAAGGAAAAAAGGGGGGGCTTTTGTAGTGATGGCAAGCTCCTCGGAGACTCAAGTCAAGTTGACTTGGAATAAGTTTTTCTCCCACCACACAAAATTGGGAATTAGCTCAGCAATCCAAACAAGTGTGTGCCTAACATTTGCAGGCACTCCAAGCACCCATCATACCCTCCATTGTCATCTTTGCTTGCACACACAATGCCACAACAAACTTCACTCATGGCAGGAAAAGTAGCAGTGGCTGAGACAGAGCTGACTGGCATTTGGAACGGAATGGAGACTGGATATATTTTTAATAAGCAAAGCTTTCACCAAAACTGCTCCCTCCCCAGTGATTGACCGGAGTGGACAGTCATTCAGACACTGCAGGGCACTTAACAATCAAACTTAAAGGGATTTTTGACTGGCAGATTACATAGGGTGACTGGCTGGTGCAATAATACACCATAAAATCAAGGGTGGTGAGAGGGCACATCAAGGAGATACTGACAAGAGGAATAGTGAGCAACACCCAAAGGCTGTGCTACCAAGGATGGCAGTATAAATAAGACCCAAAGAAGCACTCTCTGGAACTGAACATCCCAGCATCCTCATTCCAGCAATGCCTCTGGAAAGTGCAGAAGGTGCAAGGGCAACCAACTGACCTCTTGTTTGTCTCCAGCATAAGCTACTCGAGGGAAAACTGCCTCTGAAGAGCTAAGAGCTGCTAATAGACCTGTCATCCATTATTTTGTCTAGCAAAGAAAATCCTACCGAGAAGCACATCCCATCACATGCAGTGGTACTTACTCCCAGGTAAATGCACATAGGACTGAGGCCAAAACTGAAAGTTGTTTTTGTTTTTTAAAAATAACTCAGCTTTGCTCACCACATTTTATGATTGCATGCTCTGCAAATTTATTACATGTTGTACACACCTGCCACTCTTGTTTGGGTGTGACTCCCCATATAAACCTGTCATTTGCCTCTTTCAGGTTACTGGGAGTCCTTCTTTAAAGTCTGAATTTTACAAAGCGTGCCAAAGGTGGTCTTCTAATGACTGTTGTACAAAGCAAGTGACTTTGGCATGCTGGAGCTTTCTGAACCAAATAAAAGGCAACAGTTGAATGTATCTGTTAAATGTTAGGTCACTCCAAGGCACCTGCTTCTTTCCCCAAAGCAAACAGGCAGAAGTGTGGCTTTGTACTCGGAATACTAATGCTGCTTTTATGCTCATCGTCACCATACAAAGCCCTTCAGAACCAGCACCGGCAGCCTTTAGAAGCTGCAATGCATACCTGAAAATGCAGACATTTATTAATTTGTTGCAGCACTCGAGGAGAGAAGGGGGAAACACCCTGCATAATACTGAAAGGTTAAAGTTGCTCCAGTGTGGATTTTTAACATTTAGCATTTCAAAGGCTGGAGGTGGGCATGAATGCAGCACGAGATCAAAACACCCATTTTTTAACTTGGGCTGCGTCCAGTTCTGCAGCTGACGTTTTGAAATACATCTGTATTTCCAGAAGTAGCAAGGCGATGCTATGCCTAAAGTGGGGAGAGGGAGAGGTCCACAAGAGGTCTCCATCAAAAATACAAGGGACATGGCACCTCTTTCACAGTCTCGGAAATAAGAGTTGGAGTTCACCAGAAGGCACTGTGAAATATTTAAACTTTTCTCTCTAGGAGCCGCCTGGTTTTTCATACTGCCGATCTCCAAAAGGCTGAGTTATGTTTTGATCTAAGTTATTAAAAAACATTCATTGCCAAGCCCTTTGTATCGTCACAGGGCTACAAGATGACAGCAGCAAGACCAATGCAAACAGATTGAATTAAAAGTTATTTTTGGAGGCAAGAGCATCTTAAAGAGGCCTGCTTAAGCTTTCAGAGGCACAGAGTCGTCTCTCAGCTTTTTCCATACGGAACAGCTGAGCTGGAGGGGGTTATCATCCCTTCCTGACTCATCAAGTGATTGACCTGGTGTCTGGGGAGGAGGCAATATGTACCCCCATTAAACTGTTAGGCTGGGCAGAGGCCATACCCCACTGCTGTGTCTACATTCATTTATTTATTGCTGCACCTACAAAATCAGTGTGGTCTTTGAGGGGGCAGATCAAATGTCCAGGGCATTGGTTAGCCACAGCTGGTTTAAGTCATAGTTTATTTCATAAACCACATGTTAAACATGAGTTGTCTGACAGGCAATCAAACAAGCAATGGCTTGTTTCTCCAAAGTTTGATTTGTTTCCCAAATCTTCTTGCCTTGTGACTTTGTAGCTTGATGAGCATCTGAGACAGCATCTGCGACAGCATCTGCATGTAATATCAGGCCATAGTTAAAATGAACCAAGGTTTATAAGCCAACCACAAGCAATTACATATCATGAACCTGATCAGGAGAGCTTTTAACTAAAACCTGAAAGGGTGGGGGGGGGGAGAGAGAGAGAGAATATAACAGATGACAGGGGAACGCCTGGTGCTGGGTATAATAGCTTCATTGATGCATAGGAAACTGAAGCAGTGATCCAGAAACCTGCTAAAGGCAGGAAACCACAAGAATGGGGAATGACTTAGTTTTAGTTGTCTCTGTACTAATGCACAGAGTATGGGAAACAAACAAGATGAATTTGAGCTTTTAATACAGGATGGCAAAAATGGCTTAATAGGCATTGCTGAAACTTGGTGGGATGAGACTCAAGACTGGAATGTAGAAATTGAGGAGTATAACTTATTTAAAAGGAATACACCAAATAGGAAGGGAGGAGTAGCAGTTGGATCTGTAAAGGATGTTTACACTTGTGAAGAGACCTATGACCTGGAGCATGGAAGGCATATTGAGAGTATATGGGTAAAAACGATAGAAGAGGGAAACAACCACAACCTTAGTGTGGGTATCTGCTATAGACTACCAAGCCAGAATGAGGACTTGAACAATGCCTTCCTATAGCAGATTACCGAACATTCAAAAAGAAGAGATGTAGTAATCATGGGACACTTCAGCTACTTCCACATCTGTTGGAACTCAAATTATGTTAAGCAATGCTTTTTTCTAGGGGGACGCAGAGGTACACATACCCCTAAACATTTTGTGAATCTAAGTTTGGCCTCATTGAGAGGCAGTATTTCAATATGAGTAGGAAAATGAGAGTAGCCCTAAACATTTTTTTTTAGAAAAAAAGCACTGATGTTAAGAATGTAATGTGGATCCATGATACAAAACAGTACTGATTTTACACCTGCGTTGCTGTCTCTCCTTCTTTCCCAGTGTTCTGAGAATTCTCTACTGGAGGATCTTTAGCTCCTTCATGATTTACTTGGAGAGAAGACATGACAGTCAATCCATTTAATTGTACAGCACAGACAAGTCTTCAGTATACTTCTTGCTGATGTATCAGAACATATTTCCATCCTATTTTCTCCCCTGAGTTCAAAATTACTTGGCCTCTGTCCCAAAGTGGAACATCAGAAAGCCTTCATTTTTTAGTTTCTCAGTTCTGTACAGAACTCTGTTCATTCACAGTTTTCAGCTCATTCATATATTTTCCCTCCACTGCATTACAAATGCACATATGCAGATTGATATAACTCTGCTAAAAAAACCACCCTGCTTTGAGGTGATCGTGCGCATGACTGAAGCAGGAATCTTTTTCTGCAGAAGAACAGAATCAGCGGGAAAATTGTAAAATGAACAACAAACAAACTCCACCAAAAACCCAAACACCTAAGCACATTTGTATCAAGAGTGGGGGAGAGCATGTCCTCATCATAAAAACAAAGGAGAAAAAAGAATATTGGTGTGATCACATATAACCACTTAAAATAGTGTAATTTTGCAGTGCTTTATTGGCGATGCAATGTAGAAAAATGGATACTAGTGAAATGAAGAAACTGAAGTTATGTATGAACCTAGGGAGCTTACGTCTACCTCCACTGTTTGGTAGCAAGTCTTCAGGATTTCAGAGATGACTTTCACTGTGCCACCTGGAGATGCTAGGATCTGATGCTAGGAGATGCTTGGACTGAACCTAGGATCTCTTGTATGCAAAGCATTGTGCTCTACCTACAAGCTATAACTCTTCTTCTGAAAACTGGACAAATTCCAAGGGCAGAAGAAAATAATAGAAATGTAATGGTTAAGTTGACATTCAGGAGGAGCAAACTCAGGGTGAAGCAAGCCAGGGAAACACTAAAGGAACATGATGGGGAAGATCTTCTCACATCTTATATTTCTTCATGTGAAAGCAACATTAAGGTACTAGTAGGTGGGCACCAGAGTGCCCAGATATGGCAAGCAAAAGCACATTTTACCCTTCTGTTGTATTGACCTTGCACCACCATGACTCTTTTAACACAGTCATGTTGGATTCCACAATGCCAACAAATGAATACAGTGAACAATCTTTCCGTTTGATGTGCCTATTTGAAGAACCACAAAAGCTGTCCCAAAGAACAACAATGTTTCATATGCCAAGGGTAACCAATGTGGTGCCCTCAAGATGTGGGGGACTACAACTCCCACAATCACCTGTGTCAATTGGCCATGCTGGATGGGGCTGATGGGAGTTGGGAGTCTAACAAAACCTGGAGGACACCAAGCTGGCTACCTGCCCTTGGCCTTCACATTGAAACCCCATGGGCAAGCTTGTTTTTCTTTCATCACTGGCCTGAGAATGAAGCTGTGGATTTTTGAGTTTCACACTTAACTAAGAATTCCTTCTCACCAGTGAAGAATTTCACGGTTTGAGAATAGCTCAAGATCTCACCGCAGCAGAACCTCACAACCTCACAAACCCCATCCAGAGCTGCTCAGCAGTGCAACAGGGACACAGAACAAAAGATAAGTATTTATGAGTTGTTTTTCGAACAAATTGTTTCAGTAGGTGGAATTCCTCCTTATACACGAATCCTGTGTCTCAGTAGCTGGGCTTAATTTGGTAATAAGCACACAAGGCACAGAGGTCCCTTGAAAATAAAATAAGCAACTTGAATGTCAGGAGTACCCAACAGGATTCTGCCTGTGATGAATCTTTCCTTCTTTCCAAAAGTTTCTGAAAGAGCTGCTTTTAGATCATATCTAATGATGCTTCCAACTACCTTGTGGGCCTTGTTATAATCAAGGGAGACTTTGGGGCTGCAACATACCATATGAGGAAACATTGTTGTCTGCAATGAGTGGTTCCAGATTTTATTTGACACAAAGCATAAAGTAGCTCACCATTTAAGGGGGCAGCCTTAGGTGGCAAAGTCAGACAAGTGCAATTGTCTTATCATATATCACTATGGGGCAGCCAAAAAATGCCAAACAACAAATAGGTTTGCTAGATTTCCCAGGGAGGAACTCAGACAGCTCTTATCAGACATTGCTAAACAGGCAAGCAAGCAAGCAAACAAACAGCAAAATAATTGCATTGCTTGGAGGTACCTAGCATTATTGACTTAACATTAATCAGAAAGACTTAAGCTTTCATTTTTCAAATGTTGTCCATTGGTTAATTGTGTGCAATATGTATCAGGGGTGAACCACAAGATACTAAAGCTGCAATTTCAGCAACCTTTTAAAGCTGGTGTGAGAAGCTTCCATGAGAGTAGGGGTAAAATTATGTGTATTTCCAGGAAGGAAATTAATGTAGTGGTGAACCAAGATCAAGCAAGACCAACAATGTCACAATTCCTTGAAGAAGCTCATGCATCAGGGCAAGCAGAACTGATTCTGTCCCAAAACCAGGCTTGAACCCAGCTGAAACAGGTCAAATCATCAGTTTCCTCCAAAAGCGCTTAGAGCTGGACTGCTACCAAGCTCTCAAGCACTTTCCTTCCCTTGAAGGGAGTATTTGTGACGGGGTACCAGTTGTCAAGTACTTCAGGGTCTGGATTGGGATGACTTCATTAAAACTGGTTGCACTACTGACTCCCTTCAAGGTGCCAGGTAGTCCTACCACCACGTAAAGATACATTCACCACTTCACAGACGCATCTGGCCACCCCACCTCCCTTGGTTACTAGCTCGAATTAGTCATAATGGCTAGGAGTCAAGGAAGTCTACATTTCAGACCTCATCAACAGAGATCCCACAAAATCAGGCAAGTTGCTGCGTCAGACACCTCATCTGGCTCTGTAACAGCAGCAGCATTTGACTCAACATGGAGATCTGCAATTTTATCCTCAAAATGTAGTCTTTCTACTGCCTATGGCAAGAGCAGAAGATTTGTGCCCTACACCCTGCATCATTCCAGAGGTATTTGGTGTGGTGGAGGAACACTGAGAAGGGAACTGAGAAGAGCCTCGCTCCCACACAGAGCTCTGTGAGAGCAGAAGAAATTTCACAGCATGGAAATTGTCATTGCAGCATGGTTGTATCTTATGTGCAATTAACTTGTGTGATTCCAAACTTGCACCGCTGAAAGCCAGCTGGTTGAAATTGCACCAATTAAATGAACTCAAGACAGAGAGCTTAAAATCTCCTTTTGCTCTAGGTTTTCCCAGCGCAGAAAGAACTTTGAAGCTTTCTGCCTTGCTTACTGGGCAAGTCCCACTCAGCATGTGGGTTCTGGATGCTCTTGTGAGATCTAAACATCTGAGTACCCACAAGATCTTGTGAAGGCATCCCAGAGTCCACACTCTGAGCAGAACATCTCTGATAAGCTCTCTGCCCCACTGTGGGTGCAGTGGGGTGGGGGGTACTGCCTGATTGGCATGCCAGTTCCAGAGGGTAAGGGGCACTTGCGATTCCCGGACAGTAGCATGCATGCCATCTATGAGTTCCTCACTGTGCTATTTCTTGCTTTCTGCCCCTAGTTACAGAATTAAGACCCCTGGCCTGGCTTTAGAACGAGTGCATCCAACCCTCAGAATTCAAAACAAGCTAGTTTGATGGGTTGAAGGCAGAATAGGCCACAGGAGGGGGTACCAAGTGAATCACTGCATTTTCCAGGCTTCCATAATTCCTGATATATATGTACACCTTCAAGTGATTCAGAAACATGTGCTGACAGGCTGCTTCTATGGCTGCCTGTTTCGGTCCTCCCACCCCTTGGCACAGCTCTTGCTCTTGCTTACCAAGAATAATCCCATTGGGTTCTTCAGGGGGCTGCCACACAATCCGGACAGAGGTCAGCTTCACCTCGGGGAACACCATCCGCACTGGAGAGCCTGGGGCTAAAAAGACCAAGAGAACAGCCATTAGATAGGGCTTGGCAGGTATGAACCTATCCCAATTTCTTTTGTGTGCAAGAGGTCCCAGGTGCAATTTTTAGCTGCACATCCTATTCAAAAAGGGGTGTTATCTGCCTAATCTACCTTTGATTTAACAAATAGCTTAAACATGGTTTTGATTGCAAGAGGTTACTAACACTGCAGGATTTCCTAGGAAAAAGCTCTACCAAGGATGGGTCTCTCTGCTAGCCTTTGTTATGACGTGGTATGGAATCTCAGGGAGAAAGGATCTAAACTGGTGCCTTTGGATCAAGAGTCTTGATAAGCTAAGGCAAGTGATAAAGCTTTGGACGTGCAAAACTGGTCTTAGACCAGAAGAGACTTAAAAAACCCCATGCAACATAAAAAGCTTACTGTCTTTCGAGGTCAAGTTAGCCATCAGTTCTTGTTATATTGCAGCTACCGACTTCATATGTTTTATTGCATTAGTAAATATATTTATGATGATGTTTTGATAAACTAGGGTTGACCTCAGAGGGGACAATCATGCTGGAGCCTATATAATGGGACGTCTGTATGCCAATCAGATTCTGAAAGGCATTTCATAGCTCTGGTTATAGCATATTGCTTCATATACTGAATTTTTCCTTGAGAGGTTAAGCAGGTTTCTTAAGTCGTTACACAGTTGCCAAAGCTGAATCATATTCTCCAGCCATGTAGCTAACTCTCAATTTGCCTTCCAATTTCACCTAGGCATCTGGGAACCTCTGTTTGGCCATAAGCATCAGAGGGGGAGAAGTTGTGCCTTGCCACAGACAGCAGGCAGGCCGCTGAATTACCTCTATCAAGGTCACCAGGGGGAGCTAATGATAATTTGCAAATCCAGAGGTACTGATGTTCACCCCCTTAAGCTGAAATCCCACCTCTGCTCTCCCCTATGATGCTTTTAATTAAATTGATCAGGAAGGAATCAAGCAGGCTTATGTCAGGAGTGTGGGGATGGAAGAACAAATAGCAGTATTTGACAACAGGTAATGCAGGAAGGAAGAGGACAAGATGCTTATTACATGGCAGTTCGGGCACGTATTTGTTTATCCAATGGATTTGTAGCCAGAGAACGGTATATATGACATTATCATGCTTTATCCTCCTCCCCCTGCCAGCCCATAACTCTAAGAGGTATTAGCTTCTGTAAGGAGCAGCCTGCCCTAACTTGGGCTGTGTTCACATGGCAGGTGATTCCATTTCCCTGATGCATCCCTAACTGTTGATTTCCACATTACACCTGAGCTTTCATGTGACTTTATATAGCGCATGTTTAATGCTCACAACCAGTGCTTTTTTCTGGGGGTACACAGGGGTACACATACCCCTAAACATTTTGTGAATCTAAGTTTGGCCTCATTGAGGGGCAGCATTTCAATATGAGTAGGAAAATGAGAGCACCCCTAAACAATTATTTTTTTAGGAGAAAAAAGCACTGCTCATAACTCTGCTCTCCAGCCAGCCCAGACTATTCTCTGCAGCACTTCTTTAATATCATCCTCATCATCTTTATGTTGCTCTTCTTCCAAGCTGGGCAGCTTCCAACAGTTAAAAACAAAGTAATAAAATACAAAGTAATAAAAATAAACCGGGGGTGGGGGGTGGGGACAATGATCAAAATATATTAAAACACAATTTAGAACCAGCCTTGAAACAATCGGTTCTGACAGCAGCCCAATGAACAGCATCGTCTCCTCCTTAGTTTCTAAAGGCCGCTCTGAACAGGAAGGCTTTAGCCTGCTGGCAGAAGGATAACTGGGAGAGGATCCATTTAGCCTCTCTGGGGAGGTAATCTCACAATATGGGGGCAGAAAAGGCTCTTTCCCTCATGTCACCACCAGCTGGGACCAAGAGAAAGTGCTCACCCAAGGATCCTGGCAGCCAGGCAGGTTCATAGAGTGGGAAACGATTTTTCGGGTAGCCTGAGCCCAACCATACAACAAGCAGACATTGAGCTGCTGGCTGCCTTTAAAAACTGCTGTCTTTTAAATGACTTTTTGGACTGTTTATTCAGTGTGGTGCTTTAAATTTATATATCTATATCTCTATATATATCTATATATATATAATATTTACAATGTTATTTTTCTTTCATTTGACCTCTTTTCTCCTCAAACCATTTGATTTTTCTCAGATTGTGGGCTCCTTAGGGACAGAATTATTAAAACTGAGGGAAAATGTTGCTGTAAAGCTGCTCTAAGCTCATGGGATAGCAAGCAAGCCAATGGATAATGATAAAAAGAGAAATATTGTTAGAATTTTAGGGGGAGAAACATTCAACAAGAGCCGACAGAAAAATGCTTGGGGCTTCCCCTCTGCCAGCCTGAATTCTCCCCCACCCCCTGCTCCAGTTACCCAACCCCCCCCCAGCATCCAGACTTAGCAGAAGTGGTCAACTGGTCTGCCGAAGCTGTGAAGGTGAGCCCTAGAGCCATGAGTCCCCTGAACAGCCATGTGGCTAATGAATGCACATTCCTTCCATCAGACCCCAGAAAGCCTCTCGTCCTTTCAATATGTCAAACCCTAAACGGGAATTCTCAGGCTTACAGATAGTGTCGGCGAGTAGAACAATACAATGTTCATGCACTAATTTCACAAAAGGTCATTTTATTATTCTTTTGTTCAAGGTTGGTCTAGGCACACTCTTGGGACAGGAAACACCACATCGCGCTCACATTCAATCACAGCAAGGTTTGTTTATCACGTCCCATTATCCCACAGCTTTTTTTTTATTACTATGATTGGATTTCTGTAGGAGTTCATAATTGGGCTGTAAAAATTTGCTTCAGGCTGGAACTGGCTATAAAATATCAGGTTTTAGAGTGAAACAATCTTTTTGTCAATTACTGGGAGGAGGGGGGGAAATAGACTGCAATTTTTGGGAGCAGATTCTCAGCTAGAAACTAATAGGACTGTGCCTCTTTACATTAGGGGAGGATCCGGTTCTTTGAGATTAAAAATGGAATCCACCTGATTAGCTGCTGATATGCACCCCCCCAAAAAAAGCTAGAAGGTTCTAGCGATCCACATACACTTACCATCGTCCTTAGTTCTCTCGATGACTGGAGGGGAGCTGGGGATCCCATCCCCAATGCGTGTGAATGCCAGAACCTGAATCTCATAAAGCACATATTTCCGCAAACCAGCTAGAAGGATGGAAAGGGTGTGGTTCCCTCTCACGACTTGGCTGCTTAATTTGCTTTCCACATCTTTGGGCTTGAACAAAATCTGAAGGGGGGGGGAGAAGAGTATGATAAATACATATAGAATGAAATGAAAAGGATAGGGGATATTACCTCGCTCCCCACAAGCAGCAAGGCATTCCAGGAACAATATTTTACAGAGACGGCAACAACAATGTTCCCTGCTCATCTGATTGGGTTGCCCCAGCTACGTTCGGTGGCTTCCAACAAAATAGAAAAACACAGGACAAAACAGCAAACATCAAAAGCTTCCTACCACAGGCAGATGTCTACGGAAAGTCGTATAGTTATGCATCTCTTTGGCATCTGATGGGAGGGCATTCCACAGGGTAGGGGCAACTACAAAGAAGGCCCTCTGCCTGGTTTCCAGTAACTTCGCTATTTGTCAGAAGAGAGAACTGGGGATATATGTTTGCAACCCTGCTACTAATGGCAAACATTTTGCCAATTCCTATGTAGTCAAATCAGGGGGTATCAGCAGGCTTGGGAGAACACCAAGATTTGCAGAAGTATCAAAGAGCATTACACAAAAAAAACCTTGGAAGGAGGAAAAAGCAAAAATAGGTCCATGAGGTATGCTGAGTGGTGTTGCCATGCTGAGTGTCTGTTGAAGGGAAAACCAGAGACAGGGAGTGGAGGAATGAGGAGAGCATGGCTGGCTGAACAAGAACACACCACTCCGCAGTGTTTGTTTTGGGTCCCACTTTCTAGTTGCAAAGTCAGAAGCGTGCTTGCATGGGGACAGGCTATGCTAGGCTGTTCAGCAGCAGCAGCTCCCCCAAAAGCAAACAACATGTCCTTTGAGTCCCCAGCAAGACTTCTCTGCTGGGTTAAATTCCTCTGCTGACTACAATCCCAAATCTGCAGTGTTTCTCTGTAGCCAGACAGACACAGAAAGAACATTGGTGTCTCTCTCACACACAAGCAAACACACCTGCCCTGCCAGCTCCAGCAAACATGCAGCAATGGGTTAGTCTTGTCAGGTAGATGGTAGTTGCCATCCATAAACAAGCAATCAACATAGTATCTCCTTGTCATTGGTGCATGTTAGCAGGATGTCAAAAGTATTAGCTAGACAGTACATGAGAGACAAGTGGGACGCAGGTGGCGCTGTGGGTTAAAGCCTCAGCGCCTAGGGCTTGCCGATCGAAAGGTTGGCGGTTCGAATCCCCGTGGCGGGGTGCGCTCCCATTGTTCGGTCCCAGCGCCTGCCAACCTAGCAGTTCGAAAGCACTCTCGGGTGCAAGTAGATAAATAGGGACCGCTTACTAGCGGGAAGGTAAACGGAGTTTCCGTGTGCGGCTCTGGCTCGCCAGAGCAGCGATGTCACGCTGGCCACGTGACCCGGAAGTGTCTTCAGACAGCGCTGGCCCTCGGCCTCTTGAGTGAGATGGGTGCACAACCCTAGAGTCTGTCAAGACTGGCCCGTACGGGCAGGGGTACCTTTACCTTTACATGAGAGACAAGGTAAAGTCTTTAATAACTCGCATGTATGCTGTATTGTATGCTGAACATTCAGTGTTCAAACTGCAGTCTTCTGAGTAACTCAAACTGATAACCTGTCCTGCGAAGTGAACCTTTTCAATCTGCTCGTTTGTATCTGTAGGGAGATCTCACTGCTGATAGCTTAACTGATGCAGCACGGAATATGCTGTGCCACAGGATTCTCTTCAGCTTGTTGTGTTTCAGTCTGACATTAGTAGCAATCCCTAAATTCCCTAGAATGGAACCTTTCAGCTAAAATACAGGAGATCTGTATGGGATTGTAGCTCTGGGATACACCTTACAGCACTTAGTTCAGATGCCAGGACTTTAATACCCCAATACTTACTAGTACATAGATAACAACAAAGTCAAGTAAAAACAACACATTGCTTATCCAAAGGCAGAAAAGACTCAGCAGCGCTTGGGAAGATCTACCTTGTATCCAAGGATGAGCCCGTTCTGTTCAGGTTCAGGGACAGCCGCCCAGGTCAAGAGGATCTGAGTGGAACTCACAGCTTCAGCCGACACGTTCTCTGGGGGAGCCGAAGGAACTGCAAATGTCCAGATTTAACAGACATTAGAAGCTGATAAAATCCATTCATTCGTCATCTAGGATTTGCCCAGTCATCTCCAATGGTCTATGGGCACAGAGCACATTGAACTGTACCAGTGTTAGAAACTGAGATATGAAAGCTAGGAGCTAAATGGCATCTTAAACCTGGGTTATGGGAGCCACAACAGAATGTTGAGGCGCGCTTTTTTATAACAAGAATACAAAGCTGAAAATGAATGAACTGCAGCTAAAATCTTATGTTCATTTTTCACGTGGTCTAGTCCTCATCTGAAGACTGCAAAAAACAACAACACAAAGCTCTACTTTCCATGCCTAATATTCTTAAGATCTCTTCTCCAGTCTTTGGAGTGTGGCTGGAAGTGGGGAGGCAGAAAAAGATCCTCCTTTCCTTCCACTGTGCAGTTTTAACCTGAAATGTTAGGTGCAGTACTGCGCCCAGAGCTCAGAAATTGCTTGTGTTAATGAAATCCCCTGTCGCAAAACGTGCCCAGAACAATGGGAGTTTTGAATGCTGAACTGCACCTAGGGCCTGCTGGGGATGCCCTCACCATCTGAGGCCTTGTGATAGCACCCAGTATGTGAGCACCATTCCCAGGTACATGAACCAGGATCTTCCACTTTTGTATTTCATTTGCTGGCAAAAATGCTTCCACTTACTTAATCTTTCCAAGTCACCTGAATAAAGGTTGTCTGCTGTAATTTATTGGGCCTATCATGATATTTTAAGTGTATCCTAAGTGGTGTGTGTGTTTAATATTGTTTTCAATAGTACTGTCAACCACCTTGGAGGTCAATCTTTGGTCAAAGGGATGGATTAAAAATATTTTAAATAAATGAACAACAAAAACAAAATTCAGTCCAGTATCCTGAATCAAAATGCTTCTTCCTCTTTACTTGAACAATTTCTGTGTAGATAATGTGGATATCCCTGCTTGTAATTGTCCAAGATGCAGATAGGGATAGCATGAAGAAAAAGAATGTGTTTTTTCAATAAAGAAAACCAGCAACCTCAGGATCCATAGTCTGGATCCAGAGCCAAGGACCCTCTCCTGGACCATTTCAGTAAACCACTGCAAGGAAGTGTCCCCAAATACTGTGCTTTCTTCATCATGTACTTTCTGGAAGTAGCTCTCCCCCATAGTTTCTCAGATACTCAAAAGTTCTTTCCAGAAACTCCCTTGGTTTCTAGCATCCGGCATCTCACCATCACCATCACACATTCCCATATGAACCGACCTGGCCCCTGCTATCATCATTTCAGGCCCATCTTAGTGTGCCTCCTCCACACGAGGTCAGGAAGGTGGCAGAGCAAGAATGGGTGGTGCTCCGCTTGTGGAATGCTCTCCCCAGAGGGCACCTTCATTGCCTGTCTTTAGCACTAGGCAGAAATATTTTTCTTGGCCAGGTGTTCAGCAGATTAACATCCTATGCATTTGGGGTGAGGGGTTATTTGTGCTTTTTCTTGTTCTTGGTTTTTTGTGTGTGTGCATTTTGTGTTGGACTAGATGCCCTCTGCGTACTTTCCAACTCTGAAATTCAGTGATTCTACAATTCTATGATTTCGTTCTCAGCCGGGCAAGGATCTTGCCTGACCCTTTTGAAAAGCCACCTAAGCTTTTGGGATTCCAAACAGACCTCAGTGCTTAGTATGTGACATGGCCTAAGTAAGTATGTGACTTTTTTATTTTGTAAAAAAGAGAGAGAGAGAACAAAACAAATACACCCTCCCCTTTTAAAACCAAGTTGGCAATTTAAAGGTCACAACAGAATTACTGTCACTAACTTTCACCAGACAGGGATAAATCCAATGTATTTTCCCCGCATTACTTCCTCTGACCCGCCCCCCCCCCAAAGCTCCTTTAGGCAAAGCTAACACCAACTCAGTTAACGTGATTAGATTTTGAGGCTGCTTTAAAGGTCTTGACGGAGATTTTTAAATTTTATTTAGCTTCTTATGCCTCACCCCCTACTCCACATGCACACTCTAATGTCTAAAGGGCACAGTTTCTCAAAGAGCACGACGCACCTGCCGAGCTTCAGAGACCACTGGAGGGAGGGAGGGAACTTCTAAAGGCCTTTTGAGGTGATTGTTGGAGGAGAGAGAAATAGGCTTTATTCTCAGTGCTGAAGCCACACTAGTGCCAGTCCGGAAGCAGTTGTGGGGCTCTGCCTTGTAGTGCTGAAAGGGGAGCAGCTTATCAAAGGTGAGATAAGCTCACCATGATGAGAGAGGCCTCTGGCCTCCAGGATGCTTGGGGGATGCCCAGAAGCATCTCATTGATGGGAAGGGAGCGCAAAGAAGCTCTGGCCTGTGACATCACCAGAGAGGTGCCCCTATGTCTCAGGTTTGGGCCCTGAAATCTCAGAGTCTCGGATGCTCCTGACCAGGCAAGCCTCAGTCCCCATTTCTTTTCATCCAGCACTGAGTCTATAACTACTATTTTCATGTTCCTCTGAAGGAAGGAGAAGGGAGCTCCACCCTCTACTTCTGCAGGCTCCAGGTTATCACTACAGCAGTTTCTCTGTTAGCAATTAGCTGGGGCATGAGAAATGGAGCTCCTCTGCTTTTGCTGGCAATATAGTTTTGTCTTCCCCGCTCCCCCTGCTTCTCCCAATGCTGGATCCCCCCCCCCATCTTCTCCTAGATTTATCCTCCACAAGGATATAATTATGTTAAAAGAATATAGATTGCCGGGAGCCACAAATGTCTTTGGACGGCTGCCACAGCCTTATCCGTAGATCTTCACAAAGCACTACTCCCACATGAATCACTTCATAGGGCACGAGAAAGAGGTGTGCCAGATTTCGGTGTAAAGAAAACCAGCCGTTTTCCAAGCCGCTCTTGCTCAGATATTCACTTGTTTGATTTTGCCATGCAAGGAGGGAATGATTTCTTTATTTTGATGAATACCTTTCTTCTCTGGTTCAGAAACCAAAGCATCTCTTTCACTCCATCCCCCAACACCAACACTCTGGATGGTTCACAAGAGGCTGAGACGGCCTTCACATCTTCTTCTTTTTTAAAAGATGTGTATAATAAAGGATCACTGCTAGGGGGAGTCTAAGCCCCAACAATGCAGAGAATGTGGCTTTTCTTCCCTCTCTGCTTTGGCCAAGGCCACTTGAGGCACTTGTTTAAATGATCAAAAAGGTGGTGATTGTGGGGAGGTCCTAGTATGAGCAGATACGATCTGACATTGGGTCCTTTTGGGTTTGTAAACAAATCCACAGAAACCGCAAGCTCTCTCTGTCTCTTTCTACCTAATCTATCTTCCAACTTAAGAAACCTTAGTTGATTAATCAGATGAGCTTTAGTCAATTCAGTAGTTAATTATAACTGTGTAAATTGAATGGGGGGGGGGACGACTGATATCAGCTGTCCCCTCCCTCCACGGCAAGGACTTCTTCATGGGGTTTCCAGCATTTTTATCACGTCAACCTTGCCTGTGGTTTATTTGTAGATTGCTTCATTGACACAAAACAGACATCCCTGTCCTGATCGCCATGACCCAAACAAATTTCCATGTTCCTTCCAGGCCAATTTCACCATTTGTCAGTGGCAGGATGAATGCAATGCCACTCGCTTTTCCTGATCACATAGTTATTTTGAAAGATGAAGCACAAGATGGGTACTTCGTTTTCGCAAATGAGCTCTCTTGAAGTTAACTGGGTTACTATCACTCTGTGTGTGTGTGTGTGCGCGCGCGCATGTGTTTTCAAAGAAGAAGGAGGTTACCCTTTGCAAAAATGTGTTTCAGTACAAGATGAAAAGCCTAACTCTATGGGTTCATAAGAACCTTGAGTTATTTAAACTTCCTTGTCCATAAGACTGATTAAGCTCTGTAAGGCCAAGCCCTCTGCTGCTGGAAAGCCATAGTGGAGCTGCTTCGGGGACATATCTACACCACAAACTTGGACTGATTTAATGATTTAGTCAATCCCTGCCTCCTTAGAACTGTGATCTGCTGAGCGGGTGGCGAGGCAAGTGAACGCTAACAGAGAATTCCAAGCACCCTCCACAAATTGCAGTTTTCTGGCTTCTTTGCAGATCTTCAGTGGCTACAGGCGACAGTGGTCATTTTCTACCTTCGCTATTGCAGGCTGTATGCCTCTGAATACCAGCTGCTGGGATCTACAGGGATCTGGGATAGAACTGCTGCATTCAGGTTCTGTTGCAGGCATCTGGTTGGCCATTGTGAGAACAGGATGCTGGACTAGATGGACCTATTCCAGCAGGCTCTTTTTAAGTTCTTTGGTTCTTAACTCCTTCTATTGCTCTTCCAGTGGAAGGAGTCCTAGAATATGGCGTAGTTCAAGTCAGAGTTAATAGGAACGCCACTGTATGAACAGAACCTTTTCATGGGTACTTCTTCTTCTTCTTTTTAATAAAAAAAACCTCCTCTATTTCACACCATAATTCATTTCTGATGCATGGTGTCCCTGCTGCCCTTATATGTACTGGCCCCCAGATAGCGCATATCCACAGCTACATAGTTGATAAAGTCAGCTATTAGATTATCACGGCCACATTCAGAGGCGAGGGTCAAGCTGTTCAGAGCTTTGTAGACTGATATTCAGGATGCAGCTCAGTTTGTGCTTTCCTGTGGCATGTAGGCTGGGAGAAAATGCGCAGGAGCCTACAGTTGTTCAGGAAGTCCCACACATATTATTTTTGTCCCTTGGCCTTGCTAGGAGACAAGACAGACTTCCCTCATTGCAACATCTCTAAGGATTGTTGTGAGCAGCATGGGGGCAATCCGCAGTCAGAGGGGCTTGCTCTTTTTCACCGTTCAAAATCCCACTTGAATGATCTCTAACATCTTTCCTGCCAAATGTGTTTATCCTCTGCTCCTTGACCACTCTCTCCCAGTTTCCAGGTGCCCTTGCCCCTGCTTGCCCCAGCAATATATCCTGAACTGCCCATTTCTAGTAACCTGCTAAGGTGTAGTGGCAGCAGGGCTTTGAAGGCTGCCCATTAAAATAGGGCCATGTGTCTAGCAGTTCCACCAATCTTTCAAGTGTGTTGCAAAAGTGTGTGCTTTTGCCCAAACACAAGCTCTGGAATAAGAGTAGCATATATAAACTGCAGCAGCCAATTAGGTTAATACCAGTAGATAAGCAACTACTCTTATTTTCAGCTTAAAAATGGAAAGCATAACGCTGGTGGTCAACAAAAGAGGTTTAAAGACTCTCCCAAGGAAAATCTTAAAAAATGTAGTATAAACATCAACAATTGAGAATCACTAGCCTGCGAGCGTTCCAGTTGGAGAACAGCCTTAACAAAGGTGTCATGGGCTTTGAAGACGCTCATACTCAGGACGAAAGGGAGAAACCCACTAAAAGGAAGGCATGCTTGGAAGGATGTCCACAGTGAGCGGACTCACTGTTAAGACATGAAAGACAATCTTACTCGGCTACGTGTGATTGCCAAAGATGCCATATTTGAAGCTCAGCTACCGCCAACCCATGTGCCTGCAAGGACATTTTCCTTTTGAATAAAGGAATTATTGATTTTCCTAAGGCAGGAACCCCATATATTTA
This sequence comes from Podarcis tiliguerta, assembly GCF_965153285.1. Lineage (NCBI taxonomy): Eukaryota > Metazoa > Chordata > Lepidosauria > Squamata > Lacertidae > Podarcis > Podarcis tiliguerta. The sequence continues at coordinate 51,499,397 of NC_139547.1, read as the reverse complement.
CCCGGATTGCACCTGCAAATTTACTTTTTTCTGTTGTAACTCATCCTGAGGTCTATGCACAAAGGGCAGGATATAAATTGTTAAAAAATAATACATAAATACCCAGCTACCTGTAATCTCAAGTCCTGTCCTGAATGGGTTGGGTGACTAAATTGCTTATCTTCTTTCTGCCACTTCTCCTGCCATCCCTCAAATGAGAACCTTCCTTTTCCTGGTAAAAAACAGCAGCAATATCCCTATCTAGCTTTCCTGAGACTAACGGCAAGCCTCAAACTGCAGTTATTAAGGGTTTTGGAAAGGAGATTCTTCTAGCCCTTCAAAAGCCACATTTTATTTCAACTGAAGAAGGGATCAAAGCTGGGGTTTCCTGTATGCAAGGCACACACTCTTGAATGAAGAAGACTCCTTTCCTTTGAAGAAGATGCAGATCTAGAGAGACTCGCCTCCTTTCTAAGACCAGCTACTGCCTCTCGCTGCTTAGACTGGCAAATATGCATGAAAAATGATGGGCTGCTCCAGTTCCACCTGGACAACTGGGTGCTGTGGGAACAGTTTTGTCCTGATGGCTTTGATTGTCTTTGCAATCCCTCAGAATCCAAAATGGGGGTCGTGGTGGTAGGGTTAGGATTATGGGCTCTTACCTCCTTGAAGCATGTGATGTGACTGAACACTAAAGATCAGCTAACAATTTGTTTTCTTTTTCTTTTTTTTAAAAAAAGACGTATTAAGAATGTGGAGTTTGGCACATGGCAAAGTGGCCATATGGTTACTGCACATCTCACTGAAATCTATGGAATGCATGCCTGAGTAAATATGGTGGCCGTTGAGCACAATTAAATCAGATTAACTCCGCAAACTCCTGCTTAAGTGGTTGGGGGACTGGCGTGCCCATAAACCTAGCTGTTTTCTACTGACCCCATAGAGATGCTTGAAACGGGTCGTGTGGTGCACTGATTATGTAAAATGGGCATCGGCGCATCATACTTATTTGTCATTGTCACCCTCACCAACTCTCTCTCGCCTCTGCATCCTGCCACGGCTCCTCTGGCTTTAATTGAACCCTTACCCCAGCACTAATGAAAATATGCAAATTTGGGGATGCTGAGCTGTTTATAACAAGAAAAAAGGCTGAAATCTTGTTTAAAGTGATAAATGGGACCCAGCCTTAACCATGCAGTAGCAATGGGCAGCCCCTCTATGATTATGGAGACAAATTGCAAACACAACCCTTGCTCATTGTGCAGGTTAGCGAAGACGGTGATTTACTTTCACTGTTGAATACTTAATTCAAGAAAGGTCACTCCGCTCAATTATTCACCCGCAGCAGAAAGGTAAATTACGTCGGATGCATGTGGGCTGGAGCTGAGAGAGAGGAGCTTTGCTTGAAGTTATCTAGATAACAGCTTAATAACTACCTTCCACAGATGCTAATGAGCGAGCATTGCTTATCCCTCGTCTTGCTGCCGCTGGGCAGGAGTCCCAGAGCCTTGCCTGGTGGAGATTTCTCCTTGCAAAACCTGGACCACCCAAGTAAGCACGTTCCCAGATTACAAGAGGTGAAATGTTTGCTGTTGAGAGATGTGCTGGCAGAGGTTGTAAGAAAGCAAAATAATAGATGCATTTTGAAACCCATTTCTCTGTGCCCGCCCTCCCTGGCCGCCCAAAGGTTCTAATAACTAGTAGCTGAGGAAGTCGGTACCTGTCATTCCCTGAGCAAATTCTCTGCAGCTTGAGAGGGCTGCTAGCATGCAATGAGAAAGAAATTGATTTCATAATTAAAGGCTCCTACGAGGCTCTAGGTGGCCTCCTTTTCATCAGCCTCCCAGTAAATCAGCAAAAATGGAATAGGGAGTTCTGCTGTCTCTTTGCACTGGGACTGAATGAATGATCCAATCAACTCCAATGCGGGCAAGAGGCAGAATGACTCACCCTCCGAAGAGGCTACCCATTGCATCTATGAGTGAGTCACTGTTCTGGTCAGGATTCCTTACCATTGAGGCCATCAAGCAAAGGTAATGATGTATCTGGGACCCAGAAGGATGATGCTGAACACAAGAAAATAGCCACAAGGTAACGAGTTCAGCTCAACCACCCCTCACATGCAGTCCTCTGCACAAAATTCCTATCTCCTGTGCAGGAGTTTCATTTACAAATTTCAGGGCATTCCCCCCCCCCCAATGAATTTGTATGTATTGTGTAGTTTTCGAAGAGCTTTGCTGGATGAGACCAAAGTCCACGATTCACAGTGATAAATCAAATGCCTCTGGGAAGCCTGCAAGCATCAGCTGAGCACAGCCGCGCTCTCCCTACTTGCAATTGCCAAAAACTGGTATCAGAAGCCGACTGACTCTGACACTGGAGGTAAAACATAGCCACTGGCAGCCTTATCCTCCACAAATTTGTCTAATCCCCATTTATTATTGATACCTCTAGTAAGGTTTTCAAATGGCTTTCAACAGCAGAGATACGAAGCTAAACTTTGTGCCTTAGTCTCTTGCACTCCAGGTTCCGTCTTATTGCCCCCTGGGCAAGAGGGAAGGTTGTGCCTCAGAGCGCCGCGTCTGCATCAGGGAGCTACATATGACTTATGTAAAAGTGCCCTCAGTGCATAAGCATATTGCTAAGTTGCTGTGAGACTTTTATATACATATATATCCAAAGAAATGCAATAAATAAATAATAAATCCAATGTTGACCACAGCAAACTATGGCAAGTTCTTAAAGAAATGGGAGTGCCTGATCACCTCATCTGTCTCCTGAGAAATCTCTATGTGGGACAAGAAGCTACAGTTAGAACTGGATATGGAACAACTGATTGGTTCAAAATTGGGAAAGGAGTACGACAAGGCTGCAAATTGTCTCCCTGCTTATTTAACTAATATGCAGAATTCATCATGCGAAAGGCTGGGCTGGATGAATCACAAGCCGGAATTAAGATTGCCGGAAGACATATCAACAACCTCAGATATGCAGATGACACAACCTTGATGGCAGAAAGTGAGGAGGAATTAAAGGACCTTTTAATGAGGGTGAAAGAGGAGAGCGCAAAATATGGTCTGATGCTCAACAGCAAAAAAACTAAGATCATGGCCACTGGTCCCATCACCTCCTGGCAAATAGAAGGGGAAGAAATGGAGACAGTGAGAGATTTTACTTTCTTGGGCTCCATGATCACTGCAGATGGTGACAGCAGTCACGAAATTAAAAGACGCCTGCTTCTTGGGAGAAAAGCAATGACAAACCTAGACAGCATCTTAAAAAGCAGAGATATCACCTTGCCAACAAAGGTCCATATAGTTAAAGCTATGGTTTTCCCAGTAGTGATGTATGGAAGTGAGAGCTGGACTATCAGGAAGGCTTATTGCCGAAGAATTGATGCTTTTGAATTATGGTGCTGGAGGAGACTCTTGAGAGTCCCATGGACTGTAAGAAGATCAAACCGATCCATTCTTAAAGAAATCAGCCCTGAGTGCTTACTGGAAGGACAGATCGTGAAGCTGAGGCTCCAATACTTTGGCCACCTCATGAGAAGAGAAGACTCCCTGGAAAAGACCCTGATGTTGGGAAAGATGGAGGGCCCAAGGAGAAGGGGACGACAGAGGATGAGATGGTTGGACAGTGTTCTCGAAGCTACCAGCATGAGTTTGACCAAACTGCGGGAGGCAGTGGAAGACAGGAGTGCCTGGCGTGCTCTAGTCCAGGGGATCATGAAGAGTCGGACACGACTAAACGACTAAACAACAACAACAACAAATCGAATGTCAGCTTGCATTGGGCCCAGGCTACCTGAAAGATCATGGCTCCCTATATGAACTTGCCTGGGTGCTAAGATCCTCAGATAAGCATCTTCTCTCAGTCCCATCAACACACTTAGTAGTCACACAAGAGACAGAATGCATTTTCTGTGGCTGCTCCCAGATGGTGAGATTCCCTTCCAAGAGAGAATAGACTGGCTCCCTTTTTGCCATCCCTCTGCCAACAGGCCAAGACCCTCATTTTCAGACAGGTCTTTAGAAACTGAAGTGCAGACTGTGCTGACCACTGGGCTCTGTCAGGGCAAACTGTACTCTAATGCTGGTTCTAAGCGTGCTTTAATGTATTGTAACCATTGTTTTCATGTCATCTAATTACTTTGTACTTCATAACGATGTCTTTAAACAGTGGAAACAGCCACAAATCCCAGCTTGGGAGAAAGGCAGGATATAAATACATTAAACAAGCCAGCAGGAGGCCAGTGTAAAATCAGAAGGAGAAGCAGATATCATTTTAGGAGTTTAGCGATCACCGAGAGTCATCCCACACAACCTACCTGACTCCCGCGTGCGACCTCGCATCACCTCGCTCCAGGGTCCTGCCCCAATGGCGTTGAAAGCTTGGATCTGCAGCTCGTATTCTGTCCACTCCTCTAGATCCTCGATGGTGTGCTCCCTCTCCAACCGATCATTGATTACCTTTGTCAGTATCAGAGGCTGCACATCCACACACCAGTATTTGATCCTGTAACCCACTGACTCCGGGTTCCCATTGTACTGGGAGTCAGGCAGAGGCTGGGCATGGAGGGAAAGAGTGGCATGTTAGTGGTGGGCAAGATGGAGGTTTAAAACTGCAGGGTGTGGTCTTCTGTGACATTTGTCACCCACATTGGGTCAGATCTTTCAGTTGGCACAAACAGGAGGAAACACCATATACTAACAGCCGTTTTATTCTCCAAGTGTGGATCCCGAGGGAGGTATCTGGAAGGTTTTGGTTTTTTAGGGGGGCTTGCAGGAGCTTGGGGGGAAACCCAAGAACACCCTAATGGGGAGTGAGAGTGCTCAGTGGCCAAAGAATGCTGAATGTTCATCGACAGGAGGACACTGCCCCTCGCCTCCCAAAAGGAGCACATGAGGGAGAGGTGGGATGAAATGGAATATCCTGGAACAGGGCACACCTAGCTGGCTGGCTGGCACCTGAACAGGAACATGTCACACTGTAATATTTTGTTCACTTGTGGACCGTGAACATTGAACTTGGCACCAGTACAGTCATACCTCAGATCTTGAATGCCTTGGCTACTGAACAAATCGGCTCCCAGACGATTGAAATGCGGAAGTGAGTGTTCCGGTTTTCAAATGTTATTTTGAAGGCTGAATGTCTGACGGGGCTTCCGCAGCTTCCCATTGACTGCAGGAGCTTCCTGCAGCCAATCAGAAGCCGTGCTTGGGTTTTCCAATGTTTTGGAAGTCGAACGGACTTCCAGAACAGATTCCATTTGACTTCCAAGATGTGACTGTTTGGATTTAGTGCCTTGGTGTTAAGGCTGCAGTGGCCAGCCCTGGAGTGGATCAGTCATGTCCATATCCGCTTCGGTGGAAGGGTAATGATGGGAAGGGGAGCAGAAAACTCCTTTAATCCTAACCCTGCACAGGATCAGCTCAACATTGTCACAACTTGCAAGCGTGTTGCAGATAGGCAGATCTGTCTTTGCTCCTCAACTCAGGAAGCACAGAATATTCTCCCTTCTTTTTTGTCTCATTGGCCCATAAATGAGGCTTTAATTCATGGGTGTAAAAATCTCCGGAGCTGATAGTTCTTTCTGGACCATTATCAGAGACGCACAAATGGCCAGCAACAATATTAATGCAGTTAATTGCAAAGTCACATGATACGCCCCTTTCATCTTTGCCTGCCTCGCTGGCTCTCTGCCCATTCATCCATCTTCTCTGCTTACAATAACTTCCCGCCTCTTTGACTGGGATCCAAAGAGCTACTTTAGCCACACACCCAAAGCTTGGGTGCACCTGGCAGGATCTGCAGCTTGCTCTCCCTTGAGCAGCAAGCTCCCAAGACCAGATGCCAAATACGAGCAGACATTTATTCCCTGTTGTTATAGGAATGCCCTGATGACTTGGAGAATTCAAAGGGGTTCTGAGCATTCAGTAAACGTATGCACAAAATGTTTTCCTGATTGCCAGACGAGCTGCAGCAGTTCCCGTCTTACACAAGAACCTCTGGGAGCATCCACTGGGTGCTGAGAAGATAACCAGGAAGAAATATCCTTGGGAAGGCTGTTTGGAGTGGAATAGCAGAGGAAATTGGAATAATTGAATGGATTTCAGTCAGATAGGCTGAGGGGTGGGTACAGCAGTCAAAGCCACATGATAAATTCATTTATCAATGGCCCTGCAATTTATCACCCGATTCCAGAGTTAATCACTTAGCTCTGCAATCTATCACATGGATATAACCTCCACATTGGCACTGTTTCCTTCTGTGTAGGGGAAAAAAATCTCTTTGCAATTTCAGTAACTTAGGATGAAAGTGGCTACACAATGAACCAAATTTCATGGCATTTCTTCAGAAACACATCAACATAAACAAACAAGAGGCAGCATCTGGTCTATTCCAATTATATCACATTTATAATTCCTTGCTATGCTTTTATTGTTTGGTCCATTAGTGAGCACATCCTATCCTGGCATATAGCCAGAAATGTGGAGCTTCAGATATGACCGCAGTGCTTGGGAAAAAGGAAATAAATGGCTTTCTCTGCAAAAGTCATTTGTGAGTTTTGGACTCCTTGCCTAAGGGAAAAGTTTGAATGTTGTTCCTCCTCCTGCGCTGTCTTGTTACAATCAACTTACCACCCAGCGGACCCACAAGCTGGTCTCACTGGCTGTGCGCACAGTCACACTCCCTGGCGCAACGTCTGGCGGTGCCTGGAGAGTTTGGATGACGCGCGACGGCTGGCTGAGCGGACTTTGCCCGACCACATTCACCTGCCTCATCCTGAACCTGAAGGACACAGAGAGGAACAAACAGAAAGTGTACAGAAAGATTTAGAAGCGCCACGTAGGGTTGAAAACAGAACCTCTGGAAATCCTTCTTCATCAAACTGATTTTTTTAAAGTGACTAACAGTAGCATTGGTCAAAGATAAATGGCAGGTGACATATGTTCCTTGCTCTGCTACAACTGTGAGATTTTCAAGGGGCAAATAGATTCTTTTTGATCAGATAACTCAGACTGAAAGAATGATAATGACAGCCCACTGAGCAGGTCAAAAAACATATACTGGAAAGTGCAATATAAGAAAATGGCAGATTTCTTGTTTGGGCTTTCAAGTAATTACAGAAATTTTAGTTTCTAAAATTTCTCTCCCAACATGCCACTAATTGTGGCCAAGGTTTGTTCTTGGCTTATTGATCGTGGTTTGTTGGAGCAAAACTAACCAGGATTCCTAGTTGGGATGTCATTCTGAGCCAGAGGTCATGGTTTGTTTCCCCTCAGAAGCTGAATATTTCCCTGTTTCATTCTTTATTATTTCATTCTTTATTACAGTTTCACACGAAGACCAAACAGCATCTAAAAATGAGCAAGGGTGAGCTTGACTCTCAGCCTCCCTGATTAAAATTTGTTCTCCCCAATTAGAACCGGCCATCATTACCTAAAGCTTTAGTTGGTTAACCCACTGATTAAACCAATTAGAGGTTGCTTCCCTTCTCTTTGCAAATGTGGCCATCACATCGAGTTGAATCCAGAAAGAAGCAACCGTATCCTTAAATCCATTTAGGTTTGAGCAACTTACTCTGGAATGAGTCCATTGCCAAAGACTTTCCAAATGATCCCTGCCCAAACACCATTGATGTGGAACAAATAGCTTGCCTTTGATGCAAGATTTCCAAATATGAACACTTGGATCAAAACCAATCCCATTTGTTCCAAATTATGACAGCAATCACTCCTCCTTGTGATGGCACCAGTTTTAGAAAAGGCATTAGAGGTGCATACGGCCATCATAACAAAAGAGACAGGAGAGACTGTCCGTTCAGGCTTCCTTGTGCTAACACGTTAGCTGCTCAACTTGTCCCTGCTGACTGCTGGCTTTCTGGCATTAAAAGACTGGGATTGAAGAAAGGTTGTGCGAGCTTGTGTAATGCCATTAGTCTATCTGCTCAGATCTCGTTAAGGAAGTGCATTAAAGGAAAATGCATTAAGCAAAACAACACCATTAATTTCCCAAACACTGACAGGGCACAGTACAAAAGAAGCACATTTGACAAAGATGCAGTCTAAGTCCAATAATTAGTGCTTTCTATTCCCTCCCACCTTTTCATCATGTAGGAATGCCGTGCCAAGACCTGGCAAGATGATGGAGCTGATAAGCCCGAGTGGCATTTGGGAGACGCGACTCATTTCATCATCTTATGGACAGTCACACAATGGCTTCAGAGGGCTCAAAAGGATGGCAAATGTGATGGAAGAAATTCAGTTTGGAGATCAATTTGCAAAAGTGTAATGGATGGATCAGAGCAGACTCTTATGTTGGGTGAGCTAGTGTCGTATAATGGACTTCTCATCAAGCAATGCACCCAGGTAGCATTGCCAGCTGTCCCCCTGCCTGCCCACCCTCCTGTCCTGCTCCTGTGTTGCAATCTGATACAGGGAAATGAAGCAGGAACAGCTTTTAAGTATGATAAGCAAGTAGGTCAGTCAGAGCTATTCCCCAGCATATTCCTTCATGCCTGTTCCCAGATGACATTATTCAGTTGGTCTCATAAACATCCAAAAGTGCTGTTAATGCAATCTATTATGATGATGAAAAATTTCACCCAACTTCAACTCAAAGGCTGGGGCTACAGAGCCAAGGAAATGCATATGAATTACTGTAAAAGTAGCAAAGGTGTCGAGCTGGAATGAAATAAGCCACAAAGAAAGGCTGTTTCTATTTTCTGGTGCTCCCTTGTTCCTTACAAAGAAGTGCTCCATTTTCCTCGGAGAACTCTCTCACCACTTCTGTCCCAACACTTAGCTTTATCAGAAGCATATATGAATGCAGCAGATGACTTATATAAATAACTGAATCTGGTCAAACATACACCAGGCCTATTTTCTGAATCGTGGGAATGTGACTCACAGAGCAATTGCTGCTAAGCGTGTTCTCCTTCAGGGAGAGCACGTGTTGCGGTGGGGTCTACTGAGCCACCCCTCTGTTACCAGGCAAGGTCTCTAAAGATGGCCTGGGGCAGTGATTGGTTCACTGGGTTGCTGGGGTAAAAGTTATGTTGCAATTTTGGTGGGAGGGGTAAAAAGGTTTAAATACTCTGCACGCAGCCTTGTACTTTCTCTTTTGCTGCGTGCAACGGATCACCTGGAGCACTTGGACCGTCTGGAGGACAGTGGAGCGATCTTCTCATTGTCTGGTTACATTTCTTTATTTCCCCCTCTTTTTAATCTTCTCTAGTCCCTTAATTAATTTAATTCCCCCCCCCCTTTTTTTTCCTGTTTGATTTCCCACCCCACCCCTTATCCTGCCCTTTGGGAAGATTCTCCCTGTACCTGTGAGCACTGCCTGTGCATAATCCTCCTTGGCTTGCCTTTCCCAATAGGGAGAGAGCCCCCATTAGGGGTTTTCTTTTGCAAAAAGGTTTTCCCCATTTTTGCCTGTTTAATTGTGGGGCTAGCCAGGGCGGTTCCCAGCTTACCTGGAATCACTTTCATTTATACCATCCCCATAGGTTGGCTTTATTTTGGGTGCGTGCAGTGCTGTTGGCCAAAATTTTAATCTAGCCTTGGGCGGGAGCACTATATTGAGTTCCTTTAATATTGCAATGAGACAAAAAAGGCAGAGAGCAGAAGCATGGAGGCCTGCACGGCCTGCACATATCATTGAAGCCTAAGCCTGCTACAGTTAGCAGTACAGTAAATTTCCAGGTTACCTGGAATCACTTTCGTTTATAGTATCCTCATAGATTGGCTTTATTTTGGGTGATTGCAGTGCTGTTGGCTGAGTTTTAATTTAGCCTTGGGCGGGAGCACTATTTTGAGTTCCTTTAATATTGCAATGAGACAAAAAAGGCAGAGAGCAGAAGCTGGGAGGCCATCACGGCCTGCACGGCCTGCACATATCATTCAGGCCTAAGCCTGCTACAGTTAGCAGTACAGTAAATTGTTAAGTTCCTGTGACATGTGACTCATTCTCTCTATAAGAATGTATCTGTTTGTTTGCAGGCTTACTTGTTGCTAATGTATATCTTAGGCAGACAGAGTGGAGCCAGAGGCTCTCTGTGCCTCCAATGAGCACTCTTTGTATGCTCTTTAACTATGCTGTTTCTGAACAAGTTTATTTTCTGCAAGTTTGTTTTTCCCTTATAGTGGCAACTGCCATTTTAGAGACGAGCCATTGTGGCTTAGTGGCTAGAGCGCAGGACTAGGACCTGGGAGACAGGGTTCATATCCCCCACTTAGCCATTGTTATCACATAACAAAACAAGCTGCTCCTTTTGGACTATTTTGTTGCTGGGTAGTTTGGCGCATTTGTGATATTGCTCCCAAAAAGAACTTGGGGTTTCTTGAGGAGGTGCTTCCCTCTAAAGGGCAAGCAGGGGTACCTGGACAGGCGGTGGGCTGCCTCGAGTTTGTTATCTCATTGGAAACATTTATGTCTGGCCTAGCAGGTGATCCTAGGGCTTGGCCCGCTTGGCCCTAGAATTTGATGGCCTCTGGCAGCGTTTCTGGCCTGAATAGCGTCCCCATGTGGTGCACAAAGCATTGGTTTCACCTGTTCCTCACATTGTTTAGGTTTTTTGCAGACTATGACAGGGCCTTTGCAGATGCCTCCAGAGCTTGCCTCTCCTGCAGAGGATGACATGTTGATGCCCCAGGTGCCTTCTTTCGGAAGGAAGCGTCTTCAGAGGCAGGAAAAAGCGGAGCAGGGATGAGGCTTACACCCCCTTGCAGGTAAATCATCACTGGGCTGATGATGATTCAGACATCACCTTGGACCTCTCCAGGGGTCAGGGTGAGGCTGTTCCAAGTCTTTAGGGATCATCATGGATAGCTCAGCCGGTCAGCCTATGGTGCCGGTAATGCCTAGGTTGCAGGATTGGTCCCTGTATGGGACAGCTGCATGCTCCCTCATCACTTTACCCGGACACTGAGGTCCAGCGCCGAGGGCCTTTCTGGTGGTTCCCTTACTGTGAGAAGCCAAGTTACAGGGTACCAGGTGGAGGGCCTTCTCGGCAGTGGCACCTGCCCTGTGGTACACCCTCCCACCAGATGTCTACTACCAGACTTTTAGAAGACATCTGTGGCGGCCCTGTTCAGGGAAGCTTTTAATGTTTGATGCATTACTGTATTTTAATATTTTGTTGGAAGCTGCCCTGAGTGGCTGGGGAAGCCCTGCCAGATGGGCGGGGTACAAATAGATTATGATGATGATGATGATGATATTGTGGGAGAGTGGACTAGATGATCCTCGGAGTCCCTTCCAACCCCACTATTCTATAAGTGGTAATTCACTATGATGGGAATGTTAGACGCAGGGCTGCCATCATCCCCTTAGCTCGCTAGGATCACAGGGACGGGGACATGTGGACAGCTCCACATTTCAAATGGAAATTCCCTGAGCAATAGAACCTGAAGCTGGTATGCAGGAAGCTGGCCCGGTGGCAGCTTTGTTGGGACTTCTTAGGGATCGTCCCTAAGAGAGCCCCATACGATTCCATCTGATCCATATTTATCACATCCCAAAGGCACCTCAGTGAATGATGCTATCCCTCTGGAATTGTTCCGTGAAATATGCATCTTTGGATCAGGCAGTTGAGCTTACCAACAAATTGGAGGAGGTGCCTTGTTGGCATTATGCAATATTGAATTGGCTGTTAGGCTGCTGCCGGTTCACCCTCAAGATTTTAAGTAGTTAGGCTTTAATTGGATGGTCCTTATATTCATAAGGCGATGCCAGTGGGTTGCTCAATAGGCTGTGCAGCACTGGAGTCCTTTAGCGCCTTTCTGGATTGAACATTGCGAGTCAAGACTCGTTTAACTGGGGGTATCGTTATGTGGATTATTTTACTGGCTGATTCTTGTGACACCAGCCTCTGCTTAGCTTACTGGATGCCCCTTTATTCCCTGAGGAGCTGGGTGTTCTGTTGGCAGTGGAGGATAGTGGGTCCTACTGCCCCTTTTAACGTATTTGGGGCTAGCTGGATACCGTTGCTCAAACATCTGCTTGCCTGTGGAAAATCTGTTTGCCTTGAAGGATGTTATTCTTGTAATACTTTCTCTGAAGCAAGTGTTGCTTTGTCAGATCCTATCATTCCTAGGTCAGTTAAATTTTGCATGCAGGGTGGTTGCTCCAGGCTGCTCCTTCCATTCCTGCTTGGCCAGGTGGTCTCATGGCCCGGGGTCCCTTCATCATCATGTACAGTGGCCTTGAGCCTGGCAGGGCAAGGCAATCACATGTAACCTAACTTTTCTCGAGTTTTCCCCATTGTAGTGTCAGTGCACATCTGGACTGAGGAGTTTAGGGACCGTCGGATCTGTCTTGGTCTGATAACCAGGCAGTGTGAGAGTCCTGGCAAAACGGTCTTCATGCTCTGGCAGAGTCTTCGCAATGCTTAAGGTTTAATATTGCGTTTCTGCTCGCTTTATTTCGGGATCATCTAATGTTTTTGCTGTCGCTCTATCCCGTTTTTTCAGTTGGAGAGCTTCAGATCCTGGGCTCTGGACGCCCAGCTAGACCGGATTTTTCTGGAGCTCCTTTGGCACTTGGCAACAATTATTAATTATGAGGAGTAGTAGCTTACGTTTCCCCATCTGCTTTCAGGTCTTATGAGAAGGCCGGGATTGATTTCTTAAAATTTAGCTGGCAGTCCTCGGCCATTCAGAGGAACCTGCCCCCATCCTCTGAGCAGGACCTGCAGTAATTCACCCATCTGCTGCAGATCGGATGCAGTGTTAAAACTATCAGAATTCAGTCCGCTGCAATGTCTGCTAGAGTAAAGCTTTAATTTTTCAGAGACCCTTCTAAAAGTGTGTCGTGCGCAGGGTCTCGGAAGGTTGGAATAGGCTCCGACCTTCACAGGCCAGCAGGCAGGAAGCCGGTCAATGTTTGACCTATGCAGTATCCGCAACAAGTTAAGACTTGTCGGCTGGTTCAAGATCAAGACAAGACTTGTTTCAGTATTCCATTGTAATTTTGGTGTACTGAGGGTTGGGGAAATTGTGTTGGAGCCAGCACGGGTCTGAGAGTTCGGAGGCTTATTGCCTCAGGACTTTTCCTTATCTGCTTTGGAGCTTGTCATAAGTGTCTGGAGCTCTAAGTCAGACCTAGTGAGCAGGGTTGCCACCATCAGGCTTCCAGTCACAGGTGAGGTGGGCCCTTGCCCTGTTATTGGATACCGGAAATATTTGGCTTTTCGTTCCCCTGGGGGCTGGCTCGATCCTAGTGCACAGAAATGGGTTCTGGTTCGACAGGCATCTAATTGCTCACGTCGTGCGCCAGTTATTGCAGCCTGCGGCTTGCCTACCGCTGAACACACCTCATTCCTCCCAAATAGGTGCTGCTGCAAAGGCTGCGCACTGGGGCCTGTTAGTAGGCAGGATTGTGAATACGGGTCATTGGAAGTCTGACGCTGACAAAGGTTATGTCAGGAAGCATCGCCAATGATGTCTGTGCTGATGCCTGTCTGTTACTCCTTTTTTCATAGGAGCAGCTGTTCGCATTTGGATTGTCGGCCACAGCATCATGCACTGAGCTGGCAAGCACCCTGACGAGTCTGGACTGGGGGCGCCATCTCAGCCTTCCTGCCCATGTTTCTAGCTCCAGTCCGCATCTGGATGGTGGGGCACAGCATCGTTTACTGGGCTGGCATCAGAGCTAGGCAGGCTGGAAGGGGACTGGGTCTTGGCCTCCCGCAGCATGTGCAGGTCTCGCTCCAGTCCGTATCTGGATTGTGGGGCACAGCATCGTGTACTGGGCTGGCATCAGAGTGAGGCAGTCTGGAAGGGGATCTCGGCTTCCCACAGCACGTACAGGTGCCGTGGATATCCAGACGGGGAATGCGGTGGAGTGAATTCATCCCACTAATTAAGCAGAGGGTGCTTTCACATGGCCCCCCTTTGGCAATTTTGGTGCAGTTGGGGGAGAATGATATGGCAAAGGTTGATTGCTTTACTTTGCAATCCGTGATTCTAAGAGACTTGGGGGAATTGGTGACCTTAATACCTACCGTTAAAATATTTTGGTCACAATTACTGCAAAGGAGCAATTGGCAGGGCATTTCTCAACCCAAGGCTGCCGAAAGGGCCAGGAAGCGCATTAATTCCGCAGTGAGCAAGAGGGTAGCGGAATTGGGTGGATTGGTGATTTACCACCCAGATATTACCTTCAAGGCTCTGGCCCTTTACCGCAATGATGGGGTACATCTTTCCAAGCTGGGGAATGATGTCTGGTTGGATGCGGTAATTGGAGGATTGAAGGTTGGGTTGGGATTGTGAGTGGTTGGCGGCGAGCATAAGAGCTCGATTGGCGGTTAGGCATTGGTTATAAATCTGGTGGAGGAGGGGTCAGGATAGGCTGTGCCTGCCCCTCCATGGTTGCTGCGGAAAGGGAATTCCGTTGGAGGAGGGGTCAGGATAGGCTGTGCCTGCCCCTCCATGGTTGCTGCGGAAAGGGAATTCCGTTAAAGGAATCCTGGGGCTTGCCATCTTTTCGTCCAATCCCTGGAATGGGACTAGGGCCGGCAAGCCTTCGGGGAGCAGGCGGGTGAGAGTTGAGGGCTGTGTCTCAGCTCCAATTCCTCCCCGACTTGCTTTCCCCCGCACTGTCTTTCGGTGGTGCCCGGAAGTCAGTTCTGTCCCCAGGCGGGGGGACAGATAGTCTTAACCAATGCCTAAACAACCACTCACGGTTTGTATTTGAATAAAGTTGTGGCCAAAATCATGCCAAAAATCTTAAACAAAAATTACGTGTCTGTTGTGAGTTATTTGGGGGGTGGATTGGGGACCTCGACACGCAAAAAACTCCTCCACTCCAGGATCTCAGAATGCTTTTAGGCAACAACGTTCTATTGTGAAGAGTACTTGCTAAAATAGCAACATTACAGACCTTTGCCCTTGTTCCTTGCCATTTGATATAACTTATTTAGACCGAAATGCCTTGTCAAGAGGGACACATTAAGTTGATGCTGAGGAATAAGTATGAACAAGGGAAATGCTATCAGCAACCTTATTGCATTTGCAAATACTTTCCAGAGACTCTCTTAGATCAGGAACAACAAAAAAAGCCCATGGCACTTTTAAGTCCTAACACATTTATTGTGAAATAAACAATGGTGGCTGAGAGGCAGGAGGTGAGAAGGGAAGTGAGGCTGATGAAAGTGCCACTGGTTGCCTGCTTTTGTGGTGCCACACTAATATGCAGCTAACCTTCTATGTAATTTTTTCCAAATGTCATTTTATATTGAAATACGTAATAATATAATTTTTTATTGAAATGGTGAGGTTATTTAAAAGTAAATGTGCTGGAGTGTTTGATTTGCATTTATCTGTCTACCTGGTGAAAGTGAAGCCTGCCCTTTGATGTAAAGACATTTCCAGGACAAAATTAAGGCAAAAACAAATATAGTGAACAAGAGATTAAAAAGCAACAACAATAAACAAAGCAGCAGTTTAAAAGTGTTTCCACCCCAGTTTTGCACCAAAGGTTTTGTTTGTTTTGTATTTTTACCAAAGCCTGGGAATAATGCCTCTCAGGCACCAACCAGACCCAGACCTGCTTAGCTTCAGAAAAGTTATTGATCCTTAAATCCACATTTCTGGGGCAGCTTCACAGGCTAAGGAGGTGGAATTTTCAAATATAGTCAAAGAAGGGCAGGTAGAAATGTTAAATTAAATTAGGAGTGGGATGCCCCTCTTATTGACGGCACTTGTTTGGTTCTGCAGCACCCCTGAGTTCATTTAAGTAGAATGATGGGGCTGGGGTGAGAAGAAAAGAGAACTGAGTTATACTGACTTCAGCCACTGAAGTGATATAATGAGCATTCAGCCAATTTCAGTTCAGCTTCCCCACAAACGAAACAAGATCAATTTTAATTGAACTGGTGCAACTTTTAGTCTAGACAAAATCTGCATCAGGTATGTGTTCAGTTATTCAACGGCACTATTTAGCAGTGCACTTTACATACCTTGCTCCCATTGCCAGATTGATTAATTATTTTGCTACGTGAAGGTGACAATTAAAATACATCAAGTGGGGTCGTTGAAGTGCAAACGCTTTCAAGGTGTAAATTTTCCTCCATCATTCCTCCCACCAGCTGCCTGCAGGCTGGGAAGCTGCCCCTTGCTGACACTTGGTAGCATGTTGGCGCAGCAATTAATTACTTGCTGTTCTCACCTGTAATGAGTATACGGCGTGAGGTTTGGGATCTCCAGCATCTGAGCATCTGATTCTTTCTCCACTTCGCACAAAGTTATCCATTCCTCTTCCTCTCCTATAACACCAACCTGTGGAGAGGGTAGGAAGTTATTTTTTCCTTCGTCATTTAGACAACATCACACTTGGGAAATGTTCCTTGGAATATAGTCAGACATGCCCTTTTTCTTTTCAGTGGAGAGAATCACACATTGGTTCCCTGTCTACCCCATCACCTCCCCTTCCTCTGTTCTTTCCCTTGAGTTGAATTATAATTTGTATGATCTTTGCGGTGAGGACCACTATTTAGAGCCATGAACACTGAGAGCACTAGGTTAGGTAAGTAGGTCAGGCTGAGAGTGTGTGACTGGCTCACCCAGTAAGCTTTATGGCAAAGTGAATCCTGATATCTTGCAGGTCCTAGTCCAATGCTCTAACTATTACCCCACACTGATATTAGAATCCTTGACCTCTGTGCCCACTTCAGTGGGGAACAAAGACCTGCCGTTCCCATTTCCCTGATCAAGACTATCGACCATCATTTTCAAGGCATGTTGCAAGTACAAACAAATTGCAAAACCAAAAAACGATTGTTGGCTAAAAAATGGAAAGAGGCCACCAAACTGAACAGCTGAGGGAAGGGAAACCCAGCACAAATTAAGTGACCCTGAAGGCTCAGGCAAACAAAACTCCTAAAAATGGGTGCCAGGTGGATAAGACACTGCAAAGCCAAGGCACAAACAAGATGAATTTTAACAGGGAGAAATGTAAAGTATTGCATTTGGGAAAAAGAAATGAGAGGCACAAATACAAGATGGGTGACACCTGGCTTGAGAGCAGTACATGTGAAAAGGATCTAGGAGTCTTGGTTGACCACAAACTTGACATGAGCCAACAGTGTGATGCAGCAGCTAAAAAAGCCAATGCAATTCTGGGCTGCATCAAAAGGAGTATAGCATCTAGATCAAGGGAAGTAATAGTGCCACTGTATTCTGCTCTGGTCAGACCTCACCTGGAGTACTGTGTCCAGTTCTGGGCACCACAGTTCAAGAAGGACACTGACAAACTGGAACGTGTCCAGAGGAGGGCAACCAAAATGGTCAAAGGCCTGGAAACAATGCCTTATGAGGAACGGCTAAGGGAGCTGGGCATGTTTAGCCTGGAGAAGAGGAGGTTAAGGGGTGATATGATAGCCATGTTCAAATATATAAAAGGATGTCGTATAGAGGAGGGAGAAAGGTTGTTTTCTGCTGCTCCAGAGAAGCGGACACGGAGCAATGGATCCAAACTACAAGAAAGAAGATTCCACCTAAACATTAGGAAGAACTTCCTGACAGTAAGAGCTGTTCGACGGTGGAATTTGCTGCCAAGGAGTGTGGTGGAGTCTCCTTCTTTGGAGGTCTTTAAGCAGAGGCTTGGCAACCATATGTCAGGAGTGCTCTGATGGTGTTTCCTGCTTGGCAGGGGGTTGGACTCGATGGCCCCGGTGGTCTCTTCCAACTCTATGATTCTATGATTCTACCCCAACTGAAGATTCATGGCTTCTGAGAGAAGGGCCTCTCCAGATGGTATCCACCAACAGGCCATCTTGCACAGGACCAAGCAGTCCTTTGCAGGCAAAGTCGTTATCCCATCACCCCTTGCAGTATTCCTTTAAAAGGACACAAAACTCATGGTTACACTCCCCTTGTGAACTGCTGGCTTTCAGGCAACCCAGGGGAGCCATCAGTAACAATGCTTGATGGTACCACAAGCCCAGCAAGCGGTAGTACGAGCAGTAAACCAAGCATCAGTTTTTGCAGACAGAGAAAGATCCATAATCCACACAAGATCAATGATGATGGTGGAGATCCAACCCAGAGGTTGATTTCTTGTTATGAGATATGGGATAACATGGAACGTTCTGACTTCCACCATGGGCTGCTTCAAGGCGCCTCTCATCAGGGAGTAACTCACAAAAACTCAAGGAGTCAGTAATGTTTTATGACTACATGCAAAGCCATATTAAATGTCAAGATTATCCAGTCCACGAGGGACTTTGGTTTCTTAGCATTTAGCTTATTTTCTTCACACATTACATTATTTTATGAAACCATCCCTGGGCTATAAGTGCAACCGTGCTCCCACCCCTGATTTTGCAACTGTCAAATTTCATATAAATTTCCATAGTAAACTTTGCAAAAACATGCATTTTATTTGTTCATGGTAGCATGATTTCTTTTCTTTTCTTTTTGTTATCCTGTTTGTACTGTTCATGTATTTTGAGTGCCCTGGAAGAAGGATTTTTCTAGAATACACTGGGTATACAATAAACCACATTTACAGCACCGGAAATATAGAAGAAGATTCACAGAAAAACAGAGGTAGGTCAGAAAAGTAGGTAGATCCAGGGTGCCTATCCTTGCCTATTGAACAAATAAAAAATAAAAATGCCCACATGTTTCTAGCTCCGAGAGCTAGAATCTTTAAAAATAAAAAAATAACTCAAACACTGGGGAGTTTGCTTCAATGTCTGGAATCTACATTGGACACTACCTCCAGCACTTTGCAGAGTGAAATTTTTTTTTTTTTTTGCATCCATTTCCAGAGCTCAGGGATATTGGAGGATCATGCTTCTGTGCAAAGATCTGAAATGGAACAAAAGCCGAAGAACAAAGGAGCTTTAGATATCCCTGCTGGCTAAGCAGCTTGGAGACTATGCAGCGCTTTGTATTAATTAGCCACTGTAAGTGGCCAACAGCCAGCTCAGCAAAGCCCATGTGCAAGAACTGCGCCAGCAGGGTCAGAGCGCTAATAGGGATTTGAAGCATTTCTTCCCCCACGGCACCTTTAGGGGAGAGGGCTGGGCACTCTGAAAGAGGAAGAGATGGGAAAGAAGGCAGCAATGGCCGAGGTCTTAAAACAGCGGGAAGGATACAGCAGGCTAAAAAATTTACAGCAATAAACAGTTGCTGCCAACTTATTGCAGCAACAACACATTCGCAAAAAACAACAACCCCACAGCGATCCTCCCACAGTTAAGAAAATGGGTCTGGAAAGTGACATGCAGCTTGAATTTCCACTGTTAAATTGAAAGCCATTTTCTATAGATGCAGGTAGGGCATCCCCCTGATGAAAGCCCTATTTGACAGGCATTGGCAATTAGAGTGGTGAGCACATTTGGTTTCGTAAGAGGAGTGCCACTCAGAGCTGTTTTGGGTCTAGGTCTCTTCTGTTCCCTTTGCCCATCTTTCTTGTCATCATGACAATTTCAATCTTTAGCTGAAGCTCCACCTTAACTAATTAAATTGAAAGGTTTCTACCCCACCTTTCATTCAGATGATCCTTGAGGTAGCTTGCAACAGATGGCAATGATATAGAATGCAATAATACAGAATGAAGAAACAACAGACACTTGCAGGCCTTAGGAGTCTACAGCTCTGCAGTCCCGGGGCAACTGGCTGCTAGAGCAGTTCTTTCTGCGGGGGTGGTGGGGTGGGGGGTGGGGTGGGGGACAAAATAAGCTTCCACCGAAGGCTGGCCATCTCCCTGCTGTGCTCTTACCACTACAATCCACAAAAATCAATGAGGTACCTGGGAAATCCATGATGAGAAAGAAAGATGGGAAGCTGACTTATACGGAGTCAGAGCATTGATCCATCTATCTCAGCAGCTCTTCAGGCGTTCAAAGGGGACAGGTGGGTTTCTGTTCCAGTCCTACCTGAGCAGGAAAACGTCACAGCAAAGGAGTGCAACCCCACAGTGGCCCTTAGTGGCCGTGGGGAGAGGGCACTTCCCTTCAGGAAAGTGGCTTAAAAGCCCCAATGTCCTTCATGTCCTTCTTTGTGTGCCTCCTCCTCGAGAGTTCTGGAGGGTGGCAACACGAGAACAGGGCCTTCTGTGCAGTGGCTCCCTGTCTGTGGATGCTCTCCCCAGGGAAGTACGCCTGGGGCCTTCCTTATACACCTTTAGGTGCCAGGCAAAAACGTTCCATTTTTAATCAGGCCTTTGGTTGATTTGATTGACATTCTATGCCCTTTTGAAACATGGGTTTTTTTTGTGGGGGTGGTGGTGAGTGGATATTGATATATTGTGGTTTAATGTTTTGATTTTGTTCTGCCCTATACCTTGAGACCTCTGGGTATAGGGCAGTATATAAATTCAATAAATAAGTAAAGAAAAATAAAATGACAGAAAGGTGGGCTAGAAATGGAATAATGCAAAGATAAACGCAATAGGCTGCCAGGGCTCGGGTCAGGTGTAGGGCAGCAAAAAAACAACAGATCTCCAGAACTTAGTAAAGTTAACTCTTTCTTCAAAGTGAAACAGAAGCACTCTGGTGTAGTGGTCCCAGCAACCCGTCTCTGCAGATCTTGCCTGGAGGAGGCAGGGGTGAGGACTGAATGCCTTGCCTTCTCAGTACCCATTAATGCTACTCCTTCCCTGGGTCTTTCCAAAGCAGTCTCAAACTACGCCTGCAAACAACTGATTTCAGCCCACTTCATTTCCCTGTGTGCCCTGGGAGACCAAGGGGATGGGGAGAAGCCTGGCTTCTGCAGCAGGAGGGGGAGACTCCTGGGCTTCAGTGTTCTGGCCCCACACCTCTCCAGACCCCTCCAGACCCCTCTTCTGCCTCCGAGTCTGAACTGTCCTCTGCCCTGACTCTTCCTGCTCACCCAACCCTGTTACCTCCTCTGCATATGACTCTTCCTCCTCCCAATCTGCTCTCCCCCACCCTCTCCCTCTGACCACTCACTGTCATCCCGCCACCAATCCCCTGGCTCTGAGTGACTTCCCAGGGGGCTCCCTTGGGGCTTTCCCCACTGCCGCCTCCCACCAATCCTTTGCATCCAGCCAGTCCATGGTGTAGACTATCAGTGTCCATGGTATTTTTCAAAGTAATATAAAAGAAATCAAAAATCAGGAAAAGAAAAGAGAAGGCCCCATGCAGTGAGGAGCTTACAGTAGGAAATGGGGAGGTGAACAGCTTTCTGAACGTTACTCTTTAAACAATTTACACTCATGGAGCAACAAATGGGCAAGCACCAAGAAAGGATGTCCCGAGTGAGTCTTCAAGCCAGAGCACAGCTTTCAATCATTAAAGAAGATGATTGGTAAGGTCTCAGAGGGGACGGCTGACTCAGGTTATGCCTGGCATATGAGAAGATTCCTCCTTGAAAAGCCAGCTGGATGACAGGTGGCCTGCTACCTGCTTTGGGGCCTGGGAGGCCATAGATAGAATGGCTGCAGTCCAGAGACAATAATTATATCTCTCTCTTGCCTGGAAATTGCTGAACGTTGTTTTATAATAGAGACAAGGGGGGGGACGACGCAACCAAGCACTTTGCCTTCTCTCAGTAGAAATAGCAAGCAAGAATTCAGAACAGAGTTAAATTGGTTTCCCAGTCAATGGAGGAACTCACTGCCCAATAGACATGGGGAGTTAGTAGAGGCTTGGGATGGGCTCCTGGGTGTTTCCCACCAGGTCTCTGAGAAGCCTCATCTTTTTTTTAAGGGGTAGCATCTCAGCTCCTTTCTTCCCACAGAAGCAAAGGGCTCTCCAGCTCTACTGCAAAGTGCTCTATAGCTAAGCTGTACCAGGAGATGCTCAGATATCTGGAGGATGGTTCATTGGTGTTTGTGGACTGCAGCAGAAGTGAGCATCACCATCTCACCCTATGCCGTCTGTATATTTCATTCTCCCAGCAACCCAAGGCATAACTCCATGTTGCATGGGAATTCCATGAGCAGGAAGATAGATGGGATGCTGCCTCAGTATGAGTCAGAACAATGGTCCATCTAGCTCAGTATTTTCTATGCCCTAAACGGCCTCGGTTCTGTATACCTGAAGGAGCGTCTCCACCCCCATCGTTCAGCCCGGACACTGAGATCCAGCGCCAAGGGCCTTCTGGCGGTTCCCTCCCTGCGAGAAGCCAAGTTACAGGGAACCAGGCAGAGGGCCTTCTCGGTAGTGGCGCCCACCCTGTGGAACACCCTCCCTTCAGATGTGAAGGAAATAAGCAGCTATCCTATCTTTAAAAGACATCTGAAGGCAGCCCTGTTCAGGGAAGTTTTTAATATTTAACGCTGTACTGGTTTTAACACTTGATTGGAAGCCACCCAGAGTGGCTGGGGAAACTCAGCCAGATGGGCAGGGTATAAATAATAAATTATTATTATTATGCTAACTAGGAGCAGCTCTTCAGGGTTTCAAAAACAAAAAGGGTGGTCCTTCCCATTCCTACAGGGAGATGCCAGAGACTGGGAGCAGGAACACTTTGCTTGTGTACCCCGCCCACTAGCCACAGACTTCGCCTACAACCCCCTCAAAGTTCAGCTGTGAGCTATATTGCCTTAATTAAAGGCTAATAAAGCCCTGGTCCTTTCATCCGACAGCCCTTACGTTGGATGGGATAGAAATGTAATAAGCAATTAAACCCCTGCCTACAAGCATAATTGATTCAATACACCAATCTGGCAAAAATATTGTGTGCATTTCAAATACTTCTCCGCTAAGGCTGACAAAATCTTATTTAGAAAGTAAGAAAAAGAAGGTATAGAAGTATAAGGAGCAAGGCCTAATCCTATCATCCATTTCGGCAAGTATTCATATTCGAGGTTTGTGATCTCAAAATTCTCCTAACACAATCTCATGCCAAATGGACATTCCTGAAAATAAATGTTTAGCTTATGGCAAGACCCACAATATCTAATACATTTTTCAAGCACAGAAAGATCAAATATAAGGCATGAGCATTGCTTTCTTAGCCTCAATAACTGCAGCCTTACATCAAGATCTTTATAAAAATCAATGAGAAGTTTCATGTAAGCCAAAAGCATTTTCTCCCCAAGAAAACTTATAAAGACATTCCTTTTACACCAGATGTGTGAAACCTCACTTGAATCTGAAGTAATTGGTGCTCACAATACGGTAAATCGACCTTGAAAAATTCAGCTTGCCCACTTGTGTCTGCATTGGTAAATTTTCATGACAGTTTTGCAAGGGCGCAGTAAATGTCCAAGAGAACACCCTTATATATTCTCCCCAGTCTGCTTGGCTTATGAACGGCATTTCCAATCTGTCTTGATCATCAATTCTTTGACGAGGATGGGATGGGAAAGGAATAAAGTTTAAAGTCAAGACAACTTTGGTAGGGAGGCAATATCCATGATGGCCAACGAGAATGGAAAGGGCAATGCAAGGAAGTCAATATCACTTTTTTATTGGAACCATTTCTCTTGGTGAGCATACGAGTTTTCGAGCTGCACAAAACTTTTCCTTTAAATGAATAAAGAAGTTTTAAGATAAACTCTATGACAAGGTTGCAGTTGACCTGTTTAGACTACAATCCCATGCAGGCTTAATTGGGCATAAGCGCCATTGAACCCACTGCGGCTTATTTATGAGAAAACATGCGGATGATTTTCCTGTTCATTTCATATATGAACTCCAAAAAAAGTGATAGTTTGTGCTCTCCTATCTTCATCAGAAACAAGTTCTACAGTATTATGATCCAAAGTATTATTATTATTTTACTTGGCATAATCAGAGTCTTTTTGATCAGAGGTTTGATGGCCCAGAAACTTGCAAGTATTTTAATGAATTGGGACCTGCTTCAAAATATGCAACACATCTGACTACCATGTAGGCAAAAGTGTGCAAGCCAGAAACGGCTTTCATGCCCAAGTGAGGATCTGATGGGAAGACTTGCTGTTGCTTCCCAGCACGGTTAGGCAGAACGTAAGACATATATTCACAAGCAGTGAATGTGGTAGACATGCAGCTTTCATACATTTTCCTGTGAGAAAGTATGAAGCAAACTGGACCAGTTTGATGTGGCCCTAAGGCCTTGACTTGATACAGAGGTGAAGTTGCCTTTGGCAACTCTCTGATACCAAGGCGCTGAAATCAGTTTTGGTGCAGAAATAGAAAAACTTCTCTAGGAGTCACACAAAACCAAGTGCTTGGAGAGAAGGACTATGGCCTGTCACTCAGCTCAGATATGAATGCAGACTCTCAGTGAAAATCTGTAACTTTTCAAGTACAGGCAAATTTGAGACAGCGTGTGGCAAAGTCAAGACCAAGCTCAGCATGGATGGGACCCGAGACTCCATGTTACTGCCAAACCCCTTGAAGCATATCCTGACCCTGCCAAGAGCTGAAAAGATAAACAGTCTGTGAGGGTTTTGGTGGGATGTGCAAGATAAGAAAGCCCCTGAGATTTAAAAGATTTTAAAAGAAAAATGATTCCAGCCAAAGTTAATTAAATACCAGAATGAAAAGTAAGAGTCGCCTCTTTTTCTTTCCCAAAGACAAATGGTAATATGAAAGGTGGGAAATGTTTCCAAAGCAAGAAATGGTGATCAGCTCCTCGTCACTTTCAATGGGAACACAATGTTTCTCCATTGTTACCCAGGCACCCTGTGTTCAGCAATAGTTCAGGCTATGTCACTGTTTTCATTATAGAGGTTTATAACTCAGTCATTTGAAATCGCTTTGGGATGAAATTTGGTACACAGCCTGTCAGCCCGGATGCAATTTTTTCCTCTTACAAAAGAGTACTTAAATCGATTCAGCTGTTTTTGATTTAAAGATCGGCAAAAGCATAAAATTGTCAGAGTCTCGGGCACTTTATTTACCAAGCTCTAAAGTGAAAACGACATCAAGAGGAGCGCCTCATACAATGGATGAATCCTAATAGCTCCGTTGACATTGAAAATCGGACTTAACCCGTGGAACTAGAGAAACTCGTAGAGAAGTTTGCCAATGCAGTCCTAAACTAAGCGCATCTGTGGCTAAGCACAACAGTCACATTTCATGGTATTTCCCAACACAATGGCAATATGTATTATGTGTTGAGCATCTTAAAAGACTAGATACTGTGCAGAATTCATTTAAGCACAGGCTGAGTCGAAATAAGCTTACAGTCCAATACAGGAAAGGGCTATGTAAAGGGGCTGTTGCTCCGTGGCCTAAGCCCCAGTTTGTGTACAGGGAGGGGGGCCGGCAATCATGCTGCATGCCAGTTGCACCAGTGGACCCACCATATCCATTAGTGCTATGGTGAACTTCCCAGTCATGCAATTCCCACCAATGTTAACCCAGCACGCAACGTTATACTGATAGCAAACAGGTGTTGCAGTTGGCGTAAGAATCACTGGAGAAAATGTTGCCACTATACGCCAGCAAAGTCATCCCCAAAGCTTGGGATGACTTCAACGCCAAAACAAAAATGGCATGATTGTATGTCCTTTGGAACAGACTTTAATAGATTCATCAAAATTTCTCTTCTGAATCTTGGGACCCTTCCCAGAGTTTGCGACAAGTTGCATGTTTTACAATAGCAATCTCTAAATACAGCTGTATAGTTTTTAACATAAATGGCCTAATTCGTTGATTTATTTTTTTTAAAGAAGAGATGCCTTTGCTTTGAAATTCAGCTTTGCTTTATTATGCTGGGTTCAAGTGTACAGTCTGAGGGAGATGAAAAATTAGCACTAATAAATTTTAATAGACCTTTTAAGAAGTATGTCATATGGCTCTTCTATAAATCAAGATGATGGGATTACAAATTCAAGAACATCTTGACCTGCCATGAGGTAAGGAATAAAAAAACACACACAGATTCTGCTCTCACAAGAGAGGGAATAAAAATGAACAGACCTATTGGCATAAAAACGCGAAAGAATGCCCATACATAGAAAATGCAGAAAGGAAGTAAACCAACTCATGAAGAATTTAGGATTGATTTTTGAATTTAATATGATGTTTGAGAGATACTTGGCTGTTTCTTGACAAGCACGGATTCACTGGGACGTTTTCGTGGGGAAGCCTTGAAGAAAACATTGGGAGCTGCCATAGGTGGTCGATCTGTTGTCCTCCAGATGTGGTAAACTCCATCTTGATTCAGCCAGTGATGATGGCTGCTGCTTTCCAACAACCTCTGGAGGGTCACAGACTAAGTGCCCTCTACCAATGGCATTAAATTAGTTCACCTAATTTGGGCATTTGATGTATTTATTTTTGTACTTGATGGTTTTTAAATTTTCAGATACTGTTGAAGGTTTGTTTAGTCAGTGTAGAGGTGTAGAGATGAAGCACTTGGTCACTGGCAGAACCTGGTTGATTCCATGCATCCAAAAGGTTTTGAGGGACTTCATGTTTCCCTACATGGGAAGCTACTTTTGAAATGAAGATTCCAAAAGCAGCTTGCAATACCCTGTGTTTGGTATGTGTTTGTGTTTGTTTGTTATTTTTTTCAAAAACTAAACCTATCCAGAAACCCTAGTAGGAATGTCAGCTAAATGCTGGCCATATATTTCTGACTATAGCATTTCCTTCCAGGTGGCTGGGTCTTTGTAGGTGCATTGGGATTGCAATGTATCCAAAATCTGTAACCTGAAAAAAATGTGTTCCCACTGCAATCCTGTAGCAACTTGCCTGAGAATCAGCTTCATTGAAATCAATGGGACTTACTTCTGAGTAGACTAAGCTCAAGCTGTTTGTCTTATTGACAAACATTTGACTATCAACAAACTTCCTCAGATGTTCTGCCAGAAGAGGAACCTCCAAATTCACTTCAAAGTTTGCTTCAGGCAAAATCTGGTGATCTCTTAGGGATGATCTATATCCGTACAAATGGGATTATAACACCCCTTCTGAGAAATGTCACTGGTTCCTATTCAGTTTTGCTTAAGGATCAACCAACACATTTGCTTGGGGAGGGGAAGTCTGCTTTAGGCAAGATTTTGATAGGCACCTGTTTCCTGAAGGATGCGGGGTGGTAGAAATATATTAGAAACCTGGCTGTCTCGTATTTATTTATTTTTTTAATGGCACAAGCTACCTAAGCTGATACTAAAGGCTGCTGCAGCATTTTATTAGATTATAAGGCAGCCCTGATTCGGAAAGCGTTTAATGTTTGATGTGGTTCACCCCCTCTCCTGTATTTTGTTGGAAGCTGCATAAAGTGACAAGGGTAACCCAGACAGATGGGTGGAGTATAATAAATTCATTATTCTTATTACTCTGCCTTTGCCCTGCGCTCTTTAGCGCCAAATCAGAACAAATAGAAAACCAGATTGCTGTTTGTTCCGATTCAGTACTGGACTGCAGGCTTTCCTGGGAGAAAGTAGCAGGGCAAATGGAAGTGAGCCCACACTTAACACGGACTGATTGTAACACTGGAGATGTCTGCCGTGATATCAGTTTCCAGATTCAAGTGCCAGCTTCATGCCTAGGACTTATTAACAAACCAAGGCAGCAAATAATGCTTCACCCACCAAACTTTTGGAGTGGGCTTCAACTTCAATGCTACAGAGCGGCAAAGACTTTCCTGTCACCTTGGGGACCTTGAATCCTGGTTCTTATCCAAGTTATGCTCTCCAAGTGCCATCTGTCATCTCAAAGGCAATGGAGTACATTTACAGTTGATAAAAGGCTGCTTAACAAAGCCGAAAAAGTATTCTTGCTCTGGGGTTGGGGGGGAGGGGAGCATTCAGAGCCAGGGCTGATGTACAATGCTATTTCAAGCTTAGTGAAGGAGCCAAGTCACTCTGTAAAGACCATCAGTTCTTCATCAGGTTTATAATCAGCCCCTTTGTACATAGAGGAAACTAAGAAATTGGCTCGGCTCTGCCTCTGCAGTTGGAGGCAGCAATTCTTCTGAGTACCAGGTGCTGGAAACCACAGGAGGAGAGAGCGCTCTTGTGCTTGGGTCCTGCTTGCGGGCTTCCTATTGAAGCATCTGTCTGGCCACCGAGAGACAAGGATGCACTTGAAAAGTTACAGATTTCCCCTGAAAGTCTGCATTCATATCTGGTTCTTTTAGATGCATCTCACTTTTCTTTCTTGTTGGAATTGTCTGCATTTGTGCGTTCAATATTTCACTTTTAAGAAACTCCCACCCCTCCTGGACTCCCTTCTCTTTGAATATTTCTGACCATGGGATCTCAGCCAGTAGTTCCTTAAATCAGCCTACTTCAAGTCCAGAGGGCATGTCTGGCTACACTCAGCTTTCCCTTGCCTCTGTATCATGAAAGCCAGGAGGCCATGATCCCTTCCTCCCATGTCTCCCAGTGCTTCCACTTCGTCAATCAGTTCCTCCCTGTTGGCAAGGCCTCTCCTCCTCCCAGAGGGGAGGGGTTGTGAGCGGGAGCAGCTTTCCGCAGCGGCAGCGAGGCGTATTCGGCTCCCTGCTCCTGATTGCTTCTGCTGCTGCGGCCAAGCCTTCCAGCTGACCAATAGGGCAGGCTGGTGGGTGGGGCTAGCCGTATTTAAACAGCCGCAGCAGCCCTCTGCTCCCAGCCTGTTCCTGCTTTCTTTGGGTCTCCCTCCCTCCCTCCCTCCCTCCCTCTTAGGTCAGCTTCTTTTGTGTATTGACCTTGCTATGGTTGGTTGCCTTGGTTGCCTAAGGGGCCTGGTAAGACTTCTTTTTATCCAGTTGGCAAATTGGCACCAGCCTCTTGGTTCTTTTGCCTACCTCGTAGCAATTCGTCACAGCTTTCTGGTATTGGCAGTTAGGCACTGGAATATGTGTGCTGTGTTGGAGGATTGGGTATGGGCCATCATCTACCCCTCCTCTTTTGGGTATTCTGTTAAAGGAATCCGGAGGTCGTGGATCCTGTCCGATGCCCTGCTGGTGACTAGGGCCATGGCACGACCCCCGGTGACATCATGGGGGAGCTTCCAGTTGTATTTGCATCAACAAGCTCCTCCCATTGGTTGTTAACCTTGATATGACTACTGTGGAGTCTTGTATTGCTGTTTCATCCAATGCCTAAGCCAATACTACTCACATGCTGTAACCAATAAAAGTTGTGGCCTAATTTTGCCCATTAACCTAAAATAATGTGTCTTTGTGTCTTATTATACTCCTTTGTGGGTGGTGGGCCCTCGACTCACAAGAGCCAGTTCTTCCAGCTTGTGGAAAATGAAATTGTCCACGAGGCAATGGAGGCATTTGTTAGATCTTACATTTTTGTCAGAGTTTGAGTTCCAACAGATATTTTACTGACTATGGCATTTTGGATATTTGTGTAACAAATGTAATATAGGTACAGTCTTCATGCTCAATAAGAGCTCTGTGTATTTTCTATCCGTGGGTCTGTATTTGACTACAAAAATGTAAAGGGTGAGTAAGCCCTGAGAGATTCATAATACCAGAACTGCTGTGCCTCTGAAATGTGAGAGAAGCATTTTAAAATTAAGTACATTTTAATTTTGCAGTTTGGGAAAATTCTATTTCTGTTGGTGAAACACACTGCCCTTCAGGCAAGTGTTATGACAAGAAGCACACTGAAGAATTTTGTGCTATTGTTAAAGGAACACCCAGATGCCAACTCTGATTCTGTCTAATGATGCAGAGTAAAAGCTTTCAATTTGCAAACCACAGGCTGTTTCCAAGTATACTGCAGACACATGATTTAGAATGACAAAAGAACAGACCAACTCTAAAACGGAGTCTTGCAAAGTAAAATGTTAGCAAGATGCGAAGGAAGGAGGAATTGACTTGGAGCTGTAAAAAGCCAGAGGCAGCAGATAAAGAAAGATTGGCTCGGATTAGCAGGCATTATACTTCAGGCTACTGTTCTTATGTCTTCAGAATGGTTTACATGAGACGTCCAGACACCAATACAAATCCTTATTTCTGCAGTTTAAGAATGATACATCTGAACACAAATGTACCCGGTGTAGCTTTTTAAAGCAAAATGTAGAATAGAAACCATTAAGATGAAGAAGCTGGGAAAACGAAGGAAAGAAGCAGAAAGATTCAGAAAAGGGCCACCAAAATGAAAAGGCGAGAGAGAGGTGATGTGAGAGAAATTACACATGGCATGGAGAAGTGCGTAAGAGAAAAAATAATTATCCCTCTCTCCAACAGTAGAACTCACAGACATCCAGAGAAGCTAAATGCTGGAAAGTTCAGGAGAGATAAAATAATGTACTTCTTCATGCAGCGCTTAGTTAAGCCATGAACTCCCTCCCACAGGGTGAGAGCCACCAACTTGGATGGCTTTAAAAGAGGATTAGACAAGTTCATGAAGGATAAGACTGTAAATGGCTGCTAGCCAAGAGGGACATAGGAAGAGCCTGTGGCCCATCTAGTCCATCATTATCCAGTTCTTGCAGTGGCCAAGCAGGAGAGCACTCTCCCCTCCTTGCATGTTGTGAGTGACACAACCATCCCCAGAGGAGCAGGGAATGTTGTTTCAGCAATGCACTGCAGTGTAACCACGGCTTATGTGCTGACTGAGATCTGCGGTATGAACAACATCAGCATGATGCCCTGGAACCTGGATACTGTTCAGGAGTCACATGCCAAGGTAAAGGTTAAATGGAAACCTCGAAAGATTCCACCAATGGTGACTCCAAAAAAATCTACACATCACTTGGGAAGGCAGGCGAACTAATGCCAGCGTACTGGAAGAAGCAAAGTTCACCCGTGTCAAAGAAGTGATTCTTCAACATCAACTTCGTTGGACTGGTCATGTTGTGTGGATGCCTGATTATTGTCTTCCAAAGCAACTACTCTATTCTGAACTTAAAAATGAAAAGCATAATGCTGGTGGTCAACAAAAGAAGTTTAAAGACTGTCTCAAGGCAAATATATATATATTTAATGTAGTATAAACACCAACAATTGGGAAACACTTGCCTGAAAGCACTCCAAATGGAGAGCAGCCTTTACCAAGGTGCCATGGGCTTTGAAGGCACTCAAACTCAGGACCCAAGGGAGAAACGTGTTAAGAGGAAGGCACACTTGGCAAATCCACAACATGATCAACTCCTGCCCGGAAACCTATGACTCCACCATGGGAAGACGTGTGGTTCCAGAATTGGCCTCCACAATCACTTACAGACTCACTTTTAAAACTGTGTTTATGGAAGACAATCTTGCTCGGCTACGAGAGATTGCCAAAGAAGAAGAAGAAATAGAATGCCTGTATGCATCATTCAAAAGGAACCAAACAACTGGAAGCAACCTCACTACCAACGAATGGTCCGTATAAAGGAATAGTCTCAGGAATTCAGCATTTAATCTTAAAAGTACCATATAATATTATTTATAGAAATCTGTAGGTGGGAAGGAAGGAGCAGAGTTTGCCTGACAGGAGAATAAATGAGGAACGGCCAGTTGGAAATAAATAAATAAATCTAGGACACCACAGCAGAAACAAAGAGGGACATTGTTCAGAGCTAATGGAGAGGAGTATTTCTCTGAGGCACACTTAAAGACTTAAGGTGAGAAAACTCTAGAGTATTTCATTACTCAGGCACATGAGTGATTGGAAGTATATTGTAAAAGGCAATTCATCCTGTACTACCCCCTTGTGGCCTATAATTTAACGCACACACACCCAGACAGCCTGTTTAGCATAGAAACTCATGAAACAGAATCTAAAAGCAGATTTCTCCACTGAGGATCAGATAAACTCCTGAGCGAGCTGGACTACAGGTATAGAGGCGTGTCTGCAATTCCTGTTGTGGCTTTCTTTCTTCTGAACATTCACAAAGATCTCTACAATTTATTTATAGACTGCCACATATCTATTATGTAGTATCTCACAACAAGAAAGTCTTCCAGCTATTTCACCACTTCCTTTACTGCACTGCAAAAAGCAAACAAACAAACAAAATGAAAATCTGAAGCAGCTCAAGAGTAAAAGAAGAGAAGTCATCTTTCAATCTTGCTGACTGTTTCACATCCTGGATTGATTTTTTTATTCCCCTAATGGGGCAAATTCTTAAATAATGCATACAGACAGATTAAGGATGAGGAAGGCCCAGGGCTGTATTTTTTTTTTTGGGGGGGGGAACAAACCTGTGGTATGATTAGGATTGCCTTTCTCCTCACAGAAACTTTAAGATGTACAGTGGTACCTTGGTTAAGAACTTAATTCATTCTGGAGGTCCGTTCTTAACCTGAAACTGTTCTTAACTTGAGGTACCACTTTAGCTAATGGGGTCTCCCGCTGCTGCCGCGCCGCCACTGCACAATTTCTGTTCTCATCCTGAAGCAAAGTTCTTAACCAGAGGTACTACTTCTGGGTTAGCGGAGTCTGTAACCTGAAGCATCTGTAACCCGAGGTACCACTGTATTTCATTTCACTTTTAATTTGAATACCGCCTTTCTATATTATTATAAGCAAGGCGGCTTACAAGCTGAAGAAACGACAAAGATCACACACCTTTCAACAATCTGATCCAATATGAAAAAGTCACAATAAAAACGTAACTTTGAAATGAACAGCTTATGTCAAATAAAGTAGTATTCAATAATACATTTGAATACAATAGTATGAGAGGCACAGAATTGCACAAGGCACAGATTTCTCCACCGTGGTGTCTCCACATAGAGAAAACTACACCTGTTGAATTATATCCTACTAGGTAGGCATTAGGGACGCGGTTAGTGCTGTGGTCTACACCACTGAGCCTTGGGCTTGCCAATCGGAAGGTTGGAGGTTTAAATCCCCGTGACGGGGTGAGCTCCCGTTCCTCAGTCCCAGCTCCTGCCAACCTAGCAGTTCGAAAGCACATCAAAGTGCAAGTAGATAAATAGGTACCGCTCCGGCGGGAAGGTAAACGGCATTTCTGTGCACTGCTCTGGTTTTGCCAGAAGCGGCTTAGTCATGCTGGCCACATGGCCCTGAAAAACTGTCTGCGGATGAACGCCGGCTCCCTTGGTCAGGAAAGCGAGATGAGCGCCACAACTCCAGAGTCGTTTGTGACTGGACTTAACTGTCAGGGGTCCCTTTACCTTTTAGGTAGGGATTAAAGGCACAAAGTCTTAATGGCGGGGGGATATCTTGGTTTAGAAGGTAAATGTAAAGGGAGGGCCTGTTTTATTTTCATTTTTTGTACATCAACTAACAAAGTTTAGCACACAAATACTGATAATATCCCTTGGTATGATGTCTCTCCTCCTCCTTGCATGAGAGGCTTCCTTCCCAAATATTAACACCCGACACAACGTTTGAGTATTTCTTAGTCTCTAACCAGTTGCAGAATTCCAACATTCCAATTTAAAACTGGCTGATGGGAAAGACAACAGCAACCAGTTAGATGCCTTGGGAAGTTCACTAACGGGGCATGATGGAGGGTCCCTCTAGACTAGACACTAGTGGGTTTTTGTGAGTATATTCTATAAGGTGTCAGAGACGCAAGAAAGAACATTAGTTGTGGATTTCTAAAGAACATCATCTTCCTTCACTAGTTCTGAGGTATGAAAAGTGACAGGATTTCAGCAGGAAACTATGGGACATGCACAAGTTGGAAGCAAAGCTGTGTAGCCTCAAACTTTTGCAGGTGTAGACAGTATTGAAAGCAGGATGTTGTAGAAGCACCACAATACCACCATGGGCACAAATAATCAGGAATGAATAATAAGAAAAATCTCTAGTGGGGTGCTAATTGTGGTGCCCCTATTGTTTATCAGGGACGCGGGTGGTGCTGTGGGTTAAAGCCTCAGCGCCTAGGGCTTGCCGATCGAAAGGTCGGCGGTTCGAATCCCCGCGGCGGGGTGCGCTCCCGTTGTTCGGTCCCAGTGCCTGCCAACCTAGCAGTTCGAAAGCACTCTCGGCTGCAAGTAGATAAATAGGGACCGCTTACTAGCGGGAAGGTAAACGGTGTTTCCGTGTGCGGCTCTGGCTCGCCAGAGCAGCGATGTCACGCTGGCCAAGTGACCCGGGAGTGTCTTCGGACAGCACTGGCCCCCAGCCTCTTTGAGTGAGATGGGCGCACAACCCTAGAGTCTGTCAAGACTGGCCCGTACGGGCAGGGGTACCTTTACCTTTACCTATTGTTTATCATATACACCACAATCAGCGGTACATTGACTTTAAAACATGGACAGTAAATTGCATTTGTTATCCGTTGACAGACTTAGTTTCCATAAACTTGCCTAATCCATTAAAAGAAAAAAAGAAAGAAAGAAGAAAAGAAAGAAAGAAAGAAAGAAAGAAAGAAAGAAAGAAAGAGATTGAAAGAGAGAGAGAGACAGACAAATAATCATTCCCAGGGCCAGTGAGCTGAGGCACATTTTTATATTTTTAGATCCTGTACAATTGCAAATGTACTGATAGTGACATAAGCATCAAACCTTAATAAAGTGCTCAAGATGGAAATATTTTTATACAGCCAAGCAGGAAGATCATGCTTTTGAAAATAGCTTTCATCTAAATGCATTTCTTAGCATTTCTCCCTTGCTCTCCCTTTGAAGAAAGCTAATAGCTTACACACTCTTAATTATCAACTCGGTGCATTGAAAGGCAACAGTAAATGCTCTCACCTTTGCCCCTGTTCTCTGAATAGAATGGAAGGCCAGCCTTGTTCATTGTCTGTACGCAATTTCTGTTCCTGCTTAGTGGAGAAACATCTATCCCCTCTTTTAACAGGCATCCTGTTACCACTTCCCTGTAGCAGAAAAGCCAACCTCTTGACTCCCCTGCAAGCCAGGCAGATCCATCAGCTCACTTGCTAACTACAGTGGTACCTTGGTTCTCAAACTTAATCCATTCCAGAAGTCCGTTCCAAAACCAAAGCGTTCCAAAACCAAGGCTAACTTTCCCATAGAAAGTAATGCAAAATGGATTAATCAGTTCCAGACTTTTAAAAACAACCCCTAAAACAGCAATTGAACATGAATTTTACTATCTAACGAAACCACTGATCCATAAAATGAAAGCAATAAACAATGTACTGCAGTCACACAATCAATCAATCAGTAGCTGAACTGGATTCCACACAGTCAGAAAAACAAAAGAAAAAAGCCGCAAAAACAAAAACGCAAAATAAATAGCAAAAACAGACAGACCTCAGCGTAACACTCAAAACGGAAGTGTGGCACTCAATACGGAAGCTTAACACTCAAAGCGGAGCACTTTCGCCTTCCCAAAAAAGTTTGCAAACCGGAATGCTTGCTTCAGGGTTTGCAGTGTTTGAGTTCCAAGTTGTTTGAGTACCAAGGCGTCTGAGAACCAAGGTACCACTGTATACTTATTTGGTACATTTGCTCTAAGCCCTCACTCAGGAACGCACAGCCAACAGCCTATGAGATATCGCTCTTGTGAGTCTGATGCTGCAACAAAACAACATCATCTTTTTGAGGTGAATCACCAACTTCAATCTTGAACCTTTTCAAATTGTTTTTAGGAGACTCTCGTGGTCATACTCTAGCAGCTAAAAATCAAAGGTGATCATATTTTTAGTTCCTCAGAATTACTTAATTAAAATGGAAATCTTAAACCTCATCCACAAATATTTTTGCATACCTGGCCTTCCACTATCCATTTGGAGATGGATGTTTTCCCATCGTACCCAGGCCGGAACTGAAGGGTGGCAGAGCGGGGGCTGATGTTGGAAATGACCAAATTGGATGGTGCACCAGGAAGCTCTATATATGGCAACACCCCAAACAGAAAGAGAGGGAGAAAAAGAAGACAGAGTCAGGGGATAAATACACAGCTCAACATTTCAACATCTTAAACAGCTGCAATAATAATGATAAAAATAAATAAATAAATAAATAAATTTACTATTTACACCCCACCCATCTGGCTATTATTTTCCAGTGGCAGATCTGAACATCAGAAGTGATCTACTGGATCACAAAAGAGCCAACCTGATCCAACATCCTGTTTCTCTCTCTCTGGCCTTCAAAGGAACGACAAAGAGGATATGAAGGCGAAATTCCTTCCCCCATTGTTACTCTCCAAGAATTGATAGTAACAGGACTACTGACTCTGAACCAGGACATTGTCTGGAAGTTTTGAAGATGAACCATTCTCTGCTATGGGTATCAAAAGAATCTTTATATCTTATAGAGCTCTATGTGCATTCAAAGCTTGGATAAGACCTCAAAGCAAGTGACTCCTTGGTAGAAATGGGATTGCCAGTGAAACAAAATAATAATGATAAATGCATAATGATGCACTTCTGGTCATTGTATGTGGATAGCAAGGCACTAAAGTGGTTTGAGTGCCTCCTCATCTCACCTGCCACTCAACTCCCCACATGGGCTACCATCCCTGAGAAGTAGGAGAGGGGAGGAATATCTCAGCTCAGAGTATTTTCTTCTCCTCAGCCCCAGCAGCTTGCTAGAGTCCAGATTCTAAGCCTCTGCAAGGCATTCATGAAGGTGTAGATGTAATGGCACAGAGTTAAGGGCACTACATTAATGCAGGCACTCGATTCCTTTAACTACTCATTTCACC
The DNA here is from genome assembly GCF_965153285.1 of Podarcis tiliguerta. Taxonomy (NCBI): domain Eukaryota; kingdom Metazoa; phylum Chordata; class Lepidosauria; order Squamata; family Lacertidae; genus Podarcis; species Podarcis tiliguerta. Next base: position 51,463,025 of record NC_139547.1, on the reverse strand, counting down.
ATTAGCCTTGAAAAGGCCCCAGTATAACCTCCCACCCAAATCTTTCCTGAATCATGTTATATGACAACCATGCACCAGACCATTGCAAATATGAAAGATATACCAATGTGAATATATCTCCTGCATTTTCATTTTTCACTTTATTTCTGTAAGTAGCCCTTGTGATCCTTTGGCATTTAAAAAAATAGAAGAAGAGTTAATTATACCCATCACACACTAATATTTCTGGGGCTGTTCCGATTTCTGTTTTTACCAACCTGGAGGAACACCAGACGAAATGGTTGATGAAGTGACCATGCCGGTCCCCTTTGACGTCTCTGCCGCTACCTCTATCGTGTAAGTGGTGAGAGATGACAAGCCTGTAATTTTGTACTCAAGGGTTGTGTTAGCAAGAGTGCGAGCAAGACGCGATTCATTCCTGCTGTACACCTCCCAGGAGATTTGGTAGCCTGGAAAGGGGAAAAAAGGACAAAGAAATCAAGCAGCTGTTATCAGAGGCGTCTTCCACGCCTGTTCCCTGTGCAGTCTTAAAAATCTGTTCAAAGAACAGCTCAGTGACTTGGCCATGGAGCCTCCAGTGTGTTGATACTCTCCTTAAACAGAAAAGCACTTTTCTATGTAGCAATGTTTGCTCATTAAGCTGGTGTCAACTGCAGCAAAGCAAAGGGTCCTGGCCCCCTGGGCTGAAGGAGCTTCACCTGCCCATTCTGCTGCCCATGGGGCTTCAGAGAGTGACATGCCGACAGAGCCCTCAGCTGTGTTTGCAACCCAAGGGCGACTCAGTGGCAGCTCAGTTCTTGCTTCTTCAACATCCACCTCAAGCAGCAGGAAATGTTATTTCTGGATCATTTTATTTCTCTGCTCCTCCCACAAGTAGCTATTCCCACATGCGTAACCAACAGGTTCACATGTGCTTATCCCCAACATCCAGGTTTGAGGGTTATTTCCTGCAGCGCATAACCAAATTATAAGTATACTACAGGTATAAACAAATGTCAGGGACACCCCCCCCTCCCTCTCTGTCCCCAGCGTATGGTGGCATCTTCAGTTGCTGGCAGGAGGGGGCTTACAAACACTTCCTTTTGTGCCATGTTTCTTGGCACAAGTCTATGCTTAAAGCTCCGTGTCCGAGTGGTTGTTTTGTTTTGTTTTTTGATCTCGGTGCTTTCCCCAGAAACCTGTGTTTTACTGAGCAAAAGACTATCAGTTTTTCTGTGGATTGCCATTTGCTCCAATTCAGCAGCAAAACATGGGTTTTCTTAGGGAAAGCACTGGGATGAAAAAAATCCCAGATGCTCAGATACTGAGCTTTAAAGCCCAGACCTTTACAGTGGAACCTCAGTTCTCGAACATCTCCATTGACAAATGATTTGGAACCTGAACGCCGAAAACCCAGAAGTAATTGCTTCTGTTTTTGAACGGGCTTCGGAAGTCGAAAGATCTCCACAGCTGCCCTTGCATACACTTTTTTAAGCAGGGTGGATCATTATCTTGCCTTTTCCAACCTTGTACAGCAAAGCCATTGTCCTTATCTGTGCAGCACCTGACCCTCCAACCTCACTTCTCTATTGTAGACTTGCTTGTTAAGACATTCACTCCTTTCCTCTTTCATTTCTGCCTGCCTTCGGCGAACTTTCCAGACTGTCTGTAACCCAATTTTCTCAATTTTGCTTCTGATTTTGCTTGTTCTCCTCTCTCCCTCCTCTGAACCCCTGGTGACAACTTTATTAACTCTGGAGCACATTTGTGAACCTTTCTTGTGACAGCCGAGAGAGAGCTGGTGGGAAAAGTTTGCTTGATTGCAACTTCCCTGGTGATTAGGATCAGGGCAGGAAGGGACAGGACACTCTTGAAGGGATGCGAATAGGATGTGATTCAAGCCCACTAGCGTAAGAGAGGACAGCTCTCCAGCAACTAGCTTCGTCATGAAACAACCACATTGGCCCTTCCAGGCTTGCTGAATGACAAACTTGGATGGGATAGTATTTTCAAGGATAAATAATGATGATTTTGACGTGATTCACCATCATCTACTATCTTTTATCTGAAAACGGTCTCAGAGGTAGAGACATAAAATATATAAAGGAATAACTCAAGTGATGTCTAATAGTAAAAGTGTCTTTCAGGAAGGTCAAAAAGATTGCTGCATGTTTACCAATGCAAATCTATGGAATAAAAGGATGTCTTATCTGTTTTGCATCACATAATTGCTGGATTTCGTATGGCACGCTCAATTTTTCCATGAGCCTCTACTGCCACGTGACCACAAAAATCTATGTGAGGGCAAGATATTTTGTTTTGCATTCTTATCCTTTGAAGAAAGTTATCTTCAAAGGCATTGCTTGCCCATCTGATGAGCTCTGCAGCAGTTGAAGTGCCAAAGCTTTATCCTGTCACCCTGCCACAATGGTCGTGTGAACTGGCCCTGAGCAGGCAGAAAACCCCACCAGCAACACACAAAATGTTCTACTTCTGAAAAGGAGCCCTGCCAAACGAGATAAAAACAAAACACATGGAGCCCAACCTTGCTAGGAAGGAACTGAACTTGCAGAAGAAACTATGAAGTCCAAAGGAAGAGGCAGGTGGAAGGAAGTTCCTTCCATCTGCCTCTTCTTCCTTTGGACTTTTTCTAACTTTTAAAAGGCAGAAACTGTGCAAGATGAGTAGCATCCTAGAAGAACTGAAGAGGCAGAGGCAATTGGGTTTTATCTGACTCCAGTTTCAGGCAGAAGAAGAAGCATTCCTTGCTCTCTGGCATTAGCCCCTTCTCCATAAGCTGCAGCCTAACTGAAACTAATGACCAGAAGAGTTTCAGAAATAATTTTCTGTTGATCTGGAGTAAATTCTGTATGAGAGAGCAGTACATCCAATCACAAACTGTCCGTCTGCATCCAGGCCCTCATAAATCAGAGTTTGCTGAGGGAGAGAGGAAGATACTGAAATTTACAATGAGAGCAACGGGCAATTTACCAAAGCTGGCTTGCTCCCTCCTAATGCCCTCTGCGCTTTCCTCTCATTCCGCACACTAGAATTAAAAACCAAGTCACAGCAAATGACATCCATGCACCGAAGTGATGAAGTGGGAGCCTCCTAAGCACTCTTAGGTTTCTAAGCAGCATTGGATAAGCCACTGAACCATTCAAGGGAAATGAATGATTTCGCCACCTCCCATCTCCCTGCCTTAAATGCAATGTTCACCGTAACAGGGGAACTTTTTCTTCCTTATAAACCTTGCCTGACATGTCTCTAGGCCTACATTTCCTCATAAATAAAAGGGATCTTCACTTTCCTCCCCCTTTCCTAAAATAATTTGATTCAGGTATAGAACAAACTGTCACCTTACTAAGCCAGCTTCAAAGCTTCCATAGGACCTGCCTGCATCCCCGTTGGCTAGGGCCATCTTGTTTCATCTTGTTCTCTGCTTTTGTTTTCTAGCAACCGCATGGTCTAGCCCTGATTTTCTCCAGGAGGAAATGTTTCGTAACACATCCACAATGACATGGCACAGAATCCATGATGGAATCATTACTGGTTTGTTACTTGTACTTTTGGCACTAAAAACCACAAATAACCACATTTAACAGTCTAAAACACAACCAAAAATCATAGCTGTCAACTTTTGCCTTTTCTTGCGAGGAATCCTATTCGGAATAAGGGAATTTCCCTTAAAAAAGGCAAACATTGACAGCTATGCCAAAAATGCAACATTTAATAAATCTACATGGTGGAGGGAAATGAATAAAACAATCCACCAAGCAGCATTTCACCTCATCCCTCTCAAAAGTTTGGGCAAAGAGATGGGTCTTTAATTGTCATCAAATTCTCAATAAAGTTTGGGCATAGCACACCTCTGAGAGGAGATCATACCATAAGTTGGTTGGTGCATGAGCTCAGCACATGGCCATGATTTCATTGCCTAGTTGCCACATTTTGGGTTGAAAGCTTCCAGTGTTGAGATCACTTTCAAGCAGGCAGGCAGGCAAGCAGATTTTATTGTTTTTTGTGACCATATAACTTCCATAGAAGGAAGTATCCACGTCAAAAAACACCAAAACACATTTTTAAAAACAACAACATTAAAATACATTTTGGCCTGGCCTGGCAGCCCTGTGGTCAGCATTGTCTTCACCTTAGTTTTCAAAGGCCTGTCTGAACAGGAAGGTCTTAGCCTGCCAGAGGAAGGATAACAAGGAGGGCACTAGGCTGGCCTCTCTTGGGAGAGAATTCCACAGTATGAGGGTAGCCACAGAAAAGGCCCTGCCTCTCTTGAGCCACCACCAACTGGGCCTCTAATGTTGCTAGGACTGGGAGAAGGTGCTCATTCAAGGATCTTAACAGCCAGGCAGGTCCATATGGGAGAGACGATATTTCAGGTAGTGGGGTCCAAGGCATACACATAGACCCAATTAAATCACATGCATGTGAGAAATACGTGCAGCACAGAAGGTTATTATAACTCTTTAAAGCTTTTTGTCCAATACCCACGCTGTCTCTGCCTAAATATGTGGGATCCGCTGCTGTGTGGATTACCAATAATGAAGCAATGGGTGTCTTTGCATTCCAAAGGTCACAAGTTTCATGTGCATAAATAGCAAAGAAGCATGGCCCAGTGGAACCTCTGCCACTGACAGCAAAAGAAAACACATTCTTTTGGAGCACATCATACATGAAATACATAAATGGAATTTTGGTCAACAGGGAACTAACATTTTCCAGACCCAAGGGCCAACATGAAGATTAAGATTTTAATGGATTTTGATGTCCTTGTTATAAATTCAACCCTAAAAAGTCTTGACAACTGGAAACAGTGGCTCTCCAGATGTGGGGAGCTAAATTGCCCCACAGACAACTTTTCTAGAGGCCATGACTGTGAGCTGGTTGTAACTACCCAATGACCTCTCAATACACACCTTTGCTGACTCTTCAAGCTTTAAACAGTAGTAGCGGCAAGCTTGAAATTCTCCGCCAGAAGCTCTCGATAAAAGCTGGCCATATTGATCACTGCAGTGCAATGAGTTTCTTTCTTTTTCTCCTATTCCCCTCCCCATCTTTTCGTAAGTGGCTGCTTGCTGATACTTGCCTGTAATGATGCCATTTTTCTCTACAGGTTCTTGCCAGCTGACCTTGAGCGAAGTGTCCAGAATCTCGGTGAAACTCAGGTGCCCCACAGCTCCTGGCTCTGGCAATCAGAAAAAGAAATCTGTTATAACAGGAGAGGCTCTGTTCACTTCAGATCTGATTTAGCCAAAGAGAGAAAACAGGCACCTAGGCCAGGGCTACTACCAGCAGAGAGTGCTGTCAGAGCAATCAATGTCCTAAGGACCATTCTAATTATCACCTGCATGAATGATTTTACCCCATCCTCCTTTCACAGAGCTAAGGAGAGTGGCAGGAAGAGATTTAGCCACACTGGTTCAAATTCTCTTCTCTTCATTGAATATAATCAGATTAGGCTGAATCCTGAAAAACAGCCTCATATGCTGTTGCCCCTTGTGGAAACAAACCATCTTGTTGGAGGGTGTGGGTGTGTGGTGTTGGGCTCACATCACCACATGTGGCAGACCTGTGAAAAGGTGGCCACATTCTGAGAGGAACTGTTGAAAGAAATTAGAGGCATAACTGCACAAAATATAATCAAAGGGCATAGTCGCCTTTACTTAATCATTACCTAGTGGTCAATATGAATCTGCATTTTAAACATCTTATTGGCCAGCTTTTATTAGCAGCCAAGGCAGTAATAGCTAGATATTGGAATTTTTAGAGGCTGTGCATTGACCACATGGTCTAAAGAAGTCTGGCAATTAACATGGATAGAAAAAAACTGACTACTAAGCTAAAAACAGAAAGGGGAACAAAACGAAAAGATCACATTCTTTTCGTTATTATGTACAGCACAAAAGAAGAGGGCATAGGACCTCATCCACATTACAGGCTTTCTTTGGTTGCTGTGCTTGCACACAACTGCAACTGTCACACAACTGGAATACGACAACTTAAGGGACGGAAGTGTGAATGTAACAAGCTCTGATGTAATTCAATCCCATGCCTTTGGGCAGGGTGGGTTTTGTTGTTTTGTAAGAAAATAAATTTCCTGTCATATTTCTAACTGGTTGTTATTTCACCTTCATAACAAAGTCTTTAAAATAATAAAATAAAGAAAGCCAACCACCTTTCCCCCGTGTCTTTTGCAGGTGCTGAATAAATGTCTGCAGTGTCACATAACATTTGAGCAGGGACTTTGCAATAGTGAAGGGCACATGGAGGTCAAGGATATCCACCCACTGCTTAGAAAAGCCCATTCCCAAAAAGCACTTTCAAAATACCACTCACAGGGCAAGGATCTTCAGCACATGCGTGTAACTGGGCGGAACTTCTAAAGGAAGCTTTACAGCTTAAGCTCAACAGCACTTAAAACAGTATTCTCTGGTGGGCAATGAAAACAGTGTAAAATAGAACTAGCATCCAAAAAAATGTGCTGTCTTAGTTCAATCTTGATCTTCAGTGAAGGCACAGAGACTGATTTGTGGAACTGCTAGCTCTCCTCACTTCCACAGATTTATTGAGAAGAGAGAGGCTTCTGCTCACTTTGCATTCACTATGCTTCTAATACTTGGATCCTTGCCAGACTGGGCTGTCTTCCTGCTCTGCTGACATCAGTTGGCAATTCATATTCTGTTTCCTCTTCACTTTTGCACAGGCTCTGATTCCTCTCCAGCTATGGAGAAGAAAGATAGCTAAGAGGCTAGTGCTAGCCAATTTCCAATTCTACACCTGCAATTCAGGGGACACTGTTGAAACTTCATTCTTCAGCCTCCAGTAATCAAAGTATTGCACAAAGAGAGCTTCTGGTCCAAGACATATCTAGGATTCTCTATTAATGGATGCACTATGACCCAACTCTGGCCATAGGAGTGTCAAATTCAGGCAGACTTTTGCATCAATAAGCCAGAGTGGCTCAGAACACACTCATTTGGTCCTAAGAAAGCTTCTACATCAAGCTGGCTTGCTGGTCTCAACAACTAGGGAATTTTATTCAGGCTGTGCCTTGTTGCCTGTAACAACTACCAGCAGGGGATCTTATCTGTTGATTGACTCCTGACTCCTCTTCAGGAACATATGAGGTTTCTCTCTATCTTGGAGAAAAACAGGGGGAGTGAGACCATGCTGATTCTCCTGGACATCTCAGTTGTTTTCAGTACCACTGTCTGGGATGGAAAGTGGGGACACCAGCTTATGGTTGTTGCATTCCTGTGTTGACAGCCAAGTCTTAGACATGGTGCTGAATGACTACTGCTGGGGTTCCTGATCTTTATGCCATTGGTTCCCAGAGGGCTATATTCTGTCTTTCTGCTACTCAACAGAGGAGGTTAAGGGGGGATATGATAGCCATGTTCAAATATATAAAAGGATGTCACATAGAGGAGGGAGAAAGGTTGTTTTCTGCTGCTCCAGAGAAGCGGACACGGAGCAATGGATCCAAACTACAAGAAAGCAGATTCCACCTAAACATTAGGAAGAACTTCCTGACAGTAAGAGCTGTTCGACAGTGGAATTTGCTGCCAAGGAGTGTGGTGGAGTCTCCTTCTTTGGAGGTCTTTAAGCAGAGGCTTGACAACCATATGTCAGGAGTGCTCTGATGGTGTTTCCTGCTTGGCAGGGGGTTGGACTCGATGGCCCTTGTGGTCTCTTCCAACTCTATGAACATACCCATGCAACTTCTAAGTGAGGGCATCCAGAGATCTGGAGTGAGGTGTCATTAATATATGGATGGCATCCAACTCTGTTTCTTATTATCATCAAATCCAGATGAAGAAGTCAAGTCAGTCAAATTTATTTGCGAAAAACCACTGGTCATTACAAAAATGCAGACATAATTGAGCTGAGATATATATCAAAGAATAAGTGATTCACCCATACGTTAGACTCCATTTGGCATGATAATTTTTGTCTGATCCATTGCATCATAGAGCAAACACAGAAGCATTATATACTACCAACCAAATAATATAGTCTTTAGGGAAATCACACTTCTGAAACTGGTATTTGCTTTGGGGGGAGAAGCACTGGAGGATTTTCCTCAAATACATAGAGAAAACTCTGCCCCCCATTCATACACTCTAGCAACATGACAAAAATTACAGTGTTAATATTTACACTTTTCACTTCATAGCAGAAGGAGCTTTACAAGCATCTCAGTTATGTCAATATCCAGTACTTTTCTATCAGTGGCCTGAGCACTGGTGCTTTTCTTGCTTCCTGTTGCTCTACAGCAAAGGACTCAGCTGGGTCCCCTGCAACTGCTAGGTGGAAATTGCTATTCTCTTCTTCTTCTTCTGGAAGCAAACATAGCCCAGATTCTCCTGCAGTGAGTGGCAAGAAGAGCTTCCCTTTCACCGCTGCGTGGAGCTGACTGTGAGCTACAAAGCCTTTCCTATCCAAAATGGACAGGATGATGAACTCAGGAGCTTTAATGCACCATAGTCTACCTTGAAGGAAGAAGCAGTCAAGCACAGAGAACTACAGGTAGGCAGAATAAGTGGGTTAGAATGATCCTGGGTGTGTGTATTTGTGCGTGTAAGTGAGAGAGAGTGGAGAAACAAAGCAGTGAAGAGTGTGCATCTAGCCCAGTCCTATCTACTTGTCTGACTGGCAGCAGGGAAATGATGAAAGTGCATAACAATTATGCATGGCAGAGGGAACATGAAAAGAAAAAAGGCTTTTCTCCCTCTCTCATAACACTAGAACTTGTGGGCATCCAATGAAGCTGAAGGCTGGAGAATTCGAGACAGATAAAAGATGCCGGTTTCCTACAGGCATCTGGTTGGCCACTTTGAGAACAAGATGCTGAACCAGATGGGCCACAGGCCTGGTCCAAAATACCTTCCTTGTGTCCTTATATTCAGTTCTTGCAAGAACACAAGAAACTGCCTATATGTCCATCTGGCCTACTATTCTCTGTTCAGATTGGTCGTGGGTCTCCAGGAGCTCACATAAAAGCCATTCATATCCCTAGCCAGCAGGTTTGTTTTTTTAATAGCTTAGTAACGGGACCTGTGATCTCCACTATGCTAAGCAAGTGCTCTGTCCTTCAACTAAAGTCCCCTTTCTTGCCAAAATCACAAGCAGAAATATTTCCCAGTTCTAATTCTAATTGCCAAGGACAAAACCTGGGAATTTCCACATGTGAACTATGAAATCTCCTGCAGAACTATGGTCCTTTCCTATGTGCCATGGTAGGAAAGGAGATAAGAACTAATCTCTTGTGGAGCAGGCAAAAGAAGAAGAGGGGGGGACAGAACAACTGGCCTAGAGCCATGTTAGATGTACACACTTAGCAACTACCTGATCAGTTGTGCTAGTTTAATGTATGTCAACGGAATTTTTGAAGCCTTAAAAATCTGATTATTTCTGAAGTAATTAAAGCAACAGTTCTGTCTTCTGCTTTGCAATTCTGAATTTAAGTAAACACATTTGTAGTTAAGCAGCTTTGCAGATATCCAGTGGTTAGCCTGCAATCTGCTAGCATGCAAAAGTTCTGATGGCAGAAAATCTGTTCTTTGAACATAGAAGTATCTTCCCCAACAAGTCTCTCCCATGGCCAATTTGTCAGCATTTGGAATCAGACTTCTTTAGCACTGAAGCTGTCTATATGATTCGTCTTTGTAGGAAGAGTGGCGAACAGATGGTTATTCTCGAAGCATTGGGAAAGGAAATAACCACATCAAGAAGCTGTTCGTATCTCCTGCATTGTCTGGGTTTGTCTCTACAGCAGCAGGGGTGAGATTTCAGATGGGAAGCGGGGAATTGAAGTGAAGAGTACTTGTGCTGAACACCAAAGAAAATGTTTCTTTTCTCTGCAGGCTTTGATAAATTAGGCCAGGGAAAATGACAAAATAATAATAATAATTCTAATACACATCATTGCAAATTTGACATGCTATGCGTGCCTTTTTCCCTTGTTTATTTTTAAAAAAGATTTGTAAGTTGCCAAGATGTTCTGAATGGAGCTTTGTTGGGAACAGAACTGTGCTGTCTCATGATTAAATTTTGAATCTGGTGCTGAGTATCTCAGGGCCAGCTGTGCTGAACTGGGACAGCCAAGTACATTCAAAATTGCCATAGCTATAGGGCGCCTCAGGTTCCAAAGCCTCCTACAACAGTAGCTGTGAGGCAGAGGAGACAGATCCATTCCCTGGTCCTTCCCATTTGAATCTACTGGTACTAAAACCCACATCCCATGTCCTGAGCTCCAAGGAGACACTTCTGCCATCAGACTCTGATGACTGGACCATAGACTCCCTGAAAGTTCAGGAAAAAACCGATGAACTTTTCCTCAAAATGCCCCTGCAGCTTGAAACCCATCTGCTTAGAATAAGCAAAAAACCCCAAACCCCCAGACCATTGACTGTGTCCAGATGCAGCACTCATTATGTAGGTTTTCCATCCCAGCTACCTGATTATAGACTCTAAAAACCTGCCCATTGCTCTAAGACACAGTTGAGGCAACTAGAATTTTCTGTCTGCTAACCATGGTCCTGAGCCAGCACCTTGGTCTTTGTCCATGGTCCTGATCTTGCTTTGCTTTCCCTCAACTTCCAGTCTGTTCTAGAAACCCAAGCTTAGTGTCTCTATCTTGCTCTGGCAATACCTTCCCTTGTGGTGGTGGATATCATAACAGATCGAGACAAAAGCATGCATGCACATAGAAGGATGACTTGGGAGCAATAAAATTTTACCTGTGGCCCAGCCAGCAATCATGCTTTTATAAGCATGATTGGGCACAATTTAGAGGGAGCTTCTCCAGCACAAGCTCTGTTGGAGGGAATGAGAACCGAGAGCAACTGGTCTTGCACAGCCACCATTAAGCAAAGCATAATCCTAGCAAGATGGAGACAGTCGAGAGATGGTGCACATTTGGTGAAATGGCATTCCTTCTGGTGGCAATGCGTTTTCAAAAGCATCAGGCCTCCAGATTTGGGAGTCCCTTTTGCCCACATAAAGGGATGCGGGTGGCACTGTGGGTTAAAGCCTCAGTGCCTAGGGCTTGCCGATCAAAAGGTCGGCGGTTCGAATCCCCGCGGCGGGGTGCACTCCCGTTGTTCGGTCCCAGCGCCAGCCAACCTAGCAGTTCGAAAGCACCCCTGGGTGCAAGTAGATAAATAGGGACTGCTTACTAGCGGGAAGGTAAACGGCGTTTCCATGTGCGGCTCTGGCTCACCAGAGCAGCGATGTCACGCTGGCCACATGACCCGGAAGTGTCTGCGGACAGCGCTGGCCCCCGGCCTCTTTGAGTGAGATGGGCGCACAACCCTAGAGTCTGTCAAGACTGGCCTGTACGGGCAGGGGTACCTTTACCTTTACCTTTGCCCACATAAAACTGCTCAATAAATCTTCCTCAGAGGCCCCCCTTTTCTTCCTCCCACATCCTGGCCTTCAAAGTCTTATGATGGGTGGAAACAGGGCATAGAATCATTTGGTTATAGCTCCCTGGCTCAGGAACGCTCTCCCCACAGAGCCTCAGTCTCAGTCAAGCTGAATGTCTTGTCGGCAGAAGGTAAATAAAACTTTCTATTTACCCTCACTTTACAGATCTTCCTTTCATAATTTTAAATTCTGTTTCTTCCTAGTGGATATACCAATGCTTTGCTTCTGTTTCTATTGTTGTTTTACTTGTTTTTTATGTCTGAAAAATACAATGCAAGCTGCTCAAGGTGTTCCTTTGGGAACTGACAGGTGGGGAACTATACTCCCAAGTGGATGGATTAACATGAATTCATTGGAGTTTGCACAAGGGGGTATCTGCAAATTATACACACTGTGATTGCAAATCTTGTGTGTGGTGGCAGTGGACAGCATGGTTCTACCTGCCAATATATTCCCCGGTTTCTCTAAAACAAAACATATAAAATAATATGTACCTAGAAGAGTTGACTGCATCCCACTCTCACAGGAGGTTTCCACTGGCAAAAGCTGCAAGGATACAGTGCTATCACAGAATCATAGAACTATAGATGCTCAGAAGCCTTGTACATGTTAATCACATGTTTTCTATCTCCAAACTTGATGGTGTCTTACCATGGAGACACACAGTGTACAAGCACAAACTCTTCTGTCCCACACAGTGTAAAGTGGCTCTGATTTAATAATTAATTAACAAACGTTAATTGAATAATAGTTTGTTCTTCGGGGGAAATTTAAGGAAGATAACTAGTTATTATGGTTGTTCTGGTATTATTATTAATTTATACAAATAAAATTATCTACCCAGAAATTAAAGTAAGTCTGTGTTCCATGTTGGAAGGGTATTCAGTGCCATAGCTATAAAGCCCTTCCGACACGGAACAGCTCCCAGTGAAAATACACATTTTCAGTCTGCGGTGGTTCTTTGAATTGCTTAGTAAGTTTGATGAATGGTTTCAACCTAATTAGGAAGTTAGGGTTATTTGCTCATCAGCCAGCCAGGGATCATGTGGGAAAGCTGTTCATTGGCGTTGGTCACTCTTTACTTACTGTCTTCATGAGTCTTGAGCAGCTGTGGCGAGCTCCGTGGCCCATCCCCTGGGGTGGTGAAGCAGAGGACTGAGGTGTAGTAAGCAGTAAATTTCTTCAGGTTGGTTATGTAGCCACTGTGAACTCCATGAAAGTCCGGGGTAATGGTGACGGCAGTCACAGTTTCTGGCGCATCAACTGGCCATGCCAGGAGCTGGAAATGGGAACATTGATTAAGAAAGCATGAAATCACAGCAGGGATGGTTCCCACTCACAGTCCAATACATGGGACCGCCAGGACCTCATTAGTTCACTTGTAAGAGCACAACATTACTATTAACACAATTGTTGCCAATTGGCTGGATGTACAAATTTAACCGTGTTGCTGTGCTTGATGAAAGCTTTGTGCATTACTTCCAGCTATAAACAGAGAATTTTTAAAAACTGTGCTGCTAAAATCTGATTCTTAAAAAAAGGCAAACACAAGTGCTTTAAGCTAAACTTAAGGAGTTACATAACCCCGACAGAGAACCTCCTCCTGCTTCCAGGAATGAATAATCAAAGGGATGAGAAAATAATCAGCCAGTTGCTAGAGAACAGAAGGGCTAGGAAAAGGGAGGCACTTGCCCAAAATGCACCAGATTCAAAAGAAGCTTGCAGCGAGCCACAATCATGCCAGGAAGATGAGGGCCAGGCCCACCAACCTTAGGAGACACTGAAGGTCTAAGGTTGAAAAGGGGCAGGGGTTTGGGTGGCTGTCATGCTCAGGAACACTGAATTCATCTTCCACTATTCCCCTCAGTAGACCTAAGCCTCCAGCCTCTGCTCCCTCTCTTCCATTTGACTTACAGAAACTGCTCCAGGTCTGGGTTCAGAGCCCTGCCAGGATGCTGTCATAACCCTGTCACATTACCAGCAGCTGTGGCAAAAATGCTCAACACACAACACAGAACCTTAAAACAAACCCTTCTGGACAGGGGAGGGGGTGGTGCTCCCCTGTTCAAGAGCCAGGGAGAGCAGCCTGAGCCAAACACTGACTGCAGCATTATGTGGGGCTGGAAGGTATCAAGGAAGGAACTGCCAAGCCTGTTCCTAAGTGACCCCAGAGACAGGGATGTCCTTACCACTTAGCCATCTCAGATGAAGGATGCTGGCAGTCCCTGTGCTCATTCTGCCTGAGCCCCTCCTGAGTTGGCACCTTGGGAGTGGAGATGCTTGATTGCTGCTGCCTTGGGCTGTCTGTCTTGCCTGGATATTTACCCTCAAGGTAGCATAAAGCGAAAGGCCCTTGAGTAAGCAAGCAGAGTCAGCCAGGCCAGGGAACACACTCCAGCAGGCATCGTACATGCACTGCTTATATGACCCATGCCACTGCCATTGCATCGCATCACTGCCTGATCAAACAGGCAACAGTGGAGCACTGAACAAGGGGAGACAAGACGTTGGATGCTGCTCTAGATGTGTCCTGCAGCCAGCCCTGCACTCCCCAAGCTAGGCTGCTGCCCCCTAGTGCAGTGGAGTCCCATTGCCACTGTTGGTGCAACATCCAGCAGTCAATCTGCTCAGCTCCTGAAAGCGCAATGAATGGAGAAGAAGTCAGCTTATTCTTCACCTTTGGTAGCAAATTGTCTCAGGCTGACTCTGCCCAGAGAGAAAGCCAGCACGGAGTCTTAATCGTATTTCTTTGAGAGTGTGTCTTGGCACACTTGGTAGGATCCTTGATACTTGAACGGAAGTCAAACAGCAAGCATGATCCAACTTGCTGAAAGGCTTATTAGACCTTGCTCCCCTGATCACCTTTTATAGCACAACACTATTCAAGTGCTCAGTGCTGTTAATTGCTGTTAATTTGTGCTAATTGTCCCCAAGAGCAGTTAACAGAGCCTAAAGGGGACTGCTTGATGCATGGACATATCTGTTTCACTGGCTACTGGCAATCGCAGAAGGAAGTTCCCCCCCTGCCAGTAGTTTTTTATGTAGGTTGACCAGGGACAGAGATTTTCACAGAAATAAATAAATAAATAATGGTTCCCAATCCTGTATTCTGACACTGGGACAAAATTTGGGCAGGACCACACAAGGGCAGGGCCCAAAATTTAACCCACCCTTCAATCTGCAGTTTTACAAATTAGCCAGCCAACTCAATGTTTCTCCAAAGAGCTCTCATGGAAAGATTTAAGATGATTTAAGATGACCCTACAAATGACCTCCAAGCCATGATCCCCACCACAGTAACAATCTCACATGGGTCCCTTCTTCAGTCTCCAGTGAGTAGCTGGAAGTGGAGAAACATTAAGAAGGCCCTCATTTCCCTTCCAGTTATAAAATAAACAAAAACTCTAGATTCCCCCCTTCTTCTCTCTGCCACCTTAAGCGAAGAAAATGCAAGAATCTTTCCCAGGACTGGGGAAATTCAAACTTACTCTGAAAAGGAGGAGGAGGAGGAGGGAGCTGTTATGCATTGCAAGCATTGTGTATCTGCTTGTGGAAGAGCATGGATCCCATGCTCAGCTGCACCTAACCAGCAAGCTGATGACAATCACAGATGTGCCCAAGCTCTAGGCAACCAGAACTTAGCAGCACAAGAGAAAGCAAGTTGTTCCTCCTTTTGCTCCTCTTCCCCCCAGCCCTGTGCATGGAACTGTCACATCATGTTCAGAAGACTCACTGAGATTCAAGTGAGTGTCAAATGAAAATAAACCATTACATAATGACAAACACAGAGCCTCACTTCTCCTTTTTTGAATCCTAGCTATGAAACAAAATGGAAATGTCCAAATGTTAGTGGCTGTGTTTTTACTCTCCCTCATTTCCAAAGAATTTAGCACCGCACAGTTTCATTAATCGAAGCCAAGTGCATTTGCCACATAAAAGATGCAATGGGTGGAACCAGCTTGGCAAGCAGACACTCAAAAAATTGACTACTGCTAATGTATAAATCATTACACAAATTATGCAGTACAAGTAAATGTGATGGAAATGTCCTCCCCAAACTATCCATATTACAGTTAAAGAAGCTATAAGAGAAATATGAACTGTGCAGCTGTTTACGTCTCAAGGAACTAAAGAAAAAGAAAGGAAAGAGAAAGTTGACAGTTGAAAGCACAGAGATCACTTCTTCTTGACAAGTGCGAATTAGCCTGTGAATCACTTCATATGCTTTTTTTCCAAAGGAAACTGCAGTTTAAAAGCAAATTGGGTATAAAAACAAGTTTGGATAACAGCCAGATGAAAATGCTGGATTCACATGTTTAGGAAAGAAAAAAAAGAAATCAAAACTCACAATGGAAATAACATACCAGTCTCAATTCTCAGGACTTATACTCAGGTGCACACCCCTTGGCATCTAGAGGATAAATGTTGCAGCTACGGATTTGGATACTATAGTAGTGAGTACCTAGATTTTCCAAGCCCCTTACACACACCTGAAATAACTCTGTATGGTGGAAGCACAACTTTAATAGTCAGCCATATTCGTTTTCGTTTTATGGATGCAGAACCAATCCTGGAGGCTCATGGCCCAACCCAGATGCTTCAGTCACTGCTCCTCTATCTCTACCAGCCATCTAAAACATTCCATGCACGTGGCACAATCTTTCCCTTCTGGGAAAAGGGAGGAATATTGTGCAAATTGGGGTGGCTATTTGTACAGGCTTCGTGGAGTGCACGTAGAGGAATACAGTGGTGCCCCGCAAGACGAATGCCTCACAAGATGGAAAACCCGCTAGACGAAAGAGTTTTCCGTTTTGGAGGTGCTTCGCAGAACGAATTTCCTATGGGCTTGCTTCGCAAGACGAAAATGTCTTGTGAGTTCCTGCAATTTTTTTCCGCTCCCCACCCCCTTTTTCTAAGGCACTAAGCTGCTAATAGCCTTTTAGCAGCTAATCCGCTAATCCCTTAAGCCTTTAATAGCCGCTAAACCGCTAATAGCGCTAATCCGCTAATCCGCTAATGGGGTTGCTTCGCAAGACGAAAAAACCGCTAGACGAAGAGACTCGCGGAACGGATTCTTTTCGTCTTGCGAGGCACCACTGTATGTGGTGAGTGGAGTGGGTGAGATCTGCACCATTTCTCCACCATTGCAGAAATGTTTGAATCATGGTGAGGACTTGCCAAGATGGTCACTCATTTATTTGTTACAAACTATTTTCATCCCACCTTTCAATCCTGGCAGAGTAGAATAAAACAAATACGAATGTTAAAATACCCCTAACAAACCATCCATTCAACAGTGGCAGCTCATACAGTGCCAAATGACTGCTGGCATAAAAGGGAATGAAGGTTTTTACAGCTTGCCTAAAAGCTATTAGTGAAGAGTCTTGATGGGCATGGGAGAGTCCTACGCCCCACACTTCTGAAGGGCATGGACTCGGTGGTAGGTCTGATTTTGCAGACAGGGTCATAGAAACATAGAATTGTAGAGTGAAAGGTAATGATTATTTCCCTCTCCTACATTTTTTTTTATCCATATGCTCTCAGTCTGCCTTCCATGTTCCATGTCATGGATCTCCTTGCAAGTGTACACACCTTTTATATATAATGCTAGCTCCCCTTCCTGTTTGGTCTATTCCTTTTGAATAGGTTATATCCCTTAATTTTTGCATTCCAGCCATGAGTCTCAACCCACTAAGTTTCAGTAATACCTATTAGTTCATATTTGCCATCCTGCATTAAGAGCTCAAATTCATCTTGCTTGTTTTCCATACTTTGTGCATTAGTAAAAAGACAATTGAAATCATGTGTCATTCCCTCCAGCTGCTTCCTTCTTGTAGTTTCCTGCCCTTTATCAGGTTTCTGAAGCACCACCTCAGTTTCCTATGCATCAATGAAACTATTCTCCCCAGTACCAGGTGTTCCCCTGTCATCTTCTGATCAGTTTCGTGAGACTCTTAGCAAACACATTCTTGCCAACTGTTGTGAAGTGCAACTCATCTCTTGCCAGACGTCCATCTCCGAGAAAGCAGAGACCATGGTTCAGGAAACCAAACCTTTTCTAATGACACCACCCACACAGCCAGTGGTTTACTTCCAGTATTTTCTTCTCTCTTCCTGGGCCATGACCTTTAACAGGAAAGAGTAATGAAAAAACCCGCCTGTGCCCCAAGACCCTTCAGCTTCTTATCTAGAGTCTCGCGGTCTTTGGGATAGATGCAGTCTTTCAGATCCTTAATTGTCTAATGAGTACTTGAATCCAGGCCTGTCAGATTGAACCACCATCACATTCACTGGATCACAAGTGGTTACAGTTTTTAGATATCTGAGTGGGAGAGATGGGAAGCAGAAGGACCAGCTTCAACAAGTAGTTTTTGCCCCTGAACTGTTTCATTCCAACTGGGCACTGTACAAATTACTATTTACTTTTAAGAACTGGTGCCTGAGTTTTCTTTTTTCCTCTTCCCTCCCTGCACCTTTTCCCTTTTCGCTGTGTCTTTTATAGTGTATGTCTGTGGATAGGTTCTGTCTTTAATTAACTGTATATAAGCTGCAATTGAAGCCTTTGGGGTTGAAGAACAGAGTACTAATGCTCGGAAGTTCTCTAAAAGTTCTCCCAAAAATGTATGTGTGTATTATTAGACAGACAGATAGATTGCTCACACTCTGGAAATCTACAAGAGAACTTGTCTCCACTATGGTACTTGGTAAACATGATGCCAAAAATCACCCAAAGGTATACCTTTTGAGACAACAAATATGCAACAAGCATATTCAGAAACACAATCAATCAATCAGAAATACAAACGATAACAATCCAGTTTCTTATATCTGTAGAACTACATCACAGTAAGTGATGACTGGCATGCCAAACATTAATAAAGTTTACGGATAAATAAAGTAAATTTATTTAATACAGTAAATAAACAGTTAATTTAAAATGCATTCAATTTAATAAATCTATAATTTTATGGGGGGGAAATAAACTGTCTTGTGGTCTTTGAATGAAGGGCTGAATATAAATTTAATAATAATAATAATAATAACAATAATAATTTCAAACCTTGTATCCCTGATTGATCCCATTGATGAATTGCTGTGGAGGAGGGTTCCAGAAGAACTGGATGGTGGTAGAGTTCACTGCTTCTGCTTGGATGTTCTGTGGAGGAGCTGTAGGCACTGGGACACCAGTCAGGAAGGCGACAAAGTAAAATTGATTGCAGGCAGGGAGAAGAAATGGAAGAAAGGAGAAGTGAAAAAGAAGAAACCTTTAGCCGCCACTCATGATTCAAAGCAAATAACAGTGGTTTGAAGAGAGACCTGTGATTTATGTTTCCGATAGTCAGTGGTGACTTTAAAAGAAAGTTAATTGGGTTATTTCTCATTTTCTGTTTGGAGATTCCTTCAACAGGCAGGGGGAAAGATGAAATGGTTCTTGTGGATTATTATTCTACAGATGAGGTTTTTCCCAAAGACCTAACATAGAAGCACAGATGGTGATGGGTGAATACATCTCTCTCAATTATCCATGGCTGTAATGGGAACCTGCAGTTTCAAGAAGAAACTCTCACAGACCAACAGCAACCTTACAACCTCTCTCAGGAAATCAGCAAATTTCTTGTGTGTTCATACTTGAATTGTGTTTTGCTTTATATGCTTGTTAATAATGGGATATTATATAAACATATATATGTATATATTTGGCCCTAGAACGTTTGCTCTCTTGTATTAGGGAACTAACTGTCCAACCCTATGCAAGATTACTTGGAAACATCTCATTAAGTTAAATGAGGCTTACCCACATGTAAGCATGTTTGCATACGACTGCAGCCTAAATTACACAGTTTCAAACAAATAATGCATTACATCAGTGTACACTGGACAGTTGGAATGATATTTCCTATAGCATTTTACTTATAAACTAATAAGGACCTTAACAAAAGTGAAAAACAGTAAGTTTTAAAACAATCGTTAGAACTCCCAAATTAAACTCCACCTATTCATAATGATTCTAGGTGCAATATAACAACTATAGCTTCAAATGACTGATGGCTGACCAAAGCAGTGCTTGGCAGGTTGTGCCCCAAAATGAGGATAATGCCCTAATTTGATCCATTTACTTGGATTGTTAACTCTTCTAATCACAGAGAGTTGAGAACAACTATTCTATAATACACGCATAAAAATGTGAGAAGTTTACATTGAACTTGTATGCCAATTTTTGCATGATGAGTCATATCTGCTGTAACCTGCTTGAATAAGAAGAAAACTGTGGACAATATGGATGCCATAATTGGTAAAAAGATTCTTGGCTAGATAGCATCAGTCCTCATTGGTCATCTGCACTGTTAAATTGAGGATAAGTTATGTGTGTACAAGACTACAGTAACAGAAGTCATCCATCACTTTAATTCCACAACCTGAAACTGATTCCTGAAGTCACTGCATGTATGATTAATCACAAGACTTTCTGGAATCACAGGACATTTTGTGCTACTCTCATATCCAGTGGAGTATATCTTGCTCAGGATGCCTTTGGAGAAGGGTTCAAATATTTTTCCCAGTGATCAATTGACATAATAATGTTCTGATGGTGCATGGCAAAGCTTTACATATGGCATCCTTCCTAAAACCCACTCCCAACTTTCCTTGACATCATCAAAGAATTGTGAAAATTATATCACGCCCTAGAGCTCAGGCCCCCATTACTGGACAACACAGAGGTTTTGGGAACACCAAGGGAGAAAGTTTATGAAGTAACCACCCCAATAGAGACTCCCACAAAGGAGGAAGAGGAGCTCTGAGGAAGAGCATGCCTCCTGTCCTCTGCACTTGAGGAGAGGATTGGTTTGTCCCCATCCTTTGAAGCCAAAAACATGTTCCCAGAACCATCTGAATATGCCCCTATGCTTTCACATCATGTCCAGCACCAGAAGGTGGCTTCTCTCCCATGCTGGAGCAAAGCCACGTGGGACTGGATGTGGACCCAGTCTGAGGAGACATTCACCTTGCCACAGGGTTACATAAGATTTGGCAGGACTGCAAGCTCATATCTTGTCCATTTGCTTTGTATTCAGTACACCTTTGGTTTGTGTCTAAACTACAGTGAACTGTCCGTGGTCCTGAACAGCTACAGCCTACCGTTGCCTCTTCCTACGCTTTGCCGTAATGGTTCTGGAGGTGTGTGTACGTTACTTTTTCAGGAAAAGAAAGTAAATAGAGAGAGTATAAAAGAGGAGCAAAAGAAAAGGGTGAAGCTAACAGACTACTGTGTGTTTCCAGAGAAGAGACCTTAGTGGAAGCAGTAAGTTTAAAAAAAGACTAAAAGTCTTGCTTAATTTATCATCAGTAAAATAAAACTCTGTGTGTGTGCGCGCACGTGTGACAAATAAGTCATAAAGCCACTTGCAGGGCTGGCCCAAGACATTTTAATGTCCATGAATAGTCCAATCCCAATCAATTTAGAAGCAAGTTCTTGGGAGTGGTACTTACTCTTAGGTTAAGAGGGTATAGGGTCACAGCCTTAGTTAACAAGGGGTACAAACTCCTGGCTTATTAAACTTGTCTTTCACTTTCTGCTAAAAAGTCCCAAAGCAGTTTGTAAGCACATAAAAAATACAACAATAAAATCACAAGAACATATTTAAAACAGATCTAACAATATTGGGAAGTTTTCCTGTGTCTATTGAGTTGAGTGGGGCCTGAGCAAGAGCACAAACATTTCATTTCAAATGGGATTTACACGTGAGAACTTTCCTGTGATTCAGGATCTGTTTTCTGTTGTACAGCCATTTATGGTTCCCAACATCTGTCACATGATGTTTTCCATTGTCACCATCCCTTTATGGTAGGGTCATTTCTATTGCATTGAGTGAGTTTGTGAAGTGATAAATATGCCAGTTGCTGGACAAGGGGGAGACTGTTACGGAAGGGACTGTAAGCAGTTTTACCTCCTTGGGGAGTCCTGCCTCACACTTTGAAAAACTCAGTGACTTCCTGGCGGATGCTAGACTGAAGGTTCTGAAAGCGTTTCCCACAGAGCTTGCCTACAGAAGTCATTCTTAAGCATTTTCCTGCTGCCTGCACACTGCACACCTCTGAGCGTCACCTTTTTCTTTGAGAATTCTGAAGCACTTTGAGAAAGAGGATGAGCTACCTTTAGGGACCAACTGTGGTAAAGGAACTCAGAATGTCATGAAAGAATGCAACATGCAAACAAAGTTTCTGTTCATTACCCTTACTTTTGGAAGCTAAAAAAGCTGCCCAGGCAAAGATACCAAAGTATTTCCTGACAACATCTACAGGAATGTGGCAAACTCAGTGTTGTTTTTCCTCTATTTCAAAATGGAAAATGTTCTGGTTTTGTGAGAAGGTGATGTTTTTGAACTCAGAAGAAGAAGCACTGTGGCTTAAAGGATGCCTGTCATGAGAAGGGGGGAGGAGAGGGGGAGATAAAACCATGTGCGGAAAAATGGCAGCTCAAGAAATAATAAATTATGCCATAATTATTTCTTTCAGAGAAAAATCAACTTCTGAATCTCAATGAATGCATTTCATACATGGATAAAACAAGACTGACTAATGTGCATAAGCATCTTTTGTGTACAGGAGTATAAATATCCATATTAATGGATTTATCAGCAAAAGTGCCATTTGAACTCCATGGAAAGTTGCAGTGTTACATTTTATTTATTTATTTTGTTTGGGGTTTTTATTAAAGATTTTGTTGATTTACAAAAGTGTGCAATGTCTCTCTCTCTCGTGTTTTTCCCCCATGTAACATTTTTACAAACCAGTTTCATTTGTTGAGACATTGGAAGAAAAGGGGGAAAGAGGTGGAGGGGGGAAAGATGGGTGGGGCTGGGGTCGGGTAGCGATATTTCTATTTTACTTACTATATGTAGGGTTTGGTGTCAGCGTTGCTTGTGCAGGTTCTTTGCTGCTGCAGTGTTACATTTTAAATGAAGGATGGCAATCCTGCATTTTATGTGGATTTCTCAGAGTGGCGCGTGTGCCAGTCCTTGCCTTTTGCACTGCTCACAAATCCAGTCCTTCTCATCACAACTGCAGGTTTGGCAAACCGAACCAAAACAGATCTGAACTTGTTTCCCCAAGTGTGTGCAGTTTTCTTGTGATTGGTTTGAGGAATCCCCACAAATTGCATAGCAGAGCTGGCGTGACAGAACCAACCTTTTACATTCCTCCTGATAAAGTTCACTTAGCTGGAAATGCATTAGAACTCAGCTGGTCAACCTACAAGTTATTATGTAGCATTCTAAAACTGTTCTTAGCAAAAAGGTCAGGAAAGGCAGTTGTGAATAAGAGTCATTCAGTGGCCTCTGGCAGAAAGGTAAGGGGAAAACGGGAAGGGATTTAGGCCAAACATATTACTGCTGTGACTAGCTACTTGTGAACATGAAGAAAGGAAGAAGAGCAATTTTAAAAAAGAGCACTCAGCATAGGCTTGAAAGGTCTCCAAATAATGTTTTGACACCTTAATCTGTCAGTTTCCACCTCTAAACATGGCAGCCTCTTCGGATTTCAGGTTTGTCACTTTCCAAGGTTTCAATTTTTCTCTTTAAGGACTAGCTTAGCATATACCACTGTGGTACATACTCCACAATTCTAAGGACATAGATTTCATGGATTCGCCAGATTTTCAACAGAAACTCATTTGCAAATCTGCTTGACTATTTGAACTGTAAGCTTAGCAGTGCACCCACAGTTATAACTGAAGTGTGCTTTCTGGTGCATCTGTTTATGCGAGCAGCAGATTACTGCATGCCTCTCCCCTAAAGCATGTGGGTTCTGCATTTCAAAAAATGAATGAGAGCACTTGCTATTTGAAAGGTAGTCTTTGGGCATTTCTACACTTTTCTTTACTACAAATGCAAACAAATTTTAACCCACGCGGTTCACCACTCCTATGCAATTTAGGAACTGGAATTATTTTGAAAAACACTGGGGATCTCTGCAATGAAAGTTTCACAGCACACCCAGGAAAACAACGAATTCACAGCAGTCCTCCAGGGAATCCCAACTGAAAAGGTGGACTAAGTTTGGAAGGCTTAGAAATCTTATATAAGGGGTTATTAAAAAAAGAAGCATTCACTTAGCAACCAGGATGAGGTGGATGTAGAATATTTTACTCCAAGCAGCCCCCACCAGGATGCTCTGAAAATCCACCATTCTACTGGAGACCAAGCCAGAGAGAAACAGGAAGATATGGTCATTTGAACCAACACTGATCACTTCCTTAGACCAGCACTCTGGAGTTGTAGCAGGCAACCCTCAGAGTGCTTTCTCTTAGGATAACTGGACATTCATGTAAACTGTCCAGGTCATATTGATCTGCAAGCCACATAGCACTTCTCATTTGTTGAATTTCTGGACTTTCTTACCAGGAACAGCTTTTTTAAAAATAGTTTGCATCAGGGGTGGGGAATCTGAAAGGTGGATCTTGAGATGTTGTTGCACACCCATTCCCAACAGTATGGCCAAAGATCAGGCACAGCAGAAGTTGATTTACATGACCATTGTTGATGCCATAATGTCAGTGTCTCAGTGTACTTGAGAAGCTCAATATCTCACTGACTATGTCCCATTTCTTATCAGGTTGTCCCAGGCAGGGAAATACTCCAGGAAAGAAGTCTCCAAGGCAGATATGAATACCCTGACCTACCTTCTTATCGTATAAACTAGACTTCACGCAATGAAACATGTTTTAATAATGGATGAAGATCTAAATTTGCTTTTGCATCAAGAAGAGGTTTCTAAATTTCAGAAATATATAGTGAGGAAAAAGTCATCCACAGGCAAAAAAAAGGGGAAAAAAGATCATTGGGCCCTCCTAGGTAAATTTGAAATGTCCCACTAATAAACTTTTCACACAAGTGTATCTGAGATCCTAATTTTGCATATGCAAATACCAGTAAAAACAGCATGTGGGCCACAGTCTTCTTTGTGCCAAAAACAAATAAACACAAGTCTGAGGGGACATCAGAGGAGGAAAGAGCCGTTGTAATGAATGATAGCAAACATATGTAAGGTCAAAGAGCTGTGCTGAACACCACTCTGAAAAGGCTTTTCAGGTTCAGAGAGTCAGCTCCTCTGAACTCAGGACTACTCTGCTTTAATGCTGTGCCAGCAAGTCTCTCAAGAGAACCTAAGTGATATTATTGTGTTGGCACTCAACAACTGCTCTGTTAAGAACAGCAGTAGTTGCCATTTTTCTGGCAGGTTCCTGTCTTCTTGAACTCTTCAAGGCTTGGCTATTCCTTTAGAATGGTAGACTCCTAAATTTCTACAGTCCTTCTCAGGGACCAGAGACCAGATGTCAGAAAGATTCTCCAACCTGAGAGCCTGGCAAGCCGTTGCCAGTCAGAGTGCACAACACTGGGCTATATACCCTAATACGGTGACCTAGTGCGAAGTGGTTCCCTGTGTGTTCAAGTCTTGAGGGCTTGGCAGCACATTTGTGGGGGTTTCTACTTGCCAGCATGGATTGTCTCAAGGGCTTACACAAGTCAATTGAGATGGATGATTAAGATTGTGAAAGGAATTTGGTGTGCTGGTCTTCTCCTTGCGCTTTCTTATAACTGAACTTGATGAACTCCTAGATGCCAAGGGTCTACCTGGAGGAATTTACAGTGTGCATTCCTATTCACAGGATCTCCTGGGATATTTAATGCTCCCTCATGGTATTCTGATCTTGTAGGATTGTAGGAAACTGCTTTTATCAGAATTATGAAGTGTACAGCCACCCTGACAACTTCTTTAAAGAAACACAAATGAGCACCAGCTTCAGCTTCCCAGCTGTCTGCCTGTGAAGATGAACTGAAAGCAGAATGGCCCTTGTAAAAGGAAGCATCCAGATGGATTTAAAATGGCATTCGATAAACTTAAGGGGTGGGATTCAATTAAGCTTATACTCAGAGTTGAAATTATTGAAATTAACAGGCTTAACAGTTATTTTCATTAACTTCAGTAGGTCTACTATTAGTAAAACTTAGCTGAATACCACCTATGGAGGATAAGTCTATCCATGGCTAATAGTCATGATGACTACATGCAACAGAACCATTTGGAGGTAGGGAACCGCAAATGAAGAGGGCTACAGGCTTCATGTTTTGCTTCTTGACTTCCTGGACCTAGAGGCATCTGGCTGGCCTCTATAGGAAACAGGATGCTGGACTGAAGGGGGTCCCAGTTTGGTCTGACCCTGAAGGGCTCTCCTTATCAGACAGACACCATTATAGCAGCCAGGGAGAAGGAGGACATTTCTTTGATGGGCCTTGAGTCCTCCTACCTTGGCCATTCATCTACTCAGCTTCTAACACAAATATTAGCAGGCACAGAGAAGAAAGCCAGAAAGGTGGAAAGGCCAACAGCTTCTATTTTTCCACCTTTTTATAGTACAATGTGGCTTCTTTCTCTCTTGCCCCTGCCTGCCAAATTTTGTTTTTTTTTAAATTCTCACCCTGGATTTAGGAGCTGTTTATTTTATTTGGGAATGAAAAATGGTCACAAGCAGCAATTGCCTGGACATTCTCCAACTGCAGAGCAATAAAGGGAAACCCATCATTTTGCTCTGAGGCTCTGACATTAATAATCTCTCAAATGAGACTGAGACCAAGCCGCTTGCTCCTCTTTTGGCCCCTTTCCACACCAAACAGAGAAGACTTCAAAGGGAAAGCCTAATCAAACACAGTTCAATAAAGGCCACATTATCACATGGCAATGCCCATGTCTGAGTAATCTGTCTACATTATGAAGCACTAACATTAAAATAGACTACAAATGTCCAGCTTTTAATCTACACCCAACCACAATCCATCAAATAGTCAAAGATCCTTGCCCAAGAATGGCACAGGGCCTTTTACGCTCTCTTGCATTCTAAATACCATTCTCTGTCAGTCCCCTAATGCAGAATGGAAAGCTTTCAACTTGCAACGCAGGATTTATATATTTATAAATGACTACAGACAGCTGGTCAATAAATGATGATACTAACATCACACAATATCAAGCAAGCTACGTTAGCACCAATTGCGGGGTTTAAGGAAAGGGACTGGAGGCCTGAAATTAACAAATGCACCAAGGAAACTGGCTAAGGTACTGGGCCAACCTGAAATGTCAAAAGAAAGGGAATGTCAAACCTTAAAGGTAACAAAAAGAATGTGATTAAAATGAATGCAAGAAATGAACATCACGGTAGGTACAAACTCATACACTATAGAGCTCTTGCTGGCAGTGAAGAATACAAGAGAATTGCCTTGATTTTAGCAGGTTGGTCTTGTATAGGCAAGCAAAAGAAAGAAGACTGCATCAATAGCAGGCAAACCCAATTAGGTACACTAATAATTTAATGACTATTTGAATCAGGGGAAATTGTCCGGTGGTTAAATAGAAACAGCATGAATGAAATGCTAGGAGATGCAACCCTATGTCTGTTTAAATATTGAAACATTTCTTCAGACAAAGCTATTTGAAAATCAGCTGGGGATTTGTTAAATTATTATTGCCCCTAATTGGCTTTGCCTGTTGCACTTAATCTTCCTTATGGATAGTTTTGGGGTTCTTTCAAAATGTCTGGAGAGCTTTGATTTTTAAGGAATTTTAATTGCATTTCCATTCCCAGTTTATAACTTTAAAAATATATTTCTGGTTTAGTTGTGGGTCCCCCCCCCCCGATATTTCTCCTGTAGTATTTGAACTTGTAACACACACACACCCCACATGGCTATTTCCTGTAGTCCAAAGATCCTATATGTTAGACAACTGTACATGAGGCTGCCTTTGAAGATGGCTTGGAAACTGTGGTTTGTTCAAAGCACAGCTACTGAGCTGCTAACTGAGATCAGACACTGGGATATCATGCGTATACAACTTTGCTGGCTCCCAATACTTTTTCAAGCTCAACTCACAGTGCTTCTGCTTACATTTAAAGCCCTACAAGCTTTAGGGTCTGTGGGCTATTCACATCTTGGACTGCCTCTCTTCAGACGAGCCTGCCTATTACTGATGTTATCATAGGCGTAGACCTTGGTAGAGTAGACCCCAAAGTTGTTTTAGGGGGAGCACTCGCCACAATCGCCACAAACCCAATCCAGCACCTCTTAGGCTGAAAAAGAAGCTCTACTGGTGCCTAGTTTAATGCCACTTTCCAATTTGCCATGCTGTCCATACGCTTGAAGCTATTGTGGAGTGGTATTTTACATACTGCTTTCATTCTGCTGTTTCTGTTCTTTCTGACTTTTTGCTTAATGCTACTCTGTGTTTTTAGTTTTCAAATGTTTGGCTGCCCAGAAACATGACTGTGCGGAAAGTGTGAGATATAAACTACTAACCAACTAAAAATATTAATATTATTTAAAATAGAGATGGCATAAAAAATAAACTCGTGGAAGTAGTACAATAGTAGTACAATAATTAATTCAACCCATGTTCTGTGTGTCCTGCAGTGCATAGGACTAGACCTTGACACAGTGCTCTGTGTTTTTGTGTTGTGAGGGGACCCTTAAGAAGAGCCCTGCTGGATCAGACCAAGAATCCATCTGGCCCAGTATCCTGCCTACAACAGGGGCCAGCCAGATGCCTCCCAGGTGCCCAGAAGCAGAGTCTAAAGACTCAGTATTGCTGTGTCAGCAGCTGCTGTCATTGATGGTTATCCTATATCGCTGAACTCCCTACTCTGCTGTAGCACATTAGAACCAAAGACTTAGAGGGGCAGGAGTTAGAGCAGGCACATACCCCAGCCACCACCCAACAGGAGCACAGGCACCTGTATTTGTGTATCCTCCATGTGCAGTATCTTAGCATCAGAAGCTTCTCTTGTTTCTTTCAAGCCGATTTCACTCATAAAAAAATACCTGGGCAAGTCAGTTGTTCCTTTTATTGACCCATTAAGTTGCTGCTGCATTTCAACGTACCTCACACCCCTAACCAAAACATAGAAACAAAAATATTCTCGCAAGGCAAACTGTATTTAATCATGTAATAATATTGCTCTCCTATTCCCAGTCAGCAAAACCGTAACATGCACTTTACTGATTATGAAGTAACTGATGTACTGTGTCTCCAATGGGAAGTTTTAATAGCTCTCTTGCTTTTTACAGCCCACTAAAGCAAAGACCGTGACACTCTCACTACGGCTCAAAATTCAACATTGGCCTGCAATTTGGGGGCATCGGTGGAAGCAGCAATGGCTTCATTTTCAGTCACAAGAGGCTTTTAGCAATGATTAGGAAGCTTAAAAGGGGTTTTGACGTGAAGAGGACAGAAGGGCTCAGAAGGCTGGAGCCACACAGCTATTTTTTTTTTTTTTTGGCAACCATTAAATCTGCAAGGAGGAAGTATTCCGATCACTGTCGGGAGCCAGTGGGACGATAACTGGGAGCCTTCAGTTCTCATGTGCACTTGCCCCAAATGGCAAGCTATCGGAACAACAGTTGGGGCACTTTCCTGAGCTCTGGGCTAGTTCTGCCCATCCAAACTGGCCACAGGCTCTCCTGGACCAGAAGAGCTCCAAAAGGCTTTCAGTTTGGCAATGGCCTGAGCAACCAGGTCTTCTTGGTTCTACTGTGCCTCTGTGTGTTCCTTGGTCTGTGGCTCCAGGGTTGGTCCTTCTGCTCCAGCTCCCAAGCTCAACTCCTGGATCCTCCTTCCTTGTCTTTGGTGACTTCTAACAGTGGTAGCTCAACCTGGACATTCCACATGCATAGGCACCTCTTTGTATCTTTACACCCCCCCTAATTTTAGGCCCCACTTCAGGATTCAAGACAAGCAGTGTGTCTTGGCCCATCCCTACCCTCTCCAATAAATTGTGTCACCATATGAAAATGCACAATGAAACAGGAGACATTGGCTCCAGATAGGGATGATAGGGATACAGATGTTGCTCTCCAGGGCAGCCTAATTTCAGCAGCCTAATGTAGCCAAATTTCAGAAATTTTTAATGATAATTAGAATGGCACTACTCTGGACAAGAACACCTTTTAAAAAAAAACTACACACAACAACAACTTAGCAGTTGCTCTAATTAACCCAAGGACAAGAGACACTACAAAGTAGGGGGAGAATGTATTTATGACCCAATTAAGAGTGGTACATGGGTCCGTAAGCATTTGGAGTTTCACAGTGCTCTTAATCAGGTCAAATTGTGCCTGCTGAAGAATTCTGAAAGTGTTTATATTCCTTGGCCTATCACAGTTGGTCCAACACAGAATATATTTAATCTGCTTTTTACCTGTCTGGGTGTGACATCAGATACAAAGTAGGAAGATACAAGCTGTGCAAATACTTCTGCTGGTTAAATAACAACAAAAATGCACTATTTGGCATGAGACAAAAGGGAAAGGTAAGAAGCACTTGATCAGATGCTACTTCTTGGTGCACGAAAAGGCCTTTTATCACCTTTTGCTCAGAACTCACTTTTGCTCCTTGGAAACGGGATCAGAAACAGCCTCCCTCCAGGAGAATCTCCCTCCTACACAGACACACTTTAAAAGCTATACACTACCCTTCACCAATCTGGTGCCCTCCAGATGGGTTGGACCTCAACTCTCATCTGCGCCAGTCAGCATGGCAGTATGAAACCGGGGTTGATGGGAGTTGTAGTCCCAAACATCTGGAGGGTGCCAGGTTGACAAAGACTGCCATGTGCAAACAAGCTGATTGACCAGTGCCATTTCAGTTACCAATGAGAGGAGATCCAGGACAGAACTTACCTCCTTGCAAAGTATATTCGGTGACTGCCCTGCTGAAGGCTCCCAAGCCAGCTCCATTGTAAGATGCAACCTGGATTTCATACTGGGTCCAGATGATCAGGTCCTTTATCAGGCAGTAATTGATCTCTGCGCTGGTGATGTTCTTGTACTGGTATTCTCCGGGGAGGCCAGCCAGGCGATACCTATGCATATAGAAAGAGGATCATTTGCACGAATTACTTCAATTAAAGCAAATGCATGGACTAACAAAACAGCTTCCTTTCTAAGCAGGCAATATGAAATGTCCTACCCACTTGGGACGCTGCTGGTTTGGAGCACCCGACAAATACTGGCTGGTCTCACCTCCAGAGCCTCCAAAAATCATAGAAACAGTGGTAGGCCTGAGTGGAGACTTGGCCTGGAAGGGGTAGTAATCATCTCCCTTTACCAAGCCCTACTCAGGAAGAGGAAGCCAACACTCATGTGTGCTTCAGACCAACTGGCTCTGTTGCAGGTGCCACATCATACTCACGTCAAGCTTTGTTAGAAATCAATCTTTGAGTGCAGCAGCACCCATACTGTGTAACTCTCTGCCAACTGATATCAGACTGGCACCTTCACTGCACTCTTTTTGGTGCCGCCCTCCAACAATTTTCTTTAGGCAAGTCTGTCTAGAAGGTTGGCAGGTGTTTTAATCAAGTTTTTAACTTCTGGTTGATTTGAAATATTATTCGAATATTTTAATTACCTGGGGGTTTTTTTTGGGGGGGGGAGGTAATACTACAGTGGTACCTCAGGTTAAGTACTTAATTCGTTCTGGAGGTCTGTACTTAACCTGAAACTGTTCTTAACCTGAAACACCACTTTAGCTAATGGGGCCTCCTGCTGCTGCCGTGCCGCCGGAGCACGATTTCTGTTCTCATCCTGAAGCAAAGTTCTTAACCTGAAGCACTATTTCTGCGTTAGTGGGGTGTGCAACCTGAAGCATATGTAACCTGAAGCGTATGTAACCCGAGCTACCACTGTATTCTTACTAGTAGTTTAATACTTTTATTTGTCTTGTAAACTGCTTTGAGAATGGTTTGTTTCTACAATCAAGGGGCATCTAATTTTGATTAAACAAATAAAGGTCTGGAAAGTGGTGAGGTCAGCTGGAACAGCTGTGAACTTGCTCAGTTGGTGCGATGGTGCTGATGCACCATGTGGCTCAGCTCACCGTTCCAGGGGACTCTGGCGCTGGACAGCTCTCCCTACTGCTTCAAAACTGCATCAACAGAAGTCTAATGTCCAGATCAAGGGAAGCCATAGTACCTAGTACGCTCTATTCTGCCTTGGTCAGACTACATTTGGAATATGGTGTCCAGTTTTGGGCACCAACATTTAAGAAAAATATTGACAAGCTGGAACGTCTGCAGAGGAGGGCAACCAAGATGGTCAAGGGTCTGGAAAACAAGGCTTATGAGGAATGGTTGAAGGAGTTGTGTGTGTTTATCCAAGAAAAGAGGAGACTGAGGGGAGATATGATAGCCATCTTCAAATGTCTAAAGAGCTGTCACATGGAAGGTAGAGCAAGCTTGTTTTCTCCTGCTCTGGAGAGTAGGTCTTGAACCAATGGCTTCAAGTTACAAGAAATAAGATTCCAACTAAACATCATGAAGAACTTTCTGACGGTAAGAGCTGTTTGGCAGTGGAATGGACTCCCTCAGAAGGTGGTGGACTCTTCTTCCTTGGAGGTTTTTAAGCAGAGGTTGGATGGCCCTCTGTTGTGGATTCTTTAGTTAAGATTCTCTTCCAACTCAATAATTCTATGACAAACCTTCCCCATCTCTCCTGCTAGACAGCTTCCCAGCCTCACTGGAAAGAGATATAACTGAGGCATATAACAGAGGTGGCAGAAATAACACACAACATCCAAACTCTGTATTATAACAATGTCAATTTCAATACTAAGAATAATATCAATGCTAATCAGACACATCCATGGAGGAGAGTGCTATCAATGATTGCTAGCCATGAAAGCTATGCTGTGCCTCCGCAGTTAGAGGCAGCAATGCTTCTGAATACCAGATACTGGAAGCCACAGGAGGGGAGAGTGCTTGAATCCTGCTTGCTGGTTTCCCACAGGCAGCTGGTTGGCCCCATGAGAAGAGGATGCTAGACTAGATGGGCTATTGGCCTGATCCAGTAGGCTCTTCTTATGCTAATAACAATGCCATTGATAGGAAGTTATAAATAATATATTCTTAGGTTTTCTTTATTGTAACAGAGTGAGCAGCAAAAGCAGAGGAAGACTGACTCCTGCCTGACTGCTCCAATATTTATATGCTGATCTCACCAAGAATACATGCCTAGGGCTAAGCAAAACTCGTGTTTTATCCTGCTTTATGGCTGTAGAAAAATTACAGCTTGTCTAATAAAAATGATGATTTAGTGCTCAACTTCCCTTTGCATGCCCCCTCACCACACACTTACAGATTTTTCTTTTTTTTTGTCATAGTGCAGCAATAAATCTGTTTGAGCAACGTTTATCCCTTAGACTTTTGGCCCCAAAATGGAGCTAAGGAGCAAATCAGGCTCTCGTTGTGGAACCACATTCATAGCACAAATAATGACAATTGGGGGAGGAAAATGGCTTGCTGGAGATTTCCAGAGAGTGAGTAAAAGGGTTGAGCAGGAAAGAATAGGAACATCTAGGCTTGTGTGCCAGCTCTGTGTGCACCTTGAGCAACAAGGTGAATCACAGCAATTCAGGTTGTGATCTCATCTGAGTCAGATCTCACCATGAACAAAGCATCTCAATGTGGATCAGGTGCCCTGAGTCACTCTGTGGAAACACCCAGAGCTCAAGGGGGGAGGGGATAAAGAGGTGGGGGGGAGATCTTTCATTTGGATGGGCAGAAAACAAGAAGAACCCGATGGATCGGGCCACTAGCCCATCTGGTCTAGCATCCTGCTCTCACAGCGGCTGAACAGTTGCTTGTGGGAAACTAGGAAGCAGGACATGAGCACCAGAGCTTTCTCTCCCCCTGTGGTTTCCAGCAACTGGGATTCAGAAGCATCACTCCCTCCCAACTGCAGAGGCAGAGCACAGCCATCCTGGCTAGTAGTCTTCAATAGCCCTCTCCTCCATGAATTTATCCAGTCCTCTTTTGAAGCCATCCAAGTTGGTGGCTATCGCTGCCTCTTAGCGAGCTCCATAGTTGAACTCTGCGCTGCATGTGGAAATACTTTCTTTTATCTGCCCTGACTCTTCCAACACTCAACACATCTTACTTTCAAGTGAAGGGAATTATTTTCTGAGGCCACTCAAATCAGTAGGTGGCAGAGGGCTACTTCTTTCCCAATTGTTTTTCCCTCTAACAATCAATTTAAAATCATACCTCTCTCCCTCTTTTCTTCATGGAAAGGGAAAGAATTTCCATGAAGGGTGGTGGTGAAAAATTATGATTTTTTTCAAGGCTTTAAAAATAATAATAAAGAAAGTAAATTCATTGAGTATAGTCTGAACTTTCACAGTTCTCTTTCTCAGGAATCTTCTTCAGGTCCCCAGTTGCTCACAAAAAAAACTGGGCAAGGAAACATTTTTATTTTCCTACCCACAAATAGCAAAGTCTTATCTTGTGGGAGAATGCTGATGCATCTTTCTAAAATTTGACAGGCTTCATCTCCTCAGAAGATGCCTGCAAACTGCATCTACTTCTGGCTATTTCTTTTTCTTCTTTTAAAAATAATTAAGTAAGTAAAGGTTCCTCACATGAAAACCCCTAAATGGGTATGCCTGAACTTTGGCAGCATTAATCCACTCTGTGGGGGTTTCTTTGCCTGCAAACTTTATACACTTGTGTGGAAAGGATGGGAATTTACATTCATTTTTAGATTCCCCATTATAGCCAACATTTCCAATTTAATAGATCAGATTTGGATCCAAAAAAAGAAGAAAATTAGAATGACCCAGAGGGGATCTGAACTACATCAGGTTGCTTTCACATATTACAGGTACAATTACAAGGTGAATCTTGTCATCATTGCACACCTCTAGTAGCATCCATGCAACTAATAACAGGCACAAATTGCCTTCATGGCCAATTGCTCTCCATTCTGTTACCACTCCTCTAATGATGATCCACTGCATGCAAAGGCTCAATTCATGGCAGACAGCATACCATATTTTTTTTTAGTGTTGTTAAAATTCCTATTCAGCCCAATGCCACATGCATTCACTTTCACTGCAAGCTGCCTTGTGAATTCACTGGATGAATTAAAATACAGATAAAGGTAAAGGTAAAGGTAAAGGTACCCCTGACCATTAGGTCCAGTCGCGGACGACTTTGGGGTTGCGACGCTCATCTCGCTCTATAGGCCAAGGAAGCCAGCATTTGTCCGCAGACAGCTTCCGGGTCATGTGGCCAGGATGACTAAGCCACTTCTGGTGAAGCAGAGCAGCGCATGGAAACACTGTTTACCTTCCCGCCACAGCGGTCCCTATTTATCTACTTGCACTTTGACGTGTTTTCGAACTGCTAGGTTGGCAGGAGCAGGGACCGAGCAACGGGAGCTAACCCCATCGCGGGGATTCTAACCGCCAACCTTCTGATTGACAAGCCCTAGGCTCAGTGGTTTAGACCACAGTGCCACCCAAAAAGACAGATAACATTGCCTTAGAAGGCCCCAGACCCAAAGGAATATCTGGTTTGAGCCTCACAGCTACTCTAGAGGCAGGTTGGGCAAGCTTCATGGCTGAAAAGAATTTGAACCTAGGTCTTCCTGGTCCTAGTCTGACACTTTGCAACACTGAATCTATTCATTTATTCATACCTTTCTACCCATAGGCACTGAAGGTGGCTTAGAAACCCATAATTACAATCTGTGCAGTATTAACAAGGCACTATAAAGCTGGCTTATGCTGGTTCAGACCATTTGCCCATCCAGGCCAGTGGGCTGGCAGGTGCTTCTCGAGAGTCTCTGAGTCAGGTCCTCCCCAACTCTACCTCCTCAGATACTGTAAATGGAGATGCCAGAACCTGGGATCTGCAGAACTGTGGGTCCTTTCCTGCCACATAAGAAGTTACCAAGGCATGAAGGCTGTCAAGGCCTGGTCCTCCCCAAAGGGGTGCAACTGATGGAGACAGAACTTGTCATTGTTCCTGCAGGCATTGGGTTGGCCGCTGTGAGCACGGATGCTGGACTAGAAGGGCCATGGGTCTGATCCACCAGGCTCTACTCGTGTTCTTAGGCACAATGATACAGGTCAGTCTTTGCCAACCTGGTACCCTCCAGCTGGTCTGGACCATATACTTTATTTAACAAGATTCATATGCAGCTTCCTAAAACAACAACTCCCTCCCCATGGTGGGGAGCACCATGATGATGCACCGTCATTAGGCAGCTTCCAGAGAATGCTGAAAATGCACCTCTTTACCTGGCTTTTAACACTTGAGGTGTGTAATTTTTGGACCCATCTTATGGTTGCTTTGAACTGTTGTTTTGAACTGTTTTTAATGTTGCATTTTGATGTTGTGACCGACCCCAGGACCTTGGAATGAAGGGCAGATAATAAATAAAATATAATAAAAACAATAGCAGCAATAACAACACCTCTAAATGATTTTTATGTACTGGCTGAGATTGATGGGAATTTTCATTCAAAAAAACCTCTCTCTCTCTCTCTCTCTCTGTGTGTGTGTGTGTGTGTGTGTGTGTAATCTCAAGCTCTGATTATATGATAGAACAAATACAGGAACATATATATTCACTTTAAAACAAAAAGATATGAGTTGCAGAGGGAAAGAAATCAAATCAATGTCTCTATGTAGGAGTTATGACCTACATGAAAGCCAAGGCCATCTGGTGAATCCCTCAAAGCCCTGTTCTTGCACTCAGCGGAGGGAAAAAACCACATTGAAAGGAAATAATTATCAAAAACAAACAATCCTCGGAAGCCTGAGAACTTGCAGGCAGGGAGGGGGGAGGAGGAGAGATGTTTGCCTATTCCCCTTCAGGAAACAAGCTGTACAATAGCTGTTCAGAATATGCTAATCCACATATCAGAAATAAGTAGACTAAATAGCCGTCTGACTTGCAAATGAGGCATTATGACTCTGGGAGACGACAAACATGGAAATAGTTATATTGCCTGCACTTCTATTTATCCCTAAATTAACAAGCCACAATTGTGGGGAGGGGTTTGGGCAACAAGCCAGGCCTGCCTCAGGTTTTCCTGCTCAAGGCTTTGATGGCTGCACAGTGGCAAACAACACAGGACTGCATCCATGTAAGTCATACTCAGAGTAGACCCATTAAAAATAATAATGGATGACTAACTTATGCCTGCTGTTTTCAGTGGGTGTGCACTAAGTATCACTGAGTATTTGGATACAACCCAATGTCAAGCTGCATTGACTCCCTCTGTAATGTCTGGCCCAACTGACCCCAGGTCTTGAGGTCATGATAAAATGCATCTCCTCCAACCCTCCCTGCTCAACACTGCTAATTTCCACTGGCAGGATTAGGGAAACCACCTTGTCATGAGATCGGGTCATAGGTCAAGTTGACCCAGATGTTATGGGAGAAGGGAACATGATCTGGGAGCTGTGATTTGAACAGCAGCCCCATTTTCTTCATACCTCCCCCCTCAAAAGAGAGAAAGACGGCCTGTCTCACTTGCAAATTCACACTTGAAGAATATTCATCCAAACTCCAGATGCAAAGTTATGGCTCTCTCTAGGTTGTCCCCCACACATCTAGGTGAAAACCTAGCTGAATAGAAGAATGTGGAGAAGCCACAGCTCAGCCATAGAGCAAGGGCTGATTCCTGGGAGTTCTAGTTTTTAAAAAGGAGCCCATTGCAGTTGATGCAAAAGACCCCCATCTCATAGCCTGGGGAGCTGCTGCCAGCTAGAGGAAACCATACTGGCTTAGATGGGCCCACTGTCTGATTTGGTATATGCTCTGTGCATCCTGCTGTTCTCTTGCAGTCAAAGCATGGGTTGTCCCTGGGATTGTGCTCTTGGCTTAATGCTCATTCCTGGTTCTCTGTGTGCAGCATCTCTCTGCTAGGGAGCAAGGGATGGCCAGTTTGCAAATGTCACATCCTTCTGTGTCCCACCTCACTGTGAGCTTTGACATATATTATAATGGAAGGTTCAGTGCACCTTCAGGTGTTAGAGGAGTTGGACAACAGAAAGGTGGTCTACTTCTGGGCCTGACAACATCTATGCCTGACAGGCATGCAACACCTTACGAGTCTCAAAGTTTAAATTTACAGCTATAGTGTGTCAACTCTCAACTGCATGCTTCAGTGAAGACTATAGCTGGGAAGGGGGGGGGGGGAGAGAGAATGCTGCTGACAGTTGATGCTGCCAGAAACCAACAAGAAGCTCGCATCCTGCACTGGAGCAAAAATGAAAGCAAACAGAAAAGAAAGCAAACTTGGGAGGGGGGCTGCTCTTTCATCAAGAAAGGTTAGTCTAGTAACAGACAATGCTTGCCTGCGGCATCTCTCTCAAGGACAGGCTTGGGATGTTAAAGAGCAAGGCTTCAATTCTGTAAGCAAATAAGCAAGGCTCACTAATCAGCTACTGGAGGGAACTAGTAGAAGAGGGCTGGACTAGATGAGAGCTACCCAGTTCTGCAACAAGATGCAGCCCACTTTCTGTTTCAGGAACTGTTTTCTCAGTCCTGCACCCAGGCCCTGGCAGGACATTTCCTCTGAGCTGATCATGGCTTCTTGCTTTGCCAATGGAGGCTACCATTCACTGCTCCAGTAAAATCAATGTTAGAATAGTTATCTGATCACTGTCCTATTACCTGTGTGCATCTGCTTGGAGTTATGATAAGCACACAGGCAGAAACATAGGAACATAAGAACGGAAGCACTCTTACAGGACAGCCCTGGTATAATGAGCTCAATGGAAACCTGGTGGAAGAGAGGTGACGAGTTGGGCATGGTTTTCTCTGCATATAAACTTTATAAGAGGGAAATGGAAGGACATCCCAGAGGTGGTGGCCCTCTGTACATCGAAGAGAATATTGAGTTCAGCAAGCTAGAAATTCCAAAAGGAACAGACACCATATAATTGTTGTGGGTGGTGATACTGGGCCCCAAGAGTAATTTAGTACTGGGGATGAGCCATTGTCTCCCTGATCAAAATGGTCAGGGAGATCTTGAGATGAAGAATGAAATTAAGGAAGCATCTGAAAGAGGAAATGTTGCAGAAATAGGTGACTTTATTCTTCACACAGATTGGATACATATGTGTTCCAGTCACAACAAAGAAATAAAATCACCAGATATCCTAAATGACTATGCCCTCAAACAGCTGGTCATGTAACCAACCAGAGGGGCAGCAACCCCAGACTTAATATTGAGTGTTGACCAGGATCTGGTGCAAACTGTTAGCATTGCAGTGACCATAGTGCTATCAAATTAAATGTGCATGTAAATACTGTAGTCAATTGCCAAGAAAATCCAACATGCTCACATTTGATTTCTGAAAAAGGAAGCTTTCCTCAAAATGAGGAAAAAGGCAAACTCAAAAGAATCAAATCACTCCAAAATGTTTGGAAGTTGTTTTAAAAAAATGCCCTCAATATGAGAAGTTCATTTGGAGTGTATACTAAAGATGAGGAAAGGTACCATGAGGGTCAAGAGAATGCTTCATCCAAAAAATAGAAGGCTACTATCCATTATGACAGTTAGAGGCAGCAAAGTTTCTGCATAAGAGCCACTGGAAATTGCAGTTAGGGAGAGTGCTCAAATTCTGCTTCCAGGTTTCATACAGTCATGTGGCAGGCCACTGTGAGAACAGGATAGGACTAGGTGGGTCATTAGCTGGATCCAGCAGGGTTCTTCCTGTGTTCTTATTACTGTTGAAAATGCTGAACTATGAACAATTACGGTAATCGGAGTCTGGCACTTCCAGCTTTGTAAAACCATTTTAATAGAGATTCTGCTTAATCAACAATACATTCTTCAGAGCAAAAACCTGCCCCATCTAATGACAATAATAATTATTTTATTATCCTGACTCTGGGCACTGTCCCCACCTTTGATCCTTATCATAATCTTGAGAGGTAGCGATAGGCCCAAGGTCACTAAGTGAGTTTTGTGTCCAGGGTTTCTCCCATCTATATCCAGCACTCTAGCTCAAGTGTGGGGAACCTGTGGCCCTCCAGATGTTGCTGAACTCCAACTCCCATCATCCCAAGTCACTAGCCATGCTTGAAGGGGCCAGGCGATCAGCTGCTACCCCATACTGTCCCTGCGGCGTGGTGAGCAGGTAACCTTCCCCAGCCTTGTGGCCTCCAGATGTTGGACTATAACTGCTATCAGCTCTGATCACCGGCCGCTTTGGCTGGAATTGATGGAGTCCAGCCTGGAGGAGACCAGGTTGGTAAAAGCTGGTATAGCACATATGTACTCGTACTGCAACTATTCAGTGAGGTGTTAGGGGGAGAGTAGGACTTTTGTTGGAGGAGGAGTAGAACCTTTGGTGGGTGCTTTGGGGGCTGGCAGAGAGGACATAGAGGGAAGCTAGGAACTTTTTTCCAGTCCAGGAATTGATCCAGGCTCAAGAAGTGAGGGTGGGATATCAAAGCTCACCTGTCCTTGGAGGAAACGTTTTATGAAACCAGGAAGTTTCCAAGCCAGATAAACATGTAGATCATCTCTAAAGATAGTCACTGGGGTGAAATTGGGGATGCTCCATCAATATACTTTCTTCAAATTCTTGTTTGCCAGATGTCACAATGAGACATAGTTCATCGCCACTTTTGTTCATAGCTTAGACAGACTTCAGACATTTTAGGGCAGGTGAAGCTCACTTACCGTAGGATGTAGCCGTGGAGAACCCCATTGTGCTCACTTTCAGGAGGGGGTTGCCACTGA
This sequence comes from Podarcis tiliguerta, assembly GCF_965153285.1. NCBI lineage: Eukaryota > Metazoa > Chordata > Lepidosauria > Squamata > Lacertidae > Podarcis > Podarcis tiliguerta. Next base: position 51,423,011 of record NC_139547.1, on the reverse strand, counting down.
ACCATGATAGACTGATTGGTCCGCCCGCTAGCCACAATATTTTTGGGTGATGCACTTGGAGGTTCTTCCGGTAACATCAATCTACATGCAGTCAGACATGGAAGAAAATGACAAAAAGACCCTTAGCTGATGTCTTCACTTAAAGACAATATAGTGTTGTTTTCAGAGGTCTAGTTGAAATAGCTGCAACAAATCAACATAGTAGAAAGCCAATTAAGCAAGCAACAAGAGAGACAGCTGCTGATTCTGTCTGAATCACTCAGCTTGCCATGATCTCTCAAAATGATTGCACGTCTGAATGAATTTACACAACAGCCAAGAATGCATGATTTCCTTCAAATTTCCCCACCCACCATATAATATACCCACCTCCCCCACTCCAACTCTTTATCTCAAAATCTCTGCATTTCAAAGCCCTCTAAATTTTGGGTTCAACGAAAGACCAATGCATTGGAAACCAAAGGTGGAATTTCACCCCCCCCTTTATGTTTTGTGGGACAGATCAATGGCCAAAGGAAATGTTATAACCATTGCACAGTTGACCAAAACACAAGTTTCAATGCTCATCTTGACAAGTAAAGACTGAAATGGTTAGTCTCAGCATTCCTGAGAGTCTCCTAGCACTTGGCATGGGGGTGGGGGTGCTTTGAAGAATGTACAAGAACATAACATCTGCCCAAAAGGTTTAGACAGTGACTAGTGGGGTGAAGTTTCCAAATACGTTGATCATATCTAACATAGAGGTCCTTGTTTTCCTAAGCATACTTATACCCAGAACAATGGTCACTTAATGTTCACAGAGGGGTTTTGTTTCATGGTACCTGCTGGTTTCTATGCTGTACTGGCCCTTGCCCACTCGGTTCACGGCACACACTCTGAATTGGTAGGTGCGGGCGGGAGTTAAGCCGCTCACAGTGATGCTGGTCATCTTTGGATCAATGTCTGAGAGGTGCACTTTCCATGGAGAGTCTGGTGGAGGGAAGCAGAATAATGGCATCAGCATTTGACTAGTATAGCAAGTAATAATCAGATCTGGATGACCCACAAGAAGTTAACAACAGAGAAGTCCATTCCTTATGGAACACCTTTCTTCCACTTGCTGTTGCTATTTCCATCTTTCATTGATTTGTCAAGCCTTATATTTCAACCTCACCATTACACTGAGCAAAGCACCCTGCATAGACGCATTCAAAATGGAACAGTGAAATCTATTCATAATGTCCAAATTAGGGCTATCAACTGATCAAAGGTTTCTCAATCCCTAGAACCATTAATCCAGGACACTTGGCCTCAAACTATTTAGCCTCATTGATTACTATGAAGATAAAGGCATGGGAAGGGTCTGAAATATCTGGAGAAAACATGCCAGTTCTGAGAATATTTGCATCTTTTCACACCTACCATTCTCCCCACCCCTATTTGCTAAGAATAAGCAAGCTCAGTTCAAATCAATGGCTCTTGCTTTCAAGTAAATGCTCTTAGAGTTGGACTGTTAGTCAATGAATAGTCTCACTTTCAACCAATTAATCAACTGATTAACTTATTAAAATAAATACGGAAGCAGCTTAATAAAAGGGATACTTTCCGGATATTTAATCAAGGTAACGGGTTGTATTGAATTAGCAGAGACATAATTTATTCTCCAGAAAAAAATAGCATTCTCTCATTCTTTGCTTGGACAGCTATGTTTACAGCAACACCATCAGCAGCAATGAAAACATTTTCATAAAGGAACAGATTAACATCCAATTAAAATTAACCTGTTAATCCACCTTGTAATTATTTTATATACCTTTTATCGAGTCCTCCCTTTAGCTGCAGTCTTTTCTAAGTTGAAGAACCATAATCTTCTTAAGGCTTTTTCTCACATTACCTCTTAAAGATATGAGCTCTCTCCTTCATGTTATACCCATGTCTGAACATAGCTAAAAATGCAATATAAGAACCAGACTTTTATGTGCATAACCTCCACATACAACACAATTCTGAAAGGGGCACAGAAGTTCAGTATTTCTCCATAGTAATGGCTTTATGTGATTTTCCATAGTGGATTTTTGTCCATAATGGTTCGATATGCCGTTTAACTGCAATTGCTTCCCCCAAATAATCCTTTGAATTGCAGGTTAGTGTGGAAAATTTACAGTTACAGATTTCTTGCTTTCAGAGAACCACATATCCCCACAACCAAGCCAGGGCCACCCATCCTTTGCTCAGCCGTGCAATGCAACCCTGACCAGGCCAAAATTCTGCACACACAAACTGCAGAAAGGCACTCAGAGCCAACAGCACAAGATGATTGCACCTATCAAGCAACACTTAAACCATTTTCACTGTGGAAGTGTGTCATGAAGAGCACTTGCATTTTCAAAACATAATGTGGAAAGCTGCCCTTACACTCACCCTATGTGGGAAGCATCCTGCAATGCTAACTCCTTTTGTTATCTTTCCCCATAATCTCCCTCCCAGAACTGTTACTTAAAACAGTCATTTCATTCTCAGAATGCCAACTTAACGCCACCGCTTTCTCTCTTGCTTCTGATCTTCACTCAAAGACCCACTACTTCTTGAAGTCTTCGGAATGAATCCTTAGCCCTCACCTCCAGCTGTAACTGCATTTGCTTCATTCGTTCTTTGAAAAGAAACAACCACTTTGAATCGTGGAAACATCCCGTTGAAAGGTGGTGCATGTGTGGGCAAGGACCTGTTCTTATGTCACATTGTTAGGTACTATGCATAGTAAGAACCTAAGAATATAAGAAGAGGCTGCTGGATCAGGCCAAAGGCCCATCTAGTTCAGCATCCTGTTCTCATCGTGGCCAACCAGACGCCTTTAGGAAACTCGGAAGCAAGACCTGGGAACAAGAGCACTCCCATCACCCTGGGGGTTGGGGTTCCAGTAACTGGTATTCAGAAAGGCATACTACTTTTGAGCATGGAGGCAGAGCACAGCCATCACAGAATGGTAGAGTGGAAGGGACACCAAAGGTCTTCTAGCTCGATCCCCAGAAAGCACAGCCAAAGAATCCCTGACAGATGACTATCCAACCTCTGCTTTCAAACCTTCAGCGAAGGAAAGTCTGCAACCTCCCGAGGGAGACCATTCTACTGTGAAACAGCTCTTACTGTCAGAAAGTTCTTCCTAATGTTTAGCTGGAATCTCCTTTTTGTAATATGAATTCACTGCTTTGAGTCTTCCCCTCTGGAGCAGGAGAAAATAGGCGTATTTCATCTTCAATCTGACAACCCTTCAGATTGTTTAAAATGGCTATTGTATCACCTCTCAGTCTCCTCTTCTCCAGACTTAACACCCCCAAATCCCTCAACCATTTTTTATAAGGCTTTGTTTCTAGCAGTCATTGATAGCTTTCTCCACCATGAATTTGTCCAGTCTTCTTTTAAAGCCATCCAAATTGGTGGCCATCACTGAGATATATGTATATATATTTACTGATGAACCACAGTTCAGCTGTGCCTTTTGGAATGGACTATCAAGATGCATTCCTTGGTCTCAAAGTTTGGATGTACCACAGATTTATATGAGCTTTTCAAATATCCTCTATTTCCTACCCGCTTTAAAAACTGGTTGCTTTCCAATTCCCACCAGGTGTGAAAGCTGCTTCAGACTCGACAGTCAACTTTGCGAGGAACTTCTGTGATGAGAAGTTTCTGTTTGGGAGAGGAAGAAGCCTCCCCCCTCAGACCACATGGTTAAGCAGATTGAGCATTTCTCCACTGAAAAGGGATGCTGCTGCACATGTCACCGCATAATAAATAAAAACTATATTCATTAACATTTTAATAAAGGAGGAAATGAGCATGATAAGGACAGATGGGCTGTGTATTTCTCAACCCATCTGTTTGGCAGCCCATTCACTGCGCCACACCCAGGAGCAGCTCTGGCTGAAGGCCTCTAATGAAATTCATAGTGAGCTTGGAATATCTCCCTTTCCAGCTTTCAAGCAGGTATAGAACTGTGACTTTCTCAGCCAAATCAGCTCACTGCTGCAAGCCTCAATGCAGATTTTCCTGGGGATTCTGCATACCTCAAAGTGTGTGTGTGTTACATACTTTCAGTATGTTATTTAGCCTAAACATCCCTGAGAACGTGTTCTCGAAAGATACTTTTGATAGTATAGTCAGGGATGGGCCCACTTCAGGTTTGTCAATTTTATTTACAGTGGTATCTTGGTTCTCGGACTTAATTTGTTCTGGGAGTCCATTTGAATCCTGAAACCGTTCGAAAACCAAGGCGTGGCTTGCAATTGGCTGATGGAGGTTAATGCACTCAAGTGGAAACCGTGTTGGACGCTCAGCTTCCAAAAATGTTCTTCCAGGTTTGCAGTGTTCAGGAGCTGATTTGTTCAGGAGCCAAGCCCTTCGACTACCAAGGTACCACTGTATTTCTTTACTAAAACTCCAAGATCTACCAACTAGAGCCAGGTGTGAAAGAATTACAGTTTGAGAACAGGGTGCCACTGAGCACATTCACAACCTAGGAATTTGGAGTGAGCTCACAATAATTTTACACAAAAAACCACTCCTTGTTAACTTCCTTCATTTCACTAACCTAATTTAGGCGGTGAAAGTTGTCCTGTTGTTGCTATTGCTAAACAATTGAGAGTCAGAAGTCCTTGCTGACCTACTGCAAATCATCCAGAGATTTGCCAGTAGATCCTGATCTACCAGCTTCTGCCCACCACCCATGTAAGCTGCCTCACTGACAATTTCTGTGTCTCACAAACTGAGTTTCTTCATTTCCAGCATGGCATTAGAAAGTTTGCTGCAGAGGAATAAAAATGCAAAACATGTGAGAGAAAGAAGTGCCCTCCTTTAAATCTGAGGATGGCATTGCTCTGAGGAGACAGCCAATGCCTGAGAGGTGGGAAGAAGAAACAACTTTTTTCATCAGCATTAGAAGGGACTCTCGGCTTTCAGTGACATTTCAGGGATCACCACAAACAGAAGGAAACTAATTCCCTATTCAGGAAATATTGACAAGAACAAGCTTCAATTACCTTCACATTCTGGGACCACATGGATGCTGTTGTGACATCCTCAGAGCCATAGCTAGGGGGAGAGGGGTTAGCCAGGTTTCTTTGTCCCAGTTGAAGCCTCCAGAAGGGTACCATTGAGAATCCCAGCCCCTCTCTCTCTCTCTCTCTCTCTCTCTCTCTGTGTGTGTGTGTGCAAATGCATGTGGGGAATGCTAAACTGGGTCTTTGACCCAAGTGAAAGAAAGCCCAGTTTTGCCCCTGACACCCTCACTTTCACCACATGGTCCTGACTGGCTAAGATCACATTGTGAAAGAGAAGAGATCTCTAAGCAAGGGCAAAATGAAAACACAAAACTGGTACATTGGAGGTGCAGGGGCAGAGGTATAATGGCTGATGTGAAAAGAGGCAAGCATTCTCTGCAGTAGCAGTGCCTTTTCAGGAGATGTTCCCGGCCGCCCAGAATCTTCACAAAAAGGGCCAAGGAATTACTCTACTTTCTGGAGCCCCGGCACTAAACTGATTTGAAAACGTGAAATAGCATTTTGTGAAAAGGTAATACCGGCTCTTTTCATGTTTCATTCATGTTTCATTCTGCAATAATCAAGCAACTTCAGAGATTCCATCTAAAGAAAATGGCATCACATCCAGGCATCACAGTCTTCTATTTCTGCTCTTCGTGGTTGCTAGGGTGAAGTCAATGACTGTGCAATAATGACGAGAAACTATACAGGGGAAACGTCACACCAGCATCACTAATTCAGAGGTTTGCTGGCAAGAACAAGAACAAGTTAACTTCCACTAGGATAGTCTGCCAGCTGAGTTATGAAGGCAGCATCTCAAAATATATTTATTGCAACAGGGTTTTTTGGGGGGAGAAAGTCCAATTTCTGGCACAGTGGGAACCAGGAATATTAGGGGAGGCTGTCACTTGAAAAAGAGTGCAAGGAAGCCTGGAAACTTGCAGGAAGCCATCAACAAAAAAGCTGGCCTGACAAAAGATTTCCCTGTATCTGTGATAGCTGTGATTCAATGATGTGTGTGCACCAAAGCTATCTGGATTTATTGGACCAAGTTATTCTCTAGTAAATCACAGCACTGAACCAAAATGCTGTTTTCCAAACACCCCTGGAAAGCTGCTGAAAGAGAAACAATCAAAGAAACAACGCTAGTCCTGCTCGGGAGTAGACCTACATATTAGGGATGCTCTACTCATGGAATTAAATTCAATGTCTCCCTTCATGTAGGACTCAAGATGGATTTTCTCCTCATGGCCTTTGTATCAAATCCTGGAGCCCATTTCATACATGCATATTAAAAACTTAAAGCATGGCTAAGTTTCAATCCTAAGGACACATACTTTTCTGTGTGTGTGTGTGTGTTGTGTGTGTTTGACTTCCAAGTACGGGTGTTGAGCAGCAAAATGTGAGAGAGCTACTGGTTGACTGCAGGAGCTGGATGAGACCCAATGCTATGTGAATCACAGATGGGATATAGCAAAGATGTTCATATCCTCACCCACTCAATAATAGCAGAGACCCCTCCTTTCACCACCATTTGCTTGTCTTTCACAGTTGTTCTCTTATGAATCAAAACAATGTGTGTTGTGTGGTGACTAAAGAACGAACAAAAATGAATAGGAAAGAGAAACTAAGGCCAGGCTAAACTAATAAATAGCTTGGAGGAGGAGGAGGAGGAGGAGGAGGAGGAAGAAGAAGAAGAAGAAGAAGAAGAAGAAGAAGAAGAAGAACAGCAACAACAACAACCACCTTCTAAATAGAATGCTAAATGTCCATAGATGACCTAATTGTCACCGGTCTGTTTCATGGAGCAATTTGGTTTCATCCATTAACCTCAACTGTAAACACCACTCGAGAGTGCTTAACCCAAGCCACTTGATCTAGTGAACAGTTTGATTCAACAATGGAGCCTATTAATCTCTCTACCAGCTTAGGGTTGTGCTCTGTTTATATGCTGCATCTGTAGAATACTTTATTTATTCTTCTTCCCTTCTCCTGGTAGAAGATAAAAGATCTGGCAGGAAGAGGAGATTAAACAGAAAACTAATATAAACGAACCCTATTCATCTCCTGGGCACTCTGCTTTGCACAGAGAAACGTGGTTGGAGGGGGGAGATTTGCTTTCTCGTGGAGCCAAGGATTGAGCAAGTTCACAGAGTACCTTTAAAATTTAAATAGCAATCCTCCTCTTGACAATCAAACTAAACCTTTTCAAAGGCTGCTCCTCCCTTAAGCCTTGAAGGAAAAGAAGAAAGCTGAATGGCAAAGCGGCTTCTTGCACTGTATAAAAAGGACAAGAGAGTTTCACATGCTGGATCCATTTGCTTGCCCTTTTCCAGCCTCCTCCCAGAATAGGAAACATTCCATAAAAATGTCAACACCCCCTTCGCCTTCCTCTGGGGATTACTGTCACTTGCCTGACACAGAGAGCCCAGAGAAGCTCCGCGCTGCAGTGACAACAGACACAACAGGTCAAGCTATTAAATAAGCCTCCATTATACTGAACAGACAGTGCTAATCTTTCATTTTGCGTAAGCTACCCTAGAATACATTTCTCAGGCTGTACTTGTTCTCTCTTTTTTTGCTGCAGCTCACACTATCTGAAATAGCTCCCATTTTCAGTTGTCAGTTTTCAAAAACATAACATCCTACTGTGGATGGACACTACAGTATTTGATATGAAATTCAAGTCCCTAGGAAAAAAAGATTCCCCAATAAGATTGGTTGGGGTATATCTGTAGGTCACATCAGGATGTGAAGTGAAATCCACATGGCTGGCGGAAAACAGGAGTCATAGAATGATAGAATTGTAGAGTTGGAAGGGACCATGAGGGTCATCTAGTCCAGCCCCAGCAATGCAGGATTATTTTTTTTGCCCTATGTGGGGTTCAAACCCACAACCCTGATATTAAGAGTATCGTGTTCTACTGACTGAACTATCCATGTGATCAGGTGTACCCACCAAGAATCTTCCATGTCTCGCCACCTGAATTAGATGACTGGCCATGGTTGCCTTAGAGCAGTGGTGGCCAAACTTGGCCCTCCAGCTGTTTTGAGACTACAACTCCCATAAACCCTAGATCACAGGACCAGTGGTCAGGGATGATGGGAACTGTGGTCCCAAAACAGTTGGAGGGCCAAGTTTGGCCACCACTGCCTTAGAGTGTTGCAAGAGTTTGTCCAAAGTTGGCTTGCATAGGAACTCCAAGGGTTCTTAAGAGTCAACTCAAAGGTCCTCCTCTGGTGCAATGGGTCAATGCATCTGGCTGTGAACCAGAAGTTTGGTGGCTCTAGCCCATTCAGAGATGGCTCTGGGCAGGATTCCTGCATTGCAGGGGGTTGGACTAGATGACCCTCTAGGTCCCTACCAACTCTACAACCCTATGATTCAAAGGGTCCCCATTCCCACTCTTTTTTTCGAAATCAGTAGTGTGTGCAGATGTCTCTTGGAATGACTTCCAGTCTCAGAGGACACTGCCCTGGAAACCGCGATGTGCTCTAAAGCACGACAGGGCAACGGGGGGGGGGGGATTCTCCTTCCTCATTATTTCTCTCCTTGGTGTGTTGCTGCCGCTCAAAATTGACTGAATGGGGATGGTGCTCTGGAGAGACCATAGGATGATCTGGGGGGTGGGGAGGACTTTCAAACAATCGCCACCACCCCAGTCCAAATCCTTCAAGGCCAGAGGGTGCTGCTTTGTTGGACTCCTGAAATTTGGAAGAGTCACTCCCATCACACATACCCTATCGCAGAAACCAAAGGCTATGAAATAAGTGAATGGCACTTTAAGGGCACAGGCAGAAGGCTGGGGCCAAGAGCAGGACTCATCCGGTCAGCCTTGGAAGGCTTTTGCACTTTGCCGAAGCAAAAGCTCCATTTCGGTGTTGGACTTTAACTTTTCAATCATCCATCCATCCATTCATAATTTTGTTTGTATGCTGCCTTTCCACAAAAAGTTCACAGCAGCTTACAAGAAAGAAAACTGGAAAATATCTCAAAATCACAAGATTGTCACAGTTAAAATTGACCCAAGAACAAATTCATGATACCATAATAAAAAACAAAATAGCAGTAAAATAGAGTAAAAAATTAAGAAGAAATGGGAGATAGTCCCATTAAGATGAGATAGTCAAAAATAATATTGATAACACAGCAAAAAGAAGAAAAGAAACAAAGGAAGCCACATATAAGTGGAGTGAAGTCAAAATTTATGTCTGTATGTTTACCGTAGTTTGTATGCTTGTTTTCTTTTTTGTAATCTAAGTTGAGAGGTGCATGTATCTATGTATAATAAGTTTGTTTGGTGTTCTGGTTTGTGTTTGTAAGTATTGCATTTATCAATAAAAGTTAAGAAAAGCCAAAGACAGCCTGACAGTTTCAACATGGTGCAAGATACCCCCTTCCTATGATGATGTTGCTCACATTCTCTCTCTTGCAACAGCTTCTTATAAGGCTACCATGGCGTAGCTGGGAACACCTCTCCTATGATGTTGCTTCAACCATCTTTTGCCAAGTGCTCTGTTCAAGGTCTGAACAGACCCCTCCCCCCCATGAGAGCTTAGAGTCTGGCCAGGACCACAGTCAGACAAAGGAGAAGGACAGGGAGAGAGGCTTCCTTTTGGAAACCTCAAGGGTTGCTCAAGAAATCCGCTTTTTCAGAGTCAAATCAGCTTACTCCTGGATCTATTTGGGGAAGGGGAAAATTGATAACAGGAAAAGAATAGGAATAGTCAAAATCCTGCAGCTGAAGAAGAATAGCTGGAAAGTGAGTATTAGCAATAAAAAAAGGACGGCCAGCCTGCACAGATCAACCTTCCTGGACCATTCAGCTTTTATTGCCTTGCGGGTGAAGCGGTAACAACAAGCAATTGTAACCGAAGAAGAGGCAAAGATGCCAACAGAGCGAGGCATATAATGTTGATGGCAGCAATTTCTGGCCCTGTTCTTTGGCCATGACTCCTGGCTTGTTCTGTGGTCCTACTGTCTTGGTTAATCTTCTCTTCTGAAGGCTCACAGCTGGCTCTGGACTCCTGGCTCCAAACTGCTGCCCATCGCCCAGCCCTGACAGTCTCCCTAATACTATGTTTACCTTTTTCTTAGGGCTCATCCACACTTTCACGTGCCCTGTGTCTAGAAAGCACTGGTCCAAGCGACGGACCACTTGACCTACGCTTTCTAGCCATGGGTCCGAGTGGTTTCCCCTTTGCTCCACACTCCTTTCCCAGGGAAAGCTCACTCCTTAGTGTTAAATCAGAGCAGACGTCAATCTGGAGAAAACCCAAATTGCCGTTTGCTCCGATGGAATGCTAAAGAGCAGTTTTCCCTGGGGGAAGGTAGCAGGACAAGAAGAAGTGCGGACAAGCTCTTGGCTGAATGGCACTGAAGGAAAAGCGCTGTGTCAGGTCAAGTCGTCCAGGCAGCAAGCGATTAGTCCTCCGAGATTTGGACTTGCTAAACTACCTTCTTTGGCAACAAATAGCAAACGTTATGAAATCTCAGGCTACTTGCACATCCAGGGCAACGGGTGCTACTGGTCTTATTAAAGCATTCTGTCCTCAACAGAAACAGTGAACAAATTGAGGACACAGCAAGGTAACAGGCACACATTATAAAAACAAGTTCCTGTTAGGCTTCCTGATGAAAACCCCTCACAGTATTAAATCTTTACAGCATTGTGCCTGCAATACACCCTTAGCAACTGGAAAAAAGTCATGCAGAGGCTCCCATAAACTGGGATTAGGATGCATAACACATATTGCACCACTGCTGACAGTTAAACAGCTACAAATATAAGCAAATGAGCTTGGGGGAAGCATATGTAAAAACTAGCAGCAGTTAAAATATATGAAAAGGCACCTGTACCACCAAAAGAACAAGCAGAAGCACTGAAAGCAATTTTTGACTGAAAGGACAAAGGAACTTCTGGATGCAGAGACAAAAGTGACGGTGTGTGTAATAGCAAGTATAGCCGCACACAAAGATGCTGGCATAAAACTGACACAAAGCCTGCCCTAGAGCATAGAGCAGGGGCCAGGAAATCTACACCAGCAAACAAAAGATGAAAGCATTAACCCCACTCTCGGGTTGCATGCTGCCAAACATGCTCTTCTTTTACACATGCACACACAGGCAGTTTCCGTAGTGTAGTAGCACTTCACGGGTGATTGAAGACACATGAGAAAGGAAGTGCTTACACATTCCTACCACCAGTTGGGCTGTTAATAGCAGGAAAGGCTTAATATTTAAATGCAATGAGGGAAATGCAGAATGGCAGCTAGAAACCTGGGGTTTTTATATGAGGAACACCAAACACCAAACAATGCAGAGCCTTGGTTTCTCCTTAGAATCATAGAGTTGGAAGAGACCACAAGGGCCATCGAGTCCAACCCCCTGCCAAGCAGGAAACACCATCAGAGCACTCCTGACATATGGTTGTCAAGCCTCTGCTTAAAGACCTCCAAAGAAGGAGACTCCACCACACTCCTTGGCAGCAAATCCCACTGTCAAACTTACTGTCAGGAAGTTCTTCCTAATGTTTAGGTGGAATCTTCTTTCTTGTAGTTTGGATCCATTGCTCCGTGTCCGCTTCTCTGGAGCAGCAGAAAACAACCTTTCTCCCTCCTCTATGTGGCATCCTTTTATATATTTGAACATGGCTATCATATCACCCCTTAACCTCCTCTTCTCCAGGCTAAACATGCCCAGCTCCCTTAGCCGTTCCTCATAAGGCATCGTTTCCAGGCCTTTGACCATTTTGGTTGCCCCTCCTCTGGACACGTTCCAGTTTGTCAGTGTCCTTCTTGAACTGTGGTGCCCAGAACTGGACACAGTACTCCAGGTGAGGTCTGACCAGGGCAGAATACAGTGGCACTATTACTTCCCTTGATCTAGATGCTATACTCCTATTGATGCAGCCCAGAATTGCATTGGCTTTTTTAGCTGCCGCGTCACACTGTTGGCTCATGTCAAGTTTGTGGTCAACCAAGACTCCTAGATCCTTTTCACATGTACTGCTCTCAAGCCAGGTGTCACCCATCTTGTATTTGTGCGTCTCATTTTTTTTGCCCAAGTGCAATACTTTACATTTCTCCCTGTTAAAATTCATCTTGTTTGTTTTTGCCCAGTTCTGTAATCTGTCAAGGTCGTTTTGAAGTGTGATCCTGTCCTCTGGGGTGTTAGCCACCCCTCCCAGTTTGGTGTCATCTGCAAATTTGATCAAGATGCCTGTAATGGTTCTAGGGGTTGCTCGTGCGTAAGTTGCCGTTATTCCTGGCTAGGTTGCCTGGTTGAACCCTTGCTGTCTGGACAGCCTCAAGTTCTGTGGCTGCCTCAGTCGCTGGCAGAATCCGTCAGTGGGCGTTTCTTAAACCTCTTCCAGCATAAAAGCTGTTTGACGCCCAGTCTCTTCCCTTTTGCCTGCGCGGAAGTTTTCTGCGCTAAGTGGGTGTGGGCAACGGAGTACTCGTGCCCTCTCCGCTGGTCTCCTGCGAAGAGTCCTGGAGCCACCTCTCCGATTCCCCCATCTGCCCCCCTTCTCCACTGGTGTTACGCTGATTTCCTTCCCCAGCGGATGGGCTACCTCTCCCCCTACTGGGACCCTCTCCACCATCGTCCTGGAGCCTCCTCTCCGCCTCCCACTCCGATGGCAGTTCCCTGACAATGCCCTTGAGTCCATCATCCAAGTCATTAAAAAGATGTTGAATAAGACCGGGCCCAAGACAGAACCCTGTGGCACCCCACTAGTCACTCTACTCCAGGATGAAGAGGAACCATTGATGAGCACCCTTTGGGTCCGGTCAGTCAGCCAGTTACAAATCCACTGAGTGGTAGCATAGTCAAGACCGCATTTTACCAGCTTCTTTACAAGAATATCATGGGGCACCTTGTCAAATGCCGGGACTTCGCCTGTTCTCCAGGAATTCTCAAAGATGACTGCCAGTGGTTCTGAGATCACATCTGCCAGTTCTTTTAATACTCTTGGATGCAGTTCATCTGGCCCTGGAGACTTGAATACATCTAAACTAGCCAAGTATTCTTGTACTATCTCCTTAGTTATTCTGGGCTGTGTTTTCTCTGCTGAATCATTTGCCCCAAATTCTTCAGGTCGGGCATTGTTTTATTTATCGGAGAAGACTGAGGCAAAGAAGGCATTGAGGAGTTCAGCCCTTTCTGTGTCCCCTGTTTGCATTTCACCATCTTCTCCTCTGAGTGACCCCACTGTTTCTTTGGAACAGCTACATGTACAACATCCTTGGAACAGCTACATGTACAACAGAGTATTTGATGCTTTCCCTACTTCCTTTGACTAGTAGAATTAAGCAGCCCCCCCCTTCAAATGCTAAGAATCATTTCACATACTCCACAGAATGAGACACAGGCTGAAACTAGACACAGCAAAGAAGTGCTTAAGAAAAATGCATTGTAACCTTTATATTGAGAAATCGAGTGGGCAAAAATGGAACCCCACAGTGCCATCTGGTGTCACAGTGTTATATTGCATATAAAACGCATATAAAACACTTTTTCTTTAGCAATCTAGCTGAGCTCACAGAGATGATGAAGTTCTGGGCTTTTCCACTTCAGGTTTAGGGTGTTGCAGTTTTTAATGCTTATGTTAAAAAAAATCTATGTGTATAGAAAACTAGTATGTCAATGAGAAAGGCTTAGCATAAACTGATGTGTTAGTTCATTAGATGAAAGAGGTTTTTTAAAATAAAAATATAGAATGGGGAAGCATGCAAAAACATGGCACTCCTCACTTGCAGTTTGAAGTGGAAAAATCCAGAGTTCTACCACCTCTGTCTACCGATTGTATTGAATAGCCATCCATGGACAGTCATTTTGAGGGCTTACTTGGGCTGCTTGTTTGCACCCTCTTTCCTCATGTCGTAGATGGGATGCATATATTCCATGTGAATCACAGAGGCTAAAATGCAGGAGGAGGAGGCAGGTGATCGTCAGGATAAAGCCTGCAGGGCAAATACTGCAGCTGACTCAGAGACTGCTGGTCCCCGATTTTAGGATGAGGATGCTTGCCTCTCTCCTAGGATGGCATTCATGAGGGCTGGAAATTAAGCAAAGTTGCCCACACTGCAGACCGTACCATTATTAATCCATCCCAATGTTCAGAGGATTAGAGTGCAGTCCTGTGTGCCCTCTCTGTTTGTAGTTTTGAGAGCATCAGTTTCCCTGTACTGCTAGCCAGTGACCATTTCTGTGGTGCAAAGTCTTGCACGGTCAACAACCCACTGATTTTTACAATAACTGCCCTGTATGAAATACAACACAGTGAATCATTCCTTCCTTTGCAGAGGATGAACACAAACCAAGACACAACAACTTGCCTAGGGTTGCCACAGGAGTCCAGGACCAGCCAGGATTGAAATCCAAGCTCCACCTGGCATCCCTTTCCATTACCCCTCCCCAAAAGCATTGCTGACAGGAATGGCTCTGTACTTCCCTAGGCTGTGTCTCCTTTTTGTTTCTGTGCTTCCAGACAAAAAGCTTTGTGAAATTTATGCACAGAGAACTAGCCTGTGGTAGATTACGATGCCATCAGCTAAAATCAACGGATTTGTCTGACAGCGTGTGAGAGTTCAGAAAATCCCTTCGTACCCTTCAGGATTATCAAAGCAATTTCTGTAGGATGTTATCAGATCTCGACTGAGCTTCTTACAGATTTTTAGAGGTGAATTACTATATTTTCCAGTTGACAGTATCATCCCTATTTCCAGGACAGTCTCCTGCAAAGCCTGATATTCTGGATTACATCGGAAGGCCACTCAAAACTGCATGCCGAAGCCCATCTTTCTAGCCCCTGAATATTGTGGTTGCATTTATATTCCATAGTGTGTGCGCTGAGCATGGCCAGATAAACAACAGAGTGATTGAAGTACAAGGTAGGGCCCTTGGCTAAAATAGATACTCGGCAGCAGACCAGATGTAGCTCCCCCCCCCAAAAAAAAATTAACATTCATGTAAATAAACATGAAGCCTTTCCATTTACTTTGAAGCCCTACAGACATGGATAAAGTATGTATCCACTGATGTATGTGTGTGCCTGCATGCACACACACACACACACACACACACACACACTCCACTCTTCCTAGACGGAATCTGTCTCCTTCATTTCTCCATCTCAGTCACCTTGATTTGGCAGGAAGAGAGAGAAGCAAAGGCTGCATCAGAAATAAGGGTGGCATAGTTGGTGTGTGTGTGTGTGAGCGGGGGGAGGAGATCAAATGGGCAGAGGAGGAGGCAGGGAAGTTCAAAGGTATGAATAAAGGCTGCCTGCTTCAAACCTGAATCTCCCAACCTGTTGTTAAATCAGGGACGTGGCAGCCACAGTTTCTCGGCTCTAACCCCTGCCCCACCTCCCTTTCCTGCTCCTAGGAGCAGGACTCTGGGGCAGGAAATTAGAGGAAGAAGCCCTCACTTCCTCATCTCTTGGTTGTAGGCAGCAGACTTCATGCCTCTGCAGCATGAGCTGGACCCAAGGAGAAGCTTGGTGGTGAGAGGGTGTGTTCCTCAGGAGAGGAGAGGAGATGTGGACAGGGAAGAAAAGGCTCTTAGTGGAAGATGCATGGAGAGTGAAGAAGGGCAGGTGGCCTTCCACTGGACTCTGAGACTATGGGAGTCCTGATAAGAAAATGCCAGCTCAATTATATTTTATGAGAGTGACTGCCATGACAACACGCCTAAGCCAAGCATCAGGATTACACCGGGGCTGCATAATTGCACTCTTGAGCAGTGAACATCCAGGCAGTCGCCCTGGCTTAAGTCAAAGATAATGCCATGTGCAACAGGTCTGAAGAGCAGCAGTGACTGGGGGGGAGGGGGAGGAGAGAGAGAGCTCCCAATTAGAGTCCCCAATGGGGCAGAACATTTGCCAGGGGAAATGGTTGTTCTTTTAGAATAAAATTTCTTCTTTAAAAATTATGAATAATCCGCGCGCACATTTGCAAGAGAAGAAACAGATACCCAGGCTTCGCATGATTTCTCACGCCTACCCAAGAGATACCTGGGAGGGGAAGGGAGGAAAATAACAACTCCAAATAAAATGTCTTCGCATAAATGGGTGAAAATCAGTTTCGCCGCACTTACTGTTCTCAGACAGCTCGACGATGTAGTGCAGGACGGGGCTGTTTCCATTGAAGGGACGCACCCAGGAGAGGACCACGCTGCGGCTGAAGGAAGCGTTCAAGGTGGCCAGGAGGTTCTGCGGTGGGTGAGGCAATTCTCTGTGGAAAGCAGGGTGGGGAGACGAGGAGAAGAGGGCGCCGGAAATTAAAACAAAAAGCAAAGAAGGAAGAGGTCTACCTGTCACTCTGTAGGTCACAGACAAATGTTTAAGACGTTAGGTGGGCACAAATGGATCAGCTTAATGTAAAAGTGAAATAATAATAATAATAATAATAATAATAATAATATTCAGAGCAATGCTGAGTTTTTGTGTGGTTTCTCAGTGGTGATTTATGTGGAAATTCCTAAGGTTGACACTTAAATAGCTAATGGCTCTGTTACTTAACATGGGAAAAAAGCCAGTTTTCAAATTTGTTTTTTTAATTGAGACAACTTGGCCCATAAATTCTTTTTACAGCGAGTTCTTAGTAATGGAATAGCTGTAAAACATATGAATAGGAAACCAACGCCTGAGGAGAAAGGGGGGAGGAGAGATGATTTAAAGTGGAATTTTTCATACTCGGGCGAGCAGAAGACACTGCCACCATCCATGAAGAGTCCCCAGTCAAAATTATTGTACGTACTCTTAGGTTGCTACCATTTAAGATTCATGCTGCAGCCTCAGCCTGGTAGATCCCTAACAAAATAGAGGTGCTGTTCTTTTCTAAACCACCCAAGCGAAAAATGTCTGCAAAAAACACTTGGGAATGCTAAATGGAATGCTTAAAATCTAAAGTAAAATGAACAAAACATAGGATTTAGTAAAGCACACAATATCTAAAAACAGACACACAAATTATGAAAAGTAAGCACCCACAAATATGTGGAAGTAGATGGGCAAGGCATATTGCTTATGGCTTCAAAGCACTGGGAAGACTTGCTGTGAGTCCCAGCCAGCCAAGGCTGTACAAGACAAGTCCCAGTACCTGAAGCAGAATAGGGGAAGCTGCCTTAGCTGTCAGTCCATTTGTCCATATAGTTCAGTATTGTCTACACTGGCGGGCAGCAGCTGTTCCGGATTTCAGAGAGGAGCCTGTTTCTGCCCTACCTGGTATACCAGGAATTGAACCTGGAAACTTCTGCTTGCAAAGTACCGGTATGTGTTCCACCCCTGATCTATGGCCCCCACTGCAAAACTGAGAAAGGAGCCTTTTACCAAATGAGACTATTGGTTCATTTATCTTAGTGTGCTCTACACTGGCTGGCAGCTCCTGCCCAGTGCTCTTGCCCAGCCACTACCTAGAGATGTCAGTTTTGCTTGCAAAAACATGTATCCTACCTAACTTCCCCCCTCCCTCCTCAGATTGCAATAAAAATATTTTATTTTATTTATTGCATTTTCATCCAAAGGTGGCATACATGGTTCTTCTCTCCGTCCTCATTTAATCCTCACACAACAACCCTGTGAGGTATGCTAGACAAAGAGGCAGTGAGTGGCCCAAGGTCACAACCAGTGAGCTTCATAGCCAAGTGGGGATTTGAACCCTCGTCTCTCAGATCCCAGTCTGATGCTGTAACTACTGCACAACACTGTCTCTCTCCCAATAATAAATCAAAAGACTAACCATTTGGTCGCCATTAATGGCAGACCAGGACCCGTCACCTGAAGTGGGCCACTCTTCCCAGTCACATGGTGGGGCTTGTCTTGGCCTGCATCATGAATTTAAGTGAGATAGTAGCAGGTTTTGGGTGCCATCAGCGGGCAATGATCCCACCGTTCAGGTATATATAAACAGATATACAGACAGATAATTGGGGTGTGGGGTGTTGAGGGAGGGAGTTTGCATTCTTTGCCTCAGCTGTTTGAATGTCTTGTGTGAGACCTAAGGTAAAGGTAAAGGTACCCCTGCCCGTACGGGCCAGTCTTGACAGACTTTAGGGTTGTGTGCCCATCTCACTCAAAGAGGCCGGGGGCCAGCGCTGTCCGAAGACACTTCCAGGTCATGTGGCCAGCGTGACATCGCTGCTCTGGCGAGCCAGCGCAGCACACGGAAACTCCGTTTACCTTCCCGCTAGTAAGCGGTCCCTATTTATCTACTTGCACCCAGGGGTGCTTTCGAACTGCTAGGTTGGCAGGCGCTGGGACCGAACAACGGGAGCGCACCCCGCCGCGGGGATTCAAACCGCCGACCTTTCGATCGGCAAGCCCTAGGCGCTGAGGCTTTTACCCACAGCGCCACTCATAGCTACTCATAGCTACTCATAGCTACTCATAGCTAAAACGACCCAGATCTTTTTCTTCTTGGCATTTCCCATCAAAGTGAAGCCCAAATCTCTTGCGTGGGAAAAGCAACCATCCTAGCAATTTGTCATGGACTGCTCAGTGGAAGTTCTGTCTCAATATCAATTATTGCTGACCCTGGCTGGTCAGACCAAAAAGCAGTAATTGTACTTGACATTCTTTAATTAAAAAATGTACTCATTTCTTTTCATAATTTATTAAGCTGCTGCACACTGAGCACTGTCTAAAACCACAACGAGTCCACATTCATAAACAAGTGCAATTTCAGCCCAGGGATGTGGCTTTAAATCAGAGCTGCAAAATGCATGCCCTGAATTTTAGATTCCTTCCTGTGGTTGAAGCGAAGAGAGGAGAAATGAATTTAATTTTGCATTAACTTTGAACCGTGGCCCATAGTTTATGTAGCCCACATCAGGCTGCATAGCTCAAACTGAAAAACAAAATTATGCTTGGGCTAACATAAGGCCCTAAGAGCCCTGCCCCATCAGGCCAAAGACCCATTTTGCCATCTGCTCTTACAGTGGTCAGCCTGCAACCAGGACCTGAGCTCAACAGCCCTCTCCCCCACCTGCCATCCTCAAGAACTGGCCTCCAAAGACCTTCTGCCTCCAGCCGTGGAGGGAGAACATAGCCTTTGTGGCTAGCAGCCATGGATGGGCTTGTCCTCCATTAAAAGATGCTGGAAGTTGATGACAGAAAGGGCTTTTTCTTGAACTCCAAGCCATGAGGGCAGCTTTTCTGCACCATCAAGCAAAGGGATTCTTACATCAGTGGAAGCCAAGTGTCTGCACTGACTTCTGGTAGCACCAGGTTCCGAGACCTCGCGGGACCTTGAAAGTTGTGTTGGGGGCCCTGAGGTATGGGTGCTACGCACCCACAACATTTTTTTGTGGGTGATTGGGCACCCAGAGCCCCCTATAGTTGGTGCCCTTGCAGGAGATTGAAGTGCTCCTTGCAAGCAAAGTTCCACTGCATAGAACGGCTGGAAAGGGACCTTTTCTACTTGCTTCAGAGGAGACCCAATGTAAGACTCACATACTGTTTGTAACTGATCATGTTACTGAGATCTGTCACATCCCAGTTAAAGCTAGCCATTCTGTAGTGCTGGCAGGATTCTGCAGGAAAGCGGCGAAATTGATCAAAACAGAAATGTATGGTATCTTGGAGTGTGGGGTTTTTTTTGTTTTGTTTTTTAATGTCACAATGTATTTTTTCCATATGTAACTAACTCTGGGAACTTACAAGGAAGAGAAGGTTAATTAATAATTGTAAGAACTTTTTTTTTTTTTTTTTGCTTTAACTATTTATTTTGTGTTTTTCATCTTGTGAACTGCCCCGAGATCTTTGGGGAAAGGGCAGTATATAAATTTAAATAATAAATAAATTGATAAATAAATGGTACCTAACCAATGCAGAGCAAAATATGCAGTTGTGGATTCAAAGCGAGAGATCATAGAATCATACAGCTGCAGATTGGGGAGGGGCCATGGGGGTCATGTAGTTCAACCCCTTGCAATGTACTGTAGGAATCTTTTGCCCAGTGTGGGGCCTGAAGCCATGGCCCCTGAATCTCAGGAGCCAAGGCTTCAGGCCCCACACTGGGCAAAAGATTCCGACAGGCTCTACCAACTGAACTATCCCAGCTATAAATAGTGTTTGCAGAGGCACCAGGTGGTTACAGAAGCACAAAGTATGAACATGCCTGTCACTGTACATGTGTTTATTGGCTAGGTCTGTTTCCCTGTCACTTTAAAGATATCCATTCAAAGCTACTCTACAGTTACCAGCCCAGGCTGCTCTCATTTTGCTCAAGTAAACAGTTGATACAGAAGGGAATCGTTTCCGCCTGTTTCAAATTCTAGCCTTTAGTGGAAATTTAAAAAGGCTCCTTGATATCTGAAACACTGAACATCTAGCTTGTCTGTGCTCATCAAGAAAACAGGCTTGATCTCCATTTGGTGAAACTCTGTAAAAGCTAATATTCCTGTTAGGTTACTTCAAGTTTAAATGCAAGTTCCTGTTGAGGATTTGATTTGAGCAGATTGTCTTGCAAGACTCCCTGCAAATTTTAATATTGATATTTTGGAGCATCGATCAATTTGAAGCTCTTGAACTGTGGAATTTGTATCCCTCTTCATTAGTACACTGTGTGCTCATTAGAGCTGATATATTGGAGCAAACTCATTTTGTCTCCTGTATCAGGTGTACAGTATAGGCAGTCACCTTGAGTCCACACTAGCAAGGGCAAACCATAACAGGTCTTTGGGGCTAAGCAGCCCTCTGTACTAACTTGTTAAGGCCATAAAATATAAGAGCAATGAACTGTTGCCTTCTGAACTCAGCAACTGCCAGCACATGATGATGCTTATATACAGAAGTCCCTGGAGGCAGAGGAAATGAGCATGCAAGAAACATCTCTTGCCAGAAAGGATCGTTTACAACTGAAGAGCACCTCTCGAGTGAGGAAATGTATTGGTCTCTCAGTTGTACACAAAAGTGGAGGTTAACCATTATTAATCTCTCTTGAACAAATGCCTCCATGTCACATATAGGAGAACACTAAAATTAAGAGTGAGGAGGGTGAGAAATTAGTTACCACCACCATTGTGAACAGTTCTGTCCATCTTTCATTGGGAAGAAATTAAAATTTCCTTGCTCTAAACATCCATGGAATTATTGCATACTAACTGGATGTCAGAGTGGGATTGGGGGGGGGGAATCAATATTGGGCTATTTCTATGTCAGAACAATTTATTTATTTCACAATATTTATATACCAGTTGATTGTGGTAAAACCTCAAAACTGCGCGCGCGCGCACACACACACACACACACATAACCAAGAAGGAAAGATTGCTAAGTCAGAGGCTGCTGAATGACCAGCTGGGAAATTGGATTGGGCTCCTGAAACTGGTGGTCTAGTCCTTGTGTTGGGTCTTTCACAGAAGATGTCCCCAAACTTGGACTCACCAGAGGAATTGAGTGCTTCCCATGCTACCATGCATGGTATTTGGGAGGCCATCAAGAGACAAAGAAGTGCTCCGCTTCAGACCAGGATGTGGGCGATCAAATCACCTCAGGCTTCAGGCCAAAGTGGGTGGGGCTGGAGATGAGGCTCATAAGGCCTGTTCACCTCCAGTCTTTGTTGGAGATTCAGGATAGAGAGAACATAAGAACATCAGAAGAGCCTGCTGGATCAGATCAATGACCCATCTAGTCCAGCAACTTGTTCTCACAGTAGCCAACCGGATTCCTCTGGGAAATCTGCAAACAGGACCTGAGCACAAGAGCACTCTCTCCTCCTATATTTCCCAGAAACTGACATTCAGAAGCATTGCTGCTTCCAATTGTGGAGACCGAGTACAGCTATCCTGGCTAGCAGCCACCAATAGTCTTATCCTCGCCCGTGAATTTGTCTAATCCTATTTTAAAGCCACCCAAATTGGCGGCGATCGCTGCTCCTTTGGGAGTGAGCTCTGCAGTTTAAATCTGTGCTGCATGAAGACGCCCTATCTTTTATCTGTCCTGAATCTTCCAGCTCTCAGTTTCATTGGATGTCCACAAGTTCAAGCATTATGAGAGAAGGAGAAAAACAGCCGAATTCATTTCTGGAATCTGCTGCCACAAAATGTGGTGGTGTTCACTAGCTAGGAAAGCTTTAGAAGAGGATTGGACAAATTCATGGAGTGATGTTTACCAATCATAGTCATGATGAAACCTCCAGGTTGAGAGACCTATGCTTTCATGCCTTGCTTGTGGGCTTTTAGAAGCCATCTAGCTGGCTACTTTAGGAAACAAGAAAGACCGTTTGCTTGACCCAGCCAAACCCTTCTTCATGTTCTTAAACAGTTCCTCATCCTTTTACAACATGGTGTGAAGAATCACCCAAACACATGTGTGTGCTAAAACCATTTGCAAAATGCACACGCACCAGTTTTGCTTCAGCGCTTGTCTAAGCTCTAAACCATCAAAAACAGTACACTGTTGGTGACAGTCTCCTGGGACTCTGGAGAAAAGTCCCCATTTGCCTTCCTATATAAACATGAGAGGACTGTTTCACTGCTGTAGTGAGGCTGGAGGAAAAAAGGTAAGGTATTCAAAAAACGATACATGGCAGACACAAATACCCTAATGTTTGAGAAACAGTTTGTGACTGCCAGAGGATGGCTGAAGAAATTTACTCAACAAACACCCACAGAGTATCTTACAAAATTAGCTAAAAGCAAGCTATTTGCTAAGGGAAATAAACTAGGCATGTTTTTGGAAAGATTTCTCAGGGAAAAAAAGAGCCCAACAGCAGGTAATTAGAGAGACTGTGACTGAAGAGAGGATTACCAAGAAGGCGAAGGAGATTAAGCAAGCCTCCTTGTCAATTTGAAAAAGAAGAAGAGAAAAAGCTTTCCTTCCTGGTCACAAAAGACTGTCTAAGCCAAATCTGCCATGAAGTTTGACTTGCGGTAAGTGGTTCAGCAGGAGGATATTTTAAAGGGGAAAGGCGTCCTCGGTCCCTCAGGTCTCCTTTGTGCAGAGGAACCAGAGGCCACTGGACTATTTGGCTCAGCCGTGCCTGCACTGACTTGCAGCTGTGCCTCTCCTGCGGCCCTTCGCAGCCTTATCTGGAGCTGCCAGGAGCTGAACCTGGGACTTGGGGCAGGCAACCCTTCCTCTAGCACAGGAAGCCACAGGCGTAGCAAGCCCAGGTGGTACCCGGTGTGGAATTTTTTTGTCAGCCCCCCCCCCATCAACAGCTCGGGGCAGGCTTGGGAGTCACGGGTGGGCACCAAATGTCATCTCCTCAGCGATGAAACCTGGGGTGGTCCGCCCCCCCCCCACGCCTCTGCGCCTCCACTGCCACGACTCCCAAGTACCCTGAGCCGTCGGGGGAAGGGGGGAGCTATGACGCTTTGCCGGGGCAATCATCCTCTTAGGAGCCATGGCTCCCATCCTTCCCCCTCTCTCACTTCCCGGCTCACTGTAAAGCGGCAATGCAGGAACCACTTATGGCGAGCCGGGGAGGTAGAGAGGCTGGGGGGGGGGGCACAGCTTGCCATAAGCAGCTCCTGCTGCTGGCGGACAGATCCACCGTCCGTACAGCGCTCAGGTTGCAGCTGCGAACGGAGGATCCTCCACATGTGGCTGTGGCAGCGCGGTGGCTGCTTGTGCCACCATGCCCAGGGGCGGCAGGGCAAGCACACCCCAGACATGGCACCTGGGCCAAACCGCCCACCCCCCACCCCCCTCGCGATGCCACTGCAGGAAGCAGCTTTATATGGAATGTTATCTATTTCATAAAATGTATATACCACTTGATTGCAAAAACAAAGAAAAACCTCAAAACAAAAAGATGATTTCAAAAAATCAGTGATGAGCTAAACACAGATCAAAACACATGCAAAAAGTCTGTGTGCCTGGGTAGGCTGGCCTAAGCAAAAATGTTTATTAGCAGGTGCCAAAAGGAGAACAGTGAAGGCACCTGTGTGATGTCAAGAGGCAGGGAGTTCCAAAGCATGGGAGATGGATTTCTGACAGATGTGGAAGAGGTGTTTTGAGACTCCTGTCACAGGGCTATTTCTGCAGATTGAAGTGGTTGAGTGAGCCTATTTGGGTAAGGTGATCTCCCAGGCAAACCTGTCCTGAGTCATTAAGGGCTTTATACACTAATAGTAACACCTTGAACCTGGTTTGGTAGCCGATTGGCAACTAGAGGACCTCTCTTAGCAAAGGTGTTATATACTGGCAAGCACTCACTCCTGTCAACAATTGTGCCACAGCAGCATTCTGCACTAACTGCAGATTTAGGATCAAACTCAAAGGAATCCGCACCCGGAGCGCATTTCAGGATCATACCATTGATCCATCTGCACTGACTGGCAGCTGCTCTCAGTTACAGGGAGGGAACTTTCTAAACATCACCTTCAGATTCTGGGGGTTGAACTTGATGCCTTCTGCATGCCAAGCATGTGCTTTTAACGCTGTGTTCAAGCCCCTCCACAGATGTTCATTCTGTATTAGCACTTAAAATTTCTCATAACCCTAACCCTAACCCTCCTTACAGTTTTTTGTCAGTAACGATTTGAGAGAAACTTGAACATACTCTGGGGAAGACATTTCAATTTCACTTGCATAACACTAAATTTGCCTATGGATCTGACCCAAAGAAAAATTGAGGATCTCAAACCTGTGTTCCATATAGGGACATGCATTGCATTTGATGGAGAAAGAGATTTGTGTATGTGTTTGTGTTTGTGTATACATGTGTCCGTTTCCCCCCATTGCAGGTACATTATGAAATAGGAGTAATTTTTCTCTCTTGGATAACAGCCCACCAGAAAAGCCGGAAATTACTAAAAGAAAGAAAAAACCACCCTTCTCTATTGTGTGGAAAAGATAATCTGCTTTCTGCCTGACTTCTTTCCGATTGTTCTCACTTAGATGAAGCATGCAAAATAAAAAGTACAAATGGGAAGAGGCAGTCAGTGCAATTTAAGGAATATATGGAGATGGAAACCACAACAAGATGGTTTTTTAACAGGGTGTCATTTGGAGTTTCGTTACTATACATCTGTGAGAATCACTATTATTAACTCTCACTTAATAATGGACACATTCAAACTGTGTTTAGTTTGCATTGTTTGCCTGATGCTGGCATCTAGTCTCTTCTTTCTGATGCTCCTATAAATTGCCCGTGATGATGATTCTGAGACAACATTTTGGGGGGGGTATGACCATGGAATGACTCCTGCCACCTGACTTGTTTCACATTTGAGAGGTTTGGGAAGAACAGAAACTATGGGAAAGGAAGTGGGCTGTGGGAGAGAAAGGAAGACCCCACCAGAGCCCTGACCGTGAATGTTTGGTGTCATTGGCAGGAATCTCAGCAGAGAGACAAAACACATGCTTGGTTTGCAGAAGATCCCAGGTTTAACTTCTGGTGTCTCCAGTTAAAATAATCACAGGTAGCAGGCTGGTAAAACCCCCCAACTTTAGACCTTGGTTGGCCCCTGCCCAGAAGATGGAGATTACAAAGGATGGTAAGAGCTCAGGGGCCTTTCACAGTTAAATGCTCTCAGCAGACATTGGCCTTTTGGCTTCAATGTCACAATTTTAAAGCCAGACCCATCCTTGCACCAAAGTCCCTACAGAGGCACAAGAGACAACAAATTAAGTACGGGAGGTGGCAATCTGTTTGGAATTTTCTCCTCAGCCCTGGATTTCTACCAGCAGCATAAAATGCACTCCAGGATAAGAACCAAAGGAGAGGATGTAAAAATGGATGGCTTCAGAACAGAATTCAATCTAGGCTTGGCACTGAAGTGGTGATGCTGTAATGAAACCAAGATGGATGTAACAAAATCTCAGAAATGAGCACGTTAGACAGCAGGGCTGAAGAAGCAGCCTCAAGGCATCTTCTCCAAGAAAAGATTAGGTACAAGCAGACGGCAGAAACAGATGGCTTTCCAAAAAATATTAGTACGCAGGTTTACTCTAAGCGTCAGTCATATTAGAATATCACCTTCTCTTGCTCAACAAGACTGACTGCCTCATTCACATTCTACTTCCATCAGAGCTTAGGGATCAGTTCAGACAAGAAAGAACAATCAATGCAGGCCCTTTTCAATTTCATAGGTCTCAACAGAGCATATCATTATTATTTTTAAAAACCTGCTTATATGCTGCCTTGAAGAGTAAAAGCATTCTCAAGGCGGTTTCCATTAAAAAAAAACAGTACAAAACAAGTGTAAAACAAAAATATGAATTACTCAGAAAGCAAAAAAAAAAAAAAAAAAAAGGGGGGGGGGGAAACCAGGAAAATAATAAAAGCCAGAAAACAATAACCAAACATCCAGTCCATAATTAAAACAAACTCAAAACCAACAAGGAAGCAGAACATTTTTTTTAAGCCTTCAAGTAAAAGCCATCAAGAATGGGGTGGGTGTTGGGTGTGGTTGTGAATCAGATCTTTCCCAAAGGCCTGTGGTGATGTGACAGAACCCAGTTGGCAGAGTCCCAGAACTGTAGGGCTACTATGGGGAATGCTCTCTCTAAGGAAATCCCTGGTCAAATTCAGACCATGGTCAGGGACTCCAGGGCTTGAAGCTCATGGCTGGTGCCTGGGACTCAGCCTAATGAATTACCTGGAACTGCATGTTCTGAGCAGGCTCATACGAGGGAGTCTGGAAAACTACAGCAGTCATAATCTGCTTGGGCTGGCCCTCTTTGGGCTAGCCAGTTTCCCTGATCTGGAAACACCGTAAGTGTGGTAAATCAGATTCGAGCTTAAATACCACTGGAGACAATTGTACAAAAGTAAGGAACTGGCTGTGTTTCTTATAACAGTTGAAAAGTCAAAGCAGAAGTTGCAGGGGAGTGGAGTAAAATAAGAGGGAGGTGCCAACCACTTGCAGTTTCATTCAAAGCTGCCTGCCCCTGGGATACTCACATCACTTCCAAGCGGGCCACCCTGGAATCATTTCCTCCAGAGGATGTGACTTCGCAAGTGTAGTCTCCGATGTCTCCGGACCACGTCTGGCTGATGGTGAGGCTGCCATCTTTCTCCATGGTGATTCGGGAGCTGCTAGATGGATTTATGACAACGTTGTCCTTCTTCCAAACATACCTGATTGTCACAGTATTTCAGACCGTTAAAGTCAGCTGTCTATTTCGTTAAAAATGATGAAATATCAAGTGCTGAAATTATATGGTAAAAACAGAGCTAAATAACTATGTAGAACAGAGATGCTCAATCACAACCTTCACCAAGGGCTCATTGGGATGCGGTGAATGTCTGACAGGCCGGCAAGACTAATAAAATGTACGATAGTTCAAGGTGAAGGGTGCAGTCCTACTCCTTAGAAATCAATGGCAAATTTCCCATTTATTCTTTTTTAAACAAAGCAGGTTTGAAGTGATGGTTGCCAGACTGACCCAGGCTGTACTTGGTTTGATTTTGGATCACAGAAAAACAAGGGGGCAAAGACATACAGTACCCCGGCTGGATGCGTGTGCTGTTGTTGCCCTGCAGACTATACACAAATAAACAACTTTTGTGCTTGACTCCAAAATAGGCTTTCAGACCCTTCAGAAGCTAGTGGGTACCACTGCAGACCTACCTAGTCCTGAATCTCCTCTTGGCTTCACACCCAGAACTTGTCAGGTATCAGATATTTTATATTTCAAGAGTCTGAAAACCTACTTAGAACCCAAGTTTTACTTCATTTAAAAAATACATTTTACCATAGAAGGCAATAAGAGGTTTACACAATGCAAACAGATACTAATGGATGCCTCTCTACCGCTGACCTGTCATTGCTCTTTTTCTCCTTTCTACGTTTCTTAGACTGAGTCTATGTCACAGGAAAGGCTACAGTATTTCCTGCCTTGTTCCCCTTTGCCTTTGCCCCTGCATAGGTAAAAGGTAAAGGGACCCCTGATCATTAGGTCCAGTCGTGACCGACTCTGGGGTTGCGGCACTCATCTTGTTTTATTGGCTGAGGGAGCCGGTGTACAGCTTCCGGGTCATGTGGCCAGCATGACTAAGCCACTTCTGGTGAACCAGAGCAGTGCACGGAAATGCTGTTTACCTTCCTGCCAGAGTGGTACCTATTTATCTACTTGCACTTTGACATGCTTTGAACTGCTAGGTTGGCAGGAGCAGGGACCGAGCAACGGGAGCTCACCCCGTCACGGGGATTTGAACCGCCAACCTTCTGATCGGCAAGTCCTAGGCTCTGTGGTTTAACCCACAGCTCCACCCATGTCCTTGGGCCCAATTTTCTGTGGATTAGGGCCAGAGTTCACAGGTGGGTACATGGGCAGGCAAAATGTATAACCAAGGGCTACAACAGCTTCCTCCTGCATATATTTGAATTTAAATTGCAGAACACAAAACAGAACAACAACAGTGAATTTGAAGGATATTTGTAGTAGTTCCTTTAGTATATGAATCACAAAATATACCCTTGCCTGCCATACAAGGGTGTTGTAAGGAACACAGAGGAATTGTATGTAAGAATCGTTGATGCTTGAAATACACTACACAAATGCTAATTATACTTAGCTTTAAACCTTTCTGATTTTTTATTCATGATCCATTTAATACTTTTCTCCCACAAGTGATTTCAATGTTATGATTAATAGAATAGAGCTATTCTAAACCATCTATAGCAGAGCTCATAGTCATAATCCTACCAGCCCTTAACGGGGGGAGTGGGGGGGTGGCGACAGCAGAGAAAGCTTCTAAAATACCATCCTCTTCTTAATGCAAGACTTGATGTCTTTCCTTTCTCTTTTACACAAATGCCGTTGTTTAACATTTTCCAAAGGGAACTGTGGCATCCTTCCTTGGCCTCTCCCCTTTTCATTTGCCTGTCTTTCATTTGTGTACATGCTCATCCTGTCAAAGGAGCAGAGAGGGAATTCCTCTGACTCCGTGCTTGCAGAATCTGGCAGTTTAAAGACATATTGTACTTTCTGCAAGGCTGATCTGGCGCTTTGTTCAAGAGCAGAAAGGATGCTTTCAGGAATTTTCAAGACTCTCTCCGCAAACGTTCCTACAATCCCCTCAAATCACTTTGGGTTTCATTCTCATTAAGTATCAGCTTCTGACAAGTCAGTTTTATTGATATTGTATTAACCTTGACAGTAAATCATGGGTAGTTGTATTGAAGTCATGAAGTGGAACGCAGTTCATTGTAAATAATATATAAGGTTGAAGTGGAGAAATAAAAAGGACTTGACATGAATAATAGCTCAACCTGCAACCCCAGAGGATGCCATCACTGGGAATACCAGCACAAAACCAGGTGCCTGGAAAGAGCTCGCCAAACACGGTGACCACATTTTGTAAAATTAAGTTCAAATATACGGCAGAAGCAAGTGCAGACACCACCAACCTGATTGAAATTCTTGGGTCATGAGCAGCTTCGCAGTGCAGCATCGCGGTGGTTCCCTTAATAACAGTGCTGTCCTCAGGAGGGCGAACGATAAGAGTGCGATCTGAAAAGAACACGACCCACAGTTCAGGTAAAATTGCCAACTTCCATCTTGGCTTGGGTGTTTGGCCTCTGAAGGCAGAGAGCCAGGTCATTTGTCATTCCTGACAAGAAAATTTCTGCTCCTCCATCCCCCTGCCTCTAGCAAATATGTGAAAGTGCAAAGTTCTCCACAGCCAGTGTTTACTGGAAAAGTTTAATGCAGTATCACATCCCCTTCCCATCTTTAATTTCCCCCGGGATTCCAATTCCAGGGGCCCAGCAATATTAGAAAAAGAGACCTAGAGTAAATTTTACAGCAGAGTGTTTGTCATGTGTTAGGGCAAGTAGCTACTTCTTAAGCATGATTAAGGAGCCAGCCTCCCACCTTGCTGTAGACTGACTCTCCTACTCGCAGCATAACCACAGTTTAGGGAAACTGTCACAGTGATTTTTAATCATGGTAAATGCAAACCACAGTTCCCAAGTAAGTGGAGTCTGAAACAACAGCTCAAAGTGAGTTTCAGATCCTGGGTTAAGAAGAACCAGCTGCAGTTATGGTGTTAATGATGAAGATATTTCCTTTAATTGCTATTGCAGCAGTAGGAGATAATTCAGGCCAGGGAGAGGAAAGAGTGGGAAGAAAGCAGATATGACCAAGGCTGGCTCCTGATGCCTTAGCTACCTTCAGGAGAGAAGGACTGTATACTTACACAGGCTCTTAATGTGTTTTTTACTTTGAATAGCAAAATGTCCCAGGAAATTATCTCTTGGAGTTACAGGGTTTCATTCCACTCCCCACCCCCACCCCCCAGAATAAATCCAGGTCTACAATACTGGTGGGGTGAAGAGAGGACAACTGGGAGGAAGTTTCAGAGGGGAAATGACTGACAGGGAAGGATCTTTTCTCCTATGCAAACTGCATCTCTTGAGGATGCTTTGCAACATGCAGTTTGTGGAACATCAGCTGAGCTCAGAGTTGAAAAGCTAGCTGGACCAGACTATTGGCTTGCATCAGTCATTCAGGTAGCAGCTGTGCATTCTGGGGCTTAAAGAGCAATAGTGCCTATGTGTGCTGTGGTGTCAGAGTTCAGCAGTGATCAGGGCACAGAATAAGAGGTTACAAGGACACTGGCTGAAGAAATGGACCAGGTTCCTGGCTCTGAGACTGGCAAACAGGAGGTTGTGAAATCGGATCCTGCAACACTCACTGGCAGAGGAAGAGGGGGGCAGTGGGAGCACACCGCCCCCAGCACCATGATCCTGGTGGGGTGCCATCATGGCTGCCCCCCACGCTAGGTGCCACGCCCCCAGGACGTGCGCCACTATCCTGAGGGCAGTGCATCATGCCCCCGGGATGCACACCACGCTCCCAGGATGCACACCAGCCATGCCCCCGGTGCTGGAGCATGAAGCTCCGCCACTGGCAACACTGGGGCCCATATCAAACTAAAGCCTGCTCCTGGAGCTGATGAACAGAGTGCCTCATGCAATGCCTCACTATTTGGATGGTTCTGATTTGCAGGCCCAAAGGAGTGCCTGTGTGGGTGGTTTGGTGCAGGGATACCAAAGACAGGTGTCAAAAATGTCAGAATGGCCAGTTCTAGTGCTTTATTAAAGCAAGGTGTAGACTTACAACACAGCCCACAGAACCCTGCTGCCTTTACAGACCTGGGTGCCAAAACAGCAGGACATTGTCATGACTTGTCCACAAAGTGCCAATAGGTTAAGTGTTTCTTATACACAGAACAAGCTCCATAGGCTGACATCAATAGCCCAGTCATCTCACTCCTACCTTAGAGACCCCTCCCCAGTTTGTATCCATCTCTCAGAAAAGGGAATAGCTCACAGGCAGGCAGCATGAGAAGCCTCTCCTGAAGCAAAACTGAAGCTTCAAAGCAGATAAACATATACAAGTTCATTCTTGCAGCAACTAACAATAAGTCCTAAAGTTATCTTCACTACAAAGATGGCATTTACAGGCCTTCTGGAACATTTTGGATCAAAGAAGTGCCCCCCCCCCCCAAGTCAGACTCCCTTCAAGTTGTCCAAGTGGTGTGGAGCCCAGCAGAACTGAACTGGAGGCAGAGGCTCAAAAGCCCTTATTTCACCTCTAGTCCTCCTAAATTGCCCACTCGGACCTCATCATGATGCTTCAACAACTGACCTGCCTTGCTGGGCCCAGTGAGACTCCTGTTTGGGACCAGAACAGCACAGGCAGTGCTTAGGTTTACCAGCAGATAAAGAGGCGTTTGGCCAACCAGTCAGTTCAGAAGCTTGGATTAATATAGGAAAATATTGCATTCTTTGGCAGGAGCTTGTTCTGCACAGCCAAGGGGGCTTTGCTGTTTTGGTTCTTCAGTAACAGCCCCTCTTTTATGATCTCAGAATCCAGTCATGACCAGGACACTGAGTTGGAGGCTACTGTGTTGCCCCCTAAGCATCTCTGAGTTAGATGCTGGTGATCAGGGGTCTGCTGAGCCAGAGACTGGCACGGAGGAGCACACTGGACCTGATGCCACAGCACCAGAGCTTTGACTCTCACTGTGTTCCTCTCTCTCTAGCTCACCAGTCTAACGGTGCAAGGAGCACATCAGGTGGGAGGCCATGGGACGCAGGAGAAATGCTGATCTTCAGGCCAGAGAGTTTGCCCTTTAGGATACTCTAGTTCTCCAAAATGAGAAAGACGAGGGCTGGGCTGGAGGCAAGAGCTCAGATTGCTTCAGTTCACTTCCAACCCTTGTTTTAAAAGGAGGCAGGGAGATTGAAAAAGCAGTTTCACGTGGAAAGGCATGGAGGCTTCCCACTAGGCAAACCTACATTATTTTCTTAGACTCCGTCTCTTTTTGACTGGAGGCCATAAAGGAGTAAATGCTACACTGTTAATCATCCCTGCGATTGTTTCATGTTAAACCATAGAGCGGTGTGTGTTAGCTCATTTGTACAGCCTTCAAAAGCTTCAAAATAGGTGGAAAGGCTGGACAACACCCAAGCAACACATCCATGCAAAGCTGGTTGCGGATATGAGGAGAAAGACGGGAAGAATCAGATCAAGTGGCTCCAAAGACACAGACTTTTCCATAATATTCTACACACATAAGAGATGACATTTACCCAAATGTTGTTAAATCCCCGTCATTCAAATATGACCAGGAAATGGAGGTCATTGCAGTGAGTAATTAAGGCACAAAAAGTTCTCCCTAATGCCTCAACATATAAAGGGAAAAGCCACAGATCACATCAGCTGAATCCAGGTGCAAGAAAAGGAAGATAAATGGAAAATGGAAGCAAAGTCCCATTTTCCAGAAGCAATAATACACCATAATGCCAGAAGAGATTTCTGTACAAGGAACAAGAGTCAAACGGTAAGTGTGAACATCAGACACCATTAAGCACCATGTCTGAGAGTGCTGGATTTTTCTGTTCTACCCCTTGGGTTATATAACAGTTTCATTCTTGTTGCTGTGCATACAGTGTGTGATGCAATTAAATCAAATTTAAAAGGTTTAAGCAGGACATTAAAATGAACTGGCAACCTGGGCATACTATACAGTACAGCCTGTTCAGAAGGGAACTTCCAGTGGAGATTATTAGCTTCTCCTACAACCACATCGTGATATGTGTATCAGTTGCACGTTATCAGGATGATACAATGAGAATGTACAGGTAGCAGCCATGCCTCGTAGTGCATGAATTACTGAAATAATCTGCAGGTATCTCCAGCTGTGTAGATTAGGATGGCTTTGGTGAAACTTAATGTCTGCTTTGAAATGCAAAGATGTCAAATGAACACTCTCCCTTGTAGATCTCTCCAAATCAGCTCTAAAATCCACAAACATAATTTCTATTAAATTATTCACCCCCCCTCCCTTCCACACATACACACCATGAAATGGAAATGTTGTAATTGGTTTCCTGAGGGCACAATGAGAACTGATTAAGCCTTGATTAATATTAAACTCTAAAACAAACATGGTCCTTACTCCACACGGTGAGAGCAGCGGAAGCATTTAGGAATCCTTCAGAGTTGACTGCGCAGCAGGTATAGTCACCAGCATCCCGAGCAAAGACTGGGGCGATCTGAAGCCCTCCGGATTCGAGGAGGAGGAACCTGGGGATCTGAATGGAGCCGCTGGCCAAAACCTGGTTGCCTGAAAAACACCATGTGTGAACAGCTTCAATTCTCTGATTTGCAGTGCATGAAAACGCTAATGCTATGCTAATTCTTCTTGGTGAGCAGCAGCAATTAGAGTGATTTCCCAAAAGAATAATAAGGCTTTACCTCTTTTCCATGCAATGGCAGGCTTTGGTGCTCCTGAGACATCGCATCTTAAAACCGCTGTCATCCCTTCGGTAACGGTGGTGTCCGTCGGCAGTCGTGAAAACGTTGGTGCAATATCTGGAATCAAAGTTTTTTTTGTTCCTAAGGATCAGTTCCTTGAAAGATCTCTCAACTACTTGTGGAATTTTGTATCCATATTTATCAGACTAGTAATGGATCAGGGAATGACGACAATAACATGAAAACTTTTTCAGAAGAGACAGTAGCTTTTCATTATTCACCTCCTAGGAATTCCCCAACTGTGGACTGTTGGATAAATGAAAAATGAATTCCAAGCAGTTTCCATACAAGTGGAAGCAAAAGGACTTTGTGGTAAAGTAAAAAGAAGAAAAAAGAAGCAGCTGGGGGGGGGGGGGATAGATAAATTGAAATAAACAAAACTACTTGCTTTCAACCCCATTACATAAGATGAAAAGCTTCTTGAGCCTGACATGAGTTTGCAGAGCTGAATGTCAGCCAAAAAAAGTCTCCATTTGATTTTCATCTATGGTATCTCTGTCCCCCTCCCCATTTCCTCATTCTTTCTATCTCCAATGCAAGATCAAACAGCCCCCCCTATTATCTTTTGCCCAGAAAAGATATCAGACCTTATGTGAGTACCATATGTGTTCAAAGGTAAACCTAGCAAACATCTAACGACTTAGCTCAGTGCCAATCAGCAAGGCAAGGAGATGCTGCAGCCAAGCACCCGTCCATCATGCCGAAATAAAACTCCAGCCGAGAATCTCTCCACTTCCCCCCACCAAACCATCTTTTGTGAAGTTGAGGTCACCAGAGCAGACAACCACCAGGTATTCATCCATTTTGGCAATGACCAAGTTCACATTTTCCACGCAGAACAGAATCATGATTCTAGATCAGGGGTCAGCAACGCCAAAGACACCAGAGGGATCTGTGCGGGACCGATACGGCCCAGGCAAGATAAATCTTGCCGACCCCTGTTCTAGATGCTGCCACTTGTCAGTCAGGGTGTGGAATTGACCTCCTGGCCTCATTTCCTTATCACCTTCAACGTATTCTAGAACAGCCTTCCCCAGCACCCTTCAGATATTTGAGGCCTTGGCACCCATCACAGCATAGATGAACACTGGGGGGAGGGACACTTATGGGAGTACAGCTGTGCTGGCTGGTGCTGATGGGGGGTTGTAGTTGAAAGCATCTGGGGCCATCAGATTTGGCAATGCCATTACAGAAGTGAAGGTGGCTTCATTTGACATCAACTACAAAAGCATAGGCTTGTGTTTGTTCAGGTTGCATATGGGTGGGGCAAATATGGAACTGTGAATTCAAGTGGTACCAAAAGGAGCAGGGCCATTGTCAGTTGGCAACTCATCTGCTTCCCAAGCAGAAGGCCCCAGGCTCAATCTCCAGCATTTTAAAGATAGACCAAGGGTCTGGCTTGGTATACAGTAAGGCAGCTTCCTGTGAGTAAGAAGGTGGACACTTGATAGGATTTTTTGTTGTTGTTTGTGAAAACAAAACAAAAAATGGCACAAACTTGGAAAGGAGAAGGGTAAGGAGGGTTGAAAAGGGAACATATGATAAAAGGGGAAAATAATATTAGAATACTGTAAGCCATCCCTATCCTTTAAGAGAGGGGAGGTTATGTATGGGAATGAATTAATGAATAAACAACTAAAAATAGCATCTCTCTGGCATGACTTCAGGATTAGTGCTGGCATATGTTATTCTAAACCTACTTATTAAACGTTGCAAAGGCTGCATAACTGTAATACTGCTCTGCCTTAACGTGGGAAGACAACCACATCATTCCCACAATAAATGGCCCTTAACTATAACAAAAGTGTGAATAATGCATATGTTGTGCACTTGTTGCTGTATCTCAATGATCACTAAAGTGCCCTTTAGATGTTGACTCGTATCACCTCTGACTATTGACCAGGCCATCAGAGGGCACTTTAAACTTCCAGAGGGCACCACATTATCCAGGGACACTCAGCAGGGAAGGATTACTTGTGCGTCTGATCTAATACTGTGGCCACAGTGCTTAAATTGCTACTTTAAGATTATTATTCTGAATCAAAGAATTAAACTATATTGTACGCTGTGATGGCCTGCTGTATCCCAGAGGAGGTGTGCACAGAACCCTTCACTACACATGTAACTTCTCCCCGACCCAAAAACGAACAAACAAAGAAAAACAAAATATAGAACAGGGAGGCATTAACCTGGCAGTTCCTGGTTCATTCACATTTGTGACACACCATTAATGCATTATACTGTGCTTACTTTTTCTCAGCAGAACTATTAATATGAAAAAGGGCTGCATGAAATGTTCCTTTGTGTTTAAGCTTTTAAAAACAAAAATAATACCAGTCCCACGGTCCAAATTCCTAGTCATGTGAGCTCAGATTGTTTCTTCCAAGTCACAGGAATCCCCTGTGGGGGGGACAGCGGGAGGACCCAAGCCCCACGCTGCTGTTTCGGGCAGCGCAGAGCCTGCAGGCAGCTGAGTCACTGCATGAATTATTATTATTATTATTATTATTATTATTATTATTATTATTATTATATCTGTGAAAGGTACCATGCTGGAGCAGGCTGTCCTAGGATGTGTTGTAGTTCAAGCAGGAGGCTTGGAGAAAGCCTTAGGGGGAATACAACATAATTGTTCAATCACTGTAAGCTTTTTCTGCTTGCTCAAGGAAAGGATCTCCCCCCCCCCCCCCAGGCACTGCTCTGGGGTTTCTCCTGACAGCCCCTCCCCTGTGAGCTTGACTTCCTTTTCTTTTCTTTTTACTCTGTACCACTGGGCTGCCTTAGAAAGATGAATGCCTTGTGCCCCACAAACCTTCCTCTACCTCCCCTGCCCAACCCCCACGTAGGTCCAGACATACTAGTCACATCCAGGAAGGTACGACTCTGCATCTCCCCAGCATCATTCCTTGCAAAGCACTGGAAGATTCCAGAATCGTCAGGCTGCAGTCCCTGGATCTGAAGACTCCCATTGAGCAAAACCTTGTAACGCGGATTCAGCAGTTTGTGGATGGGGACAGCATCCTTGTACCAGACCAGGACAGGAAGTGGGACACCTGAAATGTAGTGGAAAGAGAGAAAACTCTTCATGTGTGCCCAGGCACAAAGCATTGCCGCCTGCTAATTGCCCATTTCCCATTACAGAGTTTTATACAAATACACTATTCAGAAAGCAACTGCTACAAAGCATGCATTATCCTGTCAAAAGAGGGGAAATACAACTGAAAAACACAAAGACAAATCCTTAACTACCCATAATGATTTATGCCATGGCGACTGTGTGCCTTCATTTGCTGTAATCAAATTGCATGCCATTTTTTTAAAGCCTCAGATTAAATGATTCAGTTTGGGAAATAGGTTAATTGTGTCATCAAATGAGCCTTGAAAAGGTCAAAAGGCAGACAAGGCAGTGAATTGGTAAGACTTAAACAGGAATCTCAGGGACGTGGGTGGCGCTGTGGGTTAAAGCCTCAGCGCCTAGGGCTTGCCGATCAAGAGGTCGGCGGTTCGAATCCCCGCGGCGGGGTGCTCTCCCGTTGTTCGGTCCCAGCGCCTGCCAACCTAGCAGTTCGAAAGCACTCTCGGGTGCAAGTAGATAAATAGGGACTGCTTACTAGCAGGAAGGTAAACGGCGTTTCCGTGTGCGGCTCTGGCTCGCCAGAGCAGCGATGTCACGCTGGCCACGTGACCCAGAAGTGTCTTCAGACAGCGCTGGCCCCCGGCCTCTTTGAGTGAGATGGGCGCACAACCCTAGAGTCTGTCAAGACTGACCCGTACGGGCAGGGGTACCTTTACCTTTTTAAGCAGGAATCTTATTCATCCTTTCTAGGAAGTATATTCTATTGCACTCAGTGAGAAAAACTATTTAGGAAGGGAGTGTTTTGGAGCATTCTAAGCACTTTCAAATACATTATCTCAACAATCCCCATATTGCATAAACCAAGGCTGAGGTTAGCAGCCCAATGAGTGACAAAATCCCTTTACTGAAGTTGATGCAACAGCCCAAAGACTCACAAAAAGACCACTCTCAAAGACCCTGGACCACCCAAGAGATGTGATTCTGAGCAATGAGGATTTGCAGAGGGAAGGGGCTGCTCATGGTGTTCACCATTCTCATGTTGTTACTCCTGTCCAGTTGTGAGGCAAAGGCCTGTGAGCAAAGTTTCCCAGCAGGCCAGGAAAACTTTTTCTCACCTCACTAGCCAAGAATAGTAAGTGCTCACCAAGG
Source organism: Podarcis tiliguerta (assembly GCF_965153285.1). Taxonomy (NCBI): domain Eukaryota; kingdom Metazoa; phylum Chordata; class Lepidosauria; order Squamata; family Lacertidae; genus Podarcis; species Podarcis tiliguerta. Next base: position 51,385,035 of record NC_139547.1, on the reverse strand, counting down.
AAGAGCCAACAAAGCAAGGCTTGGGAGGATAAGGTATGCCTATGGTGTTAAGCAGGGACAAAACTAGGCTTTATTTGACCTGGGTCAATGACCCAATTTAGCACACAGACATTTGCATATACACACACACAGGCTGGGAACCTCAATGGTGTTCCTTTGGAGGCTACTTCCTGGGCAAAAAAACTGGCTAGCCCCCCACCCCCAGCTATGGCTCTGTGTTAAGTCATGGAGCCTCAGAACCATAATCAAAGATATATAAAGGAAATCTGATTGCTTCAATAGAAGAATGAGGACTTCAAAATGGCATGAGAAATGGAGAATAAATAATCCTAGAAACTTTCAGGTTAATGTTGAGGGTTCACTCACACTTCCACTTGTGCCATGCCTAGAAAGGGCAGCTTTGAGCAGTTTCCCACTTAACTTGCACTCTCTAGTCATGGGTCCAAGTGGTTTTGCCCTTGGCCTGCTCCTGTCGAAGAGAAAACTCGCTCTCTAGTGATAGATCAAACAAATGCCAATCTGGGGGAAGCTCCAATTGATGTTTTGTCCAACTGAATGCTAAAGAGTGAATTCTCCTCTCCCCACCCCCCAGGGTGGAGGGTGGGGACAGTAGGTCAAGAGGAACTGGGGATAAGCCTCTACCCAGAGTGGATTCCCCAATTCATATACATTTGCAGTGTTTGTCCTTAACAAATGGTCTTTGCATTGCTTTATGTGAAGGCTAGTAACATCAGCCCTGCCTTGGGAGAATCCCTTGCAGACAACCGCAGTGCCTAGAGACAGGCAGTCAGGTCACGTATCCATAGCAGTGACCAGAGGACGAATGACTGCTGGGAAGAGGGCAAAGAGAAGAAATGCCATCAGCTCAAAAGGACACCTTCATCTGCCCCAGCTGGAACAAAACATGTCTCTCCTGCATCGGTTTCTACAGCCACAGCAGACACTGCAAGCTTCAATAATTTGACCTCACCCCCAATGACATATTCTTCCATTGTCTCCTGAGTGAGTCAAATTGCTATGAGAATGTTCGATCTCTGTACATAAAAATCTGACTTCGCAGAGATTTCTGAATGAGGATAAACACATTTTATTACCTAGGATTCTAAATGTTTCTAACAGCAAGCATTCAAAGCATGTTGAAAGTAAATATCGCTTGATCTATTGTGCGTGTTTAGTAAGGCAATAAAGATACAGCAATTAAAAAAATTCAAGGCAAAATCCGCTGAAAATACTTTTCTGTAACCAAATATAATAACAAAAACCTACTCTTTTTAATATACTCATTCTTCTGAGGAGAATGAAAGATACATTATTTCCCAAGAAAGGGGGGGGGGTAGTTGACTGGTCATGAAATTATATTTCTGTACAAGGATGTAATCAGTTCTTGAAATCGCATTTGAAACTTCCATTTTGCTTGAATAATAAAGCTATTTATAGCCTACAGGAATCATCTTTTGTGTGCAATGTGTGTGGTTTGACACAAAATAGATGCAGTGTACCACTGTGAAACAAACACAATTTTAATTTCATACCAAAGGCCCATTTACAGAATTTGTGTACAGTCTGATTGTCAGAATTCTCAGTGAAATGTAATTCATCTCATCAAATCCCCTGGGCCAATACAAATTATCACTGAGTAATGAGGAAACAGATGATACAAAAATGGAATCATACTCAGAATAGAGGACACAGGAAATAGTTTGAAGCTTAAGTAACAGCACTTCCATTATATTTTATAGAAAATGCAATAGAATGAAATCTGGCATTGGGCATTATTCCCCATAACAGCATAATGGGCTAAACATTTTGAATCCTGACAGGAATATCAACATTCTCTGCTCACTGAAGCTTAGGTTGTCTTCTCCAATTAAGCCACAGATCAGCTCCAAACCCCACTGTACTTAAAGGAATATAGAGAAGTCAATCTATATATTTTCCTTCCGATATTTCAGGAGGCCTTAAAAGATCCTAGTGATTTCGCTGGGTAAGTCTCACCATCAGAACTAGAGAGAAGGTGCTTTTCAAAGATCTTTTTGGAAAGGCAGACACCAGGGAAGGAGTCCATTAGTTAGACCAGGTGTGAAACAGACAAGGGGCGTCTGAAATGATGAGGGGTACATCAGAGCGCGACAGGAACTTGCAAACGGATCTGCCAGAGGAGGCAGCTGCAGTCAAGAGCCACACTGAGCTTCAAAATGATTGTGCTGGCTTTTTAAAAAAAGAAAGAAAAAGAAAAGAACTGATTTTCTTTTTAAAAGAAATTATATGTCCCTTATCATGGCTAACCAGGATAGAAGGAAAATATATTCTTTAGGAATTTAAGTATTCATATATTTGTTTATTTGGTAATCTTTTGTTTCTTCTGTATCTTATTTGGAATGTATAATTTTTAACATGTAAGAAAATCAATAAAAAGCATACTGAAGAGAGAGAAAAAGATTGCAATCCTAGAAGGAAGAAAGGAAGAAAGGAAGAAAGGAAGAAAGGAAGAAAGGAAGAAAGGAAGAAAGAAAGAAAGAAAGAAAGAAAGAAAATATATAATTGGAGAAATAAGACTTTTCCAAAGGTCCATCTGAAGTCATGCATTTTTTAATGTATTTATCAGGGCTGCAAGTTTAGCATTACCAATCTGATAGTTCATATAAAAACATTTCGATCATCTAAAAATTTGCCCCCAACTCATCTGTCAGCAGATTTTGTTTTTTATAAAACTATTTAATGATGCTGGGAAGAGCCAGGTTAGACCCCTGGCATCTCCTGGCAAAGGCTGGGGAAAAGTCCTGCCCCTCTGCGAGTCAAGGGAGGCGATGATGAGCTTTATGAACCAAAGGTCTGACTCTGTAGCAGGTAAGTATGCTCTTCTTCCTTCACAGGGAAATTTGTGCAGTTTTAATTTGAACTCTACTGACTGCTGACAGCATATAATCCAATTAGTGTTATATATACAAATATATTGTGTTTTAAATGCTTGCAACTTGAGTAGCCTCTGTGGAATAGAAAATGGAACTTTGTTCCCAAGGAAACTCCATTTACAATGAAGTAAAAAGCTGTCTTTTGCAGGCTTTAATTTTATTTATAGTTAATCTATTTGTATCGAGCAAATTTAATCTGTGTCTCCCACACTCACAGTGCACAAAGATTGAATAAATGGCTTTTGCGCCAAAGAATCCCATAGGAGTTGTGACAAATTGAAACGTCCTGCCTGTTTATGGCCAGGGCATGGAGCAACTTCAGGATGTGTCCCAGGGCTGTGATTCAAGCACCTGAGCTGGCACCCCCTCTTCATTTTATGTCCTCTCTGAGACACAGGCTAAGAAGTCAGTGGCCAGACAGCTGTTAGCTTTAGTAGTGAGAAATCTGGAAACGCAGCACTCATCTGGACAGGGCACAGAATAGGTGGGGATGGAAGAAACCACTTTGTTTGTTGAGCGAGCAAAGAGAATAGTTTAGTGAAAAGGCGAGAAAGGGGTGACATGGTAGAAAATTACAAAATTATTCAAGGTATTTAGAAAAGTTTTTCTCCTGTTATAATATTGAAACTTGGGGAAATCCAATTAAGCTGAATGTTAGAAGATTTAGGACAGGTATATTATTTATTTATTTATTTATTTATTCATTCATTCATTCATTCATTCATTCCCCACCCATTTGGCTGGGTTTCCCCAGCCACTCTGGGCGGCTTCCAACAAAGTATTAAAATACAGTGGTCTGTTAAACATTTAAAGCTTCCCTAAAGAGGGCTGCCTTCAGATGTCTTCTAAAAGTCTGGTAGTTGTTCCTCTCTTTGACATCTGGTGGGAGGGTGTTCCACAGGGTGGGAGCCACTCGCAGGGAGGGAACCATCAGAAGGCCCTCAGCGCTGGACCTCAGTGTCCGGGCAGAACGATGGGGGTGGAGACGCTCCTTCAGGTATACTGGACCGAGGCCGTTTAGGGCTTTCAAGGTCAGCACCAACACTTTGAATTGTTCTTGGAAACATACTGGGAGCCAATGTGGGTAAAAGAACTTGTTTCCACAGTAGGAGTCATGGTCATCAACTTGAATGGCTTTAAAAGAAGATTGGACCAATTCATGTAGGAGAGGGCTATTGAAGGCTACTTGCCACAATGGCTATGCTCGGCCTCCATAGTTGGAGGCAGCAATGTCTCTGAATACCAGTTGCTGGAAACCACAGGAGGGGAGAGAGCTTTTGTGCTCAGACCCTACTTGCACATTTCCCACTGGGGCATCGGATTGGCCGCTGCGAGAAAAGGATAAGGGACTAGATGGGCCATTGGCCTGATCCAGCAGAATTTTTATGTTCTTATGACTGGTATGCAGGGCCGGATTTAGGTTTGATGAGGCCCTAAGCTCCTGAAGCTAATGGGGCCCTTTATATGTCCAGCTGTCCTTTGTGAGCAACAAATTGCCACTGCTTTTTGTGTTGAATATATGCTATATGGTAATTTATGGACCTAATAGGTATCTAAAGCCATTTGCACATGCAGAATGTAGACACCCTATACACAGAAATGAGCAAACCAGTGATATTTTAGGGAATAGCAGGCTAGCAGGCAGGGCCCATTTCTTACATCATAGAAGGCTACACAACACACAACACTGTTGCTGTATGTAGGTTTTATTTTATTTGTTTTTGATCTTATATTTTGGAAATGTACCGGTACATCCAGTGGTTTTTTTCCTTTATTTTTTGGGTGCCCCCAAGAGAGTGGGGCCCTAAGCTATAGCTTGTTTAGCTTATACGTAAATCCAGCACTGCTGGTATGTCTCAGCAATGCGCCCTGCCCATATGCACTCCTCCTGCTTTTGCAGGGCCAAAAAATTCTCCATTTCACAAGACATTCTTCAAATGGACCCCAACTTGTGGGTTTCGACTAATGACTGTGCAGTTGAAAACACCACCAACACAACCCCTGCCTTTTAAGGGCCACATCTTTCTACTATTTTTATATCTCTGTTAGGCTTTATTCTCTCTCTCATTTAGTTTTAAGTTGTTAAATTAAGTTAGTTTGCTTATATTTTTACACAATGTTGTATATGTTGATTTTTTGTTAATTTATGTACTGACAATATGGATATTGGTAATTGTTCTTCTGTTTTTTTCCATTGCTGCTGTTAATTTGATTTGTTGTAAACTGCTTTGGGTACAATTGTGTAGGAAAGCAGCATATGAATAAAACATTGATGTTTAAAAAGATCATAAACAGCAAAGACCATAAAGTATCAGTAGCAAATATGAAATGAACATCATCAATAAGACAGAAAGAATTAGGTGCTATATTTTGCAAAAGTATGAAGCCAACCAGCGCATTATTGGTCAATAAATGTTGCCTTGAGTGAGGAGAATAGAAAATGCTCTCTGCCTTTCACTTTCTTTGAGTCTGTCCATTTGTGTGCTCTTTCAGGATGAATCTAATAAGAGTTCCTTAAAGTTCTCCCAGTTCTTTAAAGTTATCCCAGCAGGATGCACATCAGGATCTAGATCGAATAGCTTAGGAAGTAGGGCTGCTAATACCTCACATGAGACTTTTGAGAGCTGCTGTCAATCATGGTTGACACTCTAGGTCAGATGTACATAAGGAATCAGCACTAGGAAACTTCTCATACATTTACAACTTGGTTTCCCTATCTATGAGGCCAATACAGATGAGGCGGCTGAAGAGGGAGGCAATAGCTGAGCTTCAGACTAATTAATATAGCCTGGAGAAGAGGAGGTTAAGGGGTGATATGATAGCCATGTTCAAATATATAAAAGGATGTCACATAGAGGAGGGAGAAAGGTTGTTTTCTGCTGCTCCAGAGAAGTGGACACGGAGCAATGGATCCAAACTACAAGAAAGAAGATTCCACCTAAACATTAGGAAGAACTTCCTGACAGTAAGAGCTGTTCAACAGTGGAATTTGCTGCCAAGGAGTGTGGTGGAGTCTCCTTCTCTGGAGGTCTTTAATCAGAGGCTTGACAACCATATGTCAGGAGTGCTCTGATGGTGAAGAAGAAGAAGAAGAAGAAGAGTTTGGATTTGATATCCCGCCTTTCACTCCCCTTCAGGAGTCTCAAAGCGGCTAACATTCTCCTTTCCCTTCCTCCCCCACAACAAACACTCTGTGGGGTGAGTGGGGCTGAGAGACTTCAAAGAAGTGTGACTGGCCCAAGGTCACCCAGCAGCTGCATGTGGAGGAGCGGAGACGCGAACCCGGTTCCCCAGATTAGGAGTCTACCGCTCTTAACCACTACACCACACTGGTGTTTCCTGCTTGGCAGGGGGTTGGACTCGATGGCCCTTGTGGTCTCTTCCAACTCTATGATTCTATGATTCTAATATGCCAGGAAAGGAAATGGACTGTTGTTTGTTTGTTTGTTTGGCGTGTGTGCGTGTGTGTGGAGTACCTTAGCTATACACCCAACTGCAAACTGCCTTAACCTGCTACACAAATGTTATAACCAAATAAGTGAATAAAATGAAATGTAATGTGTGAAGAGGCACAAAGGTTTCCAAGGACAGGTGGGTTCTCGGTGGCAGAGTCAATTCTCTCTGGATTTGACTCCTGGTCTAATCAGTAGAAAAAGCTTATGTATTTAAAAAATTCAAGGTTTCTGCATGTGCTGAAAAGGAAGTGAGGGGCAGATGGGAATTGTCAAACTGGGAAGATAACCCATCTAGGAGAAGGACAACTGAGATCCTAAACCTCTGCTGCCTTGCAGAATATATTTGGGAGAAGGAAAGGCTAAGGAGTAAACCCTACACAAATCTGGAGTCCCTAAGAGGGTTGGATGGCACCTTCCAGCAACTCCTGCAGCCAAGCTGGTGCTAAATATATTGCTCTGCTTTCTTTTGGACCACACCAGTGAGGCCAAGAGGGGAGTCTTGTCATCTGGGCCTCTCAGGACCTTCATACACACTGCCCAGGCTTGTGCCCCCAGGCAGTTTGACTTCACTCCCAGAGGCAAACTCCATTGTCTCTCAAGGTAAAGAAAAAGATAAAGGACCCCTAGACTGTTAAGTCCAGTCACAGGAGACTCTGGGGTTGCGGCGCTCATCTTGCTTTCAGGCCAAGAGAGCTGGCATTTGTCCACAGAGAGCTTTCCGGGTCATGCAGCCAGCAGGACTAAACTGCTTCTGGTGCAACGGAACACAGTGACGGAAACCAAAGCACACAGAAATGCCATTTACCTTCCCGCCGCAGCGGTACCTATTTATCTACTGGGCCTGGTGTGCTTTCAAACTGCTAGGTTGGCAGGAGCTGGGACTGAGCAACGGAAGCTCACCCCATCGTAGGGATTCAAACCACCGACCTTCTGATCAGCAAGCCCAAGAGGCTCAGTGGTTTAGACCAGCATTTCCCAACCTTGGGCCTCCAGCTGTTTTTGGACTACAACTCCCATAATCCTCAGCTAGCAAGACCAGTGGTCAGGGATGATGGGAATTGTAGTTCGAAAACAGCTGGAGGGCCAAGGTTGGGAAACACTGGTTTAGATGACAGTGCCCCAGACAGATGCTGACAACTAACTTTTTTTTTAAAGCATCCTATGAACCTGCTTCTATACAACTACTGTTGATCTCTTTAGGTGGAATGATAAATATTTTGAAGCTTTTAGTGGCGTTTGAACACCTTCTAATTAAAATTTGAATGAAAGATGGCTGCCACAGAAGTGTAATTTCGCTTGAATGTTTCTGCAGCCGACGTTTTCTCTCTCTTTATTGGGATAACTTTTTATTGGGTTTTATAAGCAAGGAATAATAAATGATACAAATAAATAGTCCAAGTCTTCTCATGTCATAGCATGATAAATTTGCAGTAATATCAACAACATATGGTTCATTATTAGTTCTTGGTTCGTGAATTGGTTTAAACAAAAACAATGGGGGAAACAGGATAGAACAGTTAAAAGATAGCATTCAACACCACATAGTTAAATGTCTAATCAGGAGCCCTTGTGGTTGTGCTTAGATTAAGTATTTCCCCTCTTATGTTAACAATGAAACAATATAAAGTGTTGATATACTGATGAAAGCAGGAGGGGTTCAAAGAGAAAACAGTAATTTAGGTTTGAATTTTAATTTAGATTGAGCCAAATGTTAATGGGGGGATTGCTCATTTTCTGGAATAATGACATATGTTATGAAATTCAACCACACTGGTGTAATGTCATCTTCCTGATCTGCCCGTGTGTCAACCATAATTTATTTGTTATTTGTCAAGGGAGGGTGTTTCTCAGACTATATTGTACCAATTGCCAGTCATGATGCCAAAAAGGCCTTTCCAGTGTCTGGTTATGTTGAGGCTCGTCACTTGTAATAAATGGCTTTTTAATTCTTTATTATGTAAGCCCAGACTGTTGTCTTGAAATGTATTTAATAAAGTTAATTTTGGTTTGAATTGCAATTGTTATTCTGTTATTTTATTAATTTCTTGGAATATTGAATTCCTGAAAGGTTGGGGTTTTTTTACATTCTCACCACACATGGAGATATGTACAGGGTATGGGGCAGCAAGGCACGAGGATGGATCATTGCCAGCTTCCTGGAGGTTAGGTATCATGTATATATGGGTTAATTCTCTACTGCAGGCTTCCTCAACCCCAGCCTTCCAGATGTTTTGAAACTACAATTCCCATCATCCCTGACCACTGGTCCCGTTAGCTAGGGATGATGGGAGTTGTAGTCAAAAAACATCTGAAGGGCCAAGTTTGAGGACGCCTGCTCTACTGCTCGCAAAAATAGACCTTGCAGCTGACATTTTCCTCCTATTGTAAAAGCTCCATCATTTTAAGAAACAAGGAGCTTTAACTATTGCAATTATTGATTGTTTCTCGGCAACTCAGCTTATGGGTCCCTAAGCCCCTGTTTCACTTACATTAATTCACTCAGCTCAGGACGCTAATTCTTTTTACCTGCCCACATTTGTTGAATGCATCCTGTCAGGCACTGAAGCCCAAACAAAAAGCAGATGGGGCAATTTGCCCAGCAGACAAGCATGATTCATCTTTTCAGATCATGTTCCTCAGATGCAGCCTGCTTCTTATCATGGAAAATTGAAAGTTTACTAAAGAGGCTCAAAGGTAAACAAGGAAAAAACAAAGACCACTTGTTCCCTCCCCACTTACCCATTGCCTGGCACCGGATATGCACAGTCTTCTCCACTTCGGCCAAAATTCGGCTTTCCGGCTCAGTAGTAAAATAGGGTGACTCTAAAGAAAGATAAACCAGAATAGTGTAAGAAGATATATTCATTTAGTTTGAACACTTGACCTAACCCAGAATTCATCATGTGCTCAGGTTCAAACCCAAAAGCTCAAGAGTGCACAGGGATTCCATTAATTTCAATGGAAGGACTCAAACGCCATGATTTGTCACATGTGAACTCAAGACCTTTCACTCGAATGAATGGAAAAACTCTTACAGGGCAGAAACTGATGTGCTCCTAAACCCAAGCTTCCTCTGAATTAAGAGGAATGCATTTAATACAGTGTTACAAATGGCCTAGTTTGACTTCTATTTTGGGTTTATGGTTTCTTTTAAGTGATAGCCTCATAAAACAACCTCAACAATTATATGTGATGATGAATATGAATTTCAAAGAGCACTGAGAAACTGCCAATTTATATTTAGGGTTTTACACCGCAAATTAACATCAGAGCAGGGGCTGCTTTTCATTTTACAGGCGTGAATCAGAGAATATTTTAATTCTCAGCTTAGACAAGCCATCCTGGGAGATCCATAAAGGGTTTTATTTACAGCAACACATTTTACACAAGGACTTGCTTCAATATCTAATACACCATACCATGTAGCTTGAGACATAAAGAACCACAACATGAGGATAAATCCATATCAGCAGGTTCAATAAGAATTGTAACAAGGTAGCTCAATAAGCAATGCCTCAATATGTGCTGGGTCAGGAAGATTTTGGGCATCACATGCCAGGACAGATCCTCAAACAAAGATGTACTCTCCCAAGCCCACACTCTCCCAGCATGTTCACACTCCTGTCTCAGAGACGTCTATGCTGGTTTGGTCATGTCCACAGAATGGAAAATGGTAGGATCCCCAAGGATGCGCTCTACAGGGAGCTGGCTTCCAGCACCAGGTCAGTTGGCACACCAACTCTGTGTTATAAAGATGTCTGCAAACATGACATGAAGGCTGGTGACATTAACCCTGCCATATGTGAATCCCTTGCAAACGATCACAGAGCCTGGAGACAGACAGACAGGTCATGTATCCACACCAGTGACTGGAGGAAGAATGGCCATTGGGAGGAATGGAGAGAGAAGAAATGCCATGGTGCACCTGTAGCAGCAAAACCAGACAGCTTCACCTGCCACAATGCACCTGCAGGCATCTTGTGACTCTCTTATCTGTGTCAATGGGCATATTTAGCAAGTAACCCAGTGTATTAAAGGGCTCAGGTTATAGCATACTTTGTGGGTTGTGGTAAGAGATTGCAGGAACTGTTGAAGGCTAGCTGTCGGAACTGTGGAATTGAGTGAAGACTTTTTGAAGAGATCATTTGAGGAAGAAATTGGAAAATTGCCAGACTTCAGAACTCAGAGAACCCTTTGCAAGCAACTCAACTTAGGACTCGGCTGTGGTGTTTAACAGCAAGGACTTTGAAGCAAAAAAACCTTATCTGGGCTCAGAGAGAGAACACTACTTGTAATACAGTGTTATCTCAGTTTACGAACTTAATCCATTCCGGAAGTCTTTTCTTAAACCAAAGCTGTTCTTAAACCGAGATGTGCTTTCCCTTATGAGGTCTCCTGCCACCAGTGCCCTTCCACTGTTCAGCTTCCGTTCATAGACCACGTTAAAATTCGCTAACCGGAACACTACTTCCAGTTTTGCAGAGTTCGTATACTGAATAGTTCATAAACAGGGCTGTTCTTAAACTGAGGTACCACTGTACTGCTAAATAGTATGTGATGCATAGCGGTGTGTGTTTGTGTTGGCCTACTAAAGACAACTCTGTTAAATGGCTGTTTTCTGTGCTCAGATTAACTGTGTGACTGAGCTTCCATAGTGTATACACTCAACAACCCCAACACTTTCTGTCCTCTTGTGATCCTGCTGCCCGTGGACTTTTACATGCAACTTGCTAATATTTTTTTATTAAAAATATATCTCAGTATGGGTTTTCCATTTTCTTCTCGACAGAGACATCAGGAGGCAGAATTTCCTAGAAAAATTAAGCCTTCAGAGTGAAAGCAATAAGCAGAGCTGTTTGCATGATTTATTGTTTTTTAATAATATCAATGTAAGGACATTATTGATCTTTTGCAGCTAAGTGACGGTTATTAACAGAAACAATATATAAGTGCATGAAGTGACATATTTATTGAAAAAAACAAACTTTAAAGCTATACATTATTGGGAAATTGTGGTGGACAGAACGTGCTTAATGCTGAGGTTTTATGCCTTATCTAGAAAAGTACCAAGGCACAAGGAGCACAGAGCTGTAAGCAGCTGAGTGGACTGTTCATGTATTTGAAAAGTGCAAAGGACACATGGGGGCTAAATGGATACACAGCTAGCAAGTTCCAATATGAGGTGGATAAGAGAAATGTCAGCATGCCAAAAGCTGGAAGTAACCTGTAGGTTTTGGCTGGGTTGTGAAACACTTAGTACACTAAACTACAGATGAAATGGCAAGAGGAATGTGAGAAGGGCATTGCAGCAACCTGAGATTACTCTTGTCACACTAGGGAAGCTTAAACATGGCTTCTGTCTTTTCCCCATCAACCCACATATATTCTGTTTCCTTTCTCTTAACAAGCACCCAGTTCCTTTTTCTGTTCAGCCTTGGCTCCAGCAAAGGCATGAAGACCTGAGCTACCTTCTTCTGAGCCTTCCACCCATATCTGCCATATATAGGTCTGCAACCAGCACCATCTTCTTGAGAGGTCCTGGGCTACTGTGAGATGTGCTCCACTCCTTGCAGGTGGAGTTGCATCACTGACACCAGGACAGCAACAGGACTGCAGCCCACCCTGTCACTCAGGTATGGTCCTGGTAGACCAAACTGCTCTTCATTTATATTTGTTACTGAATTTTTATCCTACCCTTCTTCCTGCTGGAACTCTGGGTAGCCAACAAAGATATCAAAAAAATGAAATCACATTAAAAGAGTTTGAATTTGAATTTGATATTCCGCTTTATCACTACCCTAGGGAGTCTCAAAGCGGCTCACAATCTCCTTTCCCTTCCTCCCCCACAACAAACACTCTGTGAGGTGAGTGGGGCTGAGAGACTTCAAAGAAGTGTGACTAGTCCAAGATCACCCAGCAGCTGCATGTGGAGGAGCAGAGACACAAACCCGGTTCCGCAGATTATGAGTCTATCGCTCTTAACCACTACACCACACTGGCTCTAAAACCACAAAGCACTAATTGAATTGAATGCTCATAGCAGCAGCATGTATGGTCATCACCAAGTTTTGGAAGGACCTTAAGGGAACAGCCGTAACAACTTGGTACAAGAGAGTGTGGCAAATAGCTCTCATGGAGAAAAATTGACAGAAAACCCAAAATTAGCAAAAGGAATAAAACACATTCTCGTTCTCTGAGAATACACGTTCTCTGTAAAGTACTGAAACTTTATTATGTACTCAAAGCATTCCACAAAATGAAAGTCCCAAAGGCAACTTGTGGACAGTGTAATCATCAGTATTTTGTTGTTTCTCCACTGTCATAAAGCAATGTGCTACTACTGTAAGGCAAATGCGAGCATCACTTTGGGGTCCCCAACACTGAAGTTGAGGGTGATGTTTTTCTGTGAAAAATTGTTGTTCAAACTCTGTTTCACGGGACTGTAGGTCCTGAGCTGCTGGAAAATACCAAATCATATTTGAAAAGAAACACTACCGGTAATTAATAACGTATAAAGACGAAAGGGTGGAAGTATATTCCTGGGTGTTGGATTTCTCTTGCACTCAAGGTGGCAGGTGAATGGACTACATACAGAAGTAGCTGCTGCAGCTACATTGGTTCTCCTTCAGAAACAAGGATGAAATCACAGAAAGGAATAATCCATTGCTGCACGTGTGACAGGCTACCAAGTGAGAAACATTAAGGGATTTGTGGCACCTAACTTCAAAAATATCCAGGATCCATTTACAGAATCTGCACAGGAAAAAGCAGGTCTATTTACAACAGCATACTGATGTTCAACAGGACTGGTACTAGGATAACAAACCAGCCAGAATCAATCCATGCAGCTGAAGTGGCAGCTGTCATCAGATGTCTATTGGCTAAACCTGCTCCCTTGAGCATTGAATCACGCTGCAATATCCTTCAATTTCTGCCAAAGCACATGCTTTTGATGTGAAGTCAGAAGAGCCCTGCTGGGTCAGATTAAAAAAGTCCTCTCTATTAGTCCCACATCTCCTTACCCACAATGGCCAAGCAAATTCCTTTGGGAAGCCTACGGGGAGGGTGTGAGAACAATACCCCCCTGCTACTCTTGTTGCCCAGTAACTGGTATTCAGAAGAATTGGTGCCCAGGACTCTGAATTCCAGAAGAGAGCTAGAGTTGGCCAGCAGACCAACTTTGACAGTTGGGCGTGACTATTCACATGCTAATCACATCATTAGAACATCTGGTGTCAAGTTCAAATAGGCTTACTGCGACCACCAATGACCTGTGTAGTGGTCACAGTGAGCCCCTTCAAATTCCATTTGCAGGTGCAGTTTGGATTGGAACTGCACCTGCAAACACAAACTGGGGCTCTCAGAAAACCACTTTGAAGGCATACAATCAATCAGCTTATTGGTGCAAAAGTGTTCTTCCAAAATGGCTTGCTTTGGCATCAATCAGCTGCTTGACACTGACTGTGAGCTCCCTCAGTTCCTTAATGGGAAACATCCTAGTGCAGCCCACCCACCGTCGCTCCCCTGCAAAGAAACAATGGGGAGCTCACTTGATGCTCCTGATTGTTCCTGTGGAGTCGCATCCCTCCTGCCCCACGTGGGGCACTTTGGGAGAAATTGCCTTGCAGCCCATATTGGGATCCTTGTCCCCGCCCCAGTAGACTTAAAACAATTACTTCGGGAATCTATGGGGTAATCCATAAAGGGCATTGCAGCTTCCCAGCACAAAGTGTGTCAGAGTGAGAGGTAAGAAAAAAACAAAAGTGCAATAGAGCAGCTTCAGCCTCCCTTCTGAAACAAAGCAGTGTTTTTCTAACTAGCCTTTTCCGGCTGGAGTGCCAGATGGAGTGATCAGAGTTTTTCCAAATATGTTTGCATATCTACAGGGACTGGGATCATTGTGTCGTTTGCCATAACTAACAGAGGAACAGCTGTTAGTTGGTGGTGATTGTCTGTTATTAATCACCGAAGCCTAAGTCCAAATGGGTGACCTAAGATGGAGTAAGGTGCCACCATAACCCATTACCTCCCCCCAGAGGCATCTATTTCACACTGAAATGATCCCCGATGATGTTTTAACTAGGCCATTCACTGTTCCAAAAGGCCATTCCAATCCTATCTGAACATACTGCATATTTGAAGGGCATGAAATAATGACGTTGAAATTACACAATAGGCGAATTTGAGCATCCAGATCAAAGGAGGAGGGTGTAGCGTCGGCACATCAGCCGTGTTGTGAAATTGCAGTGCCCTGCAATGTTGACGGTGAAATGGTCCAGAAACTATCAGGATGATAGTAGCCATTTTATGGGATCAGGCCAAACAATTTACATTTAATTACTGGAAGGTTAGGAGCAGAAAAGGTTTATTAGATTAAAATTTGCTAGGGCCATGAGGGGCCAAATAATCTTGCTTTGGGAGCTGGAGTCAACCTGTAGGACCCCAGCTGGCCATCCCTGAGCATGAGGTCAGTGGCAACGCAAAGTGTACGTCTGGCTCCCGCTAAAAAAAGCTGTTGCTGTTTTTCAGTATGCAAAGTGGATGCCATGTGAAGATCCCCTAGGGATGCCTGAGGAATGCTATTTTTTTGCAAATTTTGACTTCCACTGACCTGATCCAAACTTCCCACGCTAGTGTGTGGCTTAGAAGTCACTCTCGGTCAGATTTCACACATCTCCAAATGTTGCGACACAGTCATTACCTCAGAAAATGTATCGAAATGCACTTTAAAATTATAATTTGAGGAGAAAGGGACATTCACATTCATACATATGTATAAAATGCTGGTTTTCATAAAAAATTAAAATCCTCAGATTAATGTGGAAACGTCATGGAACAGACTTTTGATAGGGTTGAGACAGGTAAAAATAAAATGGGTTGGACATAAAACCATTTGTGCCTCTCCCTTTATGGCTTGGGGTGGGTGAGAGGGCATTAAATATTGTTCTTCCCCAGGTGAAAGGTGGAGAAAGGTCAGGTGAGAGCCAGGAGTGAAGACTGCCTGTCTGCCAATATGGGTGGGTAATTTTTGAAACATTTCCACATTACTTATTAAGTGGGAAGCTGAGATTGATAATGGCTTTTTGTGAATGGCAATTTTATTATTTTCCTAGAGTTTGCCTTTATTCACATTCAATTGGTTTTAAGCTGCTCTCTGGAAATCGTTTTAATTTATTAGTAGTACAGTTGATGTTGCATTGTTGAATTTTTGACATTAGGCTTATTTATATTAATAACTGGGGGGTGCAGAATCCTACTGAATCTATTGTTACAGAGTTGTGTTTACTATATAGCTAGGCTTATAGAATGGGATTGTGTATTGATGGGTTCCTGCTATACTTGTGATCTACTTTGGAACACAATCCTAAAATAATCTAATGTGGGAAAGCAGATCAGTTTTTCTTAAGCATGTTTGCTCAGAAGAATGTTCCATCAGATTCAGTGGTGCTTAGGACTGTGAATTAAGGGGTCAAGAAGGAAGATCCAAAGGAAAAGAAACAATTGTGCCAAATAAATAGCTCTAATATTTGCAGAAGCTTAATATGCATAGGGAGCAGCATCCTTTGAAACTTATGGGGAGCTGCCAAAGATTTTCTTTAACATCCTATACACAGTAGGCAAATAATTTTGAAATTCTTGAATAATTTGATTGGTATCCATTTTCACTCAGCTTCCAGAAAACATCCCAAACACATTTCACAATCAAGCAATGGGCACAGAGATAGGAAACCATTGTACAGATTCTGTGACAAAATGGTGTTCCTGCACAGCTAATGAGGAAACCTGCACTCAGACTCATCTTCTGCAAGTTCCTTTATTGGCGAACAATTTGTAAAAGGGAACAGCTGCCATTCATTACATTTCCCTGTCCCTCAAAATGCACCTTTCTATATATAAACCAGATTTGCTCACTACAAAACTGCAGCCAATACCTGCATCCAGCAAATGTGTTGATCTATGATCCTTTATATTTGCGCACGCACATACATTATCCTGTTTGCCTTAATGTAAATGCTGCCTGTGTTAGACCTTGCTTAGATCTAACACAGACTCCATCAAAGCGTGTGTACGGCTGCTCCTTTGCTTCCACCTTATGACACAATTTGTTCCCAAAGGGAGATATTATACACACACAAACACACATTTCCCCCCAGCTATGAAACATGAATCCTAGTCACCACAGAGCAAGCACCTGGAGCTAAGACACTTCACCAGCAGCAGCAGCAGCAGCAGCCCACAATGACTCCTGGGGAAGAGGGTTGATTCATTGGCAACTGTCACAGGACAGCATCTTTCTGCTGCACAGAAAATGTCAAAGACCTCTCTCAGATCTCAGAAGCCTGGTGTCATCAACTCCAAATTTAAAGACAGCCCACAACTCAACTGCTTCATCAGACCTGCTGGAGAAAACAAACTTGAAGCAAAGGTCCAAAGCCAGAAATAGCCTATTGTGGGTCAAATCTTTGATTGGACTGCATTCCTTGCATTGCCTATTCTCTCTCTCCTTGTCTTGCTTCCTCGCTTCTGCCCTTCTTGTCTTGCTTTCTTGTTTCTGTCCTCTAGCCTTTTGTTCTGGATACAAATTCCAACCACAGAAGCACAGAAGTAAGTCCTATGGAACATACGTTTACCGGGGCTAGGATTGCAGCCTGCCTTGCTAGGTTAAAGGAGTACATTGATAAAATGTTATTAAGTATGAAGAGAGGTCTGGCATCCTTTAATAAGAATGGAATGTTTGTAAAGGATTGGAGTCTTCTCACTGTGCCTTTTGCCTCTGCTCCACCTTGTCAACGTCCAAGGGGTCAACGGCAACGAGGCATTGTGGCCTCACACTGCTTTGTCCCACCTGACTATCCTGACATCTTTGTATCGTTGCTTTTTTTCTTTTCCCCTTTGTCCAGTTTTATTTTCAGCCACAGCTTCTGCTTTAAAGCACAATTGTTCATTTTATGTAGTGGCAAGATTTCATAAACTCTTACTGAAACGGCAGTATAAAAATAACTGGAGCTATTATATTAAAGGACCTCCAAGAACACGAGGAAAACATCAGGTTTTTTTTTAAAGAATTAGTCCCATTTCCAAATGAGTGCAATGGCAATACTTAATCTTTGGATGACTAGTAGCAGAACAAATATGTTCTTATCTAATCTGCAGCAAATCTCCCCCAAAACTGCTGCTGTGCCAGCACAGGAACACACTACCCTTTAAAAAATTTATAACAGCTGCAGCTAATAAAACCAGAGTTTGGAACCACCTTAGTTTATCTTTGCTAGAACTGTATGAAGAAATCAAAGAAAGCTTTGCCACACTAGTTGGGAAATTGTGCTATGTGTTAGCAGCATGATGGGGATCATTTTATTTCTTGATGCATCATGGATACAACTCACTAAATATTCAGATTGGAAGCATTTTGCAGGAATTTCTGACTGATAGAATACCAGGGCACTGAAATGCATTCATGTGACAGAGTGGGCCCTTAGTTTTCTATTGAAATGAAAGGGGTGCAATTTAAGGCCCCTCAAGTCAAGGGCATTTAGCATAAGAGCACCGTCTGCATTGCAAAATCCAGGTTAGGAGTTTACATGACAGAAGTGGATCTTGATCGACCACTATGGTGGCAAACAATGGCATCAGTGCTTTCTCCAGCCATGCTAGTTTATATGATTGCACAGGAACAGACAGTATTCTCCATCTGAAATATAGTCCAGCAAATTTTAAACTGGAGCCGTTTTTAATTTGTTATGGGTTTAACAGCATCATGTTTCTATTTTGCACTGCTCTGCGGTACACAGGACCTGCTCATCATAATATACTACTAAATAATAAATAATAATAATAATAATAATAATAATAATAATAATTTATCATTTGTACCCCACCCATCTGGCTGGGTTTCCCTAGCGACTCTGGGAGGCTTCCAACAAAGATTAAAAATGTCACACATTAAAAACTTCACTGAACAGGGCTGCCTTCAGATGTCTTCTAAATGTCAGGTAGTTGTTTATCTCCTTGACATCCGATGGGAGGGTGTTCCACAGGGCGGGCGCCACTACAGAGAAGGCCCTCTGCCTGGTTCCCTGTAGCTTTGCTTCTTGCAGTGAGGGAACCGCCAGAAGTCCCTCTGCACTGGATCTCAGTGTCAGGGCTGAACGATGGGGGTGGAGACACTCCTTCAGGTATACAGGGCTGAAGAGCATATCGTCTGTCCTTTACATCAGAATGAGGCCTTTTTGCTTCCAGTGGCAGTTTGTGGTGCTGTGTGACAACCTTCTGGGCTACAATGAAGCATGTGTGAGAGCTCAGATGATGTCTTGCAACCATTCAGCATGACCAGCCACCACAAGACTGTGCGCAATGAGAGCAGGAGATACAGTATATGTGCCTCTTTCCCACCTTCACTTGTTCAAGCAGCACAACCCACCCACCCTCCTCCCCTTTGAGGAAGAGCAATGATTCACACACACACACACACACACACACACACACACACACAGCACACACACCTAACCTGATTAGCATTGGATTGGCACATTTCCCACTTTCCCTAGGATGCTGCATTCTGGGTCAACTGGGTAGAATGATTTGACTGATTGATTTAATGATTTCTCAAGACAGCATCTTAAAAAGTAGAGACATCACCTTGCCAACAAAGGTCCGTATAGTAAAAGCCATGGTTTTCCCAGTAGTGATGTATGGAAGTGAGAGCTGGACCATAAAGAAGGCTGATTGCCGAAGAATTGATGCGTTTGAATTATGGTGCTGGGGGAGACTCTTGAGAGTCCCATGGACTGTGAGAAGATCCAACCTATCCATTCTTAAGGAAATCAGCCCTGAGTGCTCCCTGGAAGGACAGATCCTGAAGCTGAGGCTCCAATACTTTGGCCACCTCATGAGAAGAGAAGACTCCCTGGAAAAGACCCTGATGTTGGGAAAGATTGAGGGCACAAGGAGAAGGGAACGACAGAGGACGAGATGGTGGGACAGTGTTCTCGAAGCTACCAGCATGAGTTTGACCAAGCTGCGGGAGGCAGTGGAAGACAGAAGTGCCTGGCGTGCTCTGGTCCATGGGGTCCAAAAGAGTCGGACATGACTAAATGACTAAACAACAACAATTGTCTCAGCTTTGCAGGTTGACCTATGCCAGAGGACAAGTTCTTTAGAGAGAGAGGGGCAGTGGGCAGAGACCCTAAAATGTGAATATAGGGTACACAGAGACGGTTACAGAACTCCTACAGGAAGGGCAATGGTGGCATCCAATAGAAGTGCCTGGGCAGCTGGAGTAGATTCCTATAGAGGGCAGGGCAGGCTTGCCGAGAGGGTCTGGGACAGGATTGACCTATGAGCACCTGAGGCAGCTGTGGCCAGAAAGCCAGGTCTGTTCCCCAGGCCATGGAAACAGGTGTCCATCAGTTCTCCACATTCACTGGTGCTAAGTTTTTATATTGCTGAAAGTTTTAAAAGCTTAATAAATAAAAAAAGCTTTGGCTTATTTAATCCCAATACACTGTCCGCCTCGTTTTGCTGCCCACAATTTTGTAATTACAGTATGGCTGAATCATCCCACTTTATCTTTTGCCCTTTTGCTGGCTTATGAAAAGCCCAGGAATGAGGATATCACAACCTTTCTTGGTAATACATAACCAACAGAATCATACCCATCATAATATATCAGCAACCAAAATTATATCCAACCTGTTCTGTTTATTTGATCTAAAACTTGCCTACTCAGCTTTTACGCTATATTTCCAGAACTATTATTTCCTTTTCCAAATTCCACTTTGCCCCTTCCCTGTAACATCACATTCATCCGTATTTTGTCTTTGTCTGTTTTAAAATTTCAATTCAAAAAGCTACCAGCACTTGGTCTTCAACATGTTGTTGGATCACTCTGTAGCAAGGGGCAGGGGGATGCTAGCTATTGGCTAAGCTTGCCACAGCTGTGGGAATTATAGTTCGGCAAAATCTGTTGGGGGAAATGTCCCCCACATCTGCTTTACAGAGTCCTGAATGAATTATTTCATATTCCCATTGCTCTTGTTAGTGTACGATCCATTTGTGTTTAACCTACTTAAGCCGCAAAACAAAAATATCTTCATTAAGTACCCCTCTGGAAAACACTACATGTCATTCCAATTTCTTATCCCTGTTCAGATTTTTATCACTCCAGAAGCCAATTCTCCCTCTCCAGGATCCCATTTTGTGAAGCCTGGTAGAAAGAATTTCTGCTCCGAATGAACTTTCCGGTCAGTTCTGGAGTGCTTGTCTAGCACAACGTCTAAGCAGGCTCAGGAAACCTTTTGTTTTCTTTATGCCAAGACATGCATGGTGTTATCTACTTGTGTACCCTACAAATATTTTATGTGCAGAAATGGACAAGCATAATAGAGTCCTTAAGTGCTGCTAAAACAGAATTTAATAATGTAGGCTTCAGAAGAAACACCTTCAAGAAAGCTCAGAGAGAACGATCCCTTTTATAGGGGCTCTTTATCATATTTGATTCTCGCCTGCACCTTCCCCTTGGTGCTGTGCCCTAACTAATTAAGAGATGGCACTCTTCCATTTTGGAACGCCAGCTTTTTTCATGAATTATTCCACTACTGGGTTGTTTTAGCTTCCTGTTAGACACCCCTCCTAATGTTCCACAAATACATAAATCCCCCAATGCAGCTGACACTGGGAGTAAACAAACCAAACGAGAGTGGCTTGCCGCATGAAAAGTGCAATAAAATTAACTGATAACCAATTTGTTACTGATTTCTTTTCATCTGCTTCTTCATCCTGCAAGCTCTTTTCATGACTTCATTCACCAGTGCCCCTATAAAAACTGATATAATAAATAAAACATCTCAAATAAGAGTATGCAGACAACTCTAATCAAAGTTGTCATTGCAACACTCAAAATCTTTCCCCTAGCATTTGGTTTTTCTGTTCTAGCTACTTAAGCACCATCTTCAGTTGGAGAATCAGGGGTTGAAATAGTGCAGGAAGCAGGATCTGACAGGACAGCAGCAAAATTAAATTAGTCACAATAAAATGGTGGGGATAAAAAAGGGCTTAAATCAGAATCATAAATAATTGAAATGGGCTTTTGGTCTTTTAAAAAGGGAAAAGAAGCTGGGAGATAATAATCTGCAGGAATAAAACAAAAGAAGAACCTTAGAATCAAAGTTCACACAATGCATTCTAAAATAAAAAGAGGACAAGGAATAAAAGTGGAACACAACTTTGCAAAGGGGAAAAATGAGAAGCACTTCTTGACTTGCATAAAATGCTCCAAAGTGCTTGAAGTTAATAAAAGCCATCTGCTACATTTAGAACAAATACATAAAACAAAGTATGAATTCACCACCAAGATCCACTGACTCCCAGCTGAGCTGGGATGGAGAAGATACCCTGGTATATCTCCAACTGAGTCAAGGATGGGGATTTATGCTGGTATAGTCCAGCTGCAAACTTCCTGGTTTAAATGGAGTTCTGCTGGATCCTAACCCTGCTCATTCTCATGGATCTTGCTATAGGATTGTTACCTTTGTCCATTCATTCATTCAAAGCAATTTATAAATATTAAAATAACAAAATAAAACTACTGTGGCAACCTTAAGAATGGTCAATAAAACCACAAATTATTGTCAGAGTTTAAAAGTACAAGCTGATTAAAATTCCCAGTTGTATAAAAAGTGCAATACTCTGCCATAGAGATTGTGGAGCATTTCCTTTCTCGGCTGACCCACAAGAGCTGTCAACTGAGCAACCTTACATGTTGGGAAACACAAATTAGAAATGTGTGCCAGGTCTCCTCTGTTTGCTAACACATTCCGTTTTAGCGGCCAACTAGCTGGTAGATATAACCAAAATCCTTATAGGTGGTCTATCAATACAGCAGACATCATGGCCAAACAGCAAATCTTGGACCAAACTTCTTTAGGGTACAGGTGGTAGATCACATGGATGAATGCTCAGAGAATACACACACACACGTCCAGCTGATCTGAGACCAGTGGATCTTATGCAGGTCCCACATATCTTATATAAGTCCCTAAAAGTGGGCATTCTGGGGAAGTAGTGGGGGACTTAGAGGCAAGTGCGTGAAATTTGTTTCTCCCTTGCAATAATGCCTGGAGGGCAAGGATGTTTCTTCTTTCAACAGCCAGCATGCAGTCAAAAGCAAGAGTTTCAGAAGGAGGTGCTGTTTAAGCGTTGAGGTCACATAGAGGCCTGAAGGATTAAGAAATGGCCAGTTAAATTGAGGGCCTAGCGGCTAGACTACAAGGTAGCTTGGGGATACTTTATGACCATGACCATTTCCTCTCCAGAACCTCAAATTTCTCGATGAGCGTTCACAAGTAGAAAGTAATACAGAGCAACTTTCTTAAGTGCTCTGCCAGGAATAAGCTGGCAATTAGACAGGGCTTCATCCAGCTGGAAACCAAGACATGTAAGCTGCCTGATAACTATTTAATATACTATGTTTCTTCCAGTTTCATGATCACAGTTTAAGATCCACAATGTTTTCCATATAACATTGCTGTTAAGGGAAAGAATATCCTTGATGAATTTGTATTCACAATGAAGAATTAATTTTGAAGATAACCCTACTTCACCCCTTTTGTTCCATTTGCCAAGGAGAAGTTCAGCTGTAAGGTCGGTGAAATATTAAAATAACCATTTCTATTTCCTATTGTACTTCAGTTCAAGGCTTGTGTTATGAAAAAGGAGCATTACCTAGGATAGACAGAAAAGCCTTTGCTCTCTCTGGCTCAGCGGCAGCGATGCCTCTCAAGTGTGCCTCACAGACGTACATTCCAATGTCAGCAGAGGTTGGGTTGGCAATAGCAAGACGTCTCCCAAAACTGCTAACTCCACTGGTTATTTTGATCCCGTTCCTCTTCCAGGCTACGCTTAATTTTTCAGTAGGCCTGTGAGGGTAAAAGTCACACCAATTATTACTGTGAATTATGTTATCTGCAGTAATAACACACTGAACATATGACTCACCTAACTCTTCCAGGATTGCAGGCACATTGAGCAAGGGACACTTAGAAATAAATCTAGACGCCGCTCCGAGGTCGTAGGCAGAAGCATGCATCAGAGGAGGGGAAGAGCAGCTCGAGTGCCATCAAACAAGCATGGCTAATTGTTACAGCAATGGAACTTTTAAGTGCTAATGATTTGCTTTGCCTAAGCAAAGGGTGCTAAAAATAAACACTACTCAAGGGACACAGCTGTATGGGAGGCACTTTCATTATAGCTCAATTTTGGAGGTGGCTCTAACTATTATCCAGAATGCCTCCGCTTTTGCAGGAAGAAGCAATCAATTGGCTCTTGGGACATTTCGGATCTTTATCTCTCGCAAGGGATCTTCTGCCACCCTTGTACACATTGTAAAAAATTCAATTCACTGGTAAGAAAGCATCAAATCCCCAGTACTCATTTAACATTATTGAGGTACTTGAAGAGCAGAACAGCTATTGTGGCTTCCCTTTCCATATCCAAAGACTTCCTTGGGATGAAGGGGATAAGTAGTATCTTTAATGAATAAGGATAGCATATAAATTAACATATTTATCAGTGCTGTGATTAATTGCAAGGATGTCTAACATTGTAGACACCTGTCCACCAAGACGAGTTGCACAACTTTAATCTTCTGTATAAATAATACTGACAAAATTATTATTATTTTAACTTGCCTATTCCTTTCTGCAGTTCAGGGAATAATGCACATCACTGTGAAAATAAACACTACTCTCGGGACTCAGCTGTATGGAAGGGAGTTTCATTATAACTCAGTTTCGAAGATGGCACTAATTATGATCAAGAATGCCTCTGAATTCACAGCGAAGCGGCAACTAGGAATACAATTCAACTCACTAGGTTTAGATTCCACACTTCTTGGGGGGGGGACCAATTCTGCGTATTAGAACTTTGAATTAAACAGATGTCTTCTCTCCTATTTCAGGGTTGACATGTTCCTTAAAATAAGTTCTCATTCTGTCCTGGCTGTTACATTACCTGCCATTGGCCACACATTCCAGGATGGCTTCATTACTCCCAGCGACCACACTGGTATTGCGTGGAGGAATTACGATGACAGGAGCCGCAGTGGAGGACAAGATGTCGGGACCTACAAAGGAGGAAACCAAAAAAGCCATAAACATTTGGTATGTCTGGTTCAGGAAAACATACATGACTAGAGTCAGTATTTACCCAGGTCAGCCAAGTTGTTGCCCCTGAAAAATCTGTCCATTTTTGGAAGATGTACGGGGACAGCCTTTTAAAAATGTTATTAGTACAGTAACTTTAATTACATTACACATGCAGTATGAGTTATTATAATCCAGTTTCATTGCCTCCTCTGTGCCTCTTAACAGTTAATGCCCTAAGCAAAGATAGATTCATCTTGACTCAAGCACATATTTTCCTAGTGTATAAAAATAATGAAGAGGCACTGCCATTTTTACTGTATTATGCGACTGGACCAGGGCATGATGGGGGAACCCCTCTGTTCTCATACTTGGGATCACTGCATCCCAACCCAAGATGCTTTTGGTCTCGCAGACGGCTCTTCTCCACTTGCTGCAACTATATATCATATTCCTATGTTCACAACAGCCTGTCCTGCATTGTATTTGGACACATGATAATAAACTTCAATGTCAGTCTGCTTAAATAAATGAAAAAGAGCTTCTCATGCCCATGGATCGTTTGGTACTTATTCTAGAATAGTTGCAACTTGGACACCCTCAGTGATGTTTATTCTCTGGAAAAAGTGGTTATGGGGGTGATTGGCATTTTGTGTTTCCGCAACAAAGAAAGACCAATTACAAGCACACATAAGTACGTCTGCTTTCATTGATGAAATTCTTCATAAACAGCAATAAAAATAAAAATATTTTCACTTTTGCTCTGCAGTAGATCTCCATCCTTTCATTAGCAAATGCCTCTTTGGTCATTAAAAAACAAACAAACTGCTTTCCTTATACTTTGCAAACCCCTTTTATTTTAGTACTTGAAGCTTCATATCACTGGAAGCCAAGAGAGCCTCAGGGCTGCTCCCAAGCAACATGGAGGAGGCCCCTTTCTTGGAGAAGAAATAAACAGAGCTCCAAAGAGGTTTTTCCTGCTACCAAGCACTTTTATTTTTATCAAACATTTGCTGACTTATATTTTTAAGATCTTTTCATGTTTTGTTTAATCTTACTACTTCCATGCAGTTTCAAAAGAGCCTGCAAGTACTTGAGTGAATTCTTTTAAAAGATTTTTATACACTAGGGAGCAAATACGAAATTAACAAAGCAGCATATCACAGCAACTTCAATCCTCTTTTCTTATCAGAAAAGTAAATAACCCAAATCTGCTTCTCTTTTGTGAGTCTACAAACTGTAAATAATTTAGCTTATGCAACTCGGCATGCTGGGGGGGGGGAATGGCAAGGGGAGGGGGAAAGCTGCTGTCTTAGGCATGCATGTATTTAATAAGTGAATTAAAATACCAATATGTTATTGCTTTGCTTCAAGCTATTCATTTGGGGGAAACACTGCATTGTTTTCACTACATGAAAAAGAGTATAATAAAAGATTGCTAAAAATAAGGATTGCAATAAAAGGGGGAAAGGAAATTAAACTACATCTAAACCAATGAAAATCCAAACTGGCTCATCAAACACTATACATTAAGGCAGCTTAGCAGTTATAAAATCTGCATTTACAAGATGATGCAATTAGGAAATGGCAACTGGAAGTTTCCAAATCCTTCAGTCACTTGCAGAAAAATCTATCATGAAACTGCAGAGGATGAAAAATATTTGTGGCATATTTACTTCCGTTCTTTTCTTCAGATGTTCAGTAGTACAAAGGTTTAAAATGTGACTAGCAATAGAGAAGAACTGCCCCCAACCCAAAAAAATTTGATTGTGCACATTCATAAATGGCATTGAAGTCTTTGTTTTTTAACCTATCAAATATGACTACCGATCGGACCAATTGTGACTTTCAGCACCACCACTGGTTCTACCCAAATAGCTGTTTGAGCCTGACCTTTTGTGCCTTATCCTCAAAACTGGGATCACAGTAAAATCCTGATACTGATGACAAGTTAGTTTGTCATGTCTGCCCATGCTCATTAAGCCTAGATCGCTGCAACCTTTGTGTGAGGCCAGATATTGATTGCTGTGACCTGTCACTTTGCCACACCTAGCTCAATGCAGTTGTCCCTTTCGACTCCATCCCAGAACGGTTGCAGGATGTACTCACAGGTGCATGTGAAACCAACCAATCATGACATTGCAACATGCACCATGGTGGCAGAAGACATAACAAGGTCTGAAGTTGCACTTCTTTAATGCACATGTGCAGGGATCTTCGGAAAATGACCAGTGTTAAGTCAAGATTATACAGTGGATTTCAGTAAATAGCAAAACAATTAAGTTTTCCATAGAGTACGTTCATCAACCCCTAGGTACATACCTAGGTACATCAATCCCTAAGTAACAGACACACACACACACACACACAAATTATTTATCAAACTGCTTTTCAAACTCCCCACTGCTTAAACATTAGATTTTCATGTGAGAGGGCTTAATGTTCAACAAACTCAAGTCCAACCCCTGCCCCAGACTCTGGGCATGTGTGAACCCCTCACCCAGAGCTTGGGTTTATAGGATTCTTCGGAGTTTACTCAAAGAATACTAGCATGTCACTGTTCAAGAAAGGATCTGTTCAAAGGCATAGCTACAAAACCTGACCCTCATGAAGAATGGGGTATGCCCTGTGATCATGTTTGTCATGTTTGTCTAAGGCACTCCAGATGTTGTTGGTCTCCAAATCCCATCAGTGTCAGGAATCATGGCTAATAATCAGATGGTGGGAGTTGTAGTCAAGTAGGCCGCACACTGGCTACTTCAGTCTAGGAAAATGACCAACAGTAATGAGAGGAAGAAGAGCACAAACTGCTTGGGCCAGTTCCTGATATGTGGGGTGTTTGCAATTCTCAAAACCTTTACCACAAGGTCAACAATATTGCCCTTTGGGCAGTCTTTCAGAGATCATGTCAAAAATAGAGGGAGAGAGCAGTCAGTGGCCCCTGTAACCAATCTAGGAAGCACTCAAGCTCAATTGGTTGATTTGCCCCCAATGAGTTCATCAGCCAAATCTGATTTGGAACATAATATCACTGTGTTCTTTATGTGATCCCTGATTGGCTGAGATCAACTGCCTCTAACAGAAATCAATCCTGCGAACGTTAGAAAGCAGTATCAAGGACAGAAGGGAAATGACAACAATACTATTTTGTTAAAAATATGGCTGTAATTCTATGTACATTCACTTGGCAGCAAACTTACTTGATGATGCAGTGGCACAGAAATCTGGAAATTAATAAATAAATAACTTTGCTTCCACTTAAATATGCATACACCCTTGTGGAAATTAATTGAAACAAAGCATGTTTTCTATCTTAATCATAATCCTGTACTCAAAACAAACACAGAGAGTCAGTTTGATCATTTTTTATGTTGGCTGATGCAATCATTACATCAGCAGCTGCTGTATTGCATCAGATTTTAGAATCCTGTCTGGCCGCCATAGTATATGATGCAATCATTACGTCAGCAGATACAGTATTTCAGCTTTTAGAAACCTGACCATATGTGATTCGACCGCCATTCAAGATGGATGCGACACCTAGGAAACATACAAAGATCGTAACTCTGCACGAACACACAGCTAAGAAGTATCAAGAGATTGCTTCAGCGGTTGGTGTGAGTTTAGCAACTGTCAGCCGTGTCAGCAAGTTGAAGCAGGAAACCGGATCGGTTTCTCCTAAATGTAAAGGAAAGTGTAGTCGTAAAAAGAAAACAACTCCTAGAGGTGATGCTTACTTGCTTTGACAAAGCAAAAAGGATCACCGCAAGACGAGCGACTCATTGAATATGGATTTGAAGGAGAAAGGAATCCAAATCAGTTCCTCTACAGTTCGCATTTTTGTACAATAAATTACTAAATTCATTGTTTGTTTCAATTAATTTGCACAAGGGGGTAGACTGGGGGTGTAAAGTTTTGGGGGTTTTAAGTGTGAAACAAAACATTTTATGAGCTGCTTGTTTCTTTCAGTTGCATCTATATTTTTACCTTTATTTGTTGGGGGGACATTTTTGTCCCAAGGCCTTCGTGTTACTTGCCCTTATATTCTGTGGGGAAAGGTGCTTATTGTTATTTTGAATCATTTATTTTTTGCTTTTGAAGGCTGAAGCTTTTACTAACTCCTCGTTTCTAATGTATGGGACTTAAATACGTATGGAAGGATTGCCTCATTGAGTTTCAGGCAAGGGGAGAGATTAGAACAAAGCCATATGCTGAAAGGCCAATAGACAAGGTACTAATTTGGCAATAATGCCCACCTCCACCTGCCATGCCACCAGCCCTGCTCTTCATCTGCTTCAAAAGAAGCCAAAGAACAAATGAGGACATTGTGGTGACCTCTAACAGATCACTCTGGAAGAGAGTCCCTTTGTGCTGCAAATAGATAAGCGAGGGAGCTGGGGTGACTTCATTGTGCTTGCAATGAGGCAGATATAGGCTGGACTTCATTTGCTAACTTCTTACTAATTGCAAAGTGAACAATGGTGAATAGCGTTCGCACTTATTTCATTTTCATTCATGCTA
Organism: Podarcis tiliguerta; assembly: GCF_965153285.1. Classification (NCBI taxonomy): domain Eukaryota; kingdom Metazoa; phylum Chordata; class Lepidosauria; order Squamata; family Lacertidae; genus Podarcis; species Podarcis tiliguerta. Next base: position 51,356,007 of record NC_139547.1, on the reverse strand, counting down.
CGTCCTGGAAGAAGCCTATTAGCAAAATTAGCAATCTGATAATGGCTTCTGAACATGTGGGGTTAAGATGATGCTGATCAAGACCTAATATATTTCTTTTGAATCTTGCCATAACAGTAGAATAATACTGGCTTTTTATCTAATGGAGGACTAATGTGCTGAGGCTTCTAAATAGCGTATAATATGTTGCTTTGTTCAATTATATTAAACTCATCAAAATGCTTCGTGATTGGCCCCTAGAACATCAATTGAAGAAATAATTATTAGCAAACATGTAACCAATATGTAACACTTCACATTTCTGAAAGGGTCTTATAATTAGGCAGCATATTAGCAGTTTCCTTGCAGCTGGAAAGGGTCATTTGCAGTTTTGCACAACCAACTGCTCACATTTGTACCCACAATAGCCCCTTCTCTCTAATTGTGATCCCCAATCCGCTTGTGGGAGTCCAACGTCAAATCTTTCATGAGTTAGAAGCAGAAGAAGAAAGAAACAGAAGAGCGGAGCTATTTGCAAAGAATCATGGGCAAGATACCTAACAGCTGCTACAAACCAGAAGACCTAAACCCAAGCCCAGTTTGTTGTTCTGAAAAATTCACTAGATCCTGAAACACCAAGCTTGTGGCCTTGTCCACAAAGTCATAGAATCATAGAATTGTAGAGTTGAAAAGGGCCATGAGGGTCATCTAGTTCAACCCCCTGCAATGCAGGATTCTTTTGTCCAATGTGAGGCTCATACGCACAACCCTGAGATCAGGAGTCTCATGCTCTACTGACTGAGCTATTCCTCAGTAGGGTTCCAAAGCAGACAGAGACAATTTGTGTTCCATTTCTCTTAAGGCAGTGGTGGGAAATGAATGACCCTCCAGATGATGCTGTACTACAACTCCCATCATCCCTGACGTTGGAAGCTGCTTTATACTGAGTCAGACCATTGTTACATCCAGCTCATTAGTGTCCACAGTGACTGACAGCAAGCTCTCCAGGGTTCAGATGAGGGTTATTTCTAGCCTTTTTGAGAATAATGGGAAATGAAGCCGATGCCATTTACATTCATTCATTTATGAATGAATGCATGGAATTTATATACCACCTGTCAGGGAAGAAGAGGAATTGTGGAGACTGCCTCCCAATCCTAACCCTTCCAGGGAGCAGGAAGAAGAAGACAGTATAGATTTACAACAGGGGTTTGAGGGAGGTCACAGCTCAGAGTCAGATGAGGGGAAAGCTGGGAAATTATGGGACAGCTGGAACAACACCCAGCTGACTTGTTGTTATTAGAAAACATTCCAGACCCTCCATCTCCCAGAACCCAGCAAGTTTTAAAAGTAGGAGAGCAAAGAGCTCAAAGGCAGAGAGGGCACTTAGCAGAACCCGTAGAGGAGATGATGAGAATGACGAATGAGGAAGTGGGAGAGACAGGTGATGACTCAGGACAACGCCATTATCCAAAAGCCTGGGTTCTATAGCCTCTCTCTGTAAGGACTGACATAAAAAAGCACAGTAAGAAACATTTCCTTGTCTTTATACTTTCCTGGGCAATCAGTCAGGAGCTGCTGACAGCATCCTGACACCACCCTATAACCACAGGTCTCAGGGCGGTTTTACATGCAAATGGAAGCTTTACATATTGGACTAATGGGAATTAAAATTTGGCCACAAGTTCCCCACCCCTGCCTTATGGCAAGAATGCAATGGCCAACTGGCCCTCCTTCTGGCCTGATGTCATGGCTCTGGGATCAGCCAAAGGGTGCGGAGTGGTCTGAGGTGGAGGGCAGGCAGGAATTACTCTCAGCACCAGTCCCAGGTGAGTTCCTTCGCTCAGAAGCCCCAATGCTTCAATCTTGCCATCTCCCCAGCCTGAGGAGTGTGCATTGCTATGAAACTCAGAAATCACAGTAGTGACAACAAGTCCCACTGTAGAAGCCAGCACTTAAAACAGACAAAGCCCTTTTAAACAGAATTGGCTTCTCCCAACATCTAAGGAGCTAGCAGTCAAGCTGAGCCATGGCCCTTTCAAAGCCTTAACTTTTGCTAAATCAACATTTGCTCCTGCTTCACTTGGGAGTTATTCAGGATCCACCACTGAACTTCTGATAGAACCCCAGTTTTGTGCTGGAACCACCATAAAGAACAGAACAGTAATTTGCAAAATATAACCAGGTCAAGCTTTTCCCATCACCTTCCCTTCTTTGTGCCTAGAAAAGAATAATCAGCATGTCAAATTGTGATATGATGCACAGGTAAAGAGGGCTAGTCAAAAGTTGGCAGCTCCCATTGACAAGTTTCCATTGTGTGCTTTTATTCACATTTAGGGAAGCTTCCTAAGATGCAGTTTGAGAATCTCCCAGGAAGAGAGGATTTCCCCAGTGGTTTATGCATGCCATTTCAGAAATCTGGAGGGGGGGGGAATCGATAAATAGGCCTACACAGAGATTCTAATTTACATCAGGAGAAAGCATCTGTTACAGCTTGTATAACATCTGTGCTAGCTCATTGTAAGCAGAGACATGGGTTCTTCTGAGAAATAGTTGCATGTGGTCTGAAAGTCAGAAGGGGACACTTCCCTTTCCCCTAAATACTCCCTTCTCTGCTCCAGGGTGCTCTGAAGCAGTAAGATGGCAAAACCGTCAGCCATATTACTCCTGCACTGAATACAATTCCTCAAGAGGTTGTGCATATTGGCACCTTTCCTCCATAGCCAACCTGCTTCTTCAGGTGGACGTACACAGGGGGTACCCTTAAAAGACAAGCGAGAGGTTGGTGGTGACCACCAGCCATTCTCAACCAGCCTAATTTTCTGGTGAAAAGTGGTTGTGTTCATCCTCCTTTTCCCTCCTGGCTGGGATCCTGCACCTTTATAGCTAAATGAGATACAAAATCAAGGAGGTCATTCCTCACTGGAGCATCTGCGTGCCAGGAAAGGCTTGGCTGGCTAAGTGATTGTCTGAAGGTGTCCCATCAACTTTCAAAATACAGGAACCTTGGCAGATGCTGGCAGCTCTAGGAATGAAAAAGGTTTGGGGGAAAGGATTTGCTACTCTCAAGCGTCTACCTCTCTTTGCTTTTTTGCAGCCTCCATGCTAGACAGTGGATAAGTGGAACTGCATATGTGCAAATGAATCAAGAAGACAGGAGTGCCTGGCATGCTTTGGTCCATGGGGCCACGAGGAGTCAGACACGACTAAACAGCAACAACAAATGAATCAAAATCCAGCTTGCAGCATTTCTCTTCCACACAATTTTCTCTCCCATGCTTGGGGGGAGGGGGCTGTCCACATTGGAGCCAGTCTCTAGTTTCAGGAACATTCCAGAATCAATTTCAAACATTGCAGTGTTGTGGAAATCAAGTTAGTACATTATTATTATTATATAGCCTTCCAGTTCCAGCAAGGCTGCTGAGCTCAAAAGCAAGCGCGATTTCTCTTCTCCACTGTGAACTAGCCTTCTGACAACTCTTTGTACTCAAAGAGCAATTTGGGAGTTCAGACTCTGTCACTGACCTGACCTTCCCCTCAATGCACAGCAAGGAGCTTCTTTTAGCAACAAAATGTACCATCTGACACATCGTCAGAGCTTTTAACTCAAAAAAAATATATAGCCACAGATCATTTTATCTAAAGAACACTCAGGTAGCTTTTCATATTTTTTAAATAGCTTTAATATCAAATATGTGGCTGGCAGGGGTGTGTGATCTTATTCAACATTAGTTAAAAGGAGCCAGTTCTGCAGTTGGCCAACGTTATCAATTAACCCTTCAAAGAGCATAAGGCAGCATATCCTACCCCAGATAACCACCAGGGGGCGCCAGTTAGTTTATAACGTTTGCCCAGCCACCAAGAGAAATAACATTTTGTCCTGTTAATGATGGCATCTGCAGTGTGACAGCCTGCATTTCGGAAACGAATTTAAAATATCTGATCAGTGGAACTGCTGCTGAGGAGGGCTACATATTTTTATGACACTAAAGCCAGAAACACATCTTCATCAAAGGTAGTATTCTCTCAGGAGGAAGGAATGGGCTGGCTTTGTGGGACCGCATACCAAGGTCATCAGAAAGGTGCCTTGCATATATGTCTGGCAGCAATGCTTAAGAGTCCACTTCTGCTGAAAAGGACAAAATCCTTTGTCCCATACCTGATGCACTGTTAGCTGTACATCTGGGGCATTTTCATTAATGATACTGTATTCAGCATTTCCATGACAACACTTGACATTTATGGAACATTGTGGTGTTTCACAAACATCCCGCCCTCCAAAAAAACCTATACAACAAGTTCCTTGTGCCCAAAGTGGACTGTGGGCCAAAATTTCCACAATAGCTATTTACCCATTTAAAAAACTGTTTTAGGGAAGCTATCCCAAACAATTTCTGATAAGGCTGAGCTGAATGCTTCCTAATGAGTATTTTTGGCTCTATATTTTTTGAGATGTGGGACTGGGAGTTTACTTTGCTTTGTGTTGGATGGCAAAATGCAGAGTTTGTGACGTCAGTCTGAGTTTGTGATCCAGATGTTTCAGACTACAATTTCCATCAGCCCCAGACTCCACAGCTGTGATGCCTCCAGACCCAGCATCCTAAAGCCAGGCTGACTTTCACCAAAGGGAGCTGCAATCCAAAGGGCAAAGGCTGTCTTAATGGATGAAGAGGACCAAACAATGAAAAGAGAACGCAAACTTTAATGGTTTTATCTGCAGAGATACAACCACTTCTGGACTTGGACAGGTTTGCACATATCTGTATACGGTAATCTAGCAAGCAATTGAGCTACTATTCTCTCCTCGATTTCTAGCATGCCTCCATTTTGAAATGAATGGGAAAGAACAAGGAACACCTTCTCACTTGGCTCTTATTAGGCCCAAGGAAAATGAAAAGTGACAAAGGAAAGCAGATGCTGGGAAGCGAAGTTTCAAAGAGGCATTCTGAGGGCGAGGAGACACTTTGGGATGAAATTGCATAAGAAATTGCATTGACTTCAATAATAGCTTAACTATGGGGGAATAACGGGGGAAGCAACAGCTGCTTTTTGATCTCTACACTCAGCTGGAAAAAAATGTTTTCTTTGTCTAACCATGTGTCAGTATGCTCATCAGATTACACCCGTCCCTGGAACATCTGTGACAATGTACCTGCCCACGATGCTGGCATAACATTTCATAGCACAATGGCACACGGATGCAGCAGTTGGCTAGCTCACTCTAAGCACATGCATAAAATCACAGCCGTTCTTTAGGCCAGGGCATAAGGATTTTAAAAATCAGTCATCCAATTCCATGCCTCCCTGCCAGAATATTGATCATGATCTTCCTTCTCACTCGCTCTTAAAAAAACCAACGGAAGGTTCCATCAAACTTTGCACCCCGGAAGCCCCTTGAATTCTCCTGACTTGTTGGCTTGTTGACCCCTGGCCATCTTGCTCTCTTCTCCCATGACTAACTCTAGCCCCCCACAGAGGCATTTCCAGCATAGGGGCCAAACCAGGTGGCTAGAGCTTGTGCTGTTCTTATCAAGCTGCCTGTTTTGCTTTGTTTTTCAAGGAAAAGAAAAGGAAAAGAATATTTTCTATTCAATTCCCCCTGAGAGCAATGGAGCATCATTGAAAGCCCACAGTGGCAATAACTGCTCCAGGCGGAAAGGGGCTAGATTACCTATTTTTAAAAGTTACAAGAATGCGTACACACACACACACACACACACACACACATAACAGAGGGAGCTCTGCAGTCCTTGAATCACCTTGTAAAGGAATGCATAAGACTATGGATACTGTTAGTGGATCTATTATTCAATTTGAGTTATGATCTGCTTTTAGAACCCAAAGGTGGATTCCTCTCCCATCCCTTGTCTGCAGTCTTCAATATCAGCTGACAGACAGTGCCCAGTTGAAGGTAAGGTAAAGGTAAAGGACACCTGGATGGATTAAGTCCAGTCAAAGGTGACTATGGGGTGTGGCGCTCATCTTGCTTCAGGCCAGGGAAGCTGCCGTATGCCCGCAGACAGCTTTCCAGGTCATGTGGCCAGCATGATTAAGCTTCAAGTGCAACAGAACACCATGATGGAAACCAGAGCTTTCGACCAGGGGTGGGAAACCTGTTGCTGTCCATATGTTGTTGGACCACAACTATCATCCTATTGTGATCATTGGTCACTCCAGAAACATCTGGAGGGTCCCAGGTTAGGGAAGGCTGGTTTACTTAATCTGGCATGTTATTTCCAGCAATGACCATCCAGTTGTTCACACAAGCAGGGCAGGAAGGCAACCTATGAGGGGCCACAGGCTAGTCGCTTAGGGCATTGGTCCTAAGCACACCTACTGTGTGACATTAATGATTTTGTATGTTCAGACTAGTTGTAGGGGTGCAAATTGTGCTGTGGAAATACCGGGTGCAGGTATCTCTAGGGGGGAAATATTTTGCATATATCTTAGCCCTTAAATAGGCTAGTATTTTGCATATATCTTAGCCATTAAATGAGGTGACTTGAAACTACAAAAGGACAAGACTGATGAAGCAGCACCTGATTAAAGAAGTGACAATCCTTTCTGCTGTATGAACATACTTTTCCTCAATTAACCTGAATAAATGCAGAGTTTTTTCAGCTGCAGAAAGCCAGTTAGCTCAGTTGGTTAGAGTGCGGTGCTGATAATGCCAAGGCCATGTGTTTGATTCCCATACGGGCCACCTGCATATTCCTGTGTTGAAGAGGGTTGGACCAGATGACCCCTGGGGTCCCTTCCAACTCTATAATTCTATGATTCTGTGAAAACAGTAAAGAACTGTGACATACTTCACATGCAAATCTGGGAGAACAGCCCAAGCCCAGAAAATGTCAGCTGGCAGTAATCAAAGGATATTAGCAGAGGCAATGAAATTCCACAGAGAATTGAAGCAGAATGTAAAGAGGAATTTAATTCCAAGTCCACCATTCTAATATAAACAGCTCACTCCATAGGAAGGGTGCTTAGAATTGCAGCCTCCGTTCTCTAAAGAAAGGCACAAACTTCCTCTCACACCAAGGACTGTAGAAAACTGGAGACTCTTAGGCACGTAGACATTAGTTGATCAATATACATTTATCCATGCATATGGATGGTTCATCTTCCTGTGGAATCTGTGTGTCTTTGATGCCGACTGATTTTTACTCCAAATGATTAGAATCACTGTGTTGGAACAGCCAATCAAAGTCCAGCTCCCTTCAAGACCAACCCTCTGCAAGAAAGCCAGTTAGAGTAAAGATCTATCTATCTATCATCTATCTATCGCTCTATCTATCTATCTATCATCTATCATCTATCATCTCAGCATCTTATTCTCACAGTAACCAACAAGATAGTTATGCATAGGGCTGCCAACAATTCTGGGATCTTCCTTTTAAAAAAGCTCAACAACTTTTGGGGTGTCCTAGTTTTTACTTTTTGAAATATAGCAACACTATGTAAGCAAGTGTAAAGTGACGGACCTTGTTGGGTGAGGGACTTTATCAAAAGCTTTTTGAAACACACTTTAAGTTAACTGCCCTGTAATTTCCTGGGTCCCTTTTAAAAAAATTGGCATTATACCAACCACTTTCTAGTCCTCCGCTATGAAGGCTGATCTAAGGGACAAGCTACATATTTTTGTTAGAAGATGAGCAGTTTCACATCTGAATGCTTTAAAGAACTTTCAGATAGAGGCCATCTGGACCTGGCGAATTCTACATTTTTAATCTGTCAGCGAGCCCCAGAACCTTCTCTTCTGTCACCATGATTGACCTCAGTTCCTCATATCTCCTTCCTGTGAAAACTAGCTCAGGCACAGGGATCTGTCGTTTACTTCCTGCAGTGAAGACAGATGCAATGAGTTCATTCAATTTCCCTGCAACCATCTTCCCCTCCATCAAAGGCCCAAGTGCCTCCCTAGCTTTGTATTAAGGCAGAGTTCCCAAGTGGATCTGACTGCAATAGCAAACATCAGGAACACAAGAGAGAAAACTGACAGAAGGAGAGGGGGACGAGGAAGGAGCATCATTTGAAGCAGACCAGTGAGGGAACTGAGCAATTCAAAGAAGGCTCACTCACACATTCCTATTTGCATTAAATTATTTGTTCATTCTTGAATGTGTGTGTGTGTGTTCAAATGGTAAATGCAATCTTACAGCTCCTCCCTTAATTTTATTTTTAGACTTGTTCCAAGGAGCTACTGCAGAACAATGTCTGGAAAGCCAGACTGAATTTAAGTGGTTTTTGGTTGGCCTCTGAAATCATTGCTCACTCCAAGGAACACAGCACAGTGCGGCATTTTAGGTTCAAGGTCAACTATTGTTTCCTTCTATTGATATAGTTATATGGGAAACATGTTTCAAGATCCAGATTGCTATCTTGGCTCCCAAAGGTCTGTTGTTTTCTGGGCCTTTTCTCATAACAGGAGAAGTGGAAAGAAAAGAAAGTACCCCTCAGCTGTTCTCCGGCAACTAACAGGAACAAGCATATGGAATGGCTCGTCACAATAATACATTGTGAAAGAGGTTATTGAGGCCCCGGGTCTATTAGGTTGACATTCTCCACCCACCAGGCCAAAATGCTATTTTTTCTTCTCTGCTTCCTAAGAAAACATATTTGACAAAAACAGAATTGTTCGAGTCAAAGAGATCTAGAAACATATAGAATGCTTTCATATGCAAATCTATTACAACTGCGAAAGCTATGTTCAGGATTCTGCTGCAACCAGAGCTAGAAATCTTTCTTCAGTGTAAAAGAAATAAGGCAAAGGAACAATAATAACACAAAACAAAAAAACCCACCCCTTGAAGCACAGATATTGTTCCAAACAAAAGCAAATCTCTCTCTTCCCCCCTCCACTTTGTGATTATCAATCTTATGGATGTTTTATATTATATGATTGTCTCAAAACTCAGCAGGGAGGGGGGGGGGGAAATGTAGAGAGCTAGACTCTGATTGCCAGAAGAAGAAAATAATAGCAAATGGAAGAAATGCTTCCCAACAGTGGAGAATGGGCCAGTCAAACAAAGTATACAAACTTATTCATTCAAAAATAATTCCACAGATGGATAAGCATTTAATTTTCTAAATTCACAATAAAGCAGCATTTTTCTTGTAGAAACTGGAATGAGTTTTTGTATTTATCTATTTACATACATCTTGTACAGTCACGCAGCGAGCATCGTAGTCAGTCAGCAAAGCTAGGGGGAAGTTATTACTAAGGGTCTTTTTTGTTGCAAGTGATTTTTGTAGTGCAGGCAGCATCAGCATTGTTAAGAATAAATTGTTCGATGCCCCCTCCTTGGCCAGTACTCCTGCTCACATTGATGCAAGATCCGTTATCTAGTGTTCGCAGATAAAATGTGGTTCAGAAGCACAGTCTCTCTTGGATCTTGTATTGACTCTCCACTTTCTATTAAAAATAGAGGTCATTTCCCTCCCCCCCCCCTCAGTAAGGAAAGGAAATAGCTCTCCCTGAACAAAGCAGGGGACCACCTGTCTAGCAGCAAAATAGGAGCTTGTGGCTACAGGGAGCTTCTGACAAGATGTGTTTTATAACTCTGACCCTGTTGGTGGTTCACAAGAGAAGGGCAAACAAACAGAACCCTACGTTAAAAATAAGGAAATAGATCAACAGTGCACATCGTTTAAAAGACAGAAACAAGGCCTCTGTTAGGCTTGACTTAAACTGTAGACGTTAATGCCATTCCTGTTCAACCTTTGATACATATTAACTATATGGTTCTTCTACAAATGATTCTATCTATTTAGAACATTCACTAACCCTTTTCAGTGCAACAAAAGATCTCCCGATCTTTCTTATGACTTTTAAAATGAAACCAAACACCTCCTCAGTCTGATAAAAGATAGGTGCTTTTCAGTTCCACAAAATAAAAAATGAGAGAAAAGATGGCAGAGAAAGGTGATTACGGGGGTCTTTAGAGCCACATTACACATTCAGTAAAATATCATGGGAAACACTTTTGTGCACAGTTACAGGTAGGTAGCTGTGTTGGTCTGCCGTAGTCGAAACAAAATAAAAAAATTCCTTCCAGTAGCACCTTAGAGACCAACTAAGTTTGTTATTGGTATGAGCTTTCATGTGCATGCACACTTCTTTAGATACACATTTCTGCACAGTTCCGCTTCAGACTGCAGGTGGCAAATCACATTTGTTCCCTAACTACCATAAAAGAACTGGCATGTAGAATGCTATCACCATCAGGAAGACATGTTTTAACATATTCCTTTCCCTGATGTTTTGATTTTCTACATGGAGGTCTTTCTCTGATGTTTGTTGAATGGGAGATACATTAGTCTGTAGCCCTGAGGTTTTGAAAGGTATTTATCATGTGTTTTTACCAAAAGTATAGATCCACCTCAAACCAGTCAGTTTTATAGGAAGTGGTTCAGAACACGTGGCAATATCCATTTTTGTCTACCAGAAGCTTTGTTATATTCAAGTTAATAAGGACAGAAACTTTTTCTGGGTTGTGAACAGACTAAGGCACAACACATATGATTGAAATGTGACCGTCTAAATAGTAATGTGAGCAGCTGTGTGGATGCTCATCACCCAGGTGATGACAAAACTCATTCACTTCTTCACATTCTCTCTCTCTCTCACACACATCCACACAGAGGAATATACAAACATGTTCCAAGGTTGCGAAGAATCTATTTAGCAGCGGCAGGGGGGGATTAAACAGAAAAAGAAAGTGTTCTAATTTATTGTCTATACCACCACTTCATGGAAAAAAGCAAAAGAATCTCCCCTGGAGTACAAAAAACACAGAGCTCAGTGAATACAAAGCAGATTCTTACATGACCTCAAATAACATGATCAAAACCAACTTCAGTTTCTGGTCTAAGATTTGACATGTATAGTTGGCAGAATAGCTTAATCTTGGTTTGTTATAAAATTAAGAATACTATTGTTGGCATTTGATGATTGGGGGGGGGACTACTCTGAAAGCTGTTTTTGAAAGGAAAAGCAAAGAAAAGGCAAACCCTGAAAGCATCAGTCTGAAACGAATAAACAAACCTCATTTAAAAATAGAAATTCATTTATATACCTGGATGGATTCAGTCTCACTGATACCGCAAGGAGGAGAGTGAACCACTTCTCATACCTATAAAAATGTCTTTCAGATACAGATTAAAATTATGTCAGGCAGTTTGAAATTTTACAGGAAGCCATAATGAGAAGTAGAAAGCAAACCAGATTTTAGTGATTGGAAACAGAGTTTCAATCTGAAGGATCTCTGTAAGCCTGCAGCACTGAAAGTGTACGTATTCCACTGTTACAGCTTCAGCCATCTCAGCCACACACCCTCTCCTTTTAAAAAAGAAATTTGCCATGGGCTTTGAAAACTCTAAGCAGTGTAATGGCTCGCTGTGAGGGGCTGAGCACATGAGGGCTATGCATTTTCTATCTAGTCCATTGTCTAGGTGATGTGTAGCTGCTCCCTCAAGACAACAGCAAGGGGAGGTGTCACTCAGTGGTAAGAAAACACCTGCATGCATACAACAGTATGTGTGGCCAAGAATCTTGTTTTTTTGGGCAAGGTTCTTGAGCATAGCTATTGTTGAATATACATTAGGGTGGCCACATGTCCTGTTTTCCAGTCCTCTGTTCAAAGAAATCGCCAGTTGGAAGGACAGGACAGTCCAAATCTGGTTCAAAGAGAAAATACCCTAAGAAAGGAGAGGGGGGGTGATTATCAACCTATCGTTGATCATTTGCAACATCTGGACAGTGGATGGAGCAAATCACAATGGTGAAATATATTTTCCCCCTGTTTAAATTAGGGTAATTATTACTAATTGTACATTGGTGCATATAAGCAGATACTATGCAAATTGCTCTCCTCATCATTGGTGATGTGTAAATGATCATTCTAGTATGCATATGTGTTCTGTTCTGGCATTCACATTTTATTCATTTTTTCTTTTCCACTCCACCTGGTCAAAATACTAGGGATGCCATACATCCAGAATTTTCCAGACTTCTTCTTCTTCATCATCATCATCATCATACAAATAGTATCTATGTTACACTGATGCAATATCCCAAACATGAAAGAAATGTTCAAACATATACAAAATCCCAAACAATTATAGATCATTGGTACAATGATTCATCAATGAGTCCTTCTCAAATTCTTGCAAGTGACTGATAGCTTCTAATTTTCAGCATGGCTTTTATTTTATAGAGAAGCGCATTTGGTAACCCCCTAAGCGACTTCATTCTGATATTTCTAATTCCAATATTATATAGCGTGTTATCAAGAAGACAATTATATTTTAGGAAGGAATTTATTATTTAAAAATTGTGTAGTAAGTTTGACGAATTGCACCGATCATACCACTGTCTTGGGAGGCTAGTGTTCATTACTGGTTCATGGCAGGATCATAAAAAACTCAGAAGCTGTTGATCAGTTACCTGAACCTGGGAAAGACTCGTAGCTGAAACTGATTTTTACCTATGATCTGTAGTTTGTAGTTCATAGAATTTACTTGGGACTTTGTATGTGTATCAAAAAATTTTCATGCACTGACCTTTAGTATTGGTATAATAGGGACACAATTTGTAGAAATTTGGGCTATTTATGTGGATTGTTTATTTTTGCTGCTTGTTGCAAGGCTCCTCTTGTTTAAGTACTGCCTATATAATCAACCTTTCATTTCTGTAACAACCTGCATATTAATCAATCTTTGTCCTTTGTAATTAAGTATGTATTCTTTTATTCTATGCTTTGGCCTGTTGCCTGGTTACAAATTCTCCCTGGAATTAGGATAATTTGCCCCATGGCGGGCCTGACTCTGTGCTGCACACGTTTCTCCTGCACAAGATTATCATGCGCTGTCAACTCCCCAACACGCACAGGCGACCAATGCTTACAGGACACTGTTACTTCGCTAGCTGGAGCTACAGGTGGTGAGGAAGCTGCCTGGATTTTGAAACACATGAGATGCTTCTCATCAGCACAGGAACTAATCTAGCATCACCAAATACTAAACTATAGAAAAATGGAGACACCTCTTTACTCTGGCCTTTGACACCTGAGATGTATGTTTTAAGGACCCACCCTATTCTTGTAAATTTGTTTTTAAGAAGAAGAAGAAGAAGAAGAGTTTGGATTTGATATCCTGTTTTATCACTACCCGAAGGAGTCTCAAAGCGGCTCACAATCTCCTTTCCCTTCCTCCCCCACAACAAACACTCTGTGAGGTGAGTGGGGCTGAGAGACTTCAAGGAAGTGTGACTGGCCCAAGGTCACCCAGCAGCTGCGTGTGGAGGAGCGGAGACGCGAACCCGGTTCCCCAGATTACGAGACTACCGCTCTTAACCACACTGCAATTATAAATTGCTGGGACCTTATGGTGAAGGGTGGGTGATAAATTGAATCCACATGCACATGCACACGCACACACACCTGAGTATAGAATATTTTTCCCTGTCTACTTTTGAACCACCTATCTTTAGGAATCTAGGTTGCTATAAATACCAACCAAAAATTTAAAACAGGACAGGTCACTTCATAAAACCACACAAGAAGAGCTCATCTAAAATTTATCCCCCACTCCCTGTTATTAGACAGATGAAACACTTCACTAAAAGCTATCAAACTCCTTTAGGTGCTCCCATAACAATGGGAAATGAAAGGAATACTACAGAAATTCAGACCTGGCTGTGTTGCAGCTGAGATAAAATATTTGACAAAATGTTGAAACACAGCCTGGGGATTATCCTAGAGGTACTTACAAAATTTTAAGCAGAGCACTGAAAGCTGGTTGCTTCTCAAAGACATGAGCAGATGGACCAAATATCCAATTCATTAAAAAAAAAAACACACACACACAACCAGACACCCTCAACATAATCAACAACAAAGGTATTTCAGCAATATCAGCACATTGTACTGCAGCATCATCAGCAAAAGGATAATTCAGTACCTAATGAAACATTAAGTAATCCATGAGAGCCAAATTGGGTTTCGCCCTGGATACAGAACTACTGGCCGTGCATTTACAATATGATCCCTCTTCAGCAGCGTTATTTTAAGAAACACAACAACAGAGAGTGGAAAGCATCCATTTCCCTCATTGACCTAAAAAACCCCCCAAACTTTATTCCATCTGGAACCTATAAATTGCTGTGAAGTGGAACTAGAAGGGAAACATATGAGCTTGTCACATCCATGTACCAGTACAGCATACTCCAAATGAAAGAGCCAAGCAGTGTATAACAGGAACCTGCGTTTCATTCTGCCTTATTCTAGCCCTCAACACCTTTGGGCAGAGTCACCAGACCCAAGAACGCATCCAGGGGTAAAGGACCTGCTGCACACACAGAGGGCATGTGCACTGCATACAGAATACCTAAAACTTTACAGAAACACAAATCCACAACTTTCCAAATTATACTTAGATGAGGTTCCTCATTAATAGTTCAGGGAGTCTCAGACTAGCTATCAAAGCCCTGCAGGAGGATGTTCTATGAGCTTCTGGTGCAATTAAAAAACCATTGATGACAACAAAGCTGCCTCTTGGCAGGGGCATCGAGCCTCCCTTTGGTGAGTTTGAAAAAGACCCATGATCTCATATAAAATGAAACAAAACAAAAACAGTTTATAGAGAAAAACTCCACGAAAGCTCATAATATTTATCAGGGGTGGTTGTTTTTTTTCAGATTTATGTTCTGCCCGCCTGGCTTCAAAAAGCCCTCTGGGCAGCTCACATTTTAAAGCAAGGTTGGATGCAACAGATGTGGATCTGAAAATTAGACAAGAATAACAATAACTCCAAACTCCCAACTTTTATCCCAACAGGAATTCCACACAAGTCCCTCAAACATAATCTGGCCTAGACTCTCCCCTCCCACCGTTGTACACTCCATTTAAACCCGATTAAGGCAGGCAGTGATAATGAAGATAAGATATAGATAAGCAGTGGGTGGTAAGACAGGCATAGCTAGATAAATAGGCCTAGGTAGCACCTGTGGCCAAGCATCCCACCAAGACATTATTCTGAGGCATTGGTGGGGGGGAGATATCCACAATGGATTATGACAGACAGTTTAGGAAACTGGTCTTCATATATTATTTGGCAGCACCTATAGATTTTGCCACACCAACAAACTGCATTTTAACTATAATGGACAGCTCCAAAGAGACACATGCCAGGGAGAAGGGAGGCTGTCAAATGATGCCAGGCAAACACGCGGGCAGCTGGTAGTGTGCGACCACAAAAATCTGGTTAGAAATGTCTTGAGAATGTAATCCAATTGAAGCAACTCTATGGTTACAATCTCATCCATACTGAGATCTACAATGGCAGCCTTTGTTGCATGTCTGCCTCTAAGATAGTGAAGTTGGTGGCCATGAGGGACAGGGCCTTTTTGTGCTGGCCCCATGACTCTGGAGTTCCCTGTCATTGGATCTACAATGGGCTCCTAAGCTTCAAGCCTTCTGTAAGGTCCTAAAGACATATCTGACTGCCTTATTCATGGCAGAGGCTTTATGGCCTGGCTTGTGATTTGTTACTGCTATGGAAATTGACATTTTTAATTATTGTAATCCACCTTGGACATTTCCTAGTAAGGCAGCCTAGAAATCTTTAAAATAAATAAAATACCTGTGTCTAATGCAGCAGACTAAGCCCAGTGACAAAGGAAGTTGTGAGAAAGTTGGTTTCTTCTTGATCCTCCAGTTAACAGATGGGGAGTGATGTCCAACCTAAACATTAGCTAAGCCCTGGATGAAGGTGCTGAACTGCACACATATTACTCATTTATAGAAGATCTCCCTGACATGTTGAGCACAACTGAAAACAATTAAAAAACACATCTTAATTATTAATTTAGATTATTTTAAAGCTGCATTTCAGAGCTATGCCCTCAGAAGGCAACATAAAGGAGGCAGTATAAAGGAGTATACAAGAGATATAGTTGGCATCCTTCTGTCTTGGGAGACAAGGGAGGAGTGCGCCTTTGGGAGGCGAAGTCAAACTGTTGGAAGGTTGCTATGGCTGTAGAGACTGATACAGAAGAGACATGTTTGGCTGCAGCTGGGGAGGATGAAGACATCTAGTTGTGCAGCTGCAGATGCACCATGGCATTTTTGCGCTCCTCCCAGTGGTCATTCCTCCTCTGGTCACTGCTATGGATACACAGAATCATAGAGCTGTAGAGTTGGAACGGGCCCCAAGGGTCAACCAGTCCAACATCTGACAATGCAGGAATCTGACTGTCTGTCTCCAGGCACTGTAGTCGTCTGCAAGGGCTTCCCATGGGGCGCAGTTGATGCTGCCAGCCTTCATGGCACATTTGCAGACATCTTTGTAACACAGAGTTGGTCTTCCAACTGGCCAGCTTCCCATAGAGCACGTCCTTGGGGATTCTGCCATCTTCCATTCAGTGGACATGACCAAGCCAGCGTAGACGTCGCTGAGACAGGAGTGCGAACATGCTGGGAGAGTGTGGGCTTGGGAGAGGACATCCTTGCTTGAAACTCTGACCTGCCATGTGATACCCAAAATCCTTCTGATGCAGTGCATGTGGAAGGCATTGAGTTGTATATGACTCACTTCCATAAAGCAGTGAGCTCAACACAGAAGCCTGGTAACTGAGGCTAGATCTGGCCACACCAGATAGGGCCACAACTGCTGTATATACCAAAGCTTATGAAAAGCATCCCAAACCCTTACTGCTCCTGCACCTGTCCAGGTAGTAATGAGTCCAGCATCCAGGCTGTGTACCAACAGTTCTTCAAAGGAAGAGAAACCTTGTCCAGAATTACGTTTCACACCACTATCCAGACTGCTGGACTTCCCAACCCAGAAGAACATCAGTCTCTCCCCTCTTCTTCTTCTTCATCTTCATTTTTCAGATTCAAAAGTTCTCACCAGCTCATTAAGTGCTCGGTGGGAAAGGCCAACTCAACAAAACATAATGCACGCACAAGTCAAGGGAAACGGTGTGTTGCCATTATTAGGTGATCTGCTTCAGGAATAAACCCCTTTACCTTGGAGACTGGATATTAATAGCAATCGCTTCGTTTAATGACTGCAGAAATGCAGAGCCTCCTGCCAATAACAACTTGAGGAATGAACAGGTCGCTATAGAATAGGCTGTTTATGCATCACCGCCTGCAATTGCTATACGGAAACAGTTTTAATAGACTCCCATTCCCCTCCAGCAAGTTCGTGCAGCCTGGGATTTATGATTGCATTACCCATCATAACTTAACTGATTTACCACATTATTCACAGTGACACAAAATTCTAATGATATTGAAGGGTTTCAGTCTCATGATCATTTTTGCCCCCCCCCTTTAAAAAATGCAATATTGCAACTAAAATGGAAGCAGAAGCATTTGTTGAGTTCTTGGTTGTGATGAAGAAAATGCAACAATAGCCAGAGCAGAAAATCTTGTAGTTGACAATAGAGGTGATGGCTAAACTTGCAAAGAGGAAGCAGGATATTGGAACTAGCCAATAGAGTCAATGGGCCAGGATCAAACTAGCAAAGAGCAGTTGGTAGATGCTAAAAAGGACCACTGCAATCTGTGGGGGAAGGACTGCTTCTTGGGTATATTATTGGCAGCTGGGCTAGCACAGGAGGAGTAGGACAGCACATTTGCCTTTTGAAGCAGTGACATCAGTAATTTGCT
The DNA here is from genome assembly GCF_965153285.1 of Podarcis tiliguerta. NCBI lineage: Eukaryota > Metazoa > Chordata > Lepidosauria > Squamata > Lacertidae > Podarcis > Podarcis tiliguerta. The sequence continues at coordinate 51,338,353 of NC_139547.1, read as the reverse complement.
CAGGAGGATCAGAGGATCAGGAGGAGAGACCTCAGTCCAGTTTTCTTTTTTGTATTCACATTGAGTGGGCATGGCAATGCCAACACACCAAATGGTTATTTCTAATCTGCATTTGTAAGTGAAGACCAGGTTGATTGAATGACAGAGTAAACAAATGAAGAGAACATTATTTTAAAATGTCATGGAAAGCATTGCTCCGCCCCCATTGTCCAGCCCAGACACTGAGATCCAGCACCAGGGGCCTTCTGGCGGTTCTCACACTGCAAGAAGTGAAGCCACAGGAAACCAGGCAGAGGGCCTTCTTGGTGGTGGCGCCTACCCTGTGGAATGCCCTCCCAGCAGATGTTAAGGAGATGAGTAATGATATAACATTTATATAACATTTAGGAAACATCTGAAGACAGTCTTGCATAGGGAAGCTTTTTAAGGTTTAATGTTTTACTATGGGTGGCTTCCAGCATATATAAAAACAAGAGTGGCTGGGGCAACCAAGTCAGATGGGTGGGGTACAAATAATAAAGAAATAGTTCTTTTTCGAAAATATACTACTACTACTATCTCCTTTTGTTCCTTTGCTTGAAGGCATTCAGTGCGCAGGTTGGAACAGTAAAAGGTATTGGGGAAGAGTAAGTAAAGAAAAACCAACCCAGGAGAAATGTATGAACAGGGGGTGCAGTGAAAGAATTCAGGAAGAAGACAGGAGATTTAATGTTGTAAAAGCTTTTTGTTTTACTTTTTAAAAATCAATTTCTCTAAACCATTCCTGATGGTGGCACTTTCCATTCCTCTCATCTTTTATGTTAAATGCTCAATTAAGAAGTTGTTTGGAACACTGTTGCTGAACACCTACAGCTAAGCTATTTATATAAAAGATTAAGACAGCCTTAAAACTCTGCAACTGTGGAGCCTGCATGCACATTTCATAGCTGCAATGCATACAATGCAGAAGCAAAGAGCTCCCTGGCACTTTTTACTATTCCAATCCTTGTACAGGCTACTGATGTACAGCTTGTTAATACCTTGCAAATACCCACTGCTACGTGTTGCAGCACACTTTCTAGATCCATTCTAGTCTGGCTTCAGGCCTGGTTTTGGAAGTTGGACACCCTGATTGATGGCCTTTATCAGGAGAGACACAAGGGGAGTGCAACCTTTGGTTGTCCTTGACCTCTCGGTGATATTTCGTACTATTGACCATGGGAGTTTGAGGCACTGAATGTATTGCAGTTGTTTGGCTACGCCCATGCTCCCTCACTTCCTACCGGTAGAAAGGTAGCTATTTAAATGTTTTGTTTGTAAATAGAACATGTTTTATCTATAATTTTTTATGATTTATACAAAATACACTTACATAAAATGATAGGAACATAATGAAATATTGTTGAAGCAGAAAAACATACAATCATCCTTCTAGTGCAACCCCCTGAAATGTAGGAAACTCCGTTAAAGTGTCCATGACAGATGGCCATCCAACCTCTGCTTAGAAACCTGCAAGGAAGGAGAGTTCACAACCTCCCGAGGCAGATCCATCTTCCATGTATTATAAAAAGTAAACAACACTTATGTGATGCCAGTTATTTGACACAGAGGGAGAAACCTACAGATACAGTCCAAAAGGTGCACAGGAAGTTCTGTATATAAGGGAGAGTTTTCAAAAGCATTTGGTCCTCACTGACCTGGTGCAAAAAGATCCTGTCAGCCAGAGCAGCCCTGGCTGCCTAGATAAAACACTATAGCCCCCCCCCCCACACCCTTACCTGGGAGTAAGAGCCACTGAACTCAGTGCAGCTTTCTTCTGAGTAGACACTTAGTTATTTACTAGATGCAAATCAGCAGCACCAGACAACCCCACTCGGTTAGGCACTGGGGTGGATTTCACCCCGCACCTTGCAGAGTTGGGCCCGGGCTGCCATTGGGCCCAGCACTGGCAGCAGCAACAGGTACTTCCAGCTCACCCAGTCCTACCCATTGCCACCCCACCACCACACTAACCTGACCTGGGGGTTCTGGATCGCAGGCTCCACTGGTCAAAACAGGAGGCTCTGCAATCACCATCTCCCTCTGGAAAGAAACCAGGACTGCGCCAAGAAAATGCATGTGGCAAAAAGGAGCATTATGCCCTGGTGATTGGCCAAGCGGATAGCCAGTCAGTCAGGATTTTAAAAATATATATGAAAATTTCCCTTCACTTCTTCTCTCCCTTTGTGGCCCCCTAGCCTCATGCTGTGGCCCGTTATTTACACGATTTTCACCTGTGACTCCCTTAGAATATCCTGGGGGGCCCCAGTGGGCCATATGGCTCCTGGTTGGAAAACACCGTGCTAGATTATTACATGGTGTGGGATTCAATTAAGTTTACTCAAAGTACACTCACTGAAAGTTTTCTGAGTAAAACTCCCTTAAATACCACCCAAGTTGATACCATTTTAAAATTTCAACACCCCGGGAACTTCCATTCCAGTCTTAGCTTGGTTTGCTTGTTTGAGCAATACCATTGTCTCCAAAAACTATGTGGGTCGTTTCACCATTCCTAGGTCAGTGGAGAAACCATTATAGAAAAGTGAGAGAAACCGTAACTGAGGATGGAAATATTGACATGAACAAACGTGAAAATGCCAGTTGCAACCTAACAGCTTGTGGTTTGTTGTAGTACTTGTCTTGAATTCTGTTTCATGGTGACCTCATTTGAAAAGGCAAAAAAGAAATCCTCAGTGATTCAAAGGCTGCAAATCTTGAAACAAACAAACAAACAAGGCCAGGAATTGCACGAATTGATTCTGAAAGTTCTATTTAGTTTTTAATTACTCAATAGACAGTAATAGCTCCTTTGGAGCAGTAACATTTTATTGTGTCAATTTGCTTACCACAAATGCACAGCTAAAAATCATTCTGAAATTATTCTTGGAAGAGGTTGCTAGGCATGCGCTTCTCAAGCTTTTCAAATTCCATGGCTTACGTTTTGTTTAAAAATTGCTTTTATAAATAGCTAAAGAAATTAGATTGCAGCTCTGAAACAGACAAGAAGCTTCTCTTTGGATCTAAGATAACCCGAGTTGCACAGGCACAAAGATAACCTCACCTTGACATGCTTCCCCTTTCTCTCCCTCTCTGCTAGACCCTCACATATTATCTAAGTCCATATAGGCTCTGTCCTTTTAAACTCCCCTCACTTTTATGAAGTCAGTCACAGGAAATCTCTCAAAATATTTCAAAACAAGGAACAAACTGAGAAGCCTTCAGAGGTTTGGGGGGGGGGGGAGAGAAATGGACCACAAGCCAAAACAACATAAGGAGATAGAGGGAAGCAGAAGAAAGAGAGAGATTAATTCAAAGCATTAACTACAGCAGATGAGCTGTCTTGGACACTAATTACATTAAGACGAGATGGAAAGGAGACAAGAATGTGAGAAGGAAAAGCCAGATGAGGCTTAATTGAAATCACAGCCTAAAAATAATGAATGTGGTTTAGGGGTGGGATATATAGAGACTGAGATATTTAGTTAAGAGAGAGAGAGAGCACTCCCACCCCTTGCACTTGGCATTCACTTTTGGCCGTGTCACCAATCCATGAAGACATAGCAAAGAGACAAATTGATAAACAGCTCTACTGAGGGAGCTTCCTGGGCAAATTTGCACCATGTTACTGTAGCACATTTAATTGCATTGCATGAAAAAGGGGGAGCTTTCTCAAGTAGCAACAGAGGGCACCTTCAGCTAACCAACACCATGCAGGCAGCTTCTTCCTGCCACAGAAGGCAACCTGTTGACTTTCAGCTCTGCAAGCCTGCTGGGACCACCAGTCCTTTAGGATGCCTATTTCAAGTGCAATATGGAGCCACGCTAAATATACAAGGCTTTATGTTTTCTTTTCTTTCCTTTCAAAAAAACACATTTTACTCAAGACCACCTTGGGAGATGCTCTTGAAAACACAAGTGCTTCAAATGGCTTTTAAAAACAAGTAAGTGCTTATTGGTGTTGTGGAGTTATAAGCCATTTTAAGCACTGTAATTGTCTTGGTTTGAATGCACCCCAAGGGGTAAACAGGATGTCTTCTGAGATTACTATTCTCTGACAAAAAAGGACAAAGTACTCAAAATCAGACCAATAGATTCGGCTGTCGTAAATAGTGTCTGGGCTTAAATGTCCAGACATATGGCAACCCATGTTGTTAGTGTAGATTTTGGCAAATTTCCTTTAGAAAAGCTCAATAACTCTTGTGTCTGGATTTTCACTTTTTGAAATATGGCAACCCTATACTAAGTCAAACTGTGGTTAATTATGGAGATTAATCTGCTATTGGTCCATCTTCGGGCTTGGCCAGTTACTGGATAGGAGGCTGACTAATAATAACCTTATCTATGCTACTACTGTGAACAAGCTAGTGGAAGAATACAAAGGTAACCAAACCATGAAGACCAGCAGAAAATAAACTATTCAGTGAATTACAAGCAAGTCTAGAGACATTAGGAGCAGATTTTTAAAAGGATTTCATATTGATTTTTAATGTTTACATTTTATGGCAGAGCAAACATTTAAGTAAAGTAATCTGAAAGAACACAAGATTCTGAAAACACCTAATTTTGTTGTATTGACTTTGTTTTTATGTCTGGGTCAAGGAGTGGGACCCTCGCAGGACAGGATCGTACAATGTAACAAGGAGTGAAGATTATTGAAAAGAGATGTACAAGGTTACTCCAGATATTGTCATGAAGATGGAAATGGCCCAAAAGCCTATCAATACCATGCCAATACTGCAGGGCAAGACTAGTTGCCAGCTATTCATGCATCAGCAGATGTATGAAGAGTGCAGGATGTGACACACAGAAGCCACAGTAAGGTGTCTACAGAGCAATAATCAAATAACTAGGAAAATTTCTGAAGCATAAAAAATCCTAACTACTGTCTCAATAACTTCCAACTTTGCCCAGATAAAAATAGGGACGAAAAAAACAGAGGTTAATTGCATATCAAAAATCACTGTATTAATTTACCTTCCCTGCGCTGATTTATATCAAAGTTGGTGGCAGATCTTTTCGGGCTAGAAAAAGCATAATGATCCCACAGTAGATTTGTGTGTGAAATGGTAGCTTGTGAGTAGCATATGTCACTTTGGTGCTCATGCCACAAGTGCTAAAGACAAGATTCATCCACCCACCCACCACTCAAAGACTTAACTCTTAGAGATGAACCTGAAGAATGGCCATATAAGCAACTTTGAAACATTTCAGCAAGGCATCTCCAAAAAGGGGGGTTGCAAATATCGTCAAGTAAGAAAAGTTGGAAGGCAAGTGACTCTTCCTGGATATATGTTATTGGGCATAGCTCCAGGTATTCCAACATCAGGCTGGTGGCGAAAAAGTGAAATTTCAAGCTCCTGCTGAGCTGGAGCTCTAAATAGAAATGATAGCAGACATTTATTGAACTCTGCCTCACCCCCAGTATCTTAACTAATATTGCCAGCTTGTAAAGATTCCTTACTTTTTTAGAGACCCACTGAAGGTATCCTTCCATACTGTGTAACCTCTCTCAGCACTGGTCTGGTGGGGATGGCTTTGCCTAGAGAAAAGATCATGTCTCTAAAACTCTTGAAAGGACACAGGAGCCCCAACACAGTTGTGGACCTGGCAAGAAAGTCTCAGTAGAACTGATAGAAAGATCCCTGTCCCCCCCCCCCATTTCCCAACTATGTTTGTTAATGATCAATATGCATTCCTTAGCTCTGGGGAGCTATATATGGAGAGTTGAAGAATTTAGCATCTCTCAGTTCTCCTTTTAATACATCATCTTTATTAAAGAGAGATAAATAAAGGAAACAGAATTGCTGGATTAAACTACCTGACAGCTTGCATCTTGCCTAGCTCCCTCACTTCATTCCATCACCAAACACATTTTTTCTCGATTGCTAAATTAGGTAAATTTACCTTGTATTACAGGGTCTGGAAAATAGCACTTCCAAATCCACACAGACTGTAACATCACCATGGTAATGCAAATCTACACAGAAACCACACATTTAAAATTTCCCTGGGTCCTGTCGGTTTAGGGTCCATTAACAGGGATTTGGATACACACGCAGTACCTTTGCACATCCCATTTAACTGATCCTAGCCTAGATGACAAAATAGTGAAAGAAGGGTTTTTACAATAAAAGACATAGTGATATTTGATTATTGGACAGCAATCACAACATATTCTTTTAGCATAACATATCCTATACAAGCAGAGTTCTGAGCTTTAATATATTAATGAAATTTTAAATGCATCTTGAGAATAAGCAAAATAAAATATGGAAACTGATAGTTAAAGCGACAAAAATTGCAACTTTTTATTTTCTTTCAGACCTTCCATCTTTCATAAGAATAAGAGTTCAATAAATCTGTGAACCATTTGGGTATCTTGTAGAAGAAATATAACTAGGGGAAGTTTATTGCACACTGTAGAATCCTGTAATCTTCATGCAGTCACACAAGCAGTATTTTTTATTATTATTATAAATTACTTTTTACTAAAATCACTGTGATGTGTGTAGAAACACCATCTGAAATATAGTCTCTTGCTTGATGCTGGGTCAAAGAGGTTGTGTTATTAGAGAAAATGTTAATATAAGAATGTACAAAATATCAAGCAAGGTTTTGAACAGATTTTAATGAGAACGATAAGAAACCATGTTGAAAGAGAAGAAAGTTTCTCTTAAAGAATGTTCTACAACAGAAAGTCTCTCTCTCTTTTCCTAGATATTTTGACCAACTATTAAAGCACAGGAAAGCCAAGCTGTAGGCTGGCCTGGTGTGGCCTGGACAACACAACACAGTCAGGCAAATTATGGCTTACTAGGACAATGAGAACATGTGCACTGTCAGAGAAAAGCTTGGCTCTGCTTCCCAGTGCTTTTTACTCTTGGTTTGTCATCTGAACCCAGGCTCGTGGTTGAGCTATCTGCTCACTAACTACAAACTGGAGCCATAGCTCAGTAGAAGAGCATCTGCTTTGCAGATGGCTACAGGTAGCACCGGAAATGTCTCTAGTCTGAAACTCTGGGGAGCCATTGCCTGTCAGTGTGCGGAAAGTGAGCTGGGCATGTTTAGCCTGGAGAAGAGGAGGTTAAGGGTTGATATGATAGCCATGTTCAAATATATAAAAGGATGTCGTATAGAGGAGGGAGAAAGGTTGTTTTCTGCTGCTCCAGAGAAGCGGACACGGAGCAATGGATCCAAACTACAAGAAAGAAGATTCCACCTAAACATTAGGAAGAACTTCCTGACAGTAAGAGCTGTTCAACAGTGGAATTTGCTGCCAAGGAGTGTGGTGGAGTCTCCTTCTTTGGAGGTCTTTAAGCAGAGGCTTGATAACCATATGTCAGGAGTGCTCTGATGGTGTTTCCTGCTTGGCAGGGGGTTGGACTCGATGGCCCTTGTGGTCTCTTCCAACTCTATGATTCTATGATTCTATGATTCTAAGTACTGAGCTAGGTAGACCAGGCACGTCTAACAGGTAGATTGTGATCTACTGGTAGATCACTGGACATCTGTGGCAGATCACTGGCTCCCCCCAAAGAAGCTCAACAACTTTGACCTGAACCCCCCAAAAGGGGGTAGATCACTGCCAGTTTTTAACTCTGTGAGTAGATTGCAGTCTCTTGGGAGTTGGCCACCCCTGAGGTAGACCAATGATCTGGCTACCTACAAGGCACCTTCCTATGTACACACACAAACTCCTACACATAATGTGCACAGACTGAGAGTATAGGAAGTGTTCTGGGAAGAGGCAACTTCCTGTGCATATTGTAGCACTCGCGTGGACCTGATAAGTCATACTGCTATCCATGTAAATATGGGCCCATGGAGACATACATGCAGGCAGCTGCCTCTGTCTCTCCCACCAAACCTCCTACCCATATTCTGGCACACTGAGAAAGCAGCTAGTATTCATAGCATGAGACCTGATCAGCATGCAAAGCTAATAGCAAGTTGCTAGATAGAAGTGGGTTGCAGGCATGGAAAATGGGGTAGAGAATTGGGAGGGGGCAAGGTTGCCTGGTGATTACCACAATGATGGATTGTTTAACACATGCTCAATTTTGCAATTTTATTTAGCATCTTTTCCATCACAACAGAGCAAGACAGTACACATGAGAAAGTAAATGATGAAAGCAATTTTTTAATAGGATCTGGGGAGGGGGGATGGCAAGCCTATTAACGAACAAGAAAAGTAATAGACCTTCGCTTGCCGAAGCGTACACTCAATCCATAGTACATGCACATTTGGGTGAGGTTAAGATTAAGGAATTAGATGTATTCATTTCCATAGTTCTGCAATTTAATCAGATGGCTGTTTTTACTAATATAGACATGATTAGTAAAATAATGAAATTCACCAGAAAGCACAGAACATGTGTCTGGGCTGCTTAATGAAAAGCAACCACAATGATGCCGGAATAGTACTAGAGTGAAGCAACCACATATTTGATGTTTGCTTACTTACTTATTTCCAAAACTACTATTTTGCCTCTCATTGTAAAATGTCCACTTCTGCGGCTCATAGGGGACAAAGGCAGGGTCCAGACCAAAGTATGAGTCAAGCAGAGAGCAGTTAGGACCTTGGGGAGCTCCAAGAGGCTCTGCAAAGGCACCTACAAGAGATATGTTTGGGCTGAAGAAACCTGGCATTTGATAGGCTCTGCTTCCGTGGAGGAGCTGGCTGGCTGGTTAAAGGGCCTTTGATTTCTGCAAGGCTAAAGAGACAGAGGGGATGTAGGAAACTTCTGCAGTCAGGGAGGCCAAGGATCTAGCCTGACCCTCTTCCTCAGCAGACTCATCAGCCATTCACTGCAAGGTCCCTGGGTCGTGGGATATGGCCTACAGTAAGGTTACCAGATTTTTTTCAGTGAAAATGGGGAGACTTTGAATGAATAAATAAATAAATGCTACACGTTTGGGACGTTGACGCTGTAGTGATCACGGTGGCAGAGGGGCAGCCACCACCACCTTGACCTCAGCCGCCATGTTTCCCCTTCCTCTGAGGCTTCTATCTCCTTTCTCCGTGAGCCTAAGCAGCCCCTGAGTTATTGGTTCTTCGATGGTGGTGGTGGGGAAGCAGTGTGCGGTAGGTCAGGCATGGAAGGGAGAGAAGGAGGGCCAAGAGCAGTGGCAGTGGTGGTGAGGCTTGGGCAGCGCAATGCCTCCCTTCCCATCGGAGCAGCCCCAATCCCATTCCTACTTGTGTGCAAAGAGGAGGGGGCAGGGATCTCTCAGGCAGTGGAATGCCTCATTTCCCATTGGAGCAGCCCCCTGCCCCCTCCTGCTTGCACGCAAGCTCTGATAGGCAGTGTGAAGCCTCCCTTCACAGCTGAGAGATCCCCGCCCCGCTCCTGCTTGCACGGCAGTAGGAGTTGGGAGGCTGCTCTGATAGGCAGCATAAAGCCTCCCTTCACAGCTTATGTGCTGGGGTCAGGGAAGGTGGAGGCAGCCCAGAAGCTGCATCTTAGAGCCCCTGCACCACCATCATATGGGGACTTCTGAGCAGCTCCCGAAGCCAGCCAGAGCCAACTGCTCCGGGCTGCTGAGACTGCCACTGCTGCATTTCCCGGGGACATTATATGAAATCCGGGGACATTCTAGAGATGGAATTTGTTCGGGGACTTATTCACAAATCCAGGGACTGTCCCCGGGAAATGGGGACATCTGATAACCCTAGCCTACAGATAATCTCAGGGCAGATCACTATGTTCATTATAACATGTTGCCTTGTAGATATCCATAGAAAATACTTTTGCTACCTATTTTGCAAGGAGGAGTTATGTCCCAGGACCTGAGGGACTCTAATTAAAAGGGCTCTGGTAGCAGTCAATGGGTAATATCTTGGCTAGAGAGATGCAGGCTGCAGCCTGCAGCCACTCAAAGTGGACGATACTGAGCTAGTTGGACAAAGAGTCTTATTCAAAATAATTCAAGCAATACATTTTCAGGAGTTGGAAGTGGTAGGACGAAGTATTACTGTCTGTGTTGTGTAAACCTCAATTCTTTTGAATGCCCCAATTTCTGGACAAACATGACTTTAAAATACCAGGGGCAACATAACTATGATTTAGACACACTAAGTGATAGTTTAGTAGGCCATGAAGGAGCTGGAAAAAGCCCCAAAGAGATCTCTCTCCTCCCCACACTGTGACCCTTACAAAATTTATATTATTTATATTCCACTCTTCATTGCTCACAGGATCTCAGGGTGGGGTGGGGGACATTAAAATACAATAAAAATATTTCATTGAAATACAACTTAACTTAAAAACTGGCAATTTTTCAAAAATATAACTTCATCAGACAGGCAAGCGGCACCACTTTAACCAAACACATAGGTGAATGGCCACATTTTTACCTTACCACAGTATTGTCACATCACCTGAATCCAGAAACTGTGACTAATGTTATCTTGTCTTGGAAACAGCCAAGGTGGGGAGTGGAGTACATGAGCCTGAGGCTCACTGCAACTTGTTCTGGCCCATTCATGTCACACTAAACTATGGTGTAACATGGCAATTGAATTCAACCAATGCCTCTTTCTCAGACCAGCTCGACACTCCAAAAGGAGAAAAGCAAGGAAGATAACTGCTCACTTACTGAACAGTGCTGTCAAATAGTTTTTAAACTAGAAATCAGACTTCACATCCAAAATAGCCAAAGGAAACACAGCATGTAATAAAAGGAGAGAGAAAGAGAGAGAGAGAGAGAAAATCTGTGTCACAAGTAGAACTAGAAGAGGAGGAAGGGTGAAGAAATGGCTGTGACTGGAGCCCTTTCCCCATCCTTTGGACCACCTGGGAAACTCAACAAACCTGCTGCACCTGGAATGGGGTGTACAGAGTGCATCTCAATGGGGTACAGCTGCGGGCAGCCTGAAGAAATACCATCCACCTTGGACCTGCCCATAAAAAGCAAGTCTCGAGTGAAAGACCACGGTGTTGTCTTCTGTTTCCAAGAACTCTTCTCATAATAAGACTTTTGTGGATGAGCTGACAACTTGTTTGGACCCTAAGTAAGAACCCAGAGGCTGTGAGGCAGTGTGTCAGAAGTAAAAGTTATCAGAATTGATGAACCATAGAATCATAGAGTTGATGCTGATCTTTATATATTAGTATTTTTAGTGATGTAATATTTTGTTTCAGTTGTCTGTTGTTGCTTCTTTTTGTACACCACTTAGAGATATTTTAAATCTATTAAGTGGTATAGAAATTAAATAATCAATAGTAATATTTATTGGACCTCAAACACTTTGCAAACCTCCAGCTATGCATTGGCCTCCTAAAGCATTTGCTTTTAGGCAGTCTTCATGTCACCATATACTTTTCAAAACAAAGGAGCAAAGTTCTGTTTCAAAAGTCAATTCTCCTCCTTATATGTATGTAAATAACTATTCATTTTCACTCTGAAACTGCATAGATGAATGTCCCCTTTGCATACTGCTACCATTGTGCTCTCTGAGTGCCTACTAGATGGCCAGATACAGCATAGAATCCTTTGCAGGCGTCCAATTTCTCTAAACCTTCTTCTCCTGCTATCTTACCTGTATGATCAAATTTAAACAGGGGAGAGAGCATGATTTAAATGCATGGCACCACTCACGCTGCAATCCAATTATGTGTGTCACTTTAAGGATCACACAAGAGTCTTTACTGAATAAACCACATCTTTCGGATAGATTAACAACCTTCTCAAAATGTTTGAATGGGAGAATATTAATTAAACATTTTGTATGATTAGAGCAGGCTGATAATATCTTGCATATATGAATAGGAATAAAAAAGCAGACAAGGCCGCCATTGTTTTTCCTGTAAACATTTCTGTAATTTTCATTGAGACAAAAAAACTGCTTGTGCAAGGTTCTTCTCTCCACACCCCCAAATAGCACATAAGTAACACAGGAAAAACTAGTATCAAGGTGCCAAGTAGAATTCTTCTACTATTACAGTTGTAGTCCTGTAAGTATTAACACGACCCTTTTAGTATCCCAGTTCAGAACCCCAATTTTCAGGAAAGCTTAGAACTTAGAATAAAAGTCTCATAATGAATCATTTTATACTTTATGGCACACATTAAAATGAGGACACAGAGAGCAGGAAGTGGATCAGGCTCACTGGTTGCCCCCCTGCCCCTACATGCATTCAGCTTAGTTATTTTAAAGCATTTATATATGTACAAACTCTACATAAGACCAGTGGTCCTGCTTCTCCGGGGTTCTAGGCTGCAGGTGCCACCTGTAGGGTTGACTTCAAGCAAGGCTAGCAAAAGCACCCTGCTCCCTCAAATATGCATGCTGTTGATTACCTGCAATTGGCCCACACATTGCCCTCTCCTCCTTTCCCTGTACCCTGCATCTTGAGGTGTCTTCCTAAGATTCTTCTTGCACTGTAATTTTTCACTTCTCCACTAAATCTTTGGGAATGTACCGCTGATGGCCCCAGGAGCCAGAACAGCAAAGATGAAGTAAAACGAGAAACAGAGCTGTCTTGTTTAATCTATGAGTGTTCACAGCCAGGATTCTGTGTGGAAAATTTGTAATCAGGTTCTTCACAGGTGATAGTGGGGAATGGCTATCAAAGCTAGTGTTTGTGTCGCTTGCAAGACTTGTAAAACAGTAATTCATGGGCGTCTGCTACTTTTTCAAAAAGTGTAAGGATTCACAAAGCCATCTTGCAATATTAGGTATACTCAAAATGTATACCTGGTGCCATATCCATAAATATACCAGTCTTTTGCCATAGGATTATGTCAGAAACTTCTCGTAATTTAGGATTTTCTTAGAATCATAAGGAACCATAAAAAACTCCTGTTGACTAGAAATAGAGGTGGAAATTCTTTCTTCATCACCAATATTACATTTTCCACTCCAGTTATTATCACAAATACCTGCTCTTTGCTCTGCTGAGGCCAAAGGAGCAGGTCTGCAGGAAATTTGCCCTGAATGCTACAGAATCACCCTGGTCTTGGGAATCTTGCCAATCCCACACCTCCTGCTGCTATAAAGCTCTGCTGGAATCCCTCAGTCTAGGCAGCTCAACTTCAAGGGAGACCAGTATCCTCTCCCTGTTTGCTTTCAGAATGATGTTACTGTTTGTCAGTTCTGCCCAGCATACTGGATGGCCTGCTCAAGCTATTTGGAAACACGATCTATCAGTTGACCTCAGATTCTTGAACTTGGATGTGGGAAATCCCAACTTGAATCTCTGCTCACTGATGCAGCTCAGTATGACCTGCACCGCTGGGTTATTGTAAGGCTAAAACACTGTTAAGGCACCTTGGAGGAGCAGTGTGATGTAAATGAAGCCATCTGTTTTGTCTCCAGCAGTGATCTAAGCTGGCAGACATAGGATTGTGCTGGGCATGGAATCCAGGGCCACCAGATCCCATGAAGCTAGCACCTGTCCAAAGCCAAGAAGCAGAGCTAGGCCAAGCACTGATCAGCTTCTAGCAGGTGAATGTCAGACACTGTAGAGGGCAAAGTAGCAAGTTCAAAAGGCAACAAGCAAGCTGGGTAGCACCCTGGACAGCTCCAAGTGGTGCTTTCCTTGGAAGTCAAACAATGCAGACTTGAATGTCGCACCAACCAGCAAACTCCAACTGAGCCTTAAATAGGCCTGTAGCTTTCTCTGAGAAGCTAATCTGAACCCGGATGAGTGTCAGACAGCGTGGAGAAGACCATGAATTTACTATAGCTTCTGAGCTGGAGTCAGAATTCACAACCCTTTTCAGGCTGGAGAGGTGCTGGCATCAAGAACACTTCAGGTGAAGAGGCAGGGATCTCAAATGCTGGTTCAGAGAGCACGTTCTCCTCCTGATTTGAGATTCTCTTTGAATGCATCCTCTCTTCCCCTCAGGATGGGGAGTCCAAATCCTGGGTTATAGCAACATTTTCTGTGTGTGTTTATCTCCACAATGTTTTGCCTTCTTTTCATTCTTCAGGTACTAATTAATACAACACTGGTGCTAGCCTGGGCTTACTCTGGCTTTTAATGCTGCCCTGTGTCACCATTGGTTCATCATCTGAGTCATAAGATATTCTTTCATTCCCATTTTTCTGTTACTGCCCACTGTCATAGACACCAGACCATCCATATATATATATATATATATATATATATATATATATATATATATCACAACCATCCCTTCATCTAACAGGGGTTTCCAATTTCCCAACTATAATTTTAACTGACTTTTCATCTAATAATAATAATAATAATAATAATAATAATAATAATAACAGATATCCTATTCAGCATCTAAATACCATGTGATCAGCAATAGCGATTGCAAAATATCTTGCATTACAGAGCCTTCAATATGGCAACGGTATCTAACTTCATATATTTCTTATTCTGTATGGTCATTTGAAATAATTCAGCCATATGATAGAACAGCTAAAAATAACCCTAAAATGATGGGGAAAGCCTGATCAAGTGGCAAAACCTAAGACACCACACTCTTCTAGAAATAGCAGTTATGTATCTTATCCAAAATGCCTTGACATTTTTCCCCCACCATATCCACCGATACATACAACCTGCAAACACTAGGCTGAACATATATCCACAAAACTTTGCTCTCTTTGTAGCCTAGCCATGACACTTTAAAGCACCTTGCTTTATTTGGGCTTGAAGAAGACAAAAAGATAACATGGACACACACGCAAGCCTACCCGGCTTTGTTTTAGTCTACTGCAGTTTTACCTTTTTGTATTTTTTAAATTATGGTTGTAATTTTTTAAGAGATAGTTTTATTGTTTTAACTTCTTTGTAAACTGCTTTGAGGTTTCTTCTACAACCAAGTAGTATATAAATTTTATGAAATACATAAGATGGTCCTGGGGGATCAAATGGGCAGCCATTTTGCATCCTCTCTCTGGATCCTGGAATCGCAAACCATTTCCCAGAGCCAAGGGACACAGATAAATGCAGCTAGCAGAAGTGCCACAATTCAGAGCCTGCCCTATCCTTGTTGCTCAGGGCCAGCTGCACATATTTTCATAACTCACATTTAAAGTGGGGAGAGAGTAAGAAAGAGAACTTGAGAACTGCAGTGCCATACCAGGGCCAAGTCCACACCCCAGATTTAAAGCACTATGATGACACTTCAATCAGTCATTGCTTCCCCCAAAGAATTATGGGAGCTGTAGTTTGTTAAATGTGCTGAGAGCTTTGGAAGGTCCCTGTTCCCCTCCCAAAATGACAATCCCCAGAGTTCTCTGTGAAGAGGGATTCATTCTTAAACCGTTCCGAGCAGGAGAACCAACTTGAATAAAATACTGCGGGGGCCCAGCTAAGCCCTGCCTCGCGTAGTCGATCACATAACACACTGTGCGCATACCGTTTGAATGGGAATGCCCATTAACTTTGTGGGTGCCTGGCCCCCTCAAATATTTTATTTTGAGGGATGAAACCCCCATGGCCCTATGAGATGGCTCCTACAACTCCGAGAACTGTAGCTCTGGAAGGGGAATAGAGGTCTTCTAACAACTCTCAGAACCCTTGACAAACTACAGCTCCCAGAATTCTTTGAGGGAAGCCAGTACTGTTTAAATTGTCATCAGGGGTGGAGCTTGGTAATATGCCGCCCTGTGCGAGGCCAAGATTTGATGCCCTCCCTGCAGCATTCATGGCTTCTCAAATCCCAGTAATAACTTGTCAGGAATTGAGGAGACACTCTCCTCAGCTGTGTGGCCAGTGATTCCACCCTGCTTGCTCTAGTGGCCTAGATGTGTGCATTTATGCATGTGTCAGCCAAAATTATACATAAAGCAGGGTGTGTGGGGGTGTGTGGGGGTGTTTTATATATCTGCTTCAGGCTCAGCTCTGATACTGCAAAGAAAAGTGCTTGAAGCAAGAGACCAAAATGCAGTGAGTGAAGGGAGGGATGGCTGGGGAGAAATCAGGATTGAACTTTGCTCACATAAATGCATATTTTCGGTGTAAAAACAACAACAACGACACCTCCCATATCCTGCATAAATATCCCTCTAGTTTGGTATCCACTGTTACATTTTGGGTAGGCTGCATGTTTTTTTTTTAACTTTTGTTTGCTATGAAAAGACTCAAGAACATCCTCCTCTTTTTGCCTCCCACACATTCACTCAACTTGCCTCAAGCACCATGTTTGTCTAAACCTCTAGCCCTCCAAGTATAATCATCCAGGAGTAAGTTCTGAACTTGTCTGGAAAAAAGGCACATAATAAAATTATATGCACTGTGGGAGATTTAGCTTGCACAAAGAGAATTGCTTAAACTGCAGTTCCAGCATCTATAGTAATTTCATGTATTTCATGTTTATGACAAGCCAGAGTTTAATCCCCCATTGAATAACCTGGCCACTGCATTCAAAGTATTTGGTAATTTGATGGGGAGGGAAAAGCAGAATCTCCCAACTGGAAAACATTAAAAAATTGTAAAGGATGGGGAAGTCTCCATTTTATAATACTTTTTCATTGCCATGGGTAGGCAATCTGCCATCTGCCTCGGTGCAGGTATTTTGACTGTGGAATTCCTGTGCTATGGTTGTTTGCCTCTCACTTTCCCCATGTAGCACATGTCCGTTTTTTTCAGAAAGAAAATCCTGACCTATGAAGCTCCACTGAACAAAATAAGACTGCATTACTGCTGGCAGGCACCTCTGAGGAGCAAATCTGGCCTCTTAATGAAAAGTCACAAGCCCTCAATTCTACGGGAAAATGAAAGAGAGCATATTTATTAAAACAATAAATCATTGTAGCAGCAAAGGTAGCAAATAGTGTAGGCTTGCAGGAGCTAATTTGGGGCAACAGAAGGTTATCACCTGACCCACACTCCGCTGGTTTTTCATGGTTACTCCATTTAACAGCTTTCAAGCACCTCTTTCTAGCCCTGGCAGAACTAGCCATAGCTGGCTGTAGCGTGTTTTTTACTACTCAGGTTGGCTATAATTCAACTCTACACTTTCTGGCATACATTGATACATATATTATTATTAATAATTATGTATTTATTAAATTTCTATACTGTCCATTGTCTGAGGATAACAGGGCAGTTTACAATACAAAACCACAAAAATGCATACATAACATAGTAACAATTGAAAATAATACCCCCACATGGTTTAAAAGGCCATAGATTGGCTAATTAGCCAAAAGCCTGGGAGAAGAGGGGTGCTTTTGCCTGGTGCCAAAAGAGATGTAACAGTACACAGACACACACCCAAAATCCACAAGTTAACTTCAACAGGTGTTTACTAAAAAACCTGTGATCCCCAAAGCCACGCAGCTACTATCTCATCTGAAAATTCACTTCATGTACAAAGCCTGCAGTTATCTGCAGCAGTTTAATACATCTTGTCTAAACGCTGACCACTGTTGATCCATCTTTTACCTTATTGATCACTCCAGCTAGCAGTCGTGCCAAGATCTTTGGTTCAGCTTCCTTGACTGTCTCAAGATAGTTACCTGCCACTACCTGCCTCTGCCTGGTTCCTTAAATATGGATTCTCTCCCTCCTTCTCTCTCACGCAGAGAAAGGCAGCATGTTCTGCCACAAACCCTTTGATTAGGGTCTTACTAAAATGGAGAGGGAGATGCAGCATGGTAGACAGAAAGAAAAACCCACCAAGCAACCCAGGATAAGTGGAGAAATCCTCCTTATCCACCCCTAAAACAACTTCTTTAAAGGAGTTCTGTACTTGTCCTATTAGCTTACCGAGAACTCCAATTTCTCCAGGCTCTTTCCCCTCATTTATATGTCTGTGCCTGAGTGTTGGGGAAAAGGTTATATAGGTGACCAATTTCTATTAACAGTAGAGGGAATTGCATCCGTAAATCTCCCAGGCACTGACTCCTTTTCTTTTCCCATTAAGTTATTTCTAACATTTCATTTCTGCACTTGTGTTTCTTTTCCATATATTCAACGTATTGCTTAGATTGCCCTTGTTAAGAAAAAGGGTCTCCCTCATCATACACCGACTGCCTTTGCAGATAAATTGAGTGCCACAGCGATCTTAGCAATATTTGTTTCTCCTTCATCGGATAGGTAGGTAGAGAACCTGAGAGAAATGAAATGACCTTTCAACTGAATGATCCCTCCTCGCTTCCTTGCTTGCCTCCCTCCCCTGCACTGCTGTTGCAAGTTAAACCCAGAATAAATAAGCAGATAAATTCTTTATCTGGGTGGTGGTCTTCTTATGAAGATGGAGGAAGACAGTGCAGAAATTTATCTGAAGGCGTCTTTGGAAGGAAGGGGTAGCATGCTTAGCACAAGGAACTGTTGGGGAGTGGGGGTGGGATCTGCCAGTAAGCAGCTAACTAGACACAGTGGCCAACATTTCTAAGAATTGAATACCAAACTTAATTAGTAGCTAGTTAGCAATTTGGCCTCATTTGCACCTAAGCAATGTATGCCCCAGTACAACCCCTCCTGGGGGGAAGTAATCAAATCCCTACCCTTTTGAGATGCTAACTCCTGTCCTGGTCCCAAGGAGGAGGCAAGATAGGTTGGCAGTCCTAGCACCACGGAGAGCTCAGAGTGAGAAACATGCTCTGGGAAGGGCTGGATCTGAAGTGAGGGGCATTTTGAGTCTCTGCCTTCAGTCCACCTTTCCTGTGCTCTTTCCCCTTTGCTAGATACTACAGACTCTTTGTCCTTCTCCTTTGCTCCATGGCCTCATGCCTGGTTCACTCCCTGCACTGTTGTAATGGTGAGCTAGTCAGAGAGCAACTCAGATATGACTTTCAGAATCTTGGATATTGTTAGGGCGGGCAAAATACGTTTGAATCTAAACTTAAACAGCAGCTTCAATGTATTTATTCAGATATATGAATTTCTCAGAGTTTTCTCCCTTCACCCAGGCCAGACTTTCCTGTAACCATTTGGCCTGATCCTGTATACATTTACCAGCAAGTTCCACTAATCTGAATAGAACTCAAGTTGCATACACACCATACATTTAATGCCCACATCATCCCCAAAAGTATCCTGGGAACTGTAGCTTGTTAAGGAATTGTAGCTGTATGGGGGTAGACTAAGTTTCCAGGCTTCTTTGGGGGCAGTCATGTGATCAGAATGCGCACAGAATATGCTTTCAATGTATGGTGTGTATGCAGCAAGGTGCAGTGAGCGTCAGATTGCAACGTGGAATCAGTAAACCCTCCAGTTTGACTTTCAGTCACAACCAGGGCCATTCTTGATATAGCAGTCACCAATCACACTAACAACTTTTTAGAAAAGAAAAGGAAAAAGAAATAAAGCTGTTTTTAATGGGCTGTTTAACTTTCTCTTTCATAAGACTTCTGTCAGGTTCCTTCAATGGTAACAGCTAAAAACATTAGTTGCAAAAAGTTACAAAATCGATTGCTACCACAGAGTAATACTCAACATGGCTTAACTAATCTAAAACAGCAAATCCAGCAAAACACATTACCATCTTCAAAAAGGAAGAGAGACTCGTGGCAAAACAGCAGCCAGAAGCAAATCAGAGTTCTGTGAGATGACTCTGATTTTTTGCATGATAATGGCCAACATCCTTATTTCTAAGAGGATTCTCTGATGGAGAGAGAAATAATGCTAGATACATTCAAAGCGTATGTTGCATATTTACATTACTTCTGCTTCCAGATCACATCCATGCTAGCTGGAATACTGTAGATTTACTTTCCTGTGTGTACCGAGAAGGTAAATTGAACTCAGCTTATCTCAGAATAGATACATGAAACTTAAACCGTTAAAAGAAATTCTTGGCATTTTTTACCTTTGATCTGAAATTCTTTAAATTATGGCTGCATAGCACTGACGGCCTTACTTATACCACATGTTTCAACCAGAATTTTTAGGAGGCACACGCAGCATATAAATAGCAGCACCTGCCTGTACCCATGCATACAGATTTCCCTGAATTAGATCCACATTCTAAATAAAGCATCCTTTTCATGTTTAATTTATCCAAGTCATTTCCATTGTGGTGATGCTTGTATTGTTTTGAAATGATAGGCAAAGTGATTGGAATTTTGCTGCTTTATTAAAAAAACACAAATGCTCTGTGCTTAATCCACAAAAGCTTCTGCGCAATAAACCCACTGCCTTATTACTACCTGTGAATTGCTTCCTTTTCATCTGATATTTTTTACTTCCTGATCATCATGATGAGACCCTTTGTTGTGTGTTTGTTTTCCTACACCTCTTGCTGCCTCTCCAGTCTCCTTCTGCATCTCCTTGTGAATTTCTGGCTACCATATCTCTTTCTGCTCTCTTCACTGGGATGACTCGGTGCTAGCTCAGATTATGCCGCTTTCTCTCCATTCCCCTCGTCCTCATCCCATTTCACTGTTAAAAGTTTTCATGCTTCTGGGCAAACTTACATTTGGGGAAGGGATGCAGCTCGGTGGTATAGCATCTGCCCTGCATGCAGAATTTCTATCTCCAGCATCTCAAGGTGGGGTTGGCAGAGACTCCTGCCTGGAACTCTGGAGAGCACCTGCCAGTCAGAGCAAGATGGACCAATGGTCTGACTCAGGATACGGCCACTTTCTATATTCCTGCAGCCTCTATTATGATATTCTTTTAAAATTATATTTCCTCAATAGTACAGTCCTATACATGTCTACTCAGAAGTAAGCCCCAGCCATAGGCAGCAGTCCTATATGCACTTACCTGGGAGAAAACTCATTCAATGAATGGAACTTACTTTTTTTGGTAAACATACAGAGGGCTGTGCTGCATCATCAGCAACCGATCTTGTGCACCTTTCCTCTTATATTGCTTGTTTCGGTCCCTGATTTATTATTTTATCTTATGCATATTGTTTCTATTATTACTGTCAGCCACCCTGAGCATCCCATTCCTGGGATGCAGAGGTGAGAGATAAACATTTTAATGAGAAAGTGAAATTATTTCCTGCCTTGATTACTGTAAAGTTTGATTTATCGTCTCTAAAATTCAACCTCTATGCTCAGCATCTTATTCCTACCTACCCACTTCACTGCATTAAAGCACTTCATTCCTGTTCTCCAATCTCTCCACTTCTTCCTCCTGTTTCTTGGATCCATCTTGGCTGTGAGTCTTGGGGGACCTGCTCCCTGCCTTTCAGACTTTTTCCACTTGCCGTGGGATGGAGGGACCCTGAGTGATTCCATCCACAAAAGCGGAGGCAGCTGAACAGACTTTTGGGTTAGGGCAGTGTTGCAGGGGATGAGGGTTGTTGCTGTTATTATTGCTCTAATTATTTGAAATTGATTCATGGTCTGGAAACCAAGCCCTATGAGGAATGGCCGAAGGAGCTGGGAACATTTAGCCTGGAAAAGAGAAGACTAAGAGGAGATATGATAGCAATCTTCAAATATCTCAAAGGCATAGAAGTTGGAGCAAGCTATTTTTTCTCCTGCTCTGGAGGGTAGCACTCAAACAAAAGGCTTTAAGTTACAATAATGGAGATTCCAACACAACATCAGGAAGAACTTTCTGACAGTAAGAGCTGTTTGACAGTGGAACACACTCCCCCAGGTGGTGGTGAACTCTCATTCACTGGAAGTTTTTAAGTAGAGGTTGGATATCAATCTGTCATGGATGCTTCAGTTGAAATCCCAGCTTTGCCAGGGGTTGGACTAGATGATGCTAAGGGTCACTTCCAACTCTACAATTTTATGGTGGCACTGTTTTAACTCCTTTTGCCTTGTTTTTAAAAGGGGGATTTTGTTGCTTTTTTAAAAAATTAAGGGATGTAAGATGTTCCTGGGGCTGGGGAGAGCAGGGGCAATCTCAATTGCAGTGGTTCTGGGCAAGGGGAGGTATAGTGTGGGGGTGGGGCAGGCTGGGTAAGGGGCACGTGGCACAGACAAGTTAAAGGTAAAGGACCCCTGACAGTTAAGTCCAGTCATGATGACTCTGGGAGCCGCCGTTTGTCCGCAGACAGTTTTTCTGGGTCATGTGGCCAGCATGACTAAGCTGCTTCTGGCGAAACCATAGCAGTGCACGGAAACACTGTTTACCTTCCCGCCAGAGTGGTACCTATTTATCTATTTCTACTTTGATGTGCTTTCGAACTGCTAGGTTGGCAGGAGCAGGGACCGAGAAATGGGAGCTCAACCCGTTGTGGGGATTTGAACCGCCGACCTTTCGATCCTAGGCTTTGTGGTTTAGACCACAGCACCACCCGTGTCCCTACAGACAAGTTAGCTCTCATTTAATACCTCTTTTTTTATTAACTTTTATATTCTTTCTCACATTCCTCTGTTTTCCCCTCAACAGGTTTTTATCTCTGATTCTGCCATGCCTTACTAAATCTTCAGCCTGCTTTCTAATGTTTCCCTCTGCTATTGTATCATGTCTATTACACAGCACCTTGTATACTGTAGATGCTGTAGAAGTGTATGATGACAATTCAGATTTGCCTTACAGTTTGTTTCTTTTTAAGCATTTAGAAATATCACTTTCGTAGAAAGTCAGTGAGATGCAAGGGAATAGGCTATGAGCATCAATCTCTTTATTAAGGTCAGTGACCAGTATTGTGCAGGGGAACAAAAGCCTTTTTCAGGAATTCTGGTGCAGGATCAGGCCCTCCTGACTTCAGCTGAGAAGTGATGGGCAATGAAGAGAGAATGAAAGGCTATAGGGCAAAATGCAGAAGAGTCTGCTGGGATGGTAAAGATGGACTCAGAGGTCAGCCAAGTCCAACGCTGAAGCCAGGGTCATAAACTGGAGGGCTGTCAGGCCAAAGGCCATAGGAGATGATACTTGTAAGACAAGAAAATGAAAAGAAAGAAACCAAAATAGAGAGAGAGAGAGAGGGTCAGAGAAAATGACTGCAACTGGAGGCTTGGAAAGCTACATGTGCAATAATATTTCCCTTCACATATTTGTTATTTATACCTCTTGGTAGCTAATCTGACCTCCATCTGGTCTGGGGTTAGAAAACATTGCCTGTCTCAGCAAAATGACAACATCCAATGGATAACCTTAACCATCCTCTATGGGCATCCCTCTCCTAAAGTGATGCCAGCTGTTTAAACCATTTAGTTTAATAATATTCTTTTACTGTAGGTTTTTTTTTTAAAAAAAAAACAACTTAAGAACTAATTCTGCTTTGTCCTTACATTTATTTAGTGGCTGGAGTCCATTATGCTGTGGCAGGGTGCTTATCCAGTGATTGTAGTCCTTAATCATCATAACCCAAAAATTTAGCTGGGAACTGAGGAAAGAGTGGGAATCTGGCTGGTAACTGGGATGTCAAGCAATTATCTTTAAAATCCCCAGATTTGTATGGCACTATGTTCAGACTGATTGTACTTGCGGCTCTCAAGAGAAATAAGGACAGCGTGTAAATGGGAACAGGCTTGCTCTCTTTTTGTTTTGTCTAATAACAAAGCAAATGAGTCAGATTAGCAGCGGCGGCAGCAGCAACCGTGGCCGGAGGCATTTCTTGGGAATTAATGAGCAACTGTCACATGTGGCCAGAGGCAAAACTCATCCAGTTGGTCAGAACTGCCAGGAAATATCCAAGGCCTTGACCGTGTCTACTAATGCTGCTTTGTCTCTCCGTAAGCTTGAGTCAAAACCATTTTTAATAAAGCTGTATTCATTCTGCATTTTCCTAAGAAAGCATTAACTCCATCACGTTGGGAGATTTCCCACATAATCCTTCAGATAGCAACAGATAATATGAGCTGGCTTCTCTTCAGATTAATCTACTTCTGTTCACATAATAAAACAGATTATATGCTTGATGGCAAAATAAAATTAAAAAATAAGGCAGGTGCGATGAGAGCTTACTGTTAAATCAAAAGCTTTAAGCCACAACCTCAAGTGTAGCTATCAAAGCAAGAAGAAATGGAGTGGATTTCAAAGTGTGATCCATGTCATATTGTTATTATTCATGATTCCTACAATACATCTGATGCACAATTACAGTCTTTACGTCAAGCATCCTCACAATAACCCTGTGAAGTAGATCATTAGCATCTCCATTTACAGATGTGGTAGCGGAGTGACAAAGGCCACCTGGCAAATTGACAGATGAACAGGAACAAATTGAACATTATCCAGTTGATTCAATTCCATTAACAGGTGCATAATTTGTATTCCAGAAATCAATCTAAAAGTTGGCCCAACAATTTATTCAGGTCTTTCTTGACTAGTGTTTTCTTTATGCTTACGCGTCCTTTTTATTATTTATTATTCAGTAATCTATATCCCGCCTTTCCAAACCATGTTTAGAAAACAAAAGCTGATTAAAAAACGGCAGAAAACCCCCAGAGAATAAAACAGTAGTCAGTTCAAACCTGTTAGAAACAAAGCAGCAAAGAGTCAGATCAAACTGCAAGCCTTAAAAGTCTGTCTGAATAAAGATGGCAGTAACCAGGAAGCATGAATGAATGAGTGAAGAGCCCAGAGGAAGCAGGGAGATGGATGGACATACAGATAATATTTAACATGAATGGCCATGGTCACTAGTGGTCACTTTTTCTGTCCCATTTCCATACTAACTTTGCAAAGGGGAAAAGAAATAAATCTGCATTAAAAGTCACATACAGTGGTACCTTGGGTTACATACGCTTCAGGTTACATACACTTCAGGTTACATACGCTTCAGGTTACACACTCCGCTAATCCAGAAATAGTGCTTCAGGTTAAGAACTGTGCTTCAGGATAAGAACAGAAATCAGGCTCCGGCGGCACAGCAGCAGCAGGAGGCCCCATTAGCTAAAGTGGTGCTTCAGGTTAAGAACAGTTTCCGGTTAAGAACAGACCTCCGGAACAAATTAAGTACTTAACCCGAGGTACCACTGTATAAATAAAAAAATTAATATATGGTTTAAATTTTATTTATTTATTAAATTTGCATACCACCCTTCATCAGTAGACCTCAGCAGAGTTCACAGCATAAAAAATACAAGATAAAAACATAAAATGTGTTTTGATACTTTTTTTGAGCCAAGAAGTGTGTTGGGACATTTGGGAAACGTGAAAGCTTAAAAATAACTAAGGCTCTAATCCCACCCCACTTTGCTGAGTGCAACTCCCCTTGAATTCCACTGGATTTATTTCTGAGTAGACATGATGGTTAGAAGTGCTCTGTAAATTCCTACTTGTGCATTAATCTGAAATGGGCAGATGAGGGCAGTTCATATAGATATCATGAAGATCAGATTCCTCAAGCATCCCTACTGAATACTGTTCTTCCCCCAGGCCACAGAGGCAGCCTCATGGTCAACTGCAATGTTGGATGCTGAGTGTTCAAGTGTGATTCCATTTGCTGAGAGTTCATCATCTCACCCATGCTGTCAAAAGATAGCAGTAGTTATTAGGTGAGGAATATAATTGTGGTCACAGTCACACCATATATTTAAAGCACTATGATGCCACTTTAAACAGTCATGGATTCCCCCAAAGAATTCTGGGAGCTGTAGTTTAAGGGTGCTGACAGTTGTTATTTCCTTCACAGGGCTGCAATTCCCAGAATTCCCTGTGAAGACGAATTGATTGTTCAACCACTCTGGGTTTAACCAAATAATGTGTATTAAAACGCTTATATGGAGGTAAAGTTTGCATTGAAATTCATATATATTACAATGCATATATGCATGAAGATAGCATTAAAAATGCATTGCATTAGGAAAATTGCTTACAAAAATGTATATTAAGGCAAAATTGCATGCAATATGTATATTAGGAAAAATCCTCACTAAAACATAGATGAGGACTTTCTAATGATGATGATGGTGATAATTCACAAGCTGATGTGGAAACATGAAACCTAAACTGGAAGACTGGAAGAATGAGAAGTGGACAGAAACTGAAATTGACAGATGAACCTATCCCTGCATGCCAGTGCTTGGGAGTTTATTCCCTATGAAATAATTCACCACTGCTCCAATACCTTTCTTCTCCATGGCCTTTGACCTTGGTTCATTTCCAAGCATCTGCCCTGCCTTGACCTGTACTTTTAACATCAACTAACCTCATACTGGTTTCCTGTTGTGCTTTTGCACCTTGTGACTCTGCATGATGCCGGAAGCCTTGCGCACCCTCCACAAGGACAT
This sequence comes from Podarcis tiliguerta, assembly GCF_965153285.1. Classification (NCBI taxonomy): domain Eukaryota; kingdom Metazoa; phylum Chordata; class Lepidosauria; order Squamata; family Lacertidae; genus Podarcis; species Podarcis tiliguerta. Next base: position 51,312,312 of record NC_139547.1, on the reverse strand, counting down.
CGCCTTTTGCTGATCATTCCTCACTTTTATCTAGGACATCATGAATTTCAACCTTGAGATATAAAGGTTTCAAAAATCATTCCTTTGTTGACATTTAATCATTAGTGCTACTTGAAGCTGAAGCACATAGTTCCCTGCAATTTTCTGTCCTTATACTGACATTCTGAGCCTAGTTCAAGCCACTATCATTTGTTCATGGCCAATAAAAGTGTTATGTTCTGCCCCATCATTGTTTCAGCAGCATTCAAAAGAACTAGCTACATAGGTGTAGTTGGGGGGGGCAGGGAGGCAGCTGCCCCCCCCATCAAGTAAAACAATAGAAACACTTAACTTAGTGACCCGTCACGTCAGTTCTGCCTTCCTAACAAAAGTCCTGTCCCTCCCTAACAAAAATCCATGACCATTTATTTATTGTTGTCTACCTTATATATAGGCTTCCCTGGTATATCTGTTAAATAAGTCATCCCTCAATAAGTTATTTGCCTTTACTTCATATTCTTTGTTTCGGTCTTTAGTTCCACATCCAAGGTCACCTTCAGTTAAACCTGCATTTTTGAAGTCCTCATTCAATGTCTTCTATAGTATGTTTTTCATCATAATTTCCCATTTTCAATACTGAGAAAACTCTTTGAAAAGGGCACCTGAGATCTAACAACCTGCACATTTTTGTTTTAAGCAAGGTGGGTTTCCAATCACCTTGTAAGTATGCGCAGTATGAACCATGTGGGGCTATTTTTATTTCAGTGTTCATCACCCACACCAAAAATTCAGAGAGTGTCCATATCTTTGTGGTCAACACAATCTTATAACCATAGAAATCTACAATTTGTGTTTTCAATTCCATCCTACTGGTCAAAGCCAACTTATTCGAAAATGTGAGATCCACGGGCAGCTAGAGGGTTTTTTTTCAAAAAGATGGTGGAGTGCAAAGAACCCCAAACTCAAAAGGGCCATAGCTCAGTAGCAGGACATCTGCCTTTGGTACAGAAGGTCCCAGGCTCAATCCCCAGCATCTCCAGGTGGAGCTGGGAGAGACTGATTCTGCCAGTCAGTGTGGGCAATACTGAGCTAGATGGACCAATTGTCTGAGGATAAGACAGTTTCCTAGATTGCTGTGCACTCAGTGACATGTCAACAGCTCTTGTTCCCACAGCTTTGACTCTCCATGGCACTCTTTCACTTTTTGACTTGCAGGGATCTCACACCGCTTGGAGATTGGGGTGGCATGTAACAGTGCCTTGTACACATACCCTCTGAGGGGGAAATCATGCGATACACATAGATCTAAGCCATGTGACAACGTGAAGCACAAGAGTGAAAAGCACTGGGGGTCTTTTCAAAGCAGGAACACATAACTGGGTGAATTGAAGGACCAGCACCCCATCTGCAAATGAACGGGCTATTATGACAATTATATTACAAGCCTACGCATGTCTACTCAGCAGTAAGTCCAACTAGGTTTGTTTGTTTATCTCTGGCATTTCTATCCCATCTTTCATCCAATGAGCTCAAGGTAGCATACGTAGTTCTCCTCCTCCCCACACCATCCTGTGTGGTAGGTTAGGCTGAGAGGTCAGTGGGACTTGCTCCCAGGAAAGTGGTCATAGGATTGTAGTCTTAGTTTCAAGGCTACTGGTATAGCTTTTCTCTCGGAGTCAATTTTTTTGTCTTTAAAAAAAAAAAGCCTTCAGCAGAAGTTTTATAAAGCATCCCTTGTCAGTACAAGTGGAACAGTTTTATTGATTAAGTGTGTCTTAAAGGTTAAAGGTTTAATAGCACTAAAGAATTGCTGTGGGCACCATGCCCAAGCCTTTGATTAGGGAGTAGCTCATGTAGCCTGCTAAATGTTACTATGAAGTGCTGAGCATCCTCACTATTTACTATACCTGGGAATTGAGTTGTGGATGCAGAGAGCTAGATAAAGAAGACTCCAACATGCACTTTTCTGCATTAACTTACTTCCAGAAGTCATCCCTGCTGCTAATGATGAGCATGCATAGCTGAGGCCACATAGCTTCCCCTGTTATTCTTTGAATAGCTAAGCCCAAAACCTTACATTTACTCTTTCATCTCTCTACAGGCTATTATCAATAAATATAGCACTACGGAACTCAACAGCATTCGTGTTTTGACCTGCTTCAATGAAGGAATATCCCCAGCCATGAAGGAAGAATTTTTTCCTCCAGTTCTCTCTCTCTCTCTCTCTCTCTCTCTCTCTCTCTCATGCAGAACCGAAATAAATGGCATAGTAAATACTACAGTTTGTCCTGCAGTTATTACGGCATCTAGGCTACAGCTTCCTTTCCTTTTTCCAAAAAATGTGCCATACAAATGACTAGTCTTACATTGTCTTGTAAGACAGCTGGAATTGGGAATTTTCAGGTCTAAAATTGAAGATAGAGTTGAACTACCAGTACTGGAGACCCAAAACCATCACCTCTAGAAGATATGTTCCTTTAAAAAGGCCATGTTTTCCATCCTTACCTAGCCTGTTTCTATAATGGATTTCACCAAGGGCACCTTGTGTTAAGCCATGTTCCATCCCTGCTCACCTGTCTGCTGTGACCTTTTGCCTTCCTTACATGATCACTTGGGACATCAGTTTCCTCAACCCCCCCCCCTCTTCTCTACCCTCTGCATTTTGCAAGTGCACCTTTGCTAATGTGTCCCTCCTGCTGCTTGATCAACTGTTAGGGAGTTACAGCAATATTTTCTCCACCTTAGCCTTGGCAGCAAGAGGGGCAGTGTCCTCCCTTCTCTGCTCAACACACACAATCCTGTTGCTTTTCAGAGACCAACCTGAATGAAATGCATCCATTCACCCATTTATCCACCTCAAATTATGAAAAGGAACATTATGTTCATTAAATAATCTTTTCATAATTATGACATCCTTGATATCAGGAAGGCTCAAGAATGATTGACCTTGGCATCCAGGATTAAGGCTGCATTCTGTTTCTTGATTACGGGCAGCAGAATAGTGGGTAAAATTATAAAGCCATTGAGAGGATTAATACTGCCTTGATCTCTCCCCCTCTCTCCTGGCTCTTTATCTCAAGTGATTAAAATTCTTAAGGGGGTGGAAATTGGTCATGTAGCATACGCCGGCTGCCGTGGATAGATACAGTATCGGTTAAAGGCATCAGCTCCCCATGACAGCCAGCGCAAAGGTTAATTATGCATGCTGTATATAGTTTTAATCACTTTAATCAGAGCACCATTCTGCTCCATCCCAGGCTATAACTTTTATACAAGCAGGAGAAGCACTTCAAGCATGGCACTGTTTGTTTAGGAAGGACGGAAGAGAGAGAAAGAGACAGGAAGAAAGATGCTACATTAGCCACAGACAACAAAGATAATGTTGTTGAAAGCTATTGACTGAAGGAGACTTGATTATGCCTTTAGTGAATGGTTATGTAATGGCTAAGAGTGACTAAGGCCAGCACCTGTCTGCCTTGCAGGAGCCCTTGAAGTCTCCACTCTCAGATCAGCAAAGACAAGCTCTGACCAGCAAGTTTTACAGCCCTACTAGATCCAAGCTGTGTCTCAGGTGAACAGGTTAAGATGAGGAACGTCATGCACTCAGAGACTGATTCCATTTAAGGGTTCTTGACTGGCGCTTGGTTGGTTCCAGTTGCTGAATCTATTATTGCTGAATTGTGACTGAGCATGCAACCCTAGTGGAGGAGACATCTTTCCGTGCTTTCAGTGTCTCCTCTTTGTCAAGTCAAACCTGGAGTTCATAGGGCTTTTCCATTATTTGTGTATAAAAATATGTATGTAACACCTAGTCATGTAAGATATCAAGGTCCAACAATACATATAAGTATGATAAAATATCTGCTACATAAAAACAATACAAAATAATAACAAAAATGACTGGCTCATCTTATTTACAACTACAATGTCCCCCAAAATGTCTTAAGGCCTATTTGGGAAACTTGTAAAGTAATCATAAGGGAGACTAACGCAGCAACAATCCAGTTATTTTGAGAGCAAAGGCAGGTCAGAGTAGCAGAAGGATGACAAAGGTGAAATGTTAGAGCAGTGGTTTTCAACCTGTCTGTTGTGGCACCCTAGGGTCAGGGATGCCGTGGGCAACACTGGCCTCTGTCCCTCTTTCCTTTTCTCCCTCCTCTGATGCCCTTTCACATCTCTGCCTCCCAAAGGCTTGAACAGATGTTTGTTGCAGCAGGCCTGGCTACAAGCTCTGCAGGCAAATGGTGCCTCTGGGGCTGGCCAGGGAGTCCTCTGCAGGCCCCTGTGGGGCAGAGTGAGGAGGCACCTCTCCTTGGGGCAGGCGGCCAGCTCAGAGACCAGGGGTAGCAGCTGTGGCTACTCAGAGGAGGCTGCCCAGATTCCCAAGGAGAGGGGAGAAGAGAGGAGGCTGAGGGATCACTCCACAAGGGAGGGTGTTTGAGAAGGGGTTAGGGGCTTCCGACTCTACAGGCAAGGGGTGACATAACTGGGCTCCTAAGCCCCACAAGGTGCCACAGAAAGAATGGAATTGGTCAATGGAGTCATGGACCCAAAAAGGTTGGAAACCTCTGTGTTAGAGGAAAGAGTGTCGTCCTCTGTCTAGAGTCACATTCTTCACAGAATAATAGCCCAATTCCTAAAAAGCCTAAAATAAAAATACTGCAGAGTGAACAGAATATTCTGAATGGATTGGATTTTTTTATTGTTGCTGTAAATGTGCAGATAGGCATTTTGCCATTGGGAGCAAAATGTCCGAGTATTTTTAAATTTTGATATCATTGTCTCTGGATATGAAAACTATAAATATTCCATTACTGTTTGAAACATGTTATGTTAAGAAGATGGTTGCCAGTTGGGATGCCTTGTGAAATACCCAATATTCTCCACCCAGAAAACCCTTAACCTTTCAATGCGTATTGTCAGCAGGCAGGAGCCAAATCCAGCTTCTTACTGTTGCCCTGTATCACCCTCCCAAACTCCAAGGAAACCATTTTAATTGGGATTTGTTGACATTACACAGGAAGGCATCTAGTGGCCAAACTGGAAGCAATAATAGCAGTCATGTTTCTTCTTTTTTGCCTGCTCCGCACATGTGCAAAGTGGGACTGAAAGAGGTTTAATTTTCACATCAAAGGGGGACATGAATAAGGGGAGCTAAGCCTTATCCTTCCCTTCTTCCCCCCACCCCATCACTCAAATTCATTTCCCCCCAACCTAGCTCCAACAGTAGTGGGCATATTTTAAGTTCTCTCTCTCTCTCTCTCTCTCTCTCTCTGAAACACCAAAGAAATGTCTAAAAATAATTATGTCAGGGGCAGAATTGGACAATATTTTCAGACCTTGTCACCATTTCAGAGGGCATGAATGCTGCCAAATTCCAGAGGGACAGCCGCAGTGGTTTTCCTGCAAGGGCAGCCATTACAGTTTTAAGGTGAGTAAAAAAAGGGGGGGAATGTCTCCCATAGTGTTTTGTGGGCAATTGGATGGAGGTGCCACTGCATGACACCTGTCACATTGCAGGTAGATTGGTCCAGGGCTTTTGCGCTACAGTATATACCTGTTACAATGAATGCAGGAAATAAGAGACTTTCTCTGTGACTAAAATAATCCTCTCTGATTACAAACTGAAGCGGTCAGTTACAGTGGAGCTCTCCCTCCACCCTCTCTGGTGTTTGTTCTCCCTTCCTTAGCCACCTCACTCTGGCATTACGGTGTTATGGCAGTGGTGTTGCATCCTTTGCTGGCACCCGGGGCACATGCATGGCGGGACCAGGGGTAGAGCACAGAGGGTAAACGAAACCCACCATTTCAGCCTAGCCCTCACCACCAGGCAGGCGTGGAGCAAGGAGGGTTCACAGGGCCGAACTGCACCGCCTGCCCACCCACCCGAACAGGGAGGAGCCCGGCCGGCCAATACAGCCCTTTGTGAGCACATCCCTCTGACATTGGCCAGGCGGCCATAGTAATGGATGTAGAAGATAATGGCATATTCAGGACTTACTGAAAGTCAAATATTTTGAAACCAATACTTCGATACTGCAGTCTCAATCATACAGAAGCTGTGCATTAAAAAGAAAAGTAAACCACCTGAGCCAGGTTACATTTCTCTCAGAAACCAGGACATGATGTGCCATTTATAAAGCTTTTCTGCTTGAAATATACTAAATAGCAATGCAAATTAGCTCTCATAACAGGATAGTGAACCCTTAATTGGGTGTCACTGGTGATGGAAAGTCAACACTGATGAGGCATCCTTCACTCTCTCTGCTGCAATAAAGTTTAGTTTCCTTATGTAGGCAGTTTCAATCTCATTATACTGAAGATTTTGTTCAACAGTATTTAATAACCCTAGTGTTATCAAGAGACACATCCCTTTGGTAGAGATGCTACTGTTTACTGGAATAAATTATATACCACATTCCCCCAGAATCAATGACTAGTGACAAGTTTGTTTACTGTTCATTAGCAAACAATAAAAGGTTTCAGTATTGCTGAATAATACTGAGGTTACTTGATTACATTTCCCTCCAGTTATTACAACTGACCTATAACTCACTTGAGATCTCAGCATTTATTCTGAACTTTGTGCAGAATGCAGCAGCAGCCCTTCATTGTGGCAGATAAATATGCCAGGATTAACATTCTGCTCAACAATCAAACAGAAAATTATACCACAGTTGTAAAAGGAGGGAGGTTATTATGAGAGAGTTTTATGCAACTTGATGATTCTGATTGGCTCCAAGAAGATATAAAGAATAAATAATGGTCCACCAGGAGGAGATGATATTTATCTCTCTGTTGAGCAAACATGCCTGGCCCTGATAATGAAATGAAAAAGCCAAAGTAGAAATTGTAGGTCTTTTAAACCTAAAGTGATACTATCAGAGATAATTATAGAGCACATCAAGACTAGACTACAATACCGGCAAAAACACCTCTATGCCTCAAAATTAAGTTGTTTTACATAAAAAATCCAAAATGAGGAACAGACCTGCTAAATAAATTCTGCTCAACGTCGTTTACACTAGCATGGGAAGCCTGCTGTTCTAGAAAATGCAAAAATTCATTCCTCCCTCCCTACCAGCCTTACAAACTGATCAAAATTTAGTTAACCAGCAGCATGCCAAGTTTATCCATTACATTATTTTGCATTATAATTAATTAAATAAATAAATTTCTACACCGCCGTTCATCTGAAGATCACAGGACAGTTTATAACATAAAAATACAAAAAATAAAACACAAAATGCATAATAAAACAAAAGCAAAACAAACCAACCACCTCACTTCCATAGACACATTTAAAAGGTCGTAGAATGTAAATCAGTTACATGCCTGGTTGAAGAGTAATGCTTTCACCTTGTGCCTAAAGATATGTAATGAAGGCACCAGGCAAGCCTCTCTAGGGAGAGCCTTCCACAATGGGAAGCCACCACAGAAAAGGCCCATTATAACACTCAACAATCAATGTTTTCTGTGTGGTTTAGATATTTTGAAAACCATGATTGCTACATGTTAATGAATAATAATAATTCATCATGGGATTCAGAAGCCTTCCCGATTCACACCTAAGTTCAGCACAACTGGTGCATGAGGCAGTCTGGTTACGTAAGACTTCAGCACTGTCTCCCCAGCTGTCCCCATTTGCCTTGGTGCTATTTTTATTGGATGCTTCATTGTTATCTCAAATTCAACATGCCCAAGACATCTTTCTTCTACTTGCATACTTTTCTTTTCCATTGAGACTGTTACCATATACCTTGTTTAACAGGCAAGTAGACTTGGTTCTGTAGCTGACTCCCCTCCCTCTCCTTTGTTCTTTCTATTCAGTCTTGTCGCCAAACCGTGTTGCTTCTTCCTTTACACCACTGCAAAGGCATGGATGGCCCTTCTTCCTCATATCAGCAACAAACATTCTGAGCCATACCCTGCTAGTCTTTCACATAGACTATTGCAGTCTTCTCTATGGCCTTCCAAGTGTCACCTTGGTCCCATCATGTCTAAGTGATAAAACATTTAAAACATCTACAAACAATTCCAATACAGATGAAAATGTTCAAATAGTTTAATTCATCTTTTCTTGCTTGCTTTATAGATGTGGAACTCCCTTTCTGTGGAACTATGAAAGGTCCTTTAAGAGCAGATGTGCCTTGAAGACATATTTTTGTTCCATTCTGCCTTTTTTCAACATTGCCTTTTTTAATCCTGAGATTTAGTGTTTCTTTGTGATCCTGGATTCTTCTTCTTCTCCCCTTTAACCATTGGGATTTATACCACAGAAGGCAGAATAGAAATACTTTTTAAATAAATAGAGATAAATAAATAAAGCTCACATTTGACTTCTCTAAAAGACTTGATTTAAAACAAACAAACATGTTTGCTGGTTTCCACCTCCAAAATATAACCACGCTTTTGATGATTAATTGCATATCTTTGTGGCAATAGAAACCCGTCACCATGGTGTAGGGGACTGGCTTCCAAGTCAGTGTGATGACTATGGGTCTTTCTGTCAGGCATCTTAAGAAAATCATGTGTTTTCTCCATTAAACAATCTAATGCTGCTGTTGGTTCATCTTGATGTCTCAATTGGAGAGAACCCAAGGGGAGGGAGAAATGTTTTCAATCAATATTTCTCTTAAGAATCCAGCCTGATGTGACCTCAGTTGCCTTGTACAGTTACAATGCAAAGTCAATACCAAGCTCTAGCCAATGGCTTGCCCACAACACCAGTCATTTTTCACTGAGGCATATGTTGCACATCAAAGTTAGTTTTATCTCCTTATTGCAAACGGACTTTATTGAATGTCTACAGTTCAACAACAACAGAACCAACCACTTCCTGATTTTTTCCCCTAGAAGGAGATTTCCCCTTCTGCTCATAAATGAAATACACACAAACTCTTCTAATTTAGTAATCAGGAAAGATAATCACACCCCTTGAACTGACCTCCCCCGATTTAGGTTCATGTCAATAAGAGGTGGTAAAATTAGTCCACAGGCCATCTGAAGTTTACTGCTTGCTGATTAAAGCCCTAATTGATTCAGAATGCTTTACAAATCAATCTCTGAGAATTGCTTTGGGATCACAACAGCAACCCATAAAGAAACATTTAATCAAACCTCTCCCCTCCCTGCTCCCACTTCTCTTGCCATCTTCACTGAGAGACAAACAAGCATTAAGCGGCCCCACTACAAAAGCACCCTCTCCAACAGGCCACTGAAATAGTCCTAAAGCAAAGGTAGAAGTACTTGTCCCATTACTTATTTATTTCCATATCAATAAAAACAGTTGCAGCAGGAAGCAAGCTGGGAACTGAAAAAGAAAATAGAATCAGAAACTTGCTGGCTATGGGTCAAATCTGGTATTCCATCTGCCCCCAGCCGTCAACCCATAAACAAGAGGGTTGAGCGTGTGGATGGAGCAAAGGCATGTAACTTGTCAGCAGGCAACTGTGGGGAGGATTGGCAAGGGCTAGCCCAGCCCAGCCCTCTCCATACCCTTCACAAAGCAGCCCTTGCTGGTAGCACACATGGCCCTCTCTTCCCAAACATTGATCACTTCAAATGATGAGTGTCTTCTCTAAAAATTGGTATTTTTGAGAGAATCCCACTTTTGAACAAATATTTTCCCCACACCATGTCTTGTGACCATAAAATATGTCGAAAGTGCAATTATATGGTGTGAAAGAAAATGGCTAGATGTTGTTGTTGTTGTAAGAGTGTCATCTTAACCAGATCAACTCCTTATTGGTCTGGAAAATCCTCTTTGATTGGATGGGTGCATGCATGTCTTATTTCCTTTGAGGATCCAGTAGACACTTCTAAATCCCCTTTATAGCTTGGTTATCATCAAGATGGATGTTTGTGTGTGCTCAATTTCCTGTCTCACCCAGGTACTCTTGCATGTGGATTTACAGGTCACGTTGACAGATGATTATGCTATCCTATGATTGGTGGAATTTTTCCATCCTCTCCATTTTTGGCTGGTTTTTCAGTCTTCCCTGATTCCCATTCCAGCATTTTTTATTTCTGGGATGATTCACGTCAGTGGCGGAGCTTCATGCTTTGGCACCAGGGGCAGGTAGCAGGCGGGAGCGGGGTGCACTGCCAGCAGGGGCGAAGTGCGTGTCCTGGGGTGGGGTGTGCTGCCCTGGGGGTGGGGCGTGACGCCTGCGGGGGTGGGGCACCCAGCGCGGGGGGAGGGGGGATGGAGCTGCGATGGCACCTTGCTGGTTTTGACCTATAAACCCTCAGGATCACAATACCTTAAGAAGTGCCTCTCTCCATATAAGCTGTCCCAGTCTCTGTGTTCATCATCTGAGACCCTTCTTCATGTGCCTCTTCCACATGAGGCCCAGAGGGTGGCAATGCAAGAACGGGCCTTTTCTACAGTGGTTCCCCATTTGTGGAATGCTGTCCCCAAGGAAGCTTGCCTAGTGACTTCATTATATATCTTTAGGCGCCACACGAAAATGTTCCTTTTCAACCAGACCTTAGGCTGAGTAATATTCTACAGCCTTTTAAATGTCTTGTTTTTGTTTTAACTATTTACATGTGCATTTACTTTGGTTTTATCTGTGAACAACCCTGAGCTCTTGTGATGAAGGCTGGAATCATCACCATCATCATACCAGCTGAGTTCATTAAAAAAAAAACCCCACTTGCATCACTTAAAAATAGTATATCTACATATTCAACTTATTTCTGTGTGTCAAATCACATCTGCATTGAGTGTTATGCAGTGTTACATTAAAAAGCACAGAGAGAGAGAAAAAATCCTGAATTTGAAAGCTGTTGTAGTGATCAAAGATAAAATAGAAGAAAGCCTTTACATTGTTGTTCTTAAAGACTCATCACAGTGAGTAGCTCTCATACTAAAAGCAAGGTAAGCCCTTTCCTATTCCTGGGCTTGCAGAGGTCAATGTCTCTACAGTATTTTGTTAATGCAGCCCTCCTCCCGCCCCTGCCCTTTCCTCTGCAATGATTCATTTCGCTCATGGCAGCTTCAAGTCTGAAAATGATAACACTCTTGTCAGTGTTGAGACCACTTAATCCATACCATTGCACCATTTCTCTAATAGAAAAGTCTGTCTTCCATCTGATATTCCAACTCCCCCCTGCAGAAAAAGAAGAAGAAAAGAAAGAAAAAGAAAGAAACCTGCCAGTCATCACAAAGTGCTGCACCCTTAATTTTGAGTCCCCTGCTTTCTGAAATTACATGAAGGGTCATGAGGTGAGCCACAGACAACTTAAATCAATTTTAGGCCTCATCTCATTCATCAGAATGGGCTGCACAACAACTAAAACATAACAAAGTAAGTGGCATAGAAGAAAATGGAACAAGTGACTATGCATAGGATCACACTGCAATTTATTTTAAAAGTGTCTGCTTTGCTTTCATGTTTTGATCTTCTTTCATTCACTAATTTCAAATGTTTATGCTCACAAGGAATGTGTGTACCCAGGCAAACTGCTACACACACCCACACCCCAACAATCTACAGTCCCAAATGCTCCAATGAATTGTTTGGCCTTTGGCCATGTACATACATTGTCCCTAGTGACAAAATCAATTTTAAAATGTGTTACAGACACTTTAAAATGGCTCTGGTTTGTGCTTAACAAACAACATGAAATAGAAAGGGCAAGAGGAGGGGGCACTGGAACTGTTAGCTGCAGCCGTAAGGGATGCAAGTGCTGCTAGTTCACTCTGTGCTACATAACGCAAAGTGCTATATAATTATTCCTTTGATCGCTTTACGATCTTTACACAGAAACGAGTTGAAATACTGAAAAACTGATACAGCTGCCACAAATACACAATGGAGAGGCAGAGAGCCAGGTTGTTTCTGAAAGTAAGGAAAAGGAACATGTGGATGTGATCTACAACCATGGAGCCAGCCTCAGTTGTCTGGGGAGAATAAGAACAGCTTTGCATTCAGCAATGCAGAGCCACTTATATTCAGTAGGTGTGATAGTTGATAATGATTTCTGGTGCACCTGCTCCTTTGATGCAGCTATGCGTGCAGCATCATGTGACTTGGGTAGGTGGCACAACTGACCTACAGGAACCTCAGAGAACCCAGCCAATGGACAACTGACCCAGTCCTTTCTTAATGGTCCACCTCTTCAAGCGATGACTACATCAGGAAGCCAGCCTGGCTTATTTTCTAACATGACTTATATTTTAACATGCTCAATTCAATGTCTGGCACCCCAGAATTAGAAGGGGAGTCCAGGCACCCCACAAACTTAAACATTATATTTATGTTCAGCCCTCTGCTGCCCCCCCAATCTTACACTCAAAACAACTCTGAGTTAGTGATTGATCTAAAGTTTCTTAGTGCACTTAATGTATGAATATTTGAACCTAGGTTGTGTACACATTACTGGCTAAGAACACAGTTGGGTTGTTATATTTCTCATTTGGTATCAAAAGTGGTTTGCGAAAAACACAGTATTCCATACAAAACAACAGAATAGATCTGGATTGTCACTAACATCACTCCCAAACCAGCAGTGTGAGCGCATTGGGTGCTGAGTTAAATGGGAACGTGTACCTAGTCTCCCCAGGCCTCTAGAGCAGATTCACACACCATACACTTTAAGTGCATTCAGCACACATTTAGAACACAATGCCCTTTCCCTACAAATAATCGTGGGAACTGCAGTCTCCCCCTCACAGACCTACTATACCCTTAACCAGGCATAGGCAAGCTCTGGCCCTCCAGATGTTTGGGACTACAATTCCCATCATCCCTGACCGCTGGTCCTATTAGCTAGGGATGATGGGAATTGTAGTCCCAAACATCTGGAGGGCCAGAGCTTGCCTATGCCTACCCTTAACAAACTTCCATTCCCAGGATTCTCTGGAGAAAACCATGTGCTTTAAATGTGATTTGGATGTTAAATGTATGGTGTGGATCTGATCCCTAGTCTGACACCCTAGACCATGGGTAGGGAAACTAAGGCCTGGGGGCTGGATCCGGCCCAATCGCCTTCTAAATCCGGCCCATGGATGGTCCGGGAATCAGCGTGTTTTTACATGAGTAGAATGTGTCCTTTTATTTAAAATGCATCTCTGGGTTATTTGTGGGGCATAGGAATTCGTTCATTTATTTTTACCCCAAAATATAGTCTGGCCCCCCACAAGGTCTGAGGAACAGTGGACCAGCCCCCTGCTGAAAAAGTTTGCTGACCCCCACCCTAGACACACCATGCTCACAGAAACTGCATGGTGCTGGTCAAAGATGCTACACTGTGAAAAAGCACACACTTGTGAGTGCTTTTCAGCAGAACTTGCAATATGCTATGAAAGGACACAGACACACGGGCATATTATAGAGTGTTAAATACCTTGGTGTCCTCAATCCATGTGAGGCGCCCTTCATTCTGCTCAAGTTTGAGGAGCTCATGTACATCAATTTAAACATACTGCGGATAGTAGCTTACAGTTATAAACAGAGTGAAATGATGGAGATATTTCACTGTTGTCCAGATTTTACTCAAGCCCATCTGGAATAATGAGAGCTGTCTGCGCAGAAAGGGTTACTGGTGTACTGTGAATAATCAGTCATAAACCAGCCTATAAATCACATAACTTGCACTGCAGGTTAATCCAGCTGCATTTGGAAGACAGTTATTAAAAATATGATTGGCAAGTGTTCGCATCACAAATATTACTAATATAAATTGTAGCTCACAAGGGATTAATATTTTGAAAATATTGGCCCATTAAAGATACCTGCTTATGATAAATCTAATATCTATAACAGATTAGTTTTGTGCTTCCAACCCTAGTAGTAGACTGCATCATCAAGCAGGTGCAAATATTGCAGCTAGAAATTGAAAATCACCAAAATTGCTTACAAGATTATCAACAAGAAACTGGAATGAATTACTAGCTAAATCACACACTCTAAAAGAAGGATGACTGGCTCATTAAAATCTTACTTTTACTGAACTCAGTAATCAGATTTGTCATCCGATTTCATAAAAACATGTATTTTAAAGGAACAGCTCTCAGATCAAAAGTTTTATTAGGGCGGTTTTACAAGCACCGAAAAGTGCATTCCAGTGAAAACTTTTATCTGTTCCTATCAACAAATTATATTTGTAACAGCTTCTGCAAAAGTGCCAAATTATCCACAGTATTAAGTTTACATATTTACATTTCAACAGATATATAAATCTCTGTAATTCTGAAGTTACAGTGAATAAATGAGAAGCTACATTTTCTAAATTGACTAGACAGGGGCTCTCCAGGGTTCCAGGTCAGTCTTTCACAGCTGTACTTGGAGATGACAACAATGGAACCAGGAACCTTTGTGCACAAAACATTTATTTTATTTATTCATTAATCTCTCACCCTTCCTCCCAAAGGAGCCCAGGGTGGCAAACACATCTGCAATAAAATAAGATACAATTAAAAATAAAGTAAAAACATTTAAAAGATTTTAAACCCATTAAAATATATAAAAATTATAAAACACAATGGAATTTTTAAAAAAACCCAAGATGCAATGGCTATCAAGATGTAACCAAACAATGTGTCTAGAGAGGCCCTCTAAAACAGAAAGATTTTCAGAAGGTACCTAAGAGAGTACGGTGATGGCATCTGAGTAATGTCAATAGGCAAAACATGAGTTTTACCACTGAGCTACAGTCTGTCCTCTAAACTAGAAGTAATATCATTTGGGGATAAATTTTCAAAACTTCTCCTACAGTCACAGAGAGAGAACTGAGGGACCATACTAAAGTGCAGAGGATGTGGAATTGCATGAAAGCAGTGATTGTGCTCAGAGGATTTTCTCAATCCAGTACACTGCATATGGATGGAGCTCTCTAGTCCACTCACCAATAATGCCACACCCTTGCCCATCCTTCCACTCTTACTGGTGCTGTGCTATATACCCAGGTGAGCAAAGCCTCCCAACTCACCTGCCCAGGTTCCAGTGATGCACCAGGTCACCCACCTCATCCATGATCAAATCATGAACAAGAGTTGTTTTATTGTGGGCTGACAGCACCATCAGATCAGAGGGCACTCGCCTACGATGACACTGCATACGATCCATTCCATACTTCCCAGTATGTTTCCAAGCACAATTCAAAACTGACCTTGAAAGCCCTAAACGGCCTCAGCCCAGTATACCTGAAGGAGCATCTCCACCTCCATTGTTCAGCCCGGACCCTGAGGTCTAGCTCCGAGGGCCTTCTGGCGGTTCCCTCCCTGCGAGAAGTGAGGTTACAGGGAACCAGGCAGAGGGCCTTTTCGGTGGTGGCGCCTGCCCTGTGGAACGCCCTCCCATCAGATGTCAAAGAAATAAACAACTATCTGACTTTTAGAATACATATGAAGGCAACCCTGTTTAGGGAGATTTTTAATGTTTGATGTTTTACCGTGTTTTTAATACTCTGTTGGGAGCCGCCCAGAGTTGCTGGGGAAAACCAACCAGATGGGTGGGATATAAATAATAAATATATTATTATTATTATTATTATTATTATTATTCCCGCCCCTCTCCAAGACTTTGGCAAGAGAAGGCCTCTGAGCTTTGCCTCACCTGCTCCCTGTGACCCAGACACACGCTGCTTTAAGATCCATTGACTGATACCATTTTAAAGGCACTGTCAACAACAGCAAATACCTCTGCTATTTGACTGGTCGTAAGTGACAGCATAAATCCACATTCCAATCTGTAGCAAAGATGTATAATTGTATCAGACTCTCTTGGCAAAATGAAGCCTGCATTATAATCCAGAGAAGAATTCCGCAGACACCGTAATGTCCAAAAAGGTCTGTCAGATCCCATCATAATATTCCTCTGCATTAGCTTCTGAAGTGCAAATAGCTCTCTCCATCAATGAGTGCAGCATCTGATGTCTCATCTGCTGCTTAATCAAAGGCTGCCTCTATTTCTTCTTGTCCTTGTTCCTCCTGCTTAATTCCGGGGGGGGGGGGGGGCTGCTATATTCAGATGGTACTCATGTCTATTTTGCAGTATGTTCAAGCTTTTCCTACATGTATATGTAGGAAGCTATATGCTATCACTCAGGCACTGACATGTTTTTATATGTTTTTATTTTTAATTGTGTTGTTTTCCTGTTGATGTTTTTTGCCAGCCTGGGCTCCTTTGGGAGGAAGGGTGGAGTATAAATTCAACAAATATTTAATAATAATCTTGCATGATCATTTCATTTCAAAGCAAAAAAGATTTTCTTTACAGAAGAAACAGACACATTTATGCACATTGTTTCTGACAACCTTGTATGTGTATGCGATGGGAGGGGGGCGGTGGTACTGGCACAAGATGAAACTGATAATCACCATTTCCCCCCTTTGAGCTTCCTTTATCTGATACATAAGCTTTAATGCAAAACTATATATGCCAGCTGGCAACGCCCCTGCATTTTCACATACTGTGTGCTCCGTGTAACTCCATTTACTCCAGGATTTCCTCAGCCGGAGTCAAGGTCAAAAGAGATCCTTCCACAAGCATAATCAACTTCAGTGATCATAGACAACAGCAGCCAACGATAATAATTACCTCTAGACTAGTGTCATGGCCATCTAGAAGTTTTTCAGAATCAGGCCCAGAACATGAACTAGGCGGTAGGGGAAATACAACTTATTATTTATTTCATAACATTTACACACCGCTTGGTTGTAATATATAAATAAATAAATAAATAAATATAAAAACAAAAGCACCTCAAAGCAGTTTACAAAAAGATAAAACAGTAAAATCTATAGAAATTTACAGCCACCTTTCTACCGAAGTTCAGTGAAAGTGATGTGGTCAAAAATTCATGAAAGTGAATATTATAGGGGAATTGTTGGACCCACTTGACAAAATTAGCATTTATGACTCATTAAAAAGAGTGCCAGACAGATCTAAAAGTGAACCATTTTATTCATTTTTATGTGGGATAATCAGTTTAGGAGATCTATATCACTATCAATATTTATAGATTCTTTGCCCAGGTTATTCAGACTCCCATGAGATAAAAAGAAAGTCAGGTTTGATGCATATGCAGTCCAAGACACGTACGAAACAGTATACATACAAATGTAACAGTTTTACTGCCGTCTCTCTCAGGGCCTAAGAGAATCTGTCTCCAGTTTCAGTCACAATCCTGAATGGTGGCAACAGGGTGACAAGCACCTCATTTACACTGCAATCCAAATCCCAGCCAGACAAAGCTCTGTTCCTGCCTGGTGCAGCGACTGGGCTTCCATCAGGCCCAGTGCTGTCAAGTGGGCCCTATTTGGAGGCTTTGCATGGGCTGCAACCAGCAGAGATCCCATCCACATGTTCAGCAAGTGAACTGGGGAGCTCTCTGTCAAAGGAAAGATGCTGGCTCTGTGGGTAGAGGCTGGCAGAGTGGTAGGGCTGGGTAGAGGGACAACTCTGCCCCATTAAAACTCCCCTCCGCCCCAATAGGGTTTTGATTGCCTCCTTAGGTCCTGTAAAAAGGTACACGATGGAGAAGCTGCTTTATCCATTATTTGCAGAACTGGGAGCAGAGAGAAGCATGTTTGACATTGACTCAAAAATTCAGTGTTCTGTTACATTTAGGGTATAGTATATTCTTTTTGTCTCTTTCACATATCCTTTCAGCTATCTTTTAAAGACTCAGTTTAATGTCTCCAATCACCTGGAAAAGATTATCTGCAATTTTAATCACTCTCTACAAATTACCTCCAGCAGTAGCTGCTGGACTGTCACTCACACACTGATAACTGGGATAAATCTGCTATGTCAAGGGAGAGCTGCTGCCAGAGTCAGAGCGTTTGGAAATTCAGAACTTATACCAGGGATGGGAAACCTGTGGCCTTGCAGGTGTTGCTAAACTACAAATCCCATCATCCTTGACTGTTAGCTATGTGGCGGGAGCTAATAAAAGTTTGGGAGTCCAACAACATCTGGAGGGCTGCAGGTTCACCATCCCTAATTTACACTGCTCATTAACTCTGGTTGGTGTTAAAATCCTGGAAGCACCAAATCCTGGAAGCAAGTCTATTACTTGTAGAGTGATCTTCAAAATGTACTGAGATTTTGGATGAAGTAAAAGTCAAAGCAAATCTGAGGAGCAGGGGTAGCCCATCTAATTTGGCCACCTGAGGCAGAACAGAAATTATCGCCGCCGCCTCCCACCACCACCACCACTTCCACCACTGCACCCAAGCTCTCATCAAACTCAGTGGGAACCAGGGTGCTCCTCAAAGCATGGTCACAGGAACGCCCTGGTTCTTGCCAAACTTTACAGAAGCCGGGACACTTCTCAAAGTGTTGTCACTCAGCTTGTCTGCCGAGAGGTGGGGAAGATGAGAGGCAATGTCATGCAAGGTAGTGTACACTCCTTCCTAAGCAGAGGTTGGATGGCCATCTGTCAGTGATGATTTAGCTGAGATTCCTTTCCAACTCTACAAGTCTGTGAATCTACTATCATCCCAGATTTTTGCCTTGCTGGCTGTGGATGATGGAAGATGTACAGTAGTCATAGAATCATAGAATCATAGAATCATAGAATCATAGAGTTGGAAGAGACCACAAGGGCCATCGAGTCCAACCCCCTGCCAAGCAGGAAACACCATCAGAGCACTCCTGACATATGGTTGTCAAGCCTCTGCTTAAAGACCTCCAAAGAAGGAGACTCCACCACACTCCTTGGCAGCAAATTCCACTGTCGAACAGCTCTTACTGTCAGGAAGTTCTTCCTAATGTTTAGGTGGAATCTTCTTTCTTGTAGTTTGTATCCATTGCTCCGTGTCCGCTTCTCTGGAGCAGCAGAAAACAACCTTTCTCCTCCTTTCTAGTCAAACAACATGTGGGGCGACGGGCGACAAAATGATGGATTTTTTTTTCCATACACAAAAAGCTTTTACTTGCTGCTGCATTGATTAGTAATCAAGGGGGAGTTTGCTAACAATTTCCATAAGGATGGCATTGCACCCCTTTAGCTGTTATAAAAACCTGGGGAAAACAAAAGGCAAGCTTTAAGAGGCAAACTTACTAACACTGCATCTCCTCCACTGTTCAAAATGCTTCAACATTTGCCAAAAGAAAAACTACGTATGTGTGTTTATAGTTGAAAAATGACTGTCTCAGCTACTTGTCATATATCCCATTTTATGAAAAATTTAGCTTACATAAAATAGTTCCTCCTTGTAGTTTTGCAAAGAGCTTCTTTGTTAAGAAATAATGAGAATGTAAAGAACAAGTAAGTGACACTTTTAGCAGGTAATGCAAACACTTCCCACCCCACAAATTTGCCTTACAGTGGTTAATAGTGGATAAAACACGGGATATGAATCCAGTTTCACACACTGAGCAAGTCATTTTTAGACATTATGTATATAGTTATTACTGAGGGCTCAACCCTGCAAGAAGTCCACTTGCATGCAGAAACCCAACTTCTGGATGTGGATAGCCTGATATCAGTTGCCTAAACTCTGGAAACCTCCAAGTTAGACTTCTGAAATGCATTGTACTTGGTGCTGCCTATGAAGTTGATTTGTAAGCCACGGCTAGCACAGATCACAGTTGCTAGCTTGTTATCTGGAACAAGAAAACTTGAATGCATAACACCAGTTCCAGTCCCATTACAATGACTGTCCATTTCTTTCCCAGCCCAATTCAAAGTGCTGGTTTTTATCTTTAAGGCTTCAAGACTCCTATACCTAAAAGGCCACCTTTGCCTGAGCCCTGAGATTGTCACATGAAGCCCTTCTTTGTATACCACTTTTAAGGGACCTCCATGGGAGGTCAGAAAGGTGGCAAGAAGAGAATAGACCTTGGTAGGAGCCTGTTGGTGGAATCATCAGATAGATGCCAGGAATGACATTTTTTGTTTTCCTGGGCATTTGGATAGCACAATTAATATTTTCAAAAAATGCAATTCTTATTAAGTTTTTTTGAAAAGGATAGTTATGCAAATCATAACAATGACACAGGAAACACAAAGATTATAGCAAAGGTAAGGGGGAAACACTGACCATTGCCTAGTCTAATGAATCTGTCTTTTTTCACAGGCTCATGATGGTGCAGCATAGAGTTCCAAAGTTACCATCCTGCTAGACTCAGATGTCCTGTCTTTTTAAATTTAAGAATGACAAACGTGGAATCTTGCCAGTTTTTTTAGTGCCTCTGCTACTCCATTACTGTATTTATTAAGATCAAACAGAAACAAATAACACATGTCCTGTTTTGACGGTCATCTGTGAAAATGAACTTTTTGCATTAGTTTTTCCAAGTTAAACAGAAACCATACTTTCCCATACCAAATCTCCACTGCAGCCTTTTCCAAATGTTTCTAAAAAGACATGATGGTCAGTCTTGCTGCCATCAGTAAATATCCAAATAGTTATGTGTTTTTGATATGACTCTATTGTTAAATTTGTTTTTAACAATGCTTGTGGTTTTATTATTTGGTTTGTGGTGTTATTTTTACTTTGTTGGGACTTTTTTAGTGGTAAGTGATAGACAAACTCAAAAAACCTGATCTAACCTAAGAAAACCATAATAATTCTGTTGCACGGTCTGATCACTTAAATGCAGCCCAAGTAGAAGAACTTTGTAGAGTATATATTGATACAAATACCAGGAGACTGAATTTTCCCATCTGATATCACACAGTAGACCCTAGTAGTCCTGCCATAAAATAAAGGTAAAGGTAAAGGTACCCCTGCCCGTACGGGCCAGTCTTGACAGACTCTAGGGTTGTGCGCCCATCTCACTCAAAGAGGCCGAGGGCCAGCGCTGTCCGGAGACACTTCCGGGTCACGTGGCCAGCGTGACATCGCTGCTCTGGTGAGCCAGAGCCGCACACGGAAACGCCGTTTACCTTCCCGCTAGTAAGCGGTCCCTATTTATCTACTTGCACCTGAGAGTGCTTTCGAACTGCTAGGTTGGCAGGCGCTGGGACCAAACGACGGGAGCGCACCCCACCGCGGGGATTTGAACCGCCGACCTTTCGATCAGCAAGTCCTAGGTGCTGAGGCTTTAACCCACAGCGCCACCCGCGTCCCTGGCCATAAAATATTCACTTTAAAAAAGGTAAATGAAACAATCACAAGAAAAATACAACTTTTATGACTAGGTTTCCTCTAGAATTAATGTTGCATTCAGTAAGCCCATCACTAAAAATATTATTGGCATAACACTACTGGTGGTTTTTTTTTGGGGGGGGGGTAGAAATCTTTGTAACAAGTAATAGAGTTCATGTAGCTTCCATGGCCGTGCAGTTTTAGAGCGGTATAAAGGGAAGCAAAATGTGTGTTCGCTTTACTGAGGAAACAATAGTTGACAAATGATTTTGAGAGTAAGTCTAATTAGGCTGCCTCATGATGTGGACTTAAAATAATTTTAGTTGCATTTGCTGCTTGGGTGGGCTTTCTGTGTTGGGGTAAACTGACATCCCAAAGGGTTATGGGTTATTTGTGGTCAGGCATCTAACAACCCGAGGAAATGCTCACTGCGGGACATTGCTACTGAGCGCTAATGAAATTTCTAGTTCAATAATAGAATAAATACCATCCATTATCTGGGAATTTTTAACTTTTAACTTTGGCCTTGTAACTATGCTAGCAACTGCAGTCATTTTATTAAGAGCCTCATCAGAGCCAAAGTTATTTTATAATCCTGCTTTCTCCATCCACAAATGTCAGTTTTCATTGAAATAAATGTTTCTAGTTAGCAGAAAGAAGCCTATACGAAGCAAGGCATGTGCTGAGGCTCACTTCCCCCTCTTGAATATAGTTTTCTCTTTCGTCATCCAGGAAAAACTGCAGTCACAGATGCACATGGTGAGGAATTGCACACACAGCTACCAACTGTGGGGTTCGGGGACTACACATGTAATGGCCACTGAGCCAGCAGGGCCCCCAGATGCTTAGCTTTCATTAACAATAAAAAGTCAATCAGACATTCCTGAAGAAAATTAGAGCACAAACCATGGAGATAACTCTAAGGTTTCAGCACTCGCCAGACAGCACTATTGCCAAAGAGGCTTAACCAAGATGATCAAGGGTCTGGAAAGGAAGCCTTATGAGGAACGGCTGAAGTAGCTGGCTATGTTTAGCCTGAGAAAGAGGAGACTGAGAGGAAATACGAAAGCCATCTCCAAATATCTCAAGCACTGTCACATGGTGGATGGAGCAAGCTTGCTTTCTCCTGCTCTGGAGGGTAGGACTCAAACCAATAGCGTCAAGTTACAAGATAGGAGATTCCGACTAAATATCAGGAAGAACTTTCTGATAGTAAGAGCTGTTCAGCTGTGGAACAGATTTCCTTGGCAGGTTGTGGACTCTTAGGTAAAGGTAAAGGACCATTAGGTCCAGTTGTGGCTGACTCTGGGGTTGCAGCACTCATCTCACTTCACTGGCCGAGGGAGCCGGCGTCCAGCTTCCAGGTCATGTGGCCAGCATGACTAAGCCGCTTCTGGCGAACCAGAGCAGTGCACAGAAATGCCGTTTTCCTTTCTGCCGGAGCAGTACCTATTTATCTACTTGCACTTTGACGTGCTTTCGAACTGCTAGGTTGGCAGAAGCAGGGACCGAACAACGGGAGCTCACCCCGTCATTGGGATTCGAACTGCCAACCTTCTGATTGGCAAGTCCTACTCTCTGTGGTTTAACCCACAGCGCCACCCGTGTCCCTGGTGTAGACTCTTACTGGATGCTTTTAAGTAAAGGTTGGATGGCCACCTATCAGGGATAATCTAGTTGAGGTTCCTGCATTGCAGGGAGTTGGACTAGTTGACACTCAGGGTCCTTTCCAGCTCTACAATTCTCTAATTCTCTGATTAATCACTTAATGACTGTTGCTAAGCAATCACAGCAAGAAATGCTGATCAGTCTCACCTGCAATTTGGGAAGGGGACCTCTAGGGGCAGCAGAAAAAGCAAGATTGGCTTACTGCTGAGATTGGCTTACTGCTGAGATTGGCTTACTGATGCTGAGCAGGGGGGGTGTATGGAAAATGCACCCAGAAGACAAAAATGTATTGAGGAGTTAGTGATCTGACACAGTTACCTTTCCTGCCTCTGTTTCTTCCACCTCCCCGCTCTTACTAAGTTTTTTAATGGTGTGAGAACAGTTTTTAATGTCCTGAGAATGTTAGGAGGAGGTGAAGCTGCACACGTAGCTGCCTTAATCAGTTGTGGAGGATAGTGCTGGGCACTTCTTTGCTGTTGGACATTGTTTTGAGAAAGTGAGGCATTGGGAGGGAGTGGCTAATGCATGATCTGCACATAGCAGTCTTGGAAGCCACACAGGCGATCTATAAAATGGGACAGTTTGGGCAGAGTTTCTTTGAAGCTTGCGCATGGACTGATCGGCCACAGGGCCATGCAAAATGAAGCTACCTGGGGGAGTTGCTTTGCCGCTTCTTGAGGGCTTCCAAGTGGCAGATTTGAAGTGCTTGCTTGGTATGTATATATTGCTTGCCGTTTTAGAATAAAATCTTTAACCTTCTCACTTGTGCATTATGTATTGCTTCTGAATCTCATTTTAAAAGAACCACCTTGCCTTTGGCAAGATGGGGAGGTGGTGTCTTGTGCTATATTTGTTTAAATACTTTTATCCTTGTCCAAATTATTTCACACTACCCGAGTGAATAAAACACAATTGGCTGCTTGGGTATGTTAAACTCAAAAGTAATCCTTTAAAATAAACAAGACTTAGAAAAAGTCCTACTTAGGACTTTCCTACTTTTTTAAAAAATGGTACTGTTGCAACATCACCGCCCCCAGTTTCCCATGTACCCCACTTAGCTACTACCAGACTACTTGGCATCACTGGGCTGTTATTCGTTATTAATAAAGAAACTACAAAGCAACAACAGCAATAAAAATAATTTGTAAAATGAGTTTCTGAAGATACTGCGAATATTCTCATCTGTCCATTTATGGAGGGGGGAGATTACGATTTTTAATGTAACCAATTTTAAACTGCATAAATGGGGGGAGGGAATGAGTGACTATCTGAAATAAATACCATCTAGAGGATTGACAAAGAGGGAAAGATCACAGTTGCTGAAGGCTATCTTCAATTAATGGGACTCAAAGCATCAGATTAAAGGAAAACAATATTCTATGGGAGATAACATGGTGAAATAACATTCCTAGGAAAAAGAAATGTCACATTTAAAACAGTTGTGCTCACTTGCTTACATGCATCCAGGTTTTAACACTAGCTTATTCTTTCCTATTAATAACTGCTCTCTTATCATTAGGTAATCCCCCCAGTGCTCCTTCTCACACTTAGTATAGTAAAAGGTCCAGAGAAAAGCAAGTAAACCAAAATACTTGTACAGAAAAAAAGTTTTCCAGGTATCATTCTAATGGCAAATCAGCACAGTTTGTTCAAGGCTACATTCCCCTGGTTGGCATGCATAATTGATGTATGTCACATTTTATATAATGATTGCAAGGTAAATTCAATTTTATATTTTCCTTGTTTTTGTCCTCCAAGAAGCTCTTATCATCACATATCAATTCCAGTGCACAACAAAGATAGGAAACAAATCACTCCAATGAATGTAACATCAAAACTGATTAGAGACAGAGAAAGATTAATTGCTTGTGTCAGAAATAAATAAAGGAGGTAGGATGAGATTGCTATTGGATTCTAAAATATAGTGTGTGTGTGTGAGAGAGAGATCAAATATAAATGCAGCACAGGGCTATAAAGTGATTTTTTAAAAGTTAAATTTAGAAAGGCCATATTACAGAATACCTCAAAAGAACTTTTGTTTCAGTAAGATGAAATAGTAATGGGTTGGATACGGCTGCAAGTGCTGGTCTGAAAACATTAGCACAAGAGTTTATGCAACACTATGATGTGAATTCTACAGCAGTTCTGCTGCTTCGGCTTCCACAGGAGGTTGCATGGGTGGACGAACACCTTTGGATCTAGTTTAACTACCCTGCGTGAGAATAGTAAACAGTGTGTTCTAGTGTGAGGTGTGAAACAGAGCTCCCATGAATAAGAGATGCCTTCTGCGTGCAGAACGGCATATTTGGATCCAAGTATTTCTTGCTCTGTGTCGTAGGTCTTAGATGCAGATGGAGTGAGGGAGGGGGGAGCCAGGCCAGACCACAGGTGAGGAGTAGCTGACAGATGACACTGGGGAGGGATCTAGTGACCTGGGAAGCAGAACCCAAGAAAGATAAGCCTGGGAAGGTCCTGGCAGGTGCAGGATATATCCTACCTCCCAAGCAGGACTGTAACTAACTAAACACTTGAGAAGTAACTATGTGCAAGAAAACATTCCTGCGGTCAGCTAGCTAGGGTGGAGCCTGCTGACATTTCCCCAGCAATAGAAAAACTACATTTTGGGCAAGTACAAATGCACTCATTGAGAATGGTGTTCAGCACCCATTTGCCGAGGTTGTGGCAGTCCATTTTGGGTAGAAGGCTGGAGCCTTCCTCACACTGGAAGTGAGGCAGTGTCATTGTTAGCAGCCGATTTTGTTCTGATTGGGGGAGAATTTTGTGATTTGTTGACTTCTAGGAGGGTAGCGGGGTCTGTTCCATGGTTTGTTCAGCCCTGTTTCCAAAAGTTCTGAAATGATTGTTGTAGGAATGTGCTGAATATTTCCTGTTCGGTTTCTTGTCATCTCTCTTATGAATGATCAGTATCTTGCATTTATTTCTGTATTTAACTAGAATGTCTTTCAGAACGTCTTCTCCAAAAGGTTTGCCAGCCACATAGGAGGCAATGCAAAAGTTAACACAGGGCTGTGTATCTGCTTCCCAGTGTCAAAGCCATAGACTGTCTGGCCACTACATCAGGTATGGGGCACAAGATGCATATTCATCATAGCATCTACTGTGAATGTTGCTGAACAGTGTAGATTCAGTACGGTTTAGCGGGGTGACTCATATCCTGAGTAGGGTTGTCTAAGAGGTCATCCACTCACATTGAAGATGCACAAGCAAACATTGAAGCTGTGCAAGCTGCTCAGATGGCCAAGGCATTGGCTTCCTGTGCCCTGTGGATGACATAGTCAAGGCAGTGTTCATTGGGATCCTTCAGCTGGGAGTCTCCTTCCCTTGGAAGTAGAGCCTTGGAAACTACAGTGAAAAAAGTGAATCCACACTGGGCAGTTTAAGGGAGTCCATGAAATCAGAGTCTAGGTAGTATAGCTTATTAGCGAGCACCATCACTTTTTTACATTGGAGGGGTAAATCTCATTACGCCCTGGTAACTTTTTTGAGCAGGGCTGGAACTGGAACGTCCAGCACAGAATGCTGTGGTTCCTTTAGCATTTTAGCTTTAGATGGAATTGGAGATGGCTCTGCAGGGGGATCATTAAGCTCTAAGGTAGCGAAGGCTTTACCCAGGAAAGGAATATAATGAGACTCCTGAAACAGCCAGTGGGAGGGTTGTTGGGGAGTTAGTGGGTTGTCACTCCATTCATCTTCGTCTTGATCCATGAAAGCAAAAGGATCAAAGAACTAAAGACTGTTGGGATTGTGCTCAGTCTTGGGTTACTAGATTAAGATCCTTTTACATCCCAAAGGGATTGAAAGACTAGGTTCTGGTTGTAGACTGCAGTCTGGCTGAAGCAGATTCCATGGAATGTATGTTAGGTTGCCCA
This sequence comes from Podarcis tiliguerta, assembly GCF_965153285.1. Classification (NCBI taxonomy): domain Eukaryota; kingdom Metazoa; phylum Chordata; class Lepidosauria; order Squamata; family Lacertidae; genus Podarcis; species Podarcis tiliguerta. The sequence goes on along the minus strand of NC_139547.1, from coordinate 51,285,723 downwards.
GAGTTGAGAGAGGGCCTTTTAGGCACTGTCTGTGCTTTCTTGCCAGCAGGTCTTGTCTGAGATGATGAAGAGGCTTTTAAAGCAGGCAGAAATTCAGCTGTAAGCTTGATTTGATTAAGCACATCCTCAGACAGATGTAAGGTATTCATAATAGCTGGAGGGGGGGGGACCCCAGAAGAGCCCTGGTCCATATTAGTAGCTGGAGGAGAGGATTCTTCCTCATCTGATGATTAAGAGGGGCTATTGGAAAGTAGAAAATGTGTTTAAAGCCTTTTGCTTGCCTCTTTTCCTTTTCCCAGTTGGGATCTTCTTCAGAGGAGGGGGTAGTGGTCTGTTTCCCCCCAGTTATTTAGCCCTCCTAGCCTCTCCAGACTGATTATTATTTAAATGAATAATCTTTTAAAAAGAAATCCCAAATGCTGAATCGGAATGGATAGCAGGGGAATATAGCACACCTAATCGATATATGAGTGGGGTGGATGAAATCTGCTCTTAAGTGAAGATGTAAGGCTTTCCTTCTGGAGAAATGGCTTTAAAAAGCTCAATGAAGAGGTTTCCTTTTTGTAGAAGGGAAGAAATGGCTTTCGCGCCAAAAGACGTAGCTTGCATGTCTCTCCAGGCTTCCCCTTGCATTCCTCCTTCACTACAGCTGCTGCTGTAATGGAGAAATTCCCTTTTCTCCCTTGGCCAACCACTTACAGCGGGAGGAAAATGATGAAAATATTAAGATTTCTTTTTAAAGAACAGCAGAGAAAATGGGAAGTGGGTAGGTAGGGGAGCACACTCCTATAACAAGGAAATAAGCTGCAGAAAGCTTTAAACTTAATGATTAAATAAAAGTATAAGAAGAAGTATTGAGCAAACTACTTTAGAAATACAAGATAAAATATTTTTTAAAAGGTAAAAGCCTGAAAGATCAGAGGGAGCTTGTGGCAACTGGCTGCACTTTGACCGGAAGGCAGGAGCAGAACTGCAGAACTACCTCCCAAAAGGTTGCTGCCTGCCTTCAATCAAGGGGTGGTTCTGTCAACCCATCCTGCTGACCTGAACTGGTATTGTGAGAACAGTTTTCACCTGCTGCCAGAAGTATAACAAAGAGGGAACCAGTCTGGGAGCAGCCACTGAGAAGGCCTTATTCTGCATCCCCACCAAGCGTGCCTGGTAGGGGACGACCAAGAGAAGATCTCTGCTGAAGATCTCAGAGCCCAAGCAGGTTTGTATAGGGAATTATGGTCCTTCAGATAGCCTGGCCCTAAGTTGTATAGGACTTTATAGCCTAACAACGTCAGATAGTATCAATAAGCAGCTGACAAAGCATTGTAGGGTAAAGGAAAGCAAACTGTACTCTTCCAGGCATGTACTAATTCACAAAAATAGGCAATCAACTTGTCAGCAGAAGGTAAAAAATGCTGGAAAGATTCCACTCCAGCAGCCCTGGCCTCCATATAGGAGGGATTTGTAAATGTTATTCTGCAAAACAGAGATACAACAATAGTGTCCACGATTGTTCAACACATCATACATGGAAGGCAAACTGTATGTAATGTGTTGCATGGAGGCAGTCAGCCCAAATACATCCATGCCTGGCAGGAATCAAACCAATCTTGTGCATGTATTAACTCCCTTTGGAACTGGGGAAAAACAGGGAGAAAGATCTTGGTGGCAAGGGAAATTTCAATATGGCAGCAAATTATGGATAGCATGTCTAGTAATAGTATCCATATAGATCTAGCTCAGTTCCTAAACACTTGTGCAGCTGCTTGAAATTAGCTTTCTGGGTGACAAAAGAATATTGAATGATTGCTGGAGCATACAGCAGATATTCGTCTACATGACAAGAGCAGTGGAGAGAACAAGTCAATGCAGAATTTCCCCCGGAATTTTGCTTGACAGGAAGAAATCTTAAAGGTTATCAAGAAAGTGAGCAAAATGAAATGTCATTATTTCCAAGACAGATTTAAACATGGCACAACTCATAAAGCGCTCTGATTTGGGGCTGCGCAAGATTTCCATCCTATTTGTTGAGCGAACCAATGCTGTATAAAGTTGAGTCACAGCAGAGAAATCCAATCCCCCCCTCAACTTCTATGTACCTTTTCTTCACATGAAAAAACAATCTTATTGGAGCATTAATTTCATTTTTGTGAATCTGATCCATGGAGGCTAAGCAAATGCAAAATCTGCAGCCCCGCAACCCAGCATGAACTAAAAGCAGTTTGACAGGATGATACAGCTGGTCTAAGCCTGACCCTGGCATTGCAAAGTCTGTTACATGGGGGATTTGGCCTGCCTTGCTTTGTTTTCTTCCCACTCCCTACATCTTAGCTGCTGGAATTCCCATCAAAAATTAATGCAACAATATGTTTCAGACACTCCATCTGTAGCCTTAACATCTGCTGAGTCTACCTCCCCATTAAAACCTCAAAGTGAAATCCTTTCTCCTCACCTGCCATTCCCTCCACTTTTGAGCACACCTTGATGGTAGATTATTGTTTAGCAAGATTTACTTCCTCAGTTGAAAACACCAAACAATAAGTTTATCTTCACAATGGTGATGAAAGGAAGACTGTACAGAGGGAGGGGGGATTGTAAATGAGCAGAGGGGAGATTGCTAAAGTAGGACAGCAACTTGGGACTAGTTCTTAAAAGGCGAGCGTTTCAAAGGGTGGTAAAACATTCTGTTAAAACAATAGATAACACATGAATCTGCCCTGTGCCCTGAGATCATCTGGGGTTCAGGTTCATTTGCTTATTGAGATTGGGATGGGGAGGCTGAAGAATGGGCCTTTTCTGGTGTGGCACCACTTTTTAGGCTGTGGCCACAAATCATGGTAAACCACAAATCCCAGCACAGGGAATAAATCTCTCCACTCATGGAGGGAGGGTGGAAGCGAACCATTACCTCTTGCTTAACATTAGGTCTGGACTAGGGTTTGGTTTACTCTTCTGGTTCTACTGGCTGTAGTTTGCTGGAACAAAACAAACCGCAGTCCCTGGCTCAGACATAAGGCAACATCAGGGTCATGGTTTGCTTCCTCCATGCACTAACCACACCCCATTAAGGTTTTTTATGAGAAGGGATATAAATATATTTGATAAATGGTTCAGACTAATTTATTTGAATTACATGGTGGAGGCATTCAAAATGTTTGGGTAAGTATAATTTCTGATGAATAGGAATGCAGTTGGCACCAGAATATTAACAACAATTTTATTATTTGTACGCTGCCCATTGGACTGGGTTGCCCCAGCCACTCTAGGTGGCTCCCAACAAAATATTTATAACACAATAAAACATCAAATATTAAAAACTTCCCTATAAAAGGGAATGTTGTAGGATATTATTTTGGGTACTTAAATGTAGCACCATAGAACCCTTAATATTACCTCCTTCTAGAGTTTGTATTATAAATAAGGCTAACTGAATCACTAGACAAATTTGAGGAAGGAGCTATTTAATGCAATCTGGGCACCTCTGATGCCTTGGGACAAAACAGCTTGTTACTACAAATGGAAACTGGCTAGGCCAACATGACATCCGTATATTTCAAATTAATTACAATATAACCAAACCAAGAATTAAATTTCAGCCCCCTCACTACTTTAATCTTATCAACAGGACAATGGGTTCCTTCCTTTACATTTGCAGTGCTTGGGAGGACGATTTATCTTCGTTAAATAATAATTGGCTTTATTATCTTTTGACTCTTCAGAACCACAGGCTGGCAAGGTTTTTAAAAATTTCATCAATCTTATTTTGCGTTTTTCAAAGCTGGCACTGAAAGCTTGGAGGGAAGACGTCAAAGCCTGCAAAACACATTGTATCTCCTAACATTATGAATTGGGCTCGAGAATATCTAATTTACTAATACATCTACTAAAGTGACAGGCACCTCTATATTTCATAACTTGAACAAGGAATTCCAGAAGCAAAGACCTGAATTGCAGTTTCAGATGATTAGTGTTGCAACAGGAATCCAACCTTCCAAAAACACTTACAAATGCTCACCTTTTGCAAACTTGCTTTTTCAGCCATTTACTCAATCTACACTTCTTGTGTCTTTCCACAAAGTGTTTGAAGATAGACAGAGATATAATGTCGCATTGTTAACACTTCTAACGATGGGATACTGTATATTGGTTAAGAGATACATATCAGGCTCTGAATTTTGCTCTAGACATAACTGGCCATCAGAGGGGCCAGGATAGAGGATTAAGGATTGAGGGGGCTCAACATGACGTGACATTGCGCACAGGGCCCTCTGAACATTGAGGCAGCCCAGCCCCCTCAAAAAAAGATTGGAGGGAGGGCACAGTGCCTCAGCCCCCAGGAGCCAACGCTCTTGTTGTCCATCCCCTACGGGGTGATTTGGGTGACAAGTCTTGTTTTTTTTTCTGGCTTGTAAATTCATCTGGGGGCCTATGCTGTTAGCTGCTCTGAGCCCGGTTTTGGCTGGGGAGGGCGGAATATAAATAAAATTTTATTATTTATTGTTATTATTATTTTGTTCATCCCTTGTTTCCTTCTGCTTGTCACTGTGCAGATTAGTACCACCACAACTTTTGACTGGAATCCTGGGCACACCTTGCTCTGCACTATTTCAAGGAGGTGTCCCTGAAAACGCACAGTATATCCTGTCCATCACATTGTTTTGCTGTTTCACTTTTTCTTCTTCTTACCTACCCCTTTCTGACCCTTTCCACTACATTGCGCCACAGTTGCACATGCCTTCATTTTCTACTGATTTTTTGAGGGGGGTTCTTGTCTTCCTGCACACATGCACACAAGCCCACGATATCAAATATATAAAAGGATGTCACATAGAGGAGGGAGAAAGGTTGTTTTCTGCTGCTCCAGAGAAGCGGACACGGAGCAGTGGATCCAAACTACAAGAAAGAAGATTCCACCTAAACATTAGGAAGAACTTCCTGACAGTAAGAGCTGTTCGACAGTGGAATTTGCTGCCAAGGAGTGTGGTGGAGTTTCCTTCTTTGGAGGTCTTTAAGCAGAGGCTTGACAACCATATGTCAGGAGTGCTCTGATGGTGTTTCCTGCTTGGCAGGGGGTTGGACTCGATGGCCCTTGTGGTCTCTTCCAACTCTATGATTCTATGATTCCATGATTCTATGATTCCTGTTGTTGCTTCTCTCCCCCGCCCTCCTTGCCCCTCCTGGACAAAGCCCACTCTTTTGCAGGCTCAATGGACTGAAATGAACACACTGTTAAGAGCTGGTCAACAGTGGGGCGGACTCTGCTTCATTAGAGCTTCCAAAGCAGAGGTTAGATGACCATCAGTCAGGGATTTTTTTAGTTGTGATTCCTGCTTCACAGGGGGCTGGACTAGATGAACCTCTGGGTCCCTTTCAACTCTACACTTCTACAATTCTATTATTCCTGCCTGGTTGCAATCCTGTTCAGCTTTATTCATGTCTGTTGAGTTTAGTACATTTATTGTTTCCTTTCTTCTCAGTTTCAATCTCAAGGCACACACCATTATATTGTTTTCTTTAAAAAAAAATATAGGTTAACACCTTAAAAGCATTTCAGCCACTCCAGTACTCAAATATCATCAAAGCAGTTCTTATCAAGATTATGACCTTTTCATTGGCAAAAAAAAAAAAAAAAGGCCTCAGATTTCAGTTTCTCCTGTTATTCTCTAAATCATTATCTCCCCACCCTCACCTCTATTAGTCAAAAGACCACCTGTGTGGACTTCAAATCCCACTTTTATTTTCTCCCTCTTCATTTTGTTTTCTTCGCTATATGTCCATGCCATTCTTTGTAGCCTACGGTGTGTTGCAAATGTTTTATTCACATGGCCACAGACTGACTATTCCCAAATGTTAATTAAGATCAGAAAATGAGCTGCAGAGTGCATTAGTGGTTATGTAATACAGACCATTAAAGCCTGCTTTATAGATGAATGTCATTAAATTCTAAGTATAGCTGTTTTTCCTCTGCTGCCAGGGGGGAAAAAATGAGAGACACGGCACCTTTTATACAAGATTTTTCAGGCAACTTAGCAAGGTGGAGGGGAACGTAATTATCAAACCCATTTTGTAATGTAAGAGAAGAAGTCTGTGCCAAAAGCTGCAAGGTTTTCTGGGTTTGGCTCCTCATTATGTGACAGTAGCTTAGTTCATCCCTAACATTGAGCCAAACCATGGTTTAGCATGAACGCTCAAGTTCCCAGAGATGCAAGTCATGCCGGCTTGGTTCTCCCTCTCATTCTGCTGCTGCTGCTGCACTATTGGAAGTTTAGTCATGGTTTTGGTTATTGTGTCATCTGAACATGGGCTTGTGGTTTATTTTATATTGAAGTCTTTGAGCTATTGTTAAGGGAAATTGCCAAAAATGACACTGCTCACAGGGGTTGCCATCTATCTGGTTTCCCCCTGACATTTAAGTGATATCTGCCTGGGCACTGTTTCTGATGGCCGATTACCAACTATGTCTGGGAAATTGTGTGTGGCAACCTTTTGGCATGAGGAGGTTGGTATAAGCAGTGACAGGAGCAGCGGCATAAGTTAGTATGAAACTAACTTCAGTTCTGCATCCAAAATATCAGCATGGCTTGCAAATCCTATGCCATTTAAAAAGCCCATCAACCAGAAATAGCTATATAGAATCCGTGAAGATAGACAATTCTAAAATGTGTGGAGAAGTCTACACCTCACTCCCATCTCACAGAACAGCTGGATCATGACACTTATGCCACTCCCAAGGTCCCAATAAGCTCTGCTTGGCATTGTTTTTTCCATGGCAACCCTGCATTTCTTATGCGGCTGACCAGCAGGCCTAGTTCAATCTGTCGTTTCTTTAGCAAAACACGTGCATATTTAACTAACTGCTCTCGATTATCACTGGACTGCTCAACAATTCATCTTTAGAAAATAGACCTTAGGCAAGTAGATGCTTTGGTCACCAAAAAGCAACCATTTTACCTTTTAAATTATATGTATTAATCATTTTTTTCTAAAAAGAAAGAATCAACAGTAGATGCTGGACATAAAAAATACAGAATGTGTGTGTGATATAAACCAACCACAGAAGCAGTTGATCTGAAATGGTATGAAATCAAGAGCAGCAAAATACCAGTAACTCAACTCACGAAGAGAAAACATAAACAGACTTCTGTTTAGAACAGGTATTTAAAATACCCCTTCAAAGCTATTCTTTTTCTTTTGCGATACAAACTGTTTAATGCAACCCTTTCATTTTGGTGATCTTTGCTGAGAATAGTTTCACTTGTACAAGGTACTTTTAAAAAAGGAGAAAAGTATCCACTATACTAACACTATAACACACCTTTTAAAACCTATATTAACCCATTAATAAGGAAACCAATTTCATTTTGCCTTACTTGCTTCACAACATCTGAACAACATAATACTGGCACAAAATGCCTGTTTCCATCCATCATCTTTTGGAATCTGTGAATATAACAAGGATGATTCCCTGCCTAGTAATTTTTTGGCTATCACACCTTCACATGTTCTAATTCAGATCATACAGCAGGATGCCCATTATCTCATTATCTGAGCCATAGTTTGCACAAACCTCTAATCACACAGACCCACTATCTATGTTTCCTGTAGGTAAGGTTTAAAATGAAACTGCAGTGGTTTAAAGGACCCAAGGATCTGCTAGGAGGCAGGTATACCATAGTGCAGTAGCATCCTCAATCATCAGCATATTAGGGCTCATCCATACTTCCGCTTACCCCATGATAAGGAAGCACAGGTCCAAGGGGTTTTCTGCTTGACCAACATTTTCCATGCATGGATCTGAGTGATTTTCCCCTTGCCCTGTTCCTTTCCCATGGAAAACCCACAACACATTGCAAATGCTTCCTTTGGGGCACAAATTATGATAAAAGCCACATCTAGATGCTTCAAGTGAGTGATATTGAATGTATGCGCTGGGTGTGTGTGATGTGGTCATCACTTCAGTTAAGAAGTCATCATAGAAAAATACTAATAGCATAAGCTTTTCAAAGCACACAAAAGAAAAGAATGCAAAAGTCCAGCTTTAAAAAATACTGGTTGATTAAAGAGTTTTCATTCATTTGGGCACCCAAATGTGTGGCTTTTTTGGTATGAATTTCTGCAAGGAAAGTGACAGGTTTAAACCCTGAGACTGACTCTTCTTTGCTTAATGCACACTTAGAATCCGCTAATCAAAGAAAGGCTCAATTCCTTCCAGGGTCTTGCTTTTTGTAGGTAATACTGCTACCTCCAAAATTGCTGCTAAAGCTATTTTTTTGTGGGGGGGAAATGTCTCTCCATGGAACACATGTCATCCTTTTCAGAATACATTTTTCAAAATCAGTACTCACCTGTCACACTCAGGTAAATAAATGGGCTTGTCTTATTCTCTCCGTTTTTTTCATTGACTGCCTGGACATAGTAGCACCCAGCATCCGCTGCTGATGTCGCAAGAATGACCAACTGATTCTCTAGTGTGATGGTTCTATTTGGAGGAAAAGGCAAAACAGGGTTTGTTAAATTAGGACAAGAAGACTAAAGTTGCAAAATATATCTCTCAAATCTGGCAGGCTTGCAGAGGAAATCCCTCTCAAACTGCCTGGAAATCATTGAAGTTCATTGATCTCTCTTTCTTTAGATTTTTTATGACAGAGGCCAGAATCTAGAACACTCAGGAATGGGCAATGACTTGCTTATACACAGTGGGATTTTTGAATATATTTATTTTAACCCCATGCTATATCAGAAACTGCTTTTGAAACTCACCTTGATTTTAAAAGCAATTCATCATTCAGCATGAAAGGCAGCTACTTGAAAAACACAACCCAGTGTACACATAGTTCTGCAATTCTTTGCACTCTAGCTATAGAAAGATTAAAAGGAGCACCTAAAGCAAACTGCATGAAGCACTGGAGATCTGTATTCAGATAAAGGTTGTATTTTTACCTTTAAGCAGCTTCTAGGGTTCTGATTTTGAAGTAGATATGCTGTGCAATAGGTGGTTTAATCTTTTCCTTCTGCTGTTTTCTAAATCTAAGTTCCATCCCTATGGATCTAATAGCAGGTGGGAGTGGAAGAGACATGATTTAGATCAAGAAAACAGCACAGAGGTAAAGTTATCCCCTCCCTGAGCACCAGTGGCAAAGATCTAGTGGCAAAGATTTTTGTATTTAAATGTTGGCAAATGCAAACAAAGATCTTCTGCATCTTGGGCAGTTTGACTCTTAGTGACACCACCAACCTGTAATATTTAATTCAAACAATTGACTCCAGTCATCCCAGTAAATACTATTTCATTGCAAAGACAACAACAACAGGAATACAGGAAGAGCTAACCTATTGCTTCTTCAGACAGACCTGCTTCTTAAGCATTCATCCTTATTTGCTTGTCCAAATCCTATTTTAAGGTTATATGATATTCACTGTTTGTTGAGCACTTGTTCTGATTTTCTTCCAGGAAGATTATACAACAATGAACAATCATCCTGATTTTTGATTGCATGGGAGTGATATGTCTTTCCGTCAATTTCCTCATCACTTTCCTAACTGCAAAAAGACTATTGTTGCTTTTAAAGTGAATTTGTTGTGCCAGAGTAATTGAGTACTGTCCTTAATTACTCAAATTTAAATTTTGCAGTCTCCAATCAAACTCCTCTTGCAAAATACTTACAGCTCAGAGGTAACCTTATGAAATGTCACTGTTAAGAGAATGCTAATGTCCATTTCTGGGGAAGTTAGAATGCGTGGAGACAGATCAAAGTCATCAGAATTTCAGGAGATACAAATGTATGGCCTATGAAGCTTCATATACCAAGAGCTGAAACAAATAGCTAATTAACATGCTTAGCTCGAAGAAGTTATAGAGAAAAGGAAGAGCAAAGCTGCTTTTGACAGCTGTAATTGTACCACCTCCTAAGTTAGAGCCCATCCACACATTTGTTTGTCCTGTGATTTCACGTGATTTCAAGTCATGGGTACGAGAGGGTCATTTGTTTCTTTCTGTCCTGCCACTTTCCCCAAATCTAGATTCCCCAGTCTACTGCTGAATCAGAACAAACTTCCATCCACAGAAAACCCAATTGATGTTTGTTCTGATTTAGCAGTAAACAGTAGTTTTTCCTAGGAAAGTGATGGGGCAAATAATACTAATAATAACAACAATAAAACTTCTCAGCCCCATGACTTGAAATCACTTGAAATAATGAGATAAATGGCAGTGTGGGTGGGCCCTTAGCATGGCATCTTCTCAGAGGAATCAGCAAAGTCTAGTATAAATTTGCTCCTTCTTGTAAGAAATGCTTCTATAAACCAGTCCTTGTAAAATTGCTCTAGCCTTTTACGTCCGCTTGCCTGCAACACTAGACTTTCCACATTTACTCAGCAATCAACCTCCAGTTTTAAATTAAAATCTATAACAATTGATGGACAAATCATTGTCAAAGAGTTTTCCAGCACGCTTCTTCAAAAAGCAGAGGCCACAGAGGGGAAGAATGGGGACGATGCATGATTTGTGTTTGTTATCTTGACTTCTGGGAGAAATGATGCTACCTTTAAGTTGTAACCAATCTCTCAGAGGCTGCAATGGTCTGTGCTGTAGTAACCATCTCTTCAGTACATCTCTTGATTGCATTCATCTCTTGAGTACATTCATATATAGTGCTAATGCTACTGCAACCTGTTCAGCGGCGGCAGTAGCACTTGGAGAAGGCACAAGAGAGCACTCAAGTGGCTCCTGCTGCTACTCAGAGGGAACATTCCATTATAAGTCTTAATAAATGTGCACAATCTTAGTGGTATTTTGTAACTTGGGGACTATGTGCCCATATTGATAACTCCCCTCTCAGATCTCCAAGACCAATGTCATGTTCTCAGACAGGCAGGTATAACTCTGCTTGCATGGAATGATGGAGAGGAACTAAGCGGTTGGTGGTGATGAGGCTTCGGTAAGGAGGTGCCAAGGAGGGCAGTGGGACAATGTTAGCATCAGCAAAAGGTGACTTATTGGTGGCCCAGAAAAGACTTTGGAATAAGCGAAGCTCCCACACAGAGGGCTTGCTCACACGTCCGCTTGCCCTGTGCCTAGAAAGCAAGGGGCCAAGCAACTTACCCTTGCTCCACTCCTTTCACAGGGAAGACCCACTCTTTAGTGCTAAATCAGAGCAAATGTCAATCCGGAGAAAACCCAAAGTGCTTTTTCGTCCGATTGCGGTTTCCCCCCAGGGAAAGGAGCAGAAGAAGAAGAGTGGATAAGCTCTGAAAGCGGGTGGTTAGGAAGGATTTTTTAAAAAAGAAAATGGAGTGCTGGAATTGCAATTAAGGTAAAAGTTGACAGGGACTATATTGTTGGACAAGATACATTACTTCAAAGTTTCCTGCATTTCAGGGGGTTTAACTAGATGACCTTTGGGGTACCTTCCAACTCTACAGTTCCATGAGTCTACCTAATAAGCCCTAATTTTAAGGGGTCTGCACTACATATATGGAAGACAGGAAAGTAAGACAGAGAATGTTTCAACTGGAGTGGGGTTTCCAACTGGGAAAGTTAATTTGAACACAGTTAAATTAAATACAATATATTCAAATACAAATTATCTATATGCCCTTCCACAGAAAGAGTAATTCTAAGCATGTTGGCACCAGCGGGGATCTTTTTTTTAAATGGGTCTTAGACATGAAGGCGGCTAATCCAATCCAGTCTCAGGGATGGAGTGAAGAGATCCACCTTTTCCTTGCCTTCACAGAAAGTATTGACACCCCACCCCGCCCAGTTAAGGAAAATCAAGATATTACAGTAGACCTGCTTCATATTACGCATACACCTAAAAAAGTAAAGTTAAAGGACCCCTGACAGTTAAGTCCAGTCATGAATGACTCTGGGATTGCGGCGCTCATCTCGCTTTACTGACTGAGGGAGCCGACGTTTGTCCACAGGCTATTTTTCCAGGTCATGTGGCCAGCATGTCTAAGCTGCTTCTGGCTAAACCAGAGCAGCGCACGGAAATGCTGTTTACCTTCCTGCTGGAGCAGTACCTACTGTATTTATCTACTTGCACTGGCGTGCTTTCGAACTGCTAGGTTGGCAAGAGCTGGGACCAAGCAACGGGAGCTAACCCCATCACGGGGATTTGAACTGCCAACCTTCTGATCGGCAAGTCCTAGGTTCGGTGGTTTAAACCACAGCGCCTCCTGCGTCTAGTATGTATGTACGTATATCATACATCTAGTATGGCTTAAATCCCTACTGAGTTCATTAGGACTTACTCCCAGCTGAGTGTGTATAGGGTTGTAGCGTAAATCAGGATAATATTTAGATAAAAGAAATTTATGGTATTGCCTTGGGGTGATTATCTTACATGAAGAAATGATTTGTGGAAATCAGTAATGGAGATTACTTAATTTAAGATGGAAGAAAGTTTCTTCAATTACTCAGTGCACTCAAAACTGGAATGTGAAATTGCAAGTCTTAACAAATCTGCACACACTGAGAACAATAGTATCTTGTAATTTTGAGAACAGGTAATACTGTAACTATATTTAATATGATAGGGGAAACTTAAGCGAGCATCCCCATTAGACTCCATGGGTGATAGTTCTAGTTCCAGTTGCATTTCAAAGGATCTCACAACCAACTGTATGCCCTGTACTGTAGTGTTTTGTTTCTTAAACTTAGTAGAATTTCATAAGTATTTTGTGAAACGCAATTTGATGAGATACTAAGTTTGCTATCCAGTCCAAAGCTTTGCCTAACAACACAATCCTACTCAAAGTTCAATATAGATTTTTGAACTTACTTCTAAATAAATTGGTGTGGGATTATAATCAAGAACAGCACTCTGGATGGAGGCTCCTATTTTCCACATGAAAATGAAAGTGCTTTGAAAAAGTACTTTACTTTCAAATATGAAGTTGCTGTTTCTTGGGGGTGGGGGGAAGGCCATAAAGCTTGAGGAAAAACAGTTTCCATCTTCAGTGTTGTTATTTTTACTTATCCCAGTGCCTTGGGTTTCTAGCCTAAAGTCTGATTCCAGGATGCTTAGCTTGTTAAACTTTTTAAGGTAGACAAAAATGGCATAATGGCTTTAATCTGTCAATATTTTACAATTGGCACAGAGAAAGAATAGAGTACAGTATGATACGCTGTTGAATTTTGAGAAATACGTAAACATGTCTAATGGAAGATTAACATGCAAATGTATATCACCACCTTGACTCTCCAGGTTAACAAAGATGAAGATTAACTAATTCTCCAAGGATAATCTGAAACATAAGCTTCTGGAATCAAATGAAAGGTCAAGAGGAAAAAGAAAACAGTAGCCATCATAGGGAGAATAATGTCTGCTTCCTGCCAGATGGTAACCTGGCCCCACATACATTATTGAAAAAGTCACTATGTTAAACACCGGGAGGGGGGGGGTGCAAGGCACCTGTCTACCTAGAGCAGTTAATTCTGTCCAGTTGAAACAGTGATAAGCAAAATATAGATTAATAGCCTGCATGGGGCATCAATGATGCATTTTCAGCCCTTGAGGCAGATGTGTGAGAAGGAAGAGCAAGCAGGAAGAAAAAGACAGGAACTCATGTCTGTAGTAAATTACTTGCTGTGCGGTTGAAGAAAGGCCCCCCTGGGCGGGGGGAGTCTCTGTGTGCTACAGTTTCCACACTGAGAGAAGAAAAGTGGTGGCTTTAAACAGCAGAAGTTTGGATAAAGCAGCAGTGAAGGAACACTATGGGGGGAACAGTCATTTTAAACACCACCATATAAACTCCCTAATTTCCCCAAACTCAAGATGCTTACTAAGAGAGGGAAAAAATGGCATTATTTATCAGGAAGATGGCCAGGGTTAGGCTTTATAGGGGTTATATGTAAAAAGGGACGCGGGTGGCGCTGTGGGTTAAAGCCTCAGCACCTAGGACTTGCCGATCACACGGCCGGCAGTTCGAATCCCCGCGGCGGCGTGCGCTCCCGTTGTTCGGTTCCAGCGTCTGCCAACCTAGCAGTTCGAAAGCACTCTCGGGTGCAAGTAGATAAATAGGGACCGCTTACTAGCGGGAAGGTAGACGGCGTTTCCGTGTGTGGCTCTGGCTCGCCAGAGCAGCGTTGTCACGCTGGCCACGTGACCCGGAAGTGTCTTCGGACAGCGCTGGCCCTTGGCCTCTTTGAGTGAGATGGGCGCACAACCCTAGAGTCTGTCAAGACTGGCCCGTACGGGCAGGGGTACCTTTACCTTTACCTTTTTATGTAAAACAAGGCAAGATTTTTCCATTTATGGATCTTAAGATCATTCCTCCCCACTGCAACCATCAATGGTCTTATATGGATGCTGAAGGAGAAAAGTCAGAGGATTCTTCCCTGCACCTCAATTATTGAAGAAGAGGGAGTTCAGGGCTTCATTTTTGTTGATTTCTCCCCCTTTTCATCCAAGACACCAACTCCTGGAGAGTTAAATATTTGCTAGCTTTATAGTGACTAGATTGCATGATAAACAGATAATGCCAGATTACTGTATCATAACAGAATAAAATCCAAGCCACGGCAAAACCTGATTTGGTCTATACTTACAACACAGCCATCTGTTTAGGAGCCAAAGGGCATTCTATTTTGTCAAAAGGCCTAGATAAAGCTCCCTTTACAGAGCTGCCACACAGCTAATACAAACATCAAGCTGCTTTTTGTGCAATATTAAATGCCGGGGGGGGGGGGGAGGGATCTATGTGCCTTATAAAAACTTCAGTTTGGATCACATCTAACTGGAGCTGATCCTTCTATGCAAGAACTTAAGCGACTCAGAAACAGCGAGTCTAGGAAGAAATGAGGAGATTACAGGGCAATAACAATGTAATCACTCAGGGATTCCCTGTAGGATTGTCATCCTCTGGCAAAGTCTTTCTGACATGAGCCTGTCAGGAAAAAATATGCTAGTCATTCTTTTGTAATTATTAATTGCAGTTTCATTGCTTTTAACAAAGAAAAGGAAACATACAAATGTATGCTCAATATTTGAGGCTGGGGTGGAGAATGTTGTTGGACTCCAACTCCCATCAGCCCACTATAGCCAAAGGTCAGAGAGGGTGAGAGTTCTAGACCAACATCTGGAGGGCAGCAGGTTGCTCACTCCTCTTCTTGGCTCTGTGTCACATTAACTTTCACAAAGCACTTGTTTTTAAATACATTCTAGGGAACCGTTAGAAGAAGCTTATCAAGTGCTATTTAAGGAGAAGATCAGTAATGGCAGGCAAGCTATTTTGGAAGGTAGATTTTTACATGATTACTGAAGTCCCTGGCTATGCAAAGAAACTGAGAGTGCCCCTAGCTAACTCCTCCATTCATGCAGTGTGGCCCAACAGACCAAACCCCAAGGCAAATGACTGCTACTGAAAAATTAATACTCGCCGATCCCACAACTGTTTGAGCAACCACAACGCAAAAGGCATACTCTTTGTGGAAACTAGGTTTGTCTGGTTTTGAGGTATACTCATATTCCAGAGCAGACCATATCCACAGAGCAGAATGATGTACCATGATGTATAGAGATAGCCACTTTAAATAATAATAATAATAATAATAATAATAATAATAATAATAATAATACAAGCAAGATAACATTTTCTTCTCCAGGTAACTGCCTCAGCTTCTCAATCGAATAAGAAAATGCTTGATCTTTTTCTAAATGCTTCTATTTGTACATGATACATGTGATCCAATCTAGAAAGAGCCTACCACACAGGTTAGCTACCACTTGAAAAGTCATGTGGTTCTACTGTCCAGCATCCCTCTCTAACAAAGACAAAGTGAGTTTTAATTTTTTAATTCTCTTGTGTTTAAAACTGCAGCTCAGCTTCTGGTTCAGCAAAGGCCTTTCATGTTTGAATGTCTACAAAATACCCAACTTTACACAGATTTTCATTTCACACATGCTTGAAAATACTAAGATATGGTTTTCAAGTCCTTTCAAAGCAGGTGGCTTACACTGCATGTATAAAACTGGACCCAGTGATGTGCAAACTCTCTGTTTAATTCAGAACTGGCATAGTAATTATAAACTATCTCCCTGCCCCCCACTCATCAAAAGACTCATTTATTTTCCGAGAATTCTCTCTTGGCATGGAAGGGTGGTACATGTGTGATTAGGGTGTTGCATTGTCCCCTGGAAATTGTAGCTCACAGCTACAGCCACTGCTGAGAGCCACTTCGAAACTGAACCACCCACCCCTTGCCAAAACAAATATTAAGGGGAATACTTAAATCTGGATTGGAGACAAGAACCATATAAAATGTTTGCAATAAACAAATCAATAGAAGTGACTCAAACAGAGGGCAGGTACCAAGTTTCATTGTCATGCAGTCTCATTATGTTGAGCACAGAAATCAAATGTTTCACTCATCAAATATTTGATAAATTCTGCGCCTAGACCTGCAAAGCAGTCTTACTAACAGAATCAGCAGAAGTGTAATGTTACATATGAAGCCAGAGAAGAACTTCCTAGGCAAAATATGATAAATTCATTATACAATTAAGCTTGGTGACCTCAGGTAATTATGAAGCAAAATTGTGAATTATTACCTGAACCAGGTAATTATGAATATCAGTGATATAGTGAAACACATGTTCATCTTCTTAAAGAGTCCAGGCTGAGATACTTCTAATTACTGTTCCACTATTTGCTGAGTTTAAAAAATAGGCTAAAATCCAGACAAAGTCAAGGATTTTTATTTTTCGCTGATGCCAATGGGATGCCCATTGAAATCAAGAGACTTTATAATGCTTAACTTTGGCTGGATTGTCCTGTCATTTTCAATCTTCACCTTCAGAACCCACCATGGGACTGCTCTAAATTTCCTGAAACACGCACTCATCCATTATGAACTCAAATTGTCATGACAGCCCTTTTCCACCGGGACTGTCAACCTAGAGAGTTGTTTGCAACAATGCTACTATTTGACATTCATCCATCAGTGCAAAACAAGAACAGGGCTTATTTTCAAATCTATACCTCAGCCTTAGTGGAAAAGACATTGACGAGGAATTATTGACCCTTTTATAGCATAATACAAAAACAGGGATAGAAAAAAATGAAAATTAGAGATGAGTTATCTGGCAAAGTAATAAATAATACCTGGTCTTGAAGTAGACATAGTAAACTTGGGCAGGTGTCACTTATTACTTATTAAAGAACACGATTATAGGGCCAGTTTGCACTAAAAAAATCAAAATCAAAAAGTAATGTCTGACCACTTTATCCCAGGAAGAACATTATATGTATAGTCTTAATCCAGGCACTGAACAGACCCAGACCTGCTTGCCTTCAACCAGGGTGCTATGTCTTGTACCTTAAGACATTAACATATGCTAGGCATAACCCAGAATGTATTTAAGATTTTGCAAATATAAACACAGAAGATTGTAGCTCTGTTTTAGGACATGAACAGGGTTCTACAACTTCTGCCTGTGACCAGATCTCTCTCAAAGAACAGAAGAGGGGAGGCTTAATTTTGTTTCCAAAGAGGGGGATGGAGATGTTCTTGAAATCCAGGAGTTATATAGTTACGGTCAAAGTGAATAATTAGTGGACTCCCCCCCGTTTGTTGGTTTGTTAAGAAGTGATTGATTAAAAAAACCCATCACCTTTAATGTCACTTTTTCTCTTACTTATCATGAAAAGTGATTGTTTCAGAATAGCCATCTTTTCCTGAACAGGATCCCATAGTGTGTCCAAAATGCTGCAGTTCAGTGCCTAGAAACCATGGGTCTGAGCGATTTTGCCTTTGCCCCACCATTTGCCCCCAAGAAACCGTCTCTTTAGCACTAAATCAGAACAAACGACAATTTGCAGAACACTCAATTGCCCTTTGTTCTGATTCAGCGCTAAATGCAGGTTAATCCTGGGGGGAAGGGGCAGGGCAAACGGAAGTGTAGATGAGCCCCATTCAGCAGCAGAGCCAGCCGCCTCCTAGCTTGCTTCATCACTCTGGTGTACACTAGGGGGCCAAACAGGCTCTATCAATATATTCAATATTGATTCTATTTAATATATCACCTTATATTCAGCTCATTTAACTCCTCCACCTGTTGAACTCCCCAGTCTGGCAATTTCTGTAGACAGAGCTAGCAGTCATTGGAAAGCAGAATGGTAAAATTACTTAATTAAAAAGGAGTATTTCTACACAATCCAGATTTCCACATGACTGGTCTGCAAAGGGAACTGTCTGTACTAATGGTGGGCACGGAGCTGATTTGCATTTGGAAGGCTGATGACCAGTTTTCAAATACAAATAAATACAATCATTCATTGTCTCACTATGCAATGGCGTTCTTTGTTGGCACAGACATTTTCGCCGTTATCTCGCATGTTATTAAAATAGCACCTAGCTTTCAGATATATTATAGCACCACCAGAGCATGCTATGCTATGGAAGTAGTCAAAAGCTTTATTAAGCCCTCTGAGGATGTGATTGATGGCCCCCCCTCGCTGTTCCAGTAGCAGGCCCACTTGAAAATACTGTGCTGAACAAAAAGCAAATTAGTAATGAAATGCACCACCCCTTTGTCATAGGGTAACCTGGTGAGCAGATGGTGAATGAGGTGACAGTGACAGAGATGAATTTTTAATGACAGAGCAACAGTTTTAGTCCATAAATTGAGAAAAGCTTTAGCACTGCCAACCTTGCTGTCCCACAGCTGCTTCTATCCCCATATTCAGCCGCACCGCTGTTGCTAAAGTGAATTCGTTATCTTTGAGCTACATGTTCTGACATACACTGTTTCAAGGCTCTGTAGTCCTAATGGCTCGAAAAAGTGAAGCATGCCATCGTGTGTAAAAAGACCTGCTTTCTTGTTCCAGCAGGCTTTTTTGGAATTGACTACTTTTAATTAAAGGGCTGGTGTCGTGCTGTTTTTATTGGAATTATTGGTATGTTTGAAACAGATTTGATATATGTATATAGTTTTAATTCTATCAATGTTTAATTATATTTTAATGATGGATTTTTCTGTGTTTTTAGCAATTCTTGGTTTTCCCCCCTGTAAAGTGCCTTCAGGCCTGTCAGGAGAAAAGACGGGGTATAAATAAACATGCAATAATAATGATCATAATCACAACCATAGTTGTTTTAGAACCATGAGCTCTAATCTTTTACCACACCTTTGACTTGCATTTAGTTTGAACTAATGTAGTATTGACCAATTCCTTGCTTGATTATAAATTCAACAGCAGATCCTTCGAAGCAAGGATTACCAGCTGACAGCATGAGGCTCCTCTACCAAATTTGATTCACATCTACAATTGAAAAGTCTTTCCAAAGTTCAGTCATAAATCTAATGTTTTCAAGTCATAAGAGATGGTCTTCATTTGTTAATGTCGACAGTATGAAAGTAGTTTGTGATCTGGACAACACATTGGAGAATAAGTGGCCCAAAGAAAATAAGAAAGCTTGGATATTCCTGCTTTAGAATACTGAGAAGTCAACACACCAGGTGGGGTAGACTCACTATGCTTTCTTCCTGGTAGGGCAGGTCACTCTTACGTACTAGCAGAGGCGAGGTGACAGGAAAGTCAGTGAGATGCAAATGTCCCAGCAGAGCCAATGCAGAACTCCTTCCAATGAGTTTGCACAGCACCAACTTCTCCCTCCTGGTAAGCAACAGTAACCCACCTGCTGGGAAGAGAGCATAGTAGAGGCTCCTCACTTGGTGAGCTGTTTCTGCTGCACACTCCACTGAGCAGGGGACATTTTCAGGAGAAGCCAATTTCCTCAGCTCAGGAACACTAATGACTGGAGCTTGGAAGAAAGTTGTTGCTTCTGCAATGAAGCAGTTCAGCCTGGGATGCTATATCACTTCCTGGCTCTCACCCAGGCATTGACCCAGGTAGCTGGGCACTTTGGCAGTAGGCTCTGAAGCTCCTGCATGGCTCACCATGTCCTCTGCTCTAGAAGGAAAATCTGAGAGCCTGCCAGGAACCGAGCCAGCCAGTATGGGGACCTCTAATCTTCTGGTAGGGATGTCCACCTCCAAGGGCTCTTTGGAGGGGTCCTGCTTCCAATGTTCCTTCTCTGAGGAGACTTCAGGACAGTACCAAGAGAATTTCCACTCTCTTATCTATCAGGCCTAGCACATTTCACCACTCTTCTTCATGAGAGCTTCCCCCTTTCAAAAGGAAAATAAGAATACAACGAGAGCTGTTTGCAATAGATGTTATTCAAATGAGACTGGAGGATCAGGGAAACAGTTGAGATATTGCCAGGTTGTCCTTCAGCCCATAGATGAAAAAAACCACCCCAAACCTTAAAACCTCTTGTGCTCTGTTCAGTAATTTTGCGGCCAAAGTTCTTTCCTATACCCCCTTGAATCAGTTACAAACAAGAGAACAATTACCATCCTGCTGAAGCAAATATATGGTTCACCACCCTGTATTCAGAGGTGGAGGCATGACATATGATTATGCTGGTGGCACTAGACCAGGACACATTTTGTTTCTATGGAAAAGCCCAAAACACAATGCAATGTTTTATTAGTCTTCCTATTCAGTTTGAATCAAAGGCCTTTTTAAAAAAATCAAGTGATGTTCTCTTGAGGGAGAGAGGAATATGTATGCCCTTCCTCTGATCCACACAAAACAAGGGCAAAATGATTTTGCAATCAGCCTTTCTTGTTTGAGTCTTTCTGGCTTCCTAACTGAAAGAAGTCTGTGCTAAGAAACCACAAAGAATCTTCTGATCCCAAACCAGATTTTGTATTTCTCCCAAGATGAGTTATTTTGGATATGGCCTAGGAAGAATATTCCTAGATTCTAACACTGTAGAAGAAAACACTGGTGCTGCTTACCCTTACAAATCTGGATCTAGTGCTTATCAATGACAGGACAGCGGTTTAAGTGTATTATCTCTCCAACACAGGAAGATTTATATATCGTGGAGGTTCTCCTCCTTGATGCGGTACACAGAGAAAACAAGAAGACAGAAGATGTCTTAACATAAACATTTATAATGTTTTATTGGCATATTTTTAATGTTTCTCATTTTTAACAACATGTTTATTGCCTTTGCTATAGGATCAAATGCCTCTCTTGTGATTCAGCTTATTGTATTTTTATGTCACCCTCCAGTTATATTCCCAGGATGGTTTAGAAAACCTACACAATTAAAATGTTGATACAAAAATTGGAACACACAACAGTCTTCCACCAATTGCAAAACAGTGCTCAAGGAAACTCCATGATCAGGATTTCACACATTAAAAAAAACAACAACAACAACCCTGAATAGCAGCTGGGGAATCAAATCTGGGCTGAAGTGCTTGGGAAACAAGGGTTACCTGTTTCCACCATGCCATTTCTCTAAATTCATCCTCCCCAACCTCCTAGTTGCCATGCTGAGAGGAACATATAGGGGCCCAAATGGCAATTGCATGTTTTACATGCAATAGAAAGCAGAGCATTTGGGACATGGTTGTTTTAACTGGGAAAATGGTGCCGTGGAAAAAGGATTAGCCCCTCTGCCACCAACATTGTAGCCTCACATTCTGGGCCCCTGGTGCTTATTATTAGAAAGAAAGAAAATAGAGAAAGGGAGATCCTGTTCACAGGTCTTGAGCATCACAACTAGTTTCACCCTATTAGGAATTATTTTAGAAGTATTTATTTATTTATTTATTAGGGCAACCCAAAGCAACTTACAACCAAACAAATGTCCCAGTCATTAAACAGTTAAAAGTTTGCAAATAACTTGAAAACAGGGGATGGGGAGTAATTATCTCAAGTCTAAGTATTAGTCTTATTAGTATTATGGCTTAATTTCCCCTACTTCTGCCTAATGCCTTTTTGTGCGCCTGTCAGACATTCTGTTATGACTGCGGGGAAAAGACAACTGCTACTTCCCTGCTCATTTTCAATTCCTTTAATAGCACTTGAATTACACACAGTGGGTGGGCGGGTATTTCAGTTTTAAACAGCAGTTTCCCAACAACCCTTTGTATTGGAGTATGTTGCATATCACAATATTCACGTCCCCAGAATTCACACTTTGCATGAAGTATAGGCACATACTGTAATGGGCATATTTATCTTTCTCACTGAGTAAGAGCGTCTTCCCCAAAATCTTCTTTTATTTATGTTATTTTGAAGTTTGTCAATCAATCCAAGATGCCTTGAATACAACCCTTAACACAAACACATTAATGTATCTTAAACATATAGATAGAGACACCCAGATTCATATCCAATGTTAGTCAGACTCAGGGTTGACCAACTGAGAGAAATGGACTTAAATAATGGCCAATTCTGAATATGACTGGGTAATGGGACATCACCCCTAAGCGAAAGTGCAGCTAAATAAATTAAATTTTAAGATTTAACATACTGACTTCAACTCCAAATACATTCCATCAAGTATGTCAACTGGTGTGGACGGTAAACACAAAAATAGATTTTGTAAGCATTGCAAGTATGGATAAAGTCATAGCTGTCAATGCTTCCCTTTTTTTAAAGTGAAATTCCCTTATTCTGAATAAGATTCCTCGCAAGAAAAGGGAAAAGTTGACAACTATGGATAAAGTATGAATGAAGGCACACAAAGGCACAGACAGAAACAATGACCCACATATGCATGAATGTCTTAGTGTGGACACAGCCCTAGTTAGCTATTTCATTGCTCATTGAGGAGAACTTATGGCAAAAATCACTGCAGATCTCACTTCACAATGCAAAGCCCAAATAATAATAATACAGTAGTAGTAGTAGTAGTAGTAGTAATAATAATAATAATTTATACCCCACTCATCTGGCTGGGTATCCCCAGCCACTCTGGGCAACTCCCAACAGGATAAAACGTCAAACATTAAATATTTCCCTGAACAGGGCTGCCTTCAGATGTCTTCTAAAAGTCAGATAGTCATTTATTTCCTTGACATCTGATGGGAGGGCATTCCACAGGGCGGGCGCTACTACCGAGAAGGCCCTCTGCCTAGTTCCCTGTAGCTTCACTTCTCACAGTGAGGGAACTGCCAGAAGGCTCTCGGCGCTGGACCTCCGTGTCCAGACTGAATGATGCAGGATTCAATATTGCTTATCCTTGATTAAATAAGTCTGTTCCTATATATTGAGCCAACCCACAGCAGCATCGGTGAAAGTCCCTACACGGCTTACATGAATAAATGTCCCAGTGCAAATGTAATGTCCCTGATCTCCTAAGAATTGTTAGGAGATGGGGAGAATGCTGTTTGCTCATCCATTTCCTGTTAATCCCTCCACCTGACTTACATAAGCCCTCATCTCCATTTCAAGATGTGTGCAATGATGTAGGATTGAAAGAGGTTTGCCAATCCTGACTATTATGGGGAATCCTGGGTCCCAATAGTATACTTTCTGTAAAGAACGTTTTTCTTCAGAGGGCCTTGTGAATCAGAAAACTTAAAAGTACACAGTTAAACAACATATTCATATTCAACATATTCATGAGAAAGAGAGATTCTTAACACACATATAACTGAAGAGCAAGAACTGCTATAAAATAAAGGAAAGCACTTGAGGAAGCACACTGTCTTAATAATGATCCACTGCTTCCTCTCTGTCCCCTTTCTAAACAAAATGTTTGCTCCTTAAGAAGTAAAGACTTCAAAAATTAGTCAAAGTGCTCTGCCTGGGCTTGATTATTTTGTGGTAAAAGCTAGTGGGACTATCTCATGGAAACTACAGAGTCCACTCCACAGTCAAAACATAACACTAAACTCTGGTAACTAGATGACATACTTTGTCCCACATTAATCTAGACATTCAGTACTGGGGAAATATAAGACATATGCTTAAACTTCCTTCAGGTTTAAATCTAGACTACATTTGCCTGCGTGAGCTTTGCCCGTGAGTTACCAATGCGTCTTCCTTTTCTGGAGCTGTGAGCGGAATGCTGATGCTCCTCACCTTGCCTGGGACTTTGATAATAGCCATGCCAAGAGCTGAATGCCTGTAATTCCAACATAGTCTTCACTGCATATGTCTTCACATATTTATCTCTCAACTTGCAGACATTTCTGCTGCTGAGGCTTTGGGGATTTGCTTGTGCAACACAGCAAAATGCTGGTGCCTGTGAATCCTCTCATCTGGAGAAGACGAGGCGCTATTACTGAGTTAATGGACAGTATATACAGTTCCATCACCCTCAGTTACTGATTCATATTATCCACTTCACTCTGTAATGAGGATCTCACTTTACTTGCTCACATTTATGTAACAGCAGCATCAGCTATCCACTAATCCTGCAACACACTAAAATGTACAGGCAGATGCTGGGAAACATTAAAAATGTCCTTATCGCTTCGCTGCAGGGATATCAACTTAAACAGGGGAATTGATTTCCAGTTAAAAATAACCAAATAAATATATTTTGCTTCTTAACTAAACTTTGTCAGTGTCAAAAGCTTAATTTTATTTTTCCTGCCATTAGTATGGATGGGGGGGGGGGAATTCAATTAAATTTTATTTAAGCAAGATAGTAACATATCTATTACCTTCTTAATTTTTTTTCCTTGATAGCATAATTAAAAGCTGGGCAACAATATCTACGTGATCACTCCCAGACCTGAGCTAAGGCTGGAGTGGGGGAGAATGCTACCCACCCAAATGAGCCAATCAATTTAAATTAGGGAGCACTTCTGGATTTCCCCTATGTGATGCTTGGTGACAAGATTTGTCCAGTCCATCAGGAAAGCAGCACAAGTCATGAGTAAAAGGGAAAAATTAAGCTCTAAATAAGGAACTGGAAGTGTGGGGGAAGTGGGGGCCAAACACAGCTCCCAGTAGCTTCCCAGTCAGTCACTGACCTCCACACACACACACACACACACACACAAAACAACCAATCAAATCTGTACCTTTATGGGGTTCCCTGAACCCCAGGACTTCCCTCCCCCCACCCTTGATTTCCAAAGTTCTTCCTCTTTTAACTGCATTTAATTAATTTATCCCAATTTGTTCTACTTCATTTTTATCCTTTGTTGTTTTAAATTACAAGTGTTATGCGAATCCTGCTAATGTTTTTAACCTTTTACAGTGTTCTTTGATATGTATTCAATAAAATTGTGCCATTCTCTGCTAAATTTGTTATCTTCTTAGTGCCATCAAGCACCAGGCACTGACCTCCAAATGTTCTATTACGTATTCCTGCATGATTCAAGATTCAGACAAAGGGCTCTTTGACCAGCCATTTGGAATATAGAAAGTACTGTCTACCCCAGGGTAGTGTCCGGGTGTGAATCACAAAAATGTCCGGGAAAATCCAGATGTATGACAACCCATATCGGAAATGAAGATTTTGGCAAATTTCCTCACAAATAGCTCAACAACTTTTTCACTTTTTGAAATATGGCAACCCTAGCCAAGATGGTGATCTCCAGTTGTAATTCAACTCCAGTTCCAATCTTCACTGACCATTAGTGATGCTGCCTTTCATTGATGAGTGCTATAATAAAACAGCATCTGGAGGGTAGCACATTGTAAACACATTTGGCTATTATTCTCCAGAGTCAGAGGCAGGGGACATTTTGAGCCTTATCTAGAAATGTCAGGAAAGGAACCAAGAATCTTCTGCAAAGCATGTAGCCTACCACCACCAGCAACTAGTAACATTTTGACTTGGTAGAGCTGCCATTTTAATTTTTTTCTTTTCATCACAATAGGACTTATTTAGAAAAGTGAGCCATTACATATGTGTGGAGTGCAATTGTCTGCTCACATCAGTTATTCTCTGCACATCTGGAAACCAAGCCATATGAGGAATGGTTGAGGGAGCTGGGTATGTTTAGCCTGGAAAAGAGAAGAATGAGAGGAGATATGGCAGCCATCTTCAAATATCTAAAGAGCTGTCTAATGGTAGATGAAGCAAGCTTGTTTTCTCTTGCTCTGGAGGGTAGGAGTCAATCCAATAGATTCAAGTTACAAGAAAGAAGATAAACCTCAGGATGAACTTTCTGATGGTAAGAGCTGTTTGAATGAAGTCCCTCAAGAGCTTGTGGACTCTCCTTCATTGGAGGTTTTTAAGCAGAGGTTGGATGGCCATCTGGCGTGGATGTTTTAGTTGAGATTCCTGCACTGGAGGGGATTGGACTAGATGACCCTCCAGGTCCCTTCCAACTCTACGATTCTATGATTATGATTAATGGACAGGGGGAGGTATTCCATGTAAGAAGGTCAAAGGATGATTTTCAGGCAAGGTTCACACAATAGCTCTTAGATAGAAATTAAGCCATACCACATGACATAAGTTTTTTTAATTAATGAATCAATTACACTGATACATCCATTACCAAAAAACCTAAACAAATACACGAAAACCTTTAAAATGCATGCAGTCTTCCTCCTCGAAAAATCAATTTAATTTTTCCTTATTCAAAACATTTTTTCTTTAAATTAAAAAGAACAAAGTATCCCAACCTAAAGACAAAAAAAAAAAATGATTGCTTCACTTGAGCAAGAGCATAACAGAACATATTTGCAATGCATGGCTCAGTCCTGAAAATGTGAAGTAATAATCCCTGCTTGTATGCAGAGTGCATCACACCAGTGAATAATCACACTTAGCCTCTTATTTCTGAGGGTAGAGAGAATATCTTTCAGAAATTTGGGAAGCATTTGAAGTCAGTCAGAGTGACATCCAGAAAGGCATGAAGCCCAAACTTTTCATTGACAAACTCACAGAAAAGCAAATAACAAAAGCACCAGCATTTTCTTCCATTCTGCCTTCTAGAACATTTTAATATTAAGCTAGGGAAAGGCATGTTTGAAGCAGAGCAACACACTTTCCCTGAAAATATTATGGAAAACACTCTAGAATTGCCTATGGCTCTGACCAACCTGACCTGATTCACCCAGCACTGGCTGCAGCCTTAATGGGTGAATGCAGGGAAATGATTATTGCAGAGTTTGTTTCAACACATACACAAGCCATCCACCATTTCTCCTCCCAATCCCCCAATGCAAAATGATTAAGTAAAATAAATAGCTATTTATTAAAAAAAAAGATTCACATTGTGTCTGTTGCTGCTCTGGAAGAGTGTGTGGCTTTGAGATTTTGGGAGGTGGGAGAGGAATTTTTAAAAGGCTTGGCATTTTCCTTCTAATGGTGAGCTACTACGAACTTCAAGAGCGGCTTTTGCAGAGCCTTCCACTCATTATGTCCCACCCCCCATCCACTTTCTCTCTGAGGCTTGTTACTCATCCTCTCCTGCAGCATGGCCAACAAAAGAGGGCAGGACCTTCCACCGCTCACTCCAGTACAGAAAGAAATAAGAGTGAAAAAGCTGAGTGAGATATTCTGTGCATTGGCTATGGTGGATGAGTGGGCAGAGCCCTTCAGCCTTTGCTCAGCTGAAAATATGGTGTCCAGTTTAAAAAAATAAGTTGCTAAACAAGGGCATAAATTGTTGAAGCATTTATTATATGTTAACCCCAGTTAACATTGCTGCTATTATAACACTCAGTTGCAGCTAAGGCCGACAGTGGGAATTCCCATTCCAGAGGGGAGAGGGTGGGAATAATCCTGCAGTCTGCTCTTGATTGCTTAACCAGTTGGTTAAACAATTGGCAGCCTTATGTCTGTACTGGCCCAATGACACTTTTGATAAAGCAATATGCTAAATGCAAACACTGTAAAATAAACATCTTGATTAGCTGTTAGCTGACACAGCTGAGCAGAACCAATTCGATACTTGAGAAGCAATGGTGCATGCATGCTGACACCATCAATGCCACAGATATAAGGAAGCGAACTTCTACAGAGCACAGCATGTGCTTTACAACCTTGCTTATGCATGCAACAGTTGTCCATGCTATAACCTTGCCTCTTAAGGACACAGAGATATCTCCTATTATTAGCAGTAGCAAATGAGCTGGAGTAAATGGTTAGTGGTTGATACTCCCGTGCAGCAACCATGAGGAAGAGAAGCCATGTGATGCTCTGATTGGCATCAGTTGAAATCAGTCTGTTAAAATCTTGTGAAGTCATGGGCCCAGCAACCCAGCTACCAGAGCCTAGCTATAAGCTATCAGAGGTCAGAAGCTGGAAGACAAAATGTTATGTAGACAAATGGACTCTAAAAGATGAGAAAGTGCAAGCCACAATTGCACTGCAAATGGAAGACAGTCAGTTGATAATAATTAGAGGCTCAAGCAATGCCAAGGCAATGTGGATAGCTTTGCAAAACTTTTACCTCTGTGCAACTGCTGGCAGCAAAGTATGTTTGACATGGAAATTACACAGGGCAAGCCTAATTCCTGGAGATTCTCTGTCATTGCATCTTCAAAGGATTGTAGGTCTCTTCAGTGAAGTGAACCGTGGGGAATGGAATTTATAGCAAAGTGCTATAACATTCTGTCATCAATAAATAAGAGCTGGGATGGGACCACCAGGACAATTGAAGCCATGCCAGAGGATGAACTGTCTGTGGAATTTGTGGCCAGCAGACTGCTTGAGGAGTGGGAGAGAAGACAGAATTGGAAAGACATTTCTTTCTGCAGGACATAGCCAGAATCTATAGGAAGCGTGACAGGGAGTCAGATTCTAGAACTCTACAAGTCTGAAGACGCTTCAGCTATGGGTCAGAGACACATTTGAAACACAACTGTCCAGGACTGAAGAAGGGGCAGGGGCAAAAGACACAAGCTGAAGGCATTTCAAAGAGGAAGCAGTTTTATCAGACAATAATAATAATAATAATAATAATAATTTATTATTTGTACCCCGCCCATCTGGCTGGGTTTCCCCAGCCACTCTGGGCGGCTTCCATAGAAACAAAGAATACAGTAAAATATCACAGATTAAAAACTTCCCTGAACAGGGCTGCCTTAAGATGTCTTCTAAATGTCAGGTAGCTATTTATCGCTTTGACATCTGCTGGGAGGGCGTTCCACAGGGCGGGCGCCACTACCGAGAAGGCCCTCTGCCTGGTTCCCTGTAGCTTTGCTTCTCGCAATGAGGGAACCGCCAGGAGGCCCTCGGAGCTGGACCTCAGTGTCCGGGCAGAACGATGGGGGTGAAGACGCTCCTTCAGGTATACTGGGCCGAGGCCGTTTAGGGCTTTAAAGGTCAACACCAACACTTTGAATTGTGCTCGGAAACGTACTGGGAGCCAATGTAGGTCTTTCAAGACCGGTGTTATGTGGTCTCGGCGGCCGCCCCCAGTCACCAGTCTAGCTGCTGCATTCTGGATTAGTTGTAGTTTCCGAGTCACCTTCAAAGGTAGCCCCACGTAGAGCGCATTGCAGTAGTCTAAGCGGGAGATAACAAGAGCATGCACCACTCTGGCGAGACAGTCCGCGGGCAGGTAGGGTCTCAGCCTGCGTACCAGGTGGAGTTGGTAGACAGCTGCCCTGGATACAGAATTGACCTGTGCCTCCATGGACAGCTGTGAGTCCAAAATGACTCCCAGGCTGCGCACCTGGTCCTTCAGGGGCACAGTTACCCTATTCAGGACCAGGGAGTCCTCCACACCAGCCCGCCTCCTGTCCCCCAAAAACAGTACTTCTGTCTTGTCAGGATTCAACTTCAATCCAATGCGTAAGCAGGCAACAATTACAAAAGTAAGCAATAGCAGCCAAGAGTGGATTATACGCAGCGGGGCATTACAACACATGTGTTTTGATAAGAATGTGTTTCTGTCCATGTTTAAGACTAAAAGGGAGGCAGTATCTATTGCTGACAGCGTGAAACTGCAAATTGAAGCTGAAGGGTCAGTTCATTTGGAATGTTTGGGGGGGGACTGTAAAAACTCTATTTGTATCAAAACTAGATAGTAATCTGCTATCTGTAGCTAAGTTGACAGAGAAAGGATATGGAGTCAAGTTTACTGGTTGGGAATGTAAAATATTCATGGCAGAAGGAGTGTTGTGTACTACATGATGTTTAAAAGATTCTACGTATGTTTTGAATATTCCTAAAGTGTCTGGAACTGCCACAGATGTGCAGACCAGGATATCAAATACACATATATACACACACACACGGAATGTATACACTTGTATCATAGAATATTTGGGCATGCAAATTTTAAAGTGATTTCAAAAATACCAGGTTTCTGCATATGTGCACAGTACATGAGCTGTAGCTCTTGTGCAAAGCGTGAATCAACATGTGTTACTGTGTCTAAACACAGTAGCAGACAATCAAAAAGACCTAGTGAGACCATTTTCTCCCAGTCTGCTTTAGAAGAGGATGATCCTGAACATGAACCAGAATTCATTCCCAGATGGTCTGAACACATTACAAAAGGGATACCTCCCAAACGGTACGCAGATCATGTAGTTACAGCATGGGCCATGTGTACAGCAAATAGTTTTAAAGAGATTGAAGATATGCCACCCAAATTGGTTAAGCAGTGGTGTGAGACCATGAATAAGGAAATGTGGTATAGTTTAATCAAATGTTAAATGCTATGTGTCTACCTGTGTTAAAGCCTATCTCATGAACAAAATTAAAGGTGTGTTGGAGGAACCGGACATGGAGGAAGGGGTTAATTTCCTTCATGAGCACAAATCACTTCATGTATGAGATAAGCCAATGGGGTTTCCATGCAATACTATGCTTGGTGTGTTGGGATGTTCAGAATAGTTGGAAATGTTTCAGAAAAGGGCAACCAAAAGCAGATGGAGCTGTTCTCTTTTGAGAAAAGGTTGCTGCATTTGGGAATATGTTCTTAAATGGCTAGTGTGCTCCAAGTTGGTATGGTCCATTGGCACCACTGGCCCATATCAGGCACTGCTTGCCATTCATCACACTAGTACCCCTCAGCTGCAAACACCCAAGGGTAAAGGTTTAGGGTCCCCTCCTCCAGGTCATCATTGAAACCCTCAACAATCCCACCCTTGCCTTCTACTATTGCTAACTCATTTACAGTGGTACCTCAGGTTAAGAACTTAATTCGTTCTGGAGGTCTGTTCTTAACCTGAAACTGTTCTTAACCTGAGGTACCACTTTAGCTAATGGGGCCTCCCGCTGCCGCCGCGCGATTTCTGTTCTCATCCTGAAGTAAAGTTCTTAACCCGAGGTACTATTTCTGGGTTAGCGGAGTCTGTAACCTGAAACGTCTGTAACCCGAGGTACCACTGTATATTGAACAAGTTCTCTTGTGCGGCTCCCTATTCAATCTTCATAGAACTCACAATGATTATGTGTTGTTGTACAAGCATCTACAACTTTTAATAAAATGTCTAAAAATCAAAGCAAGAAGTGTAAGCTGCTATCGAGAGGAATATTTACATTATTCAGAGTACCATAGGAAATGTGGCTGTCCTGTTTTCAGCATTCACAAGAGAAAGCCCTTCAAATTAAGTTTCCTGTGCTCTCACGTGAGCTGCTAAAAAGATTGCATTCAAACTTGTTTCACAAGGGAAATTAAGCAATTTTAGCAAAGCTCTGAATACTCAAAGACTTACACTGCATCTGCCTTTAAGTGGTACCTGGCATTTCCCAGGCAAATAAGATAAGCTTTGTAGTTTTCATTATTGGTCTTTATTTCTAAGTCTGTATGAACAGTATGGGGGGGGGGAGAGATATGAATGTATTCTCCTATTTTTTCCAGTAAAAGAGTCAGCATTTTATCAACAGCACAGACTGTGTAGATTTAATACATCCAGCTGAAAGGGGCAAACATGGTATTAGCTGCCAATGGCAATTTCAAGCTGTGAGACGCTACCAGCTTTAAACTGTGTGTCTTTCCTTCTGTAGAATTCAAAATGACCTTGACAGAATGGGAAACTGGATGGAAGCTAACAAAACGAAATTCAAAAGGGACAAATGCAAAGTTCTGCTTTAAAGAATAATATAAAATAATACACAGATGGGCGACACTGGCCTGGCAAAAGTGCACGTGAAACAGACCTAGGAGTTGTAGATAATCTCTAGCTGAACATGAGCCAGCACTGTGTTGCAACTACAAAAAAGGCTAGTCTGCGTTAGTAGAATGTTTGCTTCCAAGACAAAGGAAGTAATAGCGCCACTTTATTCTGCAGTGGTGAGGAAGTAGGTCGACAAGGTGGAATGGGTTCAGAGGAAGATAAAGATTGTAAAGAGCATGGAAAGCAAGTCTTTTGAGCAAAGGTTGAAGCAAATGGGTATTTAGTCTGGCGAAGAGAAGACTGACGAGGAAGAGGAGGAAGGACATTCAAATCCCCAAGGGAATGCACTGGGCTGAAGTTACAGGAGCACAGATTTTGGCTGAACCTTAGGAGAAACTTACTAATGATAAGTGCACTTCAACAATTGACTCAATCACCTGTGCACTGCAGATCTCTAGAAGGTTGGACTAGACGACCTATGGAAGATAGCTGTGGAAAGGACAGTGTACAGAATGATTCCTGCCACTTGTCAGAGGAGGAGGACACGAGTGGTAGTGGTAGGTGACTCTCTACTGAGGAGGACAGAGTCAGCAGTGTATGGAAGTAACAGGATGTCCCGGGAGCTGTGCTGTCTTCCAGGTGCAAAGATTCAGGGTGTAACAGAGAAGTTGCCAAGTTTTATAAAGCTCACTGGCCAAAACCCCATCCTTCTGATCCATGTGGGTACACAAGATACTGCCAGCCCCAGCCTTCACCATATAGCAAAAGGGCTGTGAGACCCTGGACAGCGAGGCAAAAGGCCTTGGGGCACAGATGGTCTTTTAATCACTCCTTGCCCTAGGAAGAGAGATGGAAATACTGGAAACAAACTACTGACTGTGCAGAGGGTGTCATCAGGAAAGGTTTGACTTCTTGGACCATGGTCTCTGCTTCATTGAGGAAGAAATTCTGGCAAGAGATAGGTTGCACCTCACAACGGTCGACAAGAATGTGTTTGCTAAGAGACTTTAAACTAAATCCTGAGCGGGAGGGAGACAATATTACAGGCAACAGGGGAACACCTGGTACTGGGGATATCAGCTTCATTGAAGGACAAGAAACAGAGGAGGTGTTCCAGAAATGAGAAGGCAGGGTCACAAAACCTTCAAAACAATTTTACTTCACTTGAGGAAAGCTGAGCTAAGGAACTCCTTGTCACAAGGAAAATGTTGCAGCAAAGAAATTTAGCAGTTTCCAAAGATGGGTCAGATATTAGTAGAAAGAGATGACATTAACGGTATCAACAAAATAACTGCCAGCTGATTGTGCCAAACTCTGCCTCCATCTGCCACAACTTTGTGACTATCTCAAGTGATCCCTAGAGGCAGAAACATTGAGAACACCTGGTATACAAGATTTTAGCCTAAACAAATATTTAGCAGCAGCAAAATAACACAAAAAAACACAACAGTGTGATACAATTTAAGATCTAAATTTAAGATCTAAATAACAGTAGGATTTTCTTTATAACTTTGCTATAATCTAAGGCCATTAATATAACGTTAAATTAAAGTTTATTAATAATTCAATTGTTCAGCAAATTCCATAATCTAAGGCCATTAATATAATGTTAAATTAAAGTTTATTAATAATTCAATTGTTCAGCAAATTCCACCTGGTAAGTTTTGAAATGCTTGCCTCTTTCAATTGAACTATAGTGATGCTATGGGAGACTAAACTCTTATGTAAGGAAAAAATGATGCCTGTGCAAACTTTTCCCCAGAAGGACTATTACTTCTGATTAGAGCTAACAACTGCAGTAAGAGAGCCAGAGAATAATGGATGGCAAAGGATTCTTGCACATCTCTTGGAACATTATAGCCCCCAAAGCACTAAGGAGCCATCATTGGGGATATTCTGTGGGGAAGAAGTTGACAGTAAGACATACACTACATCGTGTTAAAGGAAAGCCCATGCAAGTGTTAAATTAATAAGGAAAGTTTGATTGCCGCAGAGAGCTTTTGGTAGAGAAGTAAAATATCTTCCCAATTATACTTTTGTTGTTGAAACGGTGGGCTTGAATTCAGACAAATAAATTAACAGTTTCTACCTAAAAGAGAAATCACAGGTGCACAAATATCCCATTTGGTATGTTCACATTTTCCTTCCTGTTGTCCTCCTGGAGATATTCATACTTCAATGAGCACATTAGAGTGCTCAAGTGCTTCATATACATAATAATATTACATTATCTTTAAATGGGGACTTCCTACTTCACAGCTCTGCCTCTTACATTGAAATCCTATTCATGCCTGCTCCGATCATGTAAGTCCCATCCCAAATCCCCTGTGCCTCTTGCAGCAACCAGGTGGAAAGATTTCTCTGTTGGCGCTTCTAGCCTTCTGAATTCCCTACCCCAGAAGTACAAACACCAACCTTAGCTGTGTTTTGTTGAAAGACTTATCTATTTCTGGGGATGGCTGCTCTGTGGCCCCACTGGTCAAAACCAGGTCTTAATGGGCCTTGAAGAATTACTGAATTTTTTTATAATAAAGAAAAAAGTAGTGAATTGATAAGATCAGTTTTGAGCACACACACAGTCTCAAAATCAAGCAAACATAGGTAGATGTTCAGATGGGAGATATACCTTATGATCAAACAAATATTAAAACAATCACCTCATGGAACCCTCTGTTTAAAAACATCCTACCAAACTGGCTCATTTTCAGCTATGTCTGCCATGGGGCATTCCCACCATAGGTTAGAATATGATCTTCAGAAACCCACATGGTTTTTTAACATATAAATGCAAGAAGCAAGACGTCTAATTATTGCCCCCACCCCTCAACAACCGCTTGCCATAATTTGCAATTCATGGTATCAAATGACAAAGAACATATTTGCTCGAAGCCTTGCCCCACTTCAGGACAATGATTTACTGCAAGCTGTTTTTGAATCACTGCAGTTTTAATGTAATTGACTTCTGCAGCATTAGGCAACTTGGCAAACGTCATCTCTGTAACCACTGTATTCTGAATTTTTGACAATTTATTTTGAACTTCTCCCTAGTACACACTCAGACAGATTGTATGTTTATTTTTCACATCAATCAATGCAGGGGAGGACGTACTGCAAGAAAGGGAAACCCATAGAGCTCTTTGTCGGAAAAGAAGAAAGGAAAACATCAATAATTTAGTACTGTCTTTGTTAATTTCATTTTTCACTCTCAGGCATTCAATTAAAGTGTCACGTAATAAAAGCAGCCGGTAAAATGAAAATCCAAATCCTATTAAGTGTCAAAGATGTTAAATCTACAAAACTAACACATTCCTTGCTCTAAGACGATTTAGCAACTTTTTAATGCTGTCAGCAAATATCCCAACTGAATAGTGTTTCGCGGACAGTGTTTTGGCTATCAAATACAATCACTGCAATACACTGAAATAATGAGCCTCATAGGCCTCTTTAACCTTATACAATCTGAGTTACAGAATTTTGTATCCACCAGTTTTGTTTAGGGTGTGATTTGAAATATAACTTCAAAGTACATTTCTTTCAATCACATTCTAAACAAAATGTCCTCGTTTGCATTTTTTAAAAAAATGTTTAAAACAAACAAAGCATACTTCTTCCTTTTTCGTTAATAATCTAAGGAGGCTGTGTTGGATCCTAATGGCGGCCTGTTTAGTTCAGCATCCCATTTAGTTGATGTAAAAGCCTTTCTAGTTACCAGGCAATAGTCAATAGATACTATTATTGTACTGTGTATTTGGGGTCTGTGGGCCACAATAAAGCTCTGTGTGTGTGTGTGTGTGTGTGTGTGTGTGTGTGTGTGCATTCTGTTTAGGCAAAATGCCTCTGGGAAGCCCAGGCTTCCACGTAAGGCGTAAAAGCAAGGGACCCCCTCTCTTAACTTAAAACTTTGACGACATATTCCATAAAACTTGCTACAAATGTGTCTTCTTTTCAAGCATATTTTAAGGCAGGCTTCCTCAACCTCGGCACTCCAGAAGTTTTGAGACTACAGTACCCATCATCCCTGACCACTGGTCATGCTAGCTAGGGATCATGGGAGTTGTAGGCCAAAACCATCTGGCGGGCCGAGGTTGAGGAAGCCTGTTTTAAGACAACAGATGATCCAATCTTACACTCAGATAGATTAGGTAGTATCCATCTAAGTTCTACTCAAACTAGACCCATTGAAATTAATGGGCATGACTAATTTGGGTCCATTAATTTCAATGGGTCTACTCTGAGTATGACTTCAGTTGGATACAACCTATATTTACATTGATTTCAAATATATATTCTGGGTAAATTGAGAGCAATTTGGAAAGTAAAAGCAATGTTGTTTACAGATAATGTGTTCCTCTTTATAAACGACACGGCTGATGCAATCCCTGAGCTGAAGCAGCTCCTTCAGGAATTCAATGATATCTCTGGTTTAGGAGTAAATTAACAGAAGTTGGCACTGCTGTGCATAGCAACACCCTCGGAGGCACAATGATGATTAGGAAATGACACGCAGCTACTTCTCTGCAGCCTAGTAGAAACACATATGTGTAGTTTTGTCTAAGGAAGCTCTACAGCTTAAAAAAAACCCCACACAATTATGGTCCATTGGTACAAGAGGTCAAGTGGGAGTTGTGATCCTGGGACAAGTTGCAGCTCACATGGCCTGGGAAGGATGCAGCAGTAAAGATGGCTATCCCTCCAGTACCTATACCTGTTCCAAAGTCTCCCTGTATTGTTAGAACAAAATCAGAAGGTTAGATATTGCTGGTTAGATATTATTAACCACAAGGGAGACAGAGATCAAATGAGTATGTGGTAAGATGTAGAGTTGCAAGAACTCTGTCAACATCTTCAGGTAACGTCAACTGAAAAGGGATCCTATCAAAGGAGGCTTAACAAGGCATTAGACACTTTGTATAGTCCTGTACCAACAATGATGTTAAGATCGCCATGGAGCCAAGCGACTTTATCCCCAATGTGACTCTGAAGGGTCTGAGGAAACTCCCTCAGGGGGCAATAACTTACTTCCAAACCTGCCTGAAGAGCTCCACTTCATACTGTCATAACTTCTTGCTTAATTCCAGTCTCGATTCCCATTTCAGCTCCTATCTACTCATTTTCTTCTCTAGCCTTTGTCCAGAATGTGGGTTTCCTGGATTCAGCACTGCCATCTACCAATCTGTTCTTGGCTCCTACTATTCATACTTGACTGCTAATCCTGTCTGACACTGCACACTGTTCATTTCTTGGAACGCTCGCCGACCATTTCTGCCAAAATATCTGCACTGGCTCTTATCCTGCGCACACCACCTTTGCCCCAGTGGTGCAATTCAAATATAAATCCTTCACAAAGTCAGGGCTTTCATATGTTTATTCTACAAACTGGTTTACTGATAAGAAGTTTTCAAATGGCACATACTTTGTCCATTCAGAGGCGATAGTATTGATGATTCCTCCTATGAGAGAAAATGTCAAACACCTGCCCAGCATGGTTTGCAGGATATGATCTTTCATTCTGCTATGAGTTGGTTTTATTTTCTTGGTTTTTAATCGACATGCTTCCAGTAATCTCTGTGCTAACAACCTGCAAAAGCAGACTTCAGACTATGGCAAGTTGTATCCCCACAGACACTCAGTTTCATCTATTATCCAGAGAGAAGTTCTCCTACTTATGAATAATAATATTGTGTGCACAGAGATTTATACTCTGTATAAATACAGTATCATCAAGACAAGGCAGGTTGAGAGTCGCAAACTACAATAGCTGTGGTAGGTCAACATTTGCAAGGGTACTGAAAATAATCTGGGTCATTATTGCCACAAGGCAATGGCCATTTTTAAATTATTTATAGAATGTGTAAGGAATGTATTATATTATAAAGACTGTATTATATTTAAAATTTTCAGTATTTTCAGTATGTCAGAAAGCTGCCTTAAGTGGTGGATATTAGAGAGTAGTGGATATTGGTTGTGGCACCCACCCTGTGGAATGCCCTCCCATCAGATGTTAAGGAGATGAGTAATTATATAACATTTAGGAAACATCTGAACGCAGCCCTGTATAGGAAAGCTTTTTAAGGCTTAAGGTTTTACTATGTTTTTCTATATGCTGGAAGCTGCTCAGAGTGGTTGGGGCAACCCAGTCAGATGGGCGGGGTACAAATAAATAATTAGTATTAGTATTAGTATATTAGTATCATCATCATCCCTGGAGTTCAGACCAGAACCACAGCTCTAGGCCAGGTCTCAGAAGAGGGGAGGCATCTCCCGTGAAACTGTGCTGCTAACAACAGTACAGTATATATGGTGGAAAGAGTTGGGAGGCTGATGAAGCATTGGTTTACATCTTTACTCAATCACTAGAAGCAGCAGGAGGGAAACATAGGTGGACCTTAAATTTCTTCCCCCATCCTTATCTGAGGCCCCAGATGATGGTGGTGGTGATGGTGATGATATGATATTCTGTATGGGAGTATATTATATTTAAAAATGGGGTATCAGAGTTTTTAGGGGGCTAACCAGGTTGGGATGGCTGGGATAGCAGGCGTGCTGGGTTTTGAATGTCTTATGTAGATTTTTCAATTTCGTTGTTCTGTATGGGACAATGACAATAAAGATATCGTATCATATCGTATCAG
Source organism: Podarcis tiliguerta (assembly GCF_965153285.1). NCBI lineage: Eukaryota > Metazoa > Chordata > Lepidosauria > Squamata > Lacertidae > Podarcis > Podarcis tiliguerta. Next base: position 51,247,288 of record NC_139547.1, on the reverse strand, counting down.
TGATGATAATTTTTATTTATACCCCGCCCTCCCCGGCCAAAACTGGGCTCAGAGCGGCTAACATCAAATGTTTAACACATTGTGCATTTGGAGGGTTGGGAGAGGGCAAGCCAGTGAGACTAGTGGGATACACTCCATCCCTGATGGCTAGAAAGGAGTGCCACATAGAGAAACCTGAACTGTGAGTCCAAATCCACAAGTGAATAGCATGGGCATTCTGATTATTGGGATGGTGCAGAAGAAGAAGCTGAGTGGTAATGCCTTAAGCAAAGTGAAGGGCAGGGGCTGACAGCATAGGCTCCGCACTACACCAACATTGCTATGGTGTCTTCCCTCGAATAAGGTATGGAAAATGTTGACCAAAACACCCTAGCAGCTTTTCAAATTCTGTGCTGGTGAATAAAGATCTAATTTTTAAAATCTGTTTCGTTGCTGAAAATTATATGATGCATACAGAAGACAAAGCCCTTTCCCCATCAACTGTGCTTGGGAAAGAAATCTATATGAAACCCAGATAAATATTCCCTCCCTACTCATCTACCGATGCTACAGCTAAAATCACTAATCATAAATCTTTCAGCTACAGCAGGTTCAAGAAATGGGAGCACATGTTGTTTGCAGGTAATGATATTTGGACTATGTCTAAAATGGATCTGATTACTGAAGCATGAATTTACAGAGCATTCAGACTGAGATGGATGGAGAATTAGTTTGCATATTTTACATGAAATGGTAAGAAGGCAGATCTGATCATGTTATAGAGTGCTAGTGTTCCCCAGACATGGAACGCTAAAGGTAGCACATTTTGTAAGATGCAGAATGCCAGTCTTCAAATGCAAAATGTTAGATCTGTCTTTGAAAAATGTGATATTCTGTCAGGTACAACCATGGATGAATGTCAAATCAAATATAAAGCCCTCTGAAAAACATCCAGAGTTCTTGCCAGGCAGGTTGAAGCTGCCTTAAGAACCCAAATTGAAAAAGCACACATATAGCTCCCGGATGAAATATTCAAAATATTGTGCTGCTTTCAGAAAGTGATACCCCTCATAAAATATACCAAGTATCATAACTGTGCAACAAAAATGCCTTCCAACATGCAAACTAGTGGAATATAGAATTACAGTCAAACGATTTTAACCCCATGCAAAATCATGGAACCAGCTTTCCCCCTCCCAATCAAGGCTGGTGTGAGACATTTTGGCTGCTGAGATGAACCCCAAAATGGTGCCCCACCACCACCACAAGTGAAGAAGGGGTGGGGGAAGAGCTACCTCAGGAACAAGCAGGGAAGAAAGATCTACACTGGGATCTGCTGCAACTGTGCTTCCTGCCATCTGAGGCAGTTGCCTCACCTTGCCTCATGAGTGGGTCGGCCCTGCTCCCAACTGTACGTTCCCTACTTTGGATGACAGTTCTCTATGCCGATTCTGTCACAATATGGACAATAGTATAATGTACCTTTTCTTTTCTTTTTACTTACATGACCAACCTGTAACTGGAACTGGATGTGAAGCTCTAGTTTGGGCCTGCCCATAGAAAACAAACCTAGAGTGAAAAACTAGGGTGCTGTCAGTAGTTCATAGGAACCTCCTCTCTGTGAGATTTTTGTGGGAGAGCTGTGAGTTTGTTTGGGCCCTGGGTGAGAGCCAGGTTTATCTGTCCACTGTAGGCCCTTAAATGCAGCTTCACATACCGTTAGACAAATTCTCTTTATAGGAAATCTGTTCACTTTGTAAGAGAGCGACCATCAATGTTTGCAACTAGCCATTGCTGAAAATGCCACAAGTGATTAGGGACAGGAACAAAATCACAGAAATGTGCCACCAAATAAATAACAGGCAGAACCAGTGATCTCTAAAGGGGAAACTTGGGATGGCTTCCTGTGCTGCAATTCACTTTGAAAGTTAAAAAAAAACACCACACACACACTTTTGAACTTGTTGTATTCCCCTGCCTCATCCCATCATTATTTCAACACTTGCTGTTCACAGGGAAACAGGTGCTATCTTGTCTAACGAGCCTCTCTTCCTTTTACCATCCTGGAGTTACTCACTGTGTATTGTTACAGCTGACAAGGGCTCTTTTTTCCTTTTTGGTTACCTGGAAACCGGGTCATGCTGATATAGCTGGAGTGCTCCCTGAATAACCTGATGTTTTGGGAGAGGGCAAAGGAGCAGGGGAATTGTTACATGTTCCACAGCTTCCCTCCAAGGAATTGCAATGAATTAACAATGGCCTGAATCCAGATCCCAACTAGAAGAATTTAGCCTGCAACCCTGCAGAGTGCTCAAAGTGTGAAGTGAGCTTCCCGAATGTGGAGCAGGACATTCTGCCGAGAAGCAGAAATCTCTGATTTTCGGCATAATTTGGTAATTTTAGGTCAGAATATCAAGTAATTTCTTGCCGCTATTTCCTACCCGTGCTGCCCCCCCCCCCCCGATCGCTCCTTTTGCTTTGAAATTTACTCATTCACTCATTCGTGTTAATTTGTTGTCTTTTAAGCACCAGGTTTTTCTCCTGTTCTCCTGTCCTATACCTTGCATCTAAGATCCTTTTGAATACTGTTTTAATTTTTTAAATATTGCATTTTTATTTGGGTTTTGCTTATTTTCTTTTGGAAGTCACCTTAACAGCTTTGTAAGTCCAAAAGAATGCTGTAAATTCTCGCTCTTTCTCTCTCATTTCATGGAAATAACCATTCCTGTAATCTGAGGATTGTGTTGTGTTATATTATGCCAAAGAAGAATCCAATCCTGCTACATTGTTTACTGTCTGATGAGGTGCTATCTGCTATGTCATGCATTTGAAAGGCATAATATTAGCTGGTTTTCTACAGATCAGGATATTGCAGGAGCATGAAATTTTAGCTGTTGCTAATTTTGATAACCCCATGAGTGAAGTAGTGAGGCCTAAGCAACTTTACGTATGTCATGAGGGAAATATCAGTATGTGTTAAATGTCTTGTTGGTACAGTAGTTTGAAAGTTATCCAGGAGGAGAAATAGAATAAAATTGGCTGCAGGAAACAACATTTGATATCCAACACGACAATAAAGTTCAATATTCAATTGTGAAGCATACACAAATCCCCAGAGCATATGAAAGCTAGACAATTGCTTAAAAGTAAGTGTTTGCCTTCAAGTGTGTTTCAGTTCAGTTGAATAAGAAAATATCTCTTTCAGCACAGCTTACATAGATCTTGTATTGCATTACCGATGGCTATTCGGAAACCCATGTTCCAAAACAAGTACTGAATTTTCTGGGCAAGCAGTATCTTGGGGGGGGGGGGCAACTTTCAAGGGGGAACATGAGTGCAAATAAATAAATAAATGTATGCAATCTAACATAACTATTAAAAATTATCAAAACTAAAAGTTTAAAATAAACCTTTTCCTTAGTCTCGCATTGTCCTTGTTCTAAAATCAGTAGTGGAGCAGTTCTTTTTTCTTTCTTTCTTTCTTTTTTTTTTGACAGAAAACATAAATGATGACATTTGAAACAGAATGATGATGGTGGTGACACTGCAAGTTGAAGTTATGCTTGTCATTTCTGCCCCAGAAAATGATTGAATTTCCAGACAATGCTGCTTATTTATGCAGTCCTAGTTGTCCAATGTAAGTATAAAGCTTTATGCATATAAAAAGTCGATACCCCAGAGACCTCCTTGCTCTTCACAATGACACTTAGTAACATTTGTAATACAGTCCTCCCTGGTAACAGCTGAAAGAGGTGTTCTTCTAAATGATTTATTGCAGCAGCCAGCTCATGAGGTAACACTCAAAATACTGAGCTAGATCCACAAGTAAGCCAAGCCTTGAATGTTTAAAACTAGTGATATACGAAAAACCTCTCTCCATCAAGTGTGCATGTGGAACAGACAGGAAGGACCAGAGAACCATGTTATAACGTGCCACAGGAGGAGGTGATGGAGGAGGGCTGGTCCTCAGGATTAAAGCCTTGATTCAGCTCCTTGAAAAAGCTGTTGGGGTGGGGAGAACGTAAGACGGATGTGTCTCAAAGAGAAAGCAACTTTGGACCTATTCTTATGTATTATGTAGCGAATAAGGACTATGTGACATTTCTGAGAATCAGTTAAGCCTTCCTGTTACATTTACCCAGTTAGGGTAATGTAATCCAAAGCATAGAGAACTTTAACACGGCCACTGAGGCTGAGAAGTCCCTAGCAATACGTTATCCCCATGAAATATAACAGCTGCCTCTTTCTCTAGTCATTATTTCAGGTATGGATAGTGCTGGTTTTGCTTCATGGTGAAACAGATTTTGTTTTCTCCCCCCCCCCCCCCCCGCTCCTGGACAGTTCTACCCTTATTATCCCATGCTGGAACCTTTTGTTTTCTGCTTCTATGTGATCAGCCCATACTGCAGTCCCACTGGATCCCAAAAGTTGAAACTCGGGGAGTAGTGCCCTTAGTTGCTCCCTGGGTGTGCTTCATGGCATGGCCATATCCTTCCTTCCTGGGTTTCAAGAAAGAGTTGTGCTCTCAGAAACTGGGGTGGAGATCTCTTCACCATCCCTTCCCAACAGATGGGCAGCACCCAAAAAGAAACAAAAAGTCTTGTAAATAAATATCTGATCTAAGAAAAATTGCCCCCAAAGAAGACAAAGGCCATTTTGATGGAACACATAACCAAGGAAGTTAAACTGGGCTACTAAATTAATTAAGTAAATTGATTGTAAAAATTTAAAGCCCTACACAACACAGAATAAGTGTTGTGGGAGGTAAGTTACTGAAGTCAGTTTTAGCCCTTCAACCATGAGGTACTTGTAAACTGCCTCATAAACTCCATCAATAATGATGTACAAAGAAAACAGAAATGCCCTATGCAGACTAAAGACTCCAAGCAATAAATGGCTAAGGGCACCAAGTGATTTTGTTTTTGTTTTCCCTTTGTAGAGAAAACCTATAGCTTCATTCATTCACAATATTTTTCTTTGTGCATGCTATATATTGTTTGCATTAAGTAAATAGAGTGATTTCCCCCCTCTATATATTTTTCTTTAAGTACAAGATTGTAAATCTCCTGTAGTACTTAGGGGATCTCAGGCCTGTTTTAAATAAGTGACTAAATTTCAAGAACACACTTCACAACCAGCCCCCAGACATATTACATGATAAAACAACAGCAACAAAAAAAATCAGTACAACCTTGTGAAGTAGGTAAAGCAGAGAGGGAAGGGAGACATATACAGTGGTACCTCGGGTTACAGATGCTTCAGGTTACAGACGCTTCAAGTTACAGACTCCACTAACCCAGAAATAGTCCCTCGGGTTAAGAACTTTGCTTCAGGATGAGAACAGAAATCGTGCGGCGGCGGCATGGCGGCGGCGGGAGGCCCCATTAGCTAAAGGGGTGCTTCAGGTTAAGAACAGTTTCAGGTTAAGAACGGACCTCCAGAATTAATTAAGTTCTTAACCCGAGATACCACTGTATAGGCCAACTTCACCCAGTGTACTTCAGGGATCTCCCCAGTCCAAGCCAGACACCCTAGCCACTATACCACCCTGGCTGTCATGTTCATGTAAATCTCATCTCCCGAGATGCCTACATTGGTGCTGAAGGGGCATTCATAGGTTCAGATCTGAACTGTAGTCAGAGTATCACTGAAATTTCAAAAAGAACAAGGAAAGCAGGGAATAGCCCAATACTCCAGGAATTCATTACTCCACCCTTTCCAGCTATCCTAAATTTGCCTCCATAAGCCACATTGTGTTATCTCAACTTTCCAGCAAATCCCAAATCAGGGAACTGGAGAGATGTACAGTAGATTCCTAGGGTCTGCATCTCAGAGGCAGAAGGAGCTCGGGACATTGGGCTGCCTGGAATAGAAACTTCAAAAGATACTCTGATCATCATTGTACAAATAATGCCTTACCAATGTAAAGGTAAAGGGACCCCTGACCATTAGGTCCAGTCGTGGCCGACTCTGGGGTTGCGGCGCTCATCTCGCTTTATTCGCCGAGGGAGCCGGCATACAGCTTCTGGGTCATGTGGCCAGCATGACTAAGCCGCTTCTGATGAACCAGAGCAGCACACGGAAATGCCATTTACCTTCCCGCTAGAGCAGTACCTATTTATCTACTTGCACTTTGACGTGCTTTCGAACTGCTAGGTTGGCAGGAGCAGGGACCGAGAAACGGGAGCTCACCCCGTCATGGGGATTCGAACCGCTGACCTTCTGATCAGCTCTGTGGTTTAACCCACAGTGCCACCCACGTCCCGTGCCTTACCATGTAGCAGGGCATTATTTCTATGCAAGAAGGTGCCTGTATATACCATGCCCCACCATCCCCTCCACCATCCCAATCACCAAAGCTCATTCCAGGAACTTGCCTGACAATTGTAAAAGGATTGTGCCAAAGTAACTCCGTCATGGGAAGAAGAAGCAGTGGCCAACAAATGTGTGGCGCAGGGGCGAGAGAGCTGGTGGCACAGCATATTGGTGTGAACCACCTCAAAAAGTGCTGCCATGTAGAAAGATGAAGCAGGCATCTTAAGGTGACAGAATTTAGGGAAAACAAATGAATGCAGGAATTAATGTCTCCATGGCACAATGAGACCTTAGCTTGGGGAAAAGGCATGGTGCTCCACTTCAACATCAAAATGTATTGTACGAGCACTGCTACAAACCTAATAATTGTTGTTGACTATTTGCTGACCCTTATAAGTACCTTCAAACATGCTGACTGAGGCAGGCTGCCTATCTCTCTTTAACAGTAAGGTTAGCCCGACTTGGAGGTAGAATTGGCTTCGCCGAGATCCAAGATGTCTTTCGAGGGAGTTGCTTGTTCAACTCCATGCTAGAATGGACACCCTTAATCATAAATAATGTCCTGTACTGGAGGTGTGAGATTTGTAATATCATTTGTGACAACATTGCAGCTTCAGGGTAGGAAGCCAGTGACAGGTTCACTCTTCGGGAAAGAAGAATAAAGACAAAGGACAAGTTAATTAAAACTGCTGTCTCCCTGAAAAACTTTCAATGGGAAATACTTCCTCTTATGAACCTGGGAAAGGATGAGAGCCAGGTCAAAAATAAACAGGGATTATCTTGAACATGGCAATGACCCAACTTGGTGCATTTATTGATGGCAGAAAGGGAAGTAGGCAGACTGGCTCCTATCTCAACCAAGACACACAAAAGAAGGAGTTCCAGAGAAAATTTATGTCATTCCCAATAACCACACACATTCAGCCCCAAAGACTTTAAGCAAACTGGAGACTGCTTTGCATTACCTTTTACTGTAAAATATACCAGCCTCCATGATAAAAAAAATGTGTGGGATTGTATCTAATCATGGTTTTCTACTTAGTGGAAAGTGTTCATAAAATGAGCCATAGTGGTACCTCGGTTTCCAAACGTAATCCATTCTGGAAGTCCGTTCGAGTTCCGAAACATTCAAAAACTGAAAGCGGAAGCCTCAGTGCAGAAGCCTCAATACGGAAAACTCAGAATGGAAGCCATGTTTCCTGTTCAACTTCCGAGGCATGTTTGAAGACTGAGGCACTTCATTTTTTATATAGAAGTAGAAGAAACAGCCATCTAATCCTAAGGATCCCTGCCAATTTTCTTTTTTAACATGTGTGTCCCTTTTATATTCTGACCTCTTTGGTGTCCTTATTTCATATGGCAGATGTCCTTCTCATTTGACCTTTTTTTCTTTTTACATTAAACTGTCTGATTAAGCCACGAGGTGTGGAATAATGAAACTATGGTCTATAAAATATTCTCATTACCCATTTTGTTTCCTTCTGCATTAAGTTTTGTTTTGTCTCTCATTTCCAAGATAATAAATCTTGTGACAGGATCATGGTGTCACTGATGCCATTAAGTTTTTTCAGCAATGAAAGACACTGAACTTAAACTGCAAGCACAGCATGCGGTGGCAAAGGCAGTAAACTAGCTTTTATGACTGCTGCAAATAAAAAAACACACACCAGAAGAACCATTAGTTTTAACACTTGCTTCTATTTTAAGATACTTGGTTTGGGGCAAAATTATCTTTTTCACGTAGGAAATGTATTTACTTGCTGAACTAATAGCATCTTACACGAAATACTAAGCTGGGAAAAAATCCTATCCCAAGCAAGGCTGCCACTTCAAATAAGGGTGGGGAGATTCCAGGGGTTGGGTGGGAAGAGAAGATGCACAGCAAGATTCAAATACTGACTTCAGACATGTTCGAAATTAAACTGCAAAAGGGCTCTCACCTGGTTAAAGAAATTCTAGCCAACTGATTCTACGAACTTTAGATGATTACTGAAGCTTCTTTAGATCTGCATATAATGCACAAAAGCTAATACATCTAAAGAAAAATATTATTTCTGGGTCAGGCTACTAAGAAGTAAGTCCCGTCTTATAGCCTGCTCAGTACAGCAAGAATGATGTTTTGCCTGGGTGGTGATACAGGCTACTAGTTTTTCTTAGTTCTGGTAGCTCCTTCAAGAGACCTGGCGATGGTGCCAACATGCAACAGATTCTACCTCTGGACCTAATCCATTCTCCTGAGTTAGCCATCCAAGGAGAATAGGGTGGGGGCAGGAAAGTCAGGCTCCAAGATAGAGCAGGTGGGAGGGAGAGAAGTCAGTCTGATTAATCAATTAAATGGGGGAAAGGGAGAGCACTCAAGGCAGGGTTGCCATACGTTCTCTCTTTTTCCAGGACACATCCTCTTTTTCATGGGTAGAGTTGTCGTAGCGATCCATAGTTAAACGTAGAAGTCAGCAAATGTGTCTCCTTTTTTGCTCTTCAACATATGGCAACCCTAAACTAATTGTGTTGTGGGGCGGGGATTGATCTGAGCCTACTGGGCCCAGCATCCACATGCTTATAGATGCCATGGGAGGCAGATTCAATCCTAAGCGGCATTGATCTCAGTGAGGCTCTTGGTAATAGGGCAACAGCAGTGTCAAAAGACATGACTGCATACCTGGGGAAATCTATCCTTCAGTACATCTGAATCTCAGGATGTTAATAGTCATCCAGGTTCCAATCAAACACAATTCACCCTGCTGCAAAGGGAGTAAATGGATGGATGACCTAAAACCAGATTCCTTTCTGTAATTAAAGATAAAGCACATTTCCACATCTCTTTCAGGTTCATTGATAAACAATGCCCTCAGTGCTCTTCTGGAGTAGTTTTTCAACCTTTGGTCCTCACCCAACACAGCTCTCACCTGTAATTCCTATGAGCTGCCAGCATGCAACAGTGGCCAAACCCCAGGAATGGCTTTGAGTGGCTGGCTCATCAAACTGGGAAGGTAGCCCAACTAGGAGAAGGAAAATTCTGATCCTTCAGGAGACGAAAAGGCTCAGGAGTAAACTCTACACAAATCTGGAGCCCCGAAGATGGTTAGATGGCACCTTGTAAGCCTCCTCCAGCAACTCCTTCAGCCAAGCTGGTGCCAAACATCTTGTTCTGCGTTCCTTTGGACCACATCAGTAAGGCTGAGAGGGGTAGGTGATGTTTGGGCAGCCCAAGTCCTCAATGCACACTGCCCAGGTTTCCGGGAAGATCACTTCAGTGCTGCAAACACAGCGGTTTGACTTTGCCCTTGGTGGCATACTCGAAGGTCTTTCAAGACACACAGATGCAAACAGCAACAACATACACACAATTATCTGGCTTTACAGTGAGCTTCCTTCTCAAACTCCTTTCTCTCTCATCCCCTGAAGCGTCTCCTGTTAGCTACAGCCAAATCCTTCCAGACCCTTTTGCACCAAGGCTTCTTGCCAAACCCAATATATACTTCCCCTGCACCTTTTGTCCAACCTCTTCTCAACCTCTTTTAAATTATACTCCCGTAGTATGGGGATTAATGGCAGGACAACAAAAGTGGGTTTTATTAGCTTTTATAGTCACCAAGGGACTTGTACTCACATGGAAGGACAAACACTCCCTCCCCCCATCTATTACGCAATGGTCTGAGGACTTCACTGCCCTGGCTATGTTTTAACACATTTTTATTAGCATCATCTTTGTGTGAATACCTATTCAGACATTTGGGTGGAATATATCAATTTTTATGTTTAAATTAAAATGGATGTATTGATAGCTATTGCATTTTTAATGTGAACTGGGTTTTCTCTCTCTTCTCACCTTTTCTTTCTTTGTCCCTCTCTCTCTCTCTCTCTCTCTCTCTCTGTGTGTGTGTGTGTTACATGTGAAAAAGAGACAGGAGATAGATGTCAAATAGTTTATTACATGAATTTGCATGGCTCCTGGCATTTCATTCTGAAAAAAACTGTCACTGTGAGATGGCTGTCATCTGCCTCTTCTAGAACTGAAAGTACTTTTTTGATATAACACTCTGCTCTCCAAGATCAACCAATTTAAACTGGGGTAGTTAGATGCATGATGGGTTATCCGCATAAACAAAACACACTTCACAAAAGCAATGCTGTCTGCTGCTAATTATGTGCACTACCTAAAACCAACATGGCATTATTATTTAATTAGTTACTGCTTTTGCTTCCATAAGGTTCCTGGGCCTAATTTGTAACTGTTACTTGATCATGCCTTTCTGTAGCCAAAATTGATATCCATTTGACAGGCTCTTTCTGAACTTTACTTCCGGATTTAAGTGTTACAAACTTAAACTATATGTGTGAATGCACACACCTCCACTCTCCAAGCGACTGGTGAGTAAGTGCCCATTACAAAATGTGGAAATAGTACAAGTACCTATAAACACAAATTTGTAGCAAATCTCAACTCCTGCAAGGGCAAACACCAGGAAAGCAGGGACAAAACATAGCACTAATAATAACACTAATAAATATCAATAAGAGATTAACAACAACATCTAAATACTGCTGTGGGTGGTGCTCTTTGCAGTCCATGGCAGACATCTTTAGAAAATTGCAACAATTTTTTTTTGAGCTGCTATTATTTTTGAGCTGCAAAGTTCTGTACTTTGAGGTCACCATCTAGCCTGCAGCATTAGCATGCCTGAGCATTGTCAGCTGATCCCAAGGGCCAATCCTGATCCACCAAATGTTGGTCTCAGAGCATGGGTCTTAATCTGAGGAACTCCTCTCTTAACATTTACTTATCTACTGCTATCTTTTACTGAATCATGTTTTAGATCTTGACCTCTGCCAGTTCTGAGTAGATACTATTGGCCCTTCTGATCCTCCTGATCCTCTAGCTACCTTCAAACTTGCCTGCTTTGGAATCTGATCCCTGCCAGTTTGAGACCATGGCCCTTCCTCTGATCTCCTTCTACTGACAGAACAATGATCAGAACAACCAGGAAGCCACCTCTAGCCTGGAAAAAAGAAGAGGGAAATTTCAGGTGCTTGAATAAAAGTTTAATGCAGGTCTAATGCATTACATAGTAATCCTTCACCAAGGACATTTTTAAAGTATCAATTCTCATTATAGTGATAAGTGGCACTTAAAATTGCCCCTAAATGATTATTCCAAAACGTGTGGATCCTTTATTCAATTTTATTCAACTTATTCAAATACCTGCAATTTCCTCCTCTTTTCTTCACTTGGGCACCATCTGTACAGTACTATAAATTTAAAGCAGTATCATAGCTTTATCCCAAAGAATTCTGAGGCCTGTAGTTTGTCAAGGGCTTTGAAAAGAGACCCCCTCCTACCCTCAAAGAGCTACAATCCACCGGAAGACCAATTGATTGTTAAATCACTTTGTGAATTGTAGCTGGGGGGGGGGGGCTTGGGTTCTCCAAACAACTCTCAGCATCCTTAACAAACTACAGTTCCCTAGATTCTTTGAGGGAGGCCACGGCTGTTTAAAGTGTATCATACTGCTTTAAATGTATAGTGCAGATGAGGCCTGGGATTCAGCCAGCACCCAGACTTCTCAGGTGCTAGAACCCGACAACTTATAGTATACCCTAGTTGTAGTGTGGTCTGTCATGTTCCTATCCTTTCAAGACATCATACACCACTCCTTTCATTTAGAAATGGATAATGTATGCATGTGATTCTTCCCAAGACAAGCTCAACATCATTTCACATCTAGTTAAGTCTGTTCGGGGCTTTTTTAAAAAAAGCCTTTGCAAGAGCTGTGGAATAGTTTAAAACCTTCTGCTCAATAAAAGGTAATAACAGATGTAGATTTCCTGTTATAAAGAATGAATTCAATGCCACTGGGCCTAATAGCCTCACTTGGATATCTTTAGGCTGAAGGCCTTTCTACTGCTGTGCAGCCAATGTTCCAGAAACTGTAACTGGGTCTAGCCTGTGCGCCACACAGGGAGAAACAAAGGTAACAAAGTGTGAGTTACAGCACCGCTGGTCGCTGCTTCAACATACACACACCACCTTTCTCCCAGATATATTGCTCTCACTTAAACATCAATTGAACAGGCCTAACAGAACGTTAAAGTGGTATGTGAATAATGATGACTCAAGCAAATTAAGTGTGCCTCTCTGTATGTGAAGGGTCTTAATAACCCTATTAAAAAGAATGGATATATATATATATATTCTATGGTAACAGAAATATGACATTCGTATGATCCAGAAGACATATGTGATTAAGTCACAGAGCCAGTAAATTGAACACAAACTGGGTAGTTTCCTCATTCAATAGCATCTTCCACTCCAGGACTAGAGGCCAGGCGACCCCTGTACATAAAACCTTAAATGTTAGCACTAAATTAGATGATGGAGGCAGCTTTATTGGACTATAGGCTGAGATAAACAACTTTATAATTATTCTTGTTAATCTTAAAGAGCCAAATGGAGATGACCCTAAGTTTTCTTCTGTGATTTGTTCCTGAGTATGAAGGATATTGGAATAGTGTCCTCCCTTTGGCTCCTGTCCAGAGATCTCAAGTGTATGTTACCAAGAGATCCTCATGAACAAACAAGGCTTTCTCACTCATATGTGGCCACAATGTAGGAAAGGGCTGGGAGCCACCAGATATTTCAGTGGAAAATAGGCTGCAGCTTGATCTGTTAAAACCAACTTCATGTTATTACTTGGGTGAAGATTTGCATTCTACAGGGTGGCAGGACTGGGAGTGATAGGAACTGGAGGCTTCTTAAGAACTACAGCAATGGGAGTAGGTTTTGAAAAGGACCACCGTTTTTGGTCTGAAATGCTGCATATGAGTAAAATGGAATGATGATGATGATGATGATGATGATGATGATAATAATAATAGTAATAATAAATAATACCCTTAATACCCTTCCTTCTCCCTGCTTTACTGTCACTGCAACCTTCTCTACGTCTTACTTGAATGTAAGGGAAAGGTTGGGCAGGTGAGGTGGACAGGTGACTGAGGGGGCTGTGGATGCTGGGGGAGGATGGAAGCCTGGAGCTTTCTCCAGCCTGGATTTCAATCTGGTGGGAGAAGTATGTGGGATGCTCAGATTTGTTTATTGGTAGCTATTTGCAGCAGCAAGCAGCATGATGGAAGCACTTAGCTGACCTGCTCAGTAAGCGAGCTGCTGCTGCTGCTGCTTACCAGGAAGGAGAGAGGGATTGGAGAGCTTGCAGGGAGGATGGCACAGTGCAAATGCCTAGCAGGAGCATTAAATCAGCTCAGCCAATGCATTTACACAGCACCAACCTTGCCACCACTTCCTCTCCCAGTAAGTAGCAGCAACTGATTTGCTGGGAGGTCATGTAAACACCTCTGACCCACCACAGCATCTGTCCCTGGTGTCTAGTCATCAGACCATCACAAAACAAAACAAAAGTTTAACAGTGTGAAAGACGCAAGTAACACATCCGCTCAACGACAACATAAGGAAACTTAAAATGCATTATTTCCTGGTGTGAGGTGCTCCATAAGAGCCTTAAAAACTTGTCCCTTCTGGGAGGCAACCTTTTAAGAACATGGGAAGTCTGTTACTGAGCTAGGCTTAGGGGACATCTCTAAGTGCAGCATTTACCCTCCCTGCTTCCATCCTTGCAGCTCACCTAGCACAAATCTTTTTGAACCAAAAATTGTCTTGGAAGAGGCAGCTTCATCTAAAAGTAGCTAGTTAGAGGATTTCCTATACACAAGGAAGCACATTTATTTTGCGTCCTTAGAAAGGCTTCCAGCTTGAATAATTTTGTCATGCGTTGAATGAGCCCAGAGCAGTCTGCATATGAGTCCTTGCTCACGCAAGTAAGAATCCTCAGCTATTTTCCTTGTTGATGTTGCTATGATTTAAGGGCTATAAACTGACTTGAAAAGAGAATATGTTGGAATACACAATATAAGTTGGAACTAGGTTGTACCTGCCAAGCAACATGTATCTTCAAAGCTGCAGGCAGATGTAGGAAGCTATGGGAAGCAGAGTGCTCTAATCTCTGCTGCAGGTGGCCTTCAAAAGTGCTTTGGGCAAGTACAAAAACAAGGGCTTCCTTGTATCCTTTGACGGTATTATGTGCTGGCTTCTGCAGCATAGGAAGAAGTGAGCCACACTTCTCAGTGAGAAGCTTTTGCCAACTATTAGTGAACCTCAGTCCAACAGAAAACAAGACCTGGCTTGCATATAAAACTCTGTAAAACATTTACCTTATAGAACTCTAATACTCACACAGTGTCTGTTGGGCTTATTATTACAACAGCTACATTAAAAAAAAATCAAAATGTAATGTAATGGACCTCGTTCACCATAATAGCTTCCTCAATAAGTTACAGAAGCTTTGTAATTCAAGATGGAAGAGAAGGGCATTTAACCTTAGTTCTTTCAGTGCTGAGTAAGAGAACAGATTTTGAAAGGCTGACCTTCAAAGCAGATAAAAATAAAAACATTACTGTACAGTAAAATATTATATTTTAGTTTGTGGCAAAGAGAGGAGGCATTATGAGCTTTCCACCCACCATTAAACATTTAAAAATACTTCAGTCTTTATATTCCTATGTTTCATTGTTTTTAGATGACATTTATGTAGTTAAGAGAAGCCCATTTCCTAAGAGTTGCCATGCTCCCTTGACTACTATTCAATGAAATAGAAAACCTCCAAGAGCAACTGTTGAGAGCAAGAACTCATCTGGTGGCTCTCCTAACAGAGAAAGATTCAAGAACCCTGGAGAGACATTTAGCGGCTAGAAGCACAGGAGACGCTGAGCAGATTGGCGCAAAATATGTTTAAAGGTTTAACGTTTTCTAAAGAAAGCGAATATTCAGGTCATCACTTGTCAGGGAACTGCCATCGGCAGGACAGGAGGTGCCAAGGCTCTCTGAGGTAGAGAGAGACTTGACACCTGAAGAGGGAACCAGTAGGGGGCGAACAGGAACGTCAAGGGAAGGGGAGTCGGAGGAATGGCTCAGAGATGCTTCCAGTGAAAACAGTGGGGAAGTCTCAGGGCCCCCTATAGGAACACCCGTTCCTCGGCGGAAACTGTCACGCAGAGAGTCCAGAAGACGTGTTTCCGTTAAGGAGCTTTTATGTTGGAAACGTTTCCGAAAGCAGCCACTTTCGGATTCTGCTAGCGACTGACGCAGCCATGCTGGAGGGGCTCCGTCACAGGCAGAGGTTTGAGAAGCGGTTCAAACTCTGAGGGATTGCAATTTACACACAAGCAGCTCTTCATCCCATCACAGCAATCCGAAAGTCATCGACAGCTAGCTTGTGCCAGGGAGAGGCATCATGAGCGAACCAGCAGGAACCGGAGGGGCAGCTGGAGGTCCAAGCCTGGAGGAAAGGTATAGGACGTTGGAAATCCAGCTTGCCTTGCAGACGGCGAGGCTGGAAGAAAGGAGGGCTCAGGATGCAGAGAGGGGGAGGGAGAAAGCCACCCCACTCAACAGAAAGATGCCAGGATTGGTGCAGAAATTTGGGGGGGACCCCAGGAACTACCATGCCTTTAGGACAGAGATGCAATATGCTCTCAATCTGCAATTTGATGACTTTCCTGATGAGGAATCGCGAGTGGCTTTTGTAATTAGCCACCTCGAATCAGGGGCGAAGGACTGGGTTAGACCCTTGATGGCAGCAAATAATGAGATCCTAAAGGACGCGATGAAGTTTTTTCGTGCCATGGACCTGATGTTTTCCAGTGACATTGAGCAGGGAGGAGTGCGAAGGCAGTTAATGGCTTGCAAACAGGGAAACCGGACTGTCCGTGAGTACTGGACTGAGTTCACTATGTTGATTCATCGATTGGGGTGGGACTTGGCTTCTGAGCCCATTCAAATGCTTTTTGAAGAGGGTCTGTCTTCGTCCTTGAAAGATGAACTTTCCCGGAACCCCAGAGCAGAGTCTATGGACCAGCTGACTAAAGCCGCGCTAGCCATTGGAGCGCGCCAGGAGGCGAGGGCTTTGGAGAAGCGGGAGGGGAAAGGAGAACGTTGGAGGGAGCTCCGCATTCCAGACATTCCAGAGCAGCCTTTCCCGCCGGCAGAGCCGATGGAAGTGGGAACAGCGCGTGCGCGCACAGTTTCAAACATCGGTGAAGGGCGGAAGAAAGAGGGAAAGGGCGGGAAAAAATGCTATCTCTGCCAACAGCCAGGACACTTTGCCAGAGTCTGTCCACGGAGAAAGGAATGGCAAGGCATGGCAGGAGCTGTTGGGGGAGAGGAGGAGGAAAGCACAGAGCAGGTAAAAGCCAACGCCTGGCTGCCGTCGGGGCACAGCAGCCAGGCTCAAAAGCAGTGAGAGTGCCCGCACCAGAACCTCCCAGGCCTGCTCTAGTGATAGAGGTGTTGCTAGAGCTGCCAAATGGACACCCCCTACAGATCAAAGCCCTGCTGGATTCAGGCAGCTCCTGTAATTTCATGAGTAAGGAGTTCGCAGCTGAGCACCAGATACAAACCCTCCCCTTAAGTAAACCCCTGCAGGTAACCACGATTGACGGCAGAGAGCTGTTGGGAGGAGAAGTGAACCAACAGACTGTTCCCATGATAATGAGGGTGGCAAGACACACCGAGAGGATAGCGTTCAATGTGGCCACATTGGGAGGAGCTCCCATTATTTTGGGGATGAGCTGGCTGGCACTTCACGATCCTCTAGTGGGATGGCACCAGAGGGTGGTCTCCTTTGGGTCGGCGCATTGCCTGGAACACTGCAAGCAGGGGAAGGATCCAGGGGGAGCCAAGATCACCTTAGCTGGGATGGAGGTAATGAAGCAAGGGGAGGTGCCTCCGCAATATGCAGATCTGAGCAACGTATTCAGCGAAAGAGAAGCGGACAAACTGCCGCCGCATAGACCCTTTGACTGTCAAATCAACCTACTCCCGGGGGCTCAACTCCCAGTGGGCAAGCTGTACGCCATGTCAGACAGGGAGATGCAGGAGCTGAGGGAGTTCATTGACAAAAACCTGAAGAGGGGTTTCATCAGAGAGTCCCGAGCGGTGGGGGGCAGCCCAGTGTTTTTTGTGGACAAAAAAAACACAGATAAGCCGAGACTTGTAGTGGATTTCAGGGCCCTGAACGCCGTGTCGGAACCCCTGGCCTTTCCTATGCCCCGAATTGATGACATTCTGACCAGGGTGAGGAAGGGGAAGATTTTTACAAAACTGGACCTGCGGGGGGCGTATAATCTGATACGAATAAGGAAGGGGGATGAATGGAAGACCACCATGTTCACCCCTTTGGGAGCATTTGAATACCTCGTAATGCCCTTCGGTCTCCAAGCCGGCTCCGCATGTTTTCAAGCTTTCATCAACCACGTCCTGGGGCCGTTGCTCTACAAGAATTGTGTGGCCTTTTTGGATGACGTGTTGGTGTATTCGGAAAATGAAGAGCAGCATGTGAGGGACGTGAGAGAAGTGTTGGGCCGGCTGCAAGCCAATCAGCTGTGGGTGAAACTGGAGAAGTGCCAGTTTCATGCCAAGGAGGTGGAATTCCTGGGGTACCGCCTGTCAGACCAAGGATTGGCCATGGATCCAGGCAAGGTCCAGGCGGTGCTGGAATGGAAGACACCGAAAACCAAGAAGGATGTGCAAAGATTCCTGGGGTTTGGGAACTTTTATCGGAAGTTCATCAAGAATTTTGCACACTTGACGGCGCCCATCACCGACTGCCTCAGTAGCAAGAAGAAATTTGTTTGGACGGCGGAGGCGGAGAGAGCTTTTGAAGAACTGAAAAGGGCTTTCGCTTCGGAAGAACAACTTCTGCATGTGGACCTACAGAAGCCCATGAGGGTGGAGACAGACGCGTCAGACAGAGCGGTGGGGGCGGTGCTCCTTCAGCCGGGAAGAAATACGTCAGGGTGGAGACCGTGTGCCTTTTTCTCGAGGAAGCTGAATAAGTCCGAGCGGAACTACACGGTGTATGACAGGGAACTACTTGCCATTCACGAAGCGTTCCGGAGGTGGAGACATTTATTGATTGGGGCACAACACAAGGTGCAAGTGTGCACCGACCACAAGAATTTGGAGTATTGGAGAACAGCTCGAGTACTCAACCAACGGCAAGTGAGATGGGCACAGGAATTTTCCAAATTCCACTTTGAGATTTGTTATGTACCAGGCCCAGAGAACGTCAGGGCGGACGCTCTCTCACGCAAACCAGAGTACTTGGAAGGGGAGGGGGCAAGCGAAGAAAGACATGTCATTCCTGAGGACCGCTGGGTGTGTGGGGCGGCGCTGGTGGGGAGACGAGAGCTGGTAGAAGAAACGGAAACTGACGAATATGCCCAAAATAAGCTCAGAGGCCTCAGGGGAGAGGGTGAGAGCCCGGAGGGTTTTGAAGAAAGAAATGGGGCATTGTATTACAAAGGGGCACTGTATATACCAGAAGGTGAATTGAGAGGGAGGGTACTCAAGCAGTTGCATGATAGTCCCACGGCGGGACATTTTGGACAACACAAGACCATGTGGATGGTCACCAGGGAGTTTTGGTGGCCCAAGGTGAGGGAAGATGTAAAGGAGTATGTAAGAGGGTGTGACCAATGCCAGAGGGCCAAGGGGGAAAGAAGGGCGCCGGCAGGGTTATTGGAACCGCTACCCACGCCAGAACGGCCTTGGGAGGCGGTATCAATAGATTTTATGACGGATCTGCCCAAATCCAAAGGGAAGACGGCCATCATGGTAGTAGTGGACCTGTTAACTAAGATGTGCCACTTTGTAGCATGTTCACATGCAGTCACAGCGGAAGAAACAGCGAAGTTGTTTGTAGAACACGTCTTCCGGCTGCATGGCGCCCCCTTGAGGGTTGTCTCGGACCGCGGGAAACAATTTACTTCCAGGTTCTGGAGGAAGCTCATGAGCTTGCTGCACGTGGAAGTCAATTTTTCGACGGCCCGGCATCCTGAAACCAATGGGCAGGCGGAAAGAGCAAATGGCATCCTCCAACAATATCTGAGGTGCTATGTCAATGACAGAGGGAATGATTGGGTCGAAAAGCTGGCGCTGGCAGAATTTGCCTACAACAATGCGGAGCATGTGTCCACAGGGATGAGCCCCTTTTTGGCCAATTACGGGTGTCACCCCAGGGCATTCCCGGGGGAGGGGGGCGAGAGATGGAGCGTCCCAGCGGCCGAACAGTTTGTAGAAGAGATGGAAGCGATCCATCGTCAGCTTCAGCTCAACTTAGAAAGGGCCAAGGCTCAATATAAGAAGCAGGCAGACAAGAGCAGGAGGGAAGGTGAAACCATAAGGGTGGGGGATCAGGTGTGGTTGTCCACCCAAGGGTTGCCGTTCAAAGGGGGTTGTAAGAAATTAAGACCCAAGAGATTGGGACCCTTTGAGGTCGTTCAGCAGGTCAACCCAGTGGCTTTCAAACTCCGGTTACCCAACCACATGAAATTGCATCCAGTGTTCCACAGGTCATTACTGTCACCGTACAAGGGGGGAGGTGAAGAGGAGCACACCAGGGGACCGGTCTTGGAGGAGAGGGAAAGCAGTAACCATGTAGCGGAAATCCTCGATTCCAGGTGGAAGGGCAATCAGGTGGAGTATTTAGTGGCGTGGGAAGGGGAACCGGAGTCAGAAAACACCTGGGTGACTGCAGAGGAGGTCAATGACGAGGTTTTAACAGAAACGTTCCACCAAAGATTCCCGCGGAAACCACAGCCGGTAGCAAGGTTTAGAAGGGAGTATTTCGGCACCACAGACGAGGAAGAGGAACTGGAAGGATTCGCGGAGTCGGAGTTGGAAGAAGGAACGGACTCAGATGACGAGGAGTACCGAGAGACTAGGAACCACAACGAGTGGAGAAAGGTGTTCGAAACTTCAGACGATGAGGAAGGTTCCTTCCGGGGTTTTACCTCCTCACAACCCGTAGGGGAGGAGACGGGAGGGGGTGAAGGGGGCCCTGGAGGGGAGGTGGATGTCAGGGAACTGCCATCGGCAGGACAGGAGGTGCCAAGGCTCTCTGAGGTAGAGAGAGACTTGACACCTGAAGAGGGAACCAGTAGGGGGCGAACAGGAACGTCAAGGGAAGGGGAGTCGGAGGAATGGCTCAGAGATGCTTCCAGTGAAAACAGTGGGGAAGTCTCAGGGCCCCCTATAGGAACACCCGTTCCTCGGCGGAAACTGTCACGCAGAGAGTCCAGAAGACGTGTTTCCGTTAAGGAGCTTTTATGTTGGAAACGTTTCCGAAAGCAGCCACTTTCGGATTCTGCTAGCGACTGACGCAGCCATGCTGGAGGGGCTCCGTCACAGGCAGAGGTTTGAGAAGCGGTTCAAACTCTGAGGGATTGCAATTTACACACAAGCAGCTCTTCATCCCATCACATCACTGATTTCCATTTACAAGAAAATATGTAAGGAAAAAGAATCCAAGTTTCATTTAAAAGCAAAGTTTACATAATGGCCGCTTGCCCAGTTGAAGGTGGGCAGTGGTTGTGGCCCGTCATGGTGGCTCCGCTGCCCCCAAAGTAATGCCATCATGGCTGTGGTTGTTAGCTTCTTCCCCAGGCCAACCATGCAGCATCATGAGCCCCCATTGGGCCAAGTTTGAGTTTGCACCAATCCGTGACATACTGGGTGGGGGGGCTAGGGAGCGCACCTGAGT
This sequence comes from Podarcis tiliguerta, assembly GCF_965153285.1. Taxonomy (NCBI): domain Eukaryota; kingdom Metazoa; phylum Chordata; class Lepidosauria; order Squamata; family Lacertidae; genus Podarcis; species Podarcis tiliguerta. The sequence continues at coordinate 51,226,379 of NC_139547.1, read as the reverse complement.
GCAGCAGTCTTCACTCAGGTCCGCTCCCACCTTTTATAAATTGGCTGAATCTGCCCTTGGTAGCACATTTGGCCGGGAGCATCACCCACCCATCCCACTCTCACCACTTTGCTTGAGTGTTGGTATTCTTAAAGTTTTTTCTTCCAATATCTGCTGCTATGGTTTTAATGGTTGCTGTATTTGCATTCCCCATAGCAGTAGTCACAACTTTGGCAACTTAGGCCTTGGGTGGAATTCTTTCGTCTAACTTCTGGTGAAAGTGTGAAGTGGTGACTCACCCTCATCTTGCAGCAGTGATATCAGGGTACCCCGTTAGAGGGGTCTTGAAGGATGTCTGTGTCCGAAAAGTCAAAGCGTATGGCTGAAGGGGCTTGGGGAGGGGCAGAACCATAGCTAGGGAGGGTCTAGCCAGGGTTTCTGCCCCGGGTGAAGCCTCCGGGGAGGGGGTGCCATTGAGGCTCCCAGTCTCCCAGCATGTCTGGGTTTCAGCCGGGGAGAAAAATGAAAAAGTGAATGGCAGCTATGTTCTCCATCCTTCAACTTCATGGGGAAAGGGGAAGAAGGCTCATTTACAACACGATGCAGGGAGAGGGAGAGTTGGAAAATCTGGGGCTCTCCCCAGTGAAGCAGAAGACAAGGATCCCCTGTGGCTTTGCAACTGTGGGAGAAAGAAATTTGGGGAGGGGGAGCTGAGGAAGAGAATCAGTTGGACTAGACAATCCTTGGAATCCCTTCCAACTCTACAATTCTATGATTCCATGATCCCTTCAGAACTTTGAATGTGTTTAAATAGCTACGGTTGAGTCATTTTACAGACTATACTATACACCCAGGAAAGTAAGGAAGGTGTGAGCACTCATATTATTCCTATTTATTATGATCAATTATTTGAGAGGGAAAATATAATGCAATTAAATAAAACAACACACGTCATAATTTTTATAACTTCCCCTTTTCCCACTGTTTGGGCAGAAATTGAACACAAGCGTTGTGCATCAGAGAAACACTTTTGTAAAACAATCTCCCCACCTGCAAGGTCAGCATTCACACTCCTTGGAGAATGGAAAGAAAATAAAAACCCCACACAAACTGCACTATAAATGGAATAACACTACTTGCACTGGATATAATATACAATACGACACCATCTCAATGCTGTGTAATGACATCATAAAGGGTGACGGGGGAGGGGGGAAAGAGAAATGGCAGGGGGAGTCAAATAGTGTGAGACACCCACAGCAAGAAAGGTGAAGAATTTGAGCATGTTTATTGCACACTGCTGTCTGGGGATGTCTCTGTTCCATTGGCCACCATGTTTGTTTTAAGATATGTTGTGTTTATTTGGATGGGATTTGCTTTGAAACAAGCGTGCTGACACATTGTTTTTATAGAAACCACACTGAGAGAGGTTTTACTCTTTAAAGCAGCCCATAAATACATACTATATCTTAAATAAATAAACACATGCATAAGGGAAGGCAGCAAAGGAAGGTAAGGAGAGTGGGAGCTAAGCCAGGTTTGGCAGGTGCAAGAGAGGGGGAAGAGGTGAGACAGGAACAAAGAGGGGAAAGGGGACCTATAGAGAAGGAGAAGAACAAAAGGGGGGGTAACAGCGTTATTATTCCAACCCCTGCTAACTCTTGAATCTTCCAGTAGAGCATACACAGGTTCCTATCCCATGTGAATTGGGTACCTGAGACATACACCCCTCCATATTGCACATATTAGCAAATGAACAGGTCTGCACAGTGCTGGGTTTACGTATAAGCTAAACAAACTATAGCTTAGGGCCCCACTCTCTTTGGGGCCCCAAAAAAATTTAAAGAAAAAAAACCCTGGATGTACATTTTAAAAATATAAGATAAGAAACAAATAAAATAAAACCTACATACAGCAACCATGTTTTGTGTTGTGTAGGCTCCTATGATGTAAGTCATGGGCCCCGCCTGCTATATAAAGGGCCCCATTACCTTCAGTAGCTCAGGGCCTCATCAAATCTAAATCCAGCCCTGGGTCTGCAGACAGCTAACAAGTCAAATATGTCCTCCTCTACATATTATTTTTTGTGATCTGCAGTGTCCTTGTATAAGCAAAATATAGAAGGTTATAACTAATCATTTCAACTCTTTTTAAGAAAACAGAGGAAGTGAGATAAACAGATTTCCTGCAGTGTGGACAAGGTGGACATTACAGAGCTGTTGACTATATTTTAAAACAACAACCCTTAACTTCACCTTCTCTTCTTATATTCTGATTTGATCTTGACGGTAATGCAATCCCAGAAGGCAAATTATCAGGAAGGTTTTATTTGAATCCTCCTCACCTTCCCTAGCTTGACTCATTTGGAAACATGAAATTATGACAGTGTTTATATTCCTGTGGCTTCTATCATCTCATTCTAAGTGGGATGACAGGTTGACAAAAAGATGGAAAAATTTATCTACTTAACTCTCCTTGTGAAGATGCACACTGAGGTGAATCTCAATTACAGAACAAATTAAAATACACCCTGTATGCAGTGCAAAAACAGCATCACGGACATGCCAGCTTATACAAGGCAATGAAAGCAGGCCTGTCATCAAAGGAACATCAGGGTGTAGAGAGTTTGCATTTTATGCTATCGTACTATAACAGCATGCAGAGGAGAAGTGGGCAGGGGGGCTTAAAAAACTACAATAAATACAAAGAAAACAAGCCACAACTGACAACCAAATCAGCAGTTTAGCCAAAGCAATCCACAGCAGCATCCTCAACTGTGGATGTGTGATGTTTTCATCCTAGCCCCTAATTACTGGGCCTGAAGATCCAGATGAGGGCAAATGATAGACCTGTGAAACACAATATGCTTCTGCTTTGTTTAAAAAAAAATATGTATCCAATATACCTCTATTCCTTGAGATCCCAATTGCAGATTGGGATGACATTTCAGTCCACAGGAGGCTGAACTCTCCTTCCTACAACTATAATAGCAGGGTTATTCTCTCCATAGCGTGGAAACAAATAACTCAAGTGGACCTTATTCATTTGGTATCTGTGGTGACTTACACATTATATCTATAATAATTGGTTATGAAGCTGACCCACTTTCTTAGTTTGGCTCATCCTCAGAGACTATATCTTGAGTTTTTTTACCCTAATATCTTCCAGAATGTTTGCTTTCTATCTGCTTTTTTTGCCTGCAAAATTTATTATTAAATATATGACCAAATACAAACACTTCTTGCAGAATAATCCATTACAACACAATCCTATACATGGCTACACAGATGTAAGCATCATTCAGTTTGATGGGATTTGTTCCTAAAGGTGGTAGGATTGCACCCTTTTAAAAAATGGACCTAATTTCAGTTGATATTTCTTCTTTTTAAAAAAAGTCATTTAATTGCATGCAATGGTTTGCACGGCATGCTAGGCCAAATCATGGTTTAGCATGGAAGTGTGAGGGCTCTGGGAGAGGAGATCACAGTTTCCTTGCTCCTCACTGGTTGCTCTGATGTTGCACTGTGCTAAGCCATGGTTTGGCTTAACATGTCATACAAATGTGCACTCATGGCTTACCTAGGGCCAACAAACCATGAGCCAAACTATAGAACAAATATTGTTCACAAAGTCATGTTTAGCCTGGAAAGACCTAAACTATGAATCTGGTTTCAGTAGACATGACATGTGAAACCATGGCTTAGCCCGGCATAGCAGAGGATGACTGGGGAAAGAACAAAGAAGCCACAATCTATGCTGTTTAAAATTTAGTTGGAGGCAACCTTGGTTTGTGTACCATTTTATCTTTTCTTTAAAAAAAAAAAAAACAACCATGATGAAAAACCACTGTATTGAAAACAGAGTAGCAAAGCTTAAATCAGGTGGGTCCAGTGGGGGGGGGGTCTGAATTGTGGTGCTTTGTCCTGGATCTTAGACAAGCCCAGAATCCAAGGGCCACCTATGTTAAGGTTACCAGACGTCCTCGTTTCCTGGGGACAGTCCCCTGACAAATCCACTGAATTCAACTGAAGTTGAAAAGTGTCCCCGGATTCATTGAAAAAAAGCTGGTACTCTTAACCTATGTGGCTTATCTTCCAGCTTTAAGTGTGCTTTCTCTCTTTGATATCCTACTGGAAATCCCAGAGAATATACCTCCTTTGAAAACAATGGAGGTACTTGGCCAGCTGGAAAACCAGCTGTGTTTACAGTTCTAGCATCTGGATTCTAAATAATACACGCCACATTGCATAATGAACCTGTAGCATTTATGATCAATCAATTTCACAGTCCCAGTCAATACAGTAAGCACTCTGAGTAGCTGCAAACTGGACTATTCCCCCAGACTAGTTTCATAGTGGATGGGAAAATAAGGACCACCTGAAGGACAGCTATTAGAGAACTAATTTGGCTGCATGTCTGTATAGAGACAATTGGCTTTAGCCTTTTAGGCTGCAATCCCATCACACATATTTAGTGGGGCTTCCTTCTGAGTAGCATGGATAGGACTGCACTGTTAAAACACTGATCCTCACTATCTTATATTGTCAACGGTCTCAAGATCACAAGTGTACAATGGAACCCACCTTCAGGTTCAGCCAGTGTTGCAATATACAGTGGTACCTCGGCTTACATACGCTTCAGGTTACAGACTCCGCTAACCCAGAAATAGTACCTCAGGTTAAGAACTTTGCTTCAGAAATCGTGCTCCGGCAGCACGGCAGCAGCACCAGGTCCCATTAGCTAAAGTGGTGCTTCAGGTTAAGAATAGTTTCAGGTTAAGAACGGACCCCCAGAACGAATTAAGTACTTAACCTGAGGTACCACTGTATCATGGTTTTTGTACCTTGGGATAGCATGACCATTATTATCATGTTCATCTGTTAAGGCAAGTCAAATCAAAGACAAATTCCACAAATTCCTCAGTTTGGTTTTCTTGATCATCCTACTCATTTCTTAATTTTTAATTTTCTTTATTTATTGCACTTTAAAACAAAGTAATACAACAAACCCAGGAAAAATGTGTAAACAAACTCTTCCAACATTTTGCAGGCTGAGGGTGTATAGTAAAAATTGCAAAACTGCAAAAGGAAGAATTTAAGTTGCAAAAAAGCAAGGAAACAAAGAAACGACCAATAACATACTATATCTATATTCAAATAAATCAATATTTAGCTGACACAAGGCCTCTGAGAGATTGTTTATTCACATGCATAATGAAAGTCCACCAAACTGCTCCAAAATCTTAGGTTCTGTCTCACCCTTCAGTGCTCTCAGGTGGTAGGTCACCTTTTCAGAAATAGCAATATTTCTCCACAGTAATATTGGCAGTGCCTTTCCATCTTTGGGCAGTAACCTGCCATACAACTAAATTGTGAGAAAGTTTATAGTAATTTGAGTTATCTTAATAACATAGAAAGGACACATAGTTTAGGGTCATGGTAATTTTGGCTGATAATTCCAGTCAACACAACTGTCCAGAAGACACTGACATGTGGGCAGGCCCACAAAAGGGTCAATATACGCCTGGTGCTTCATTATTTATTTATTTAGTAGATGTATAGTGCTTGGCGTGCTCTGGTCCATGGGGTCACGAAGAGCCGGACACGACTAAACGAGTAAACAACAACAACAACAAATATCCCACTTCTCTGCTAGAGTCCTCAAAGCACTTACAACATTTGTGCCCTGATAGCAGGCACATAAGCTGGGTTTGAACTGGGCTACTTTTATTTAGACCTTAGATTAAAATCACTAGAGGGGGATGGCTATGGGGGGCGGGGACTAACTTCACTGTATAACTATAAAAAGGTAAAGGTACCCCTGCCCGCACGGGCCAGTCTTGACAGACTCTAGGGTTGTGCGCCCATCTCACTCAAGAGGCCAGGGGCCAGCGCTGTCCGGAGACACTTCCGGGTCGTGTGGCCAGCGTGACATCGCTGCTCTGGCGAGCCAGAGCCACACACGGAAACGCCGTGTATAGCTATAACCAGGGGGAAATCTGCCCTTGCCTAAAGAATTAGGGCACAGCTCCCTAGCCTGCCCTGATTCCCGGGCCACACCCTGAAGGTGAGGAAGGGAGGCCTTACCTTATCACCCCCCAGGACCTCGGGACCCCAGGCGGATGAGGGAGTTTGGCCTCAAAGGAGGCCCCAATCTCACCCTCTTAAGTGTGGAGTCCAAGAAGTAAGCCTCAGGGCTGAGCCATCACCTGAAAGGTGCCTAAAGGGTGTCACCAGGCTACACCAAACTAGTTCTTTTCCCACACCTAAACTGCCAAAAGTGACCATATCTCGAAGATGAACTTATTTAAACAACACAACAGACCAACCAGCAATCTGTCCTGCTATTGAGTGTGAAGTAGGTAAATTTTCCCAATCTGCATTTTGCAATCCAAAATGCGGATTGGGGAAAAATCCTACCTGGCCCCCTTGTGGTGACCCTGAAGCACACAGGGTGACAGGGAGGGAGAGCGAGAGCTGCTGCAAACTAAGAGGCTGGAGGAAAAGTAGATTGTCCCTTATATAGGGTTCAAGCCCTTCCCCCCCTCCTCAGACAACCTTAGGAATGCACCCATTGGTGCCAAGGATTTTCCCACTCTGCCTTGCTTGTCCAATGGCTTGCAAAGGTGCCCAGCCTTTTAGGCACCATCTAGGCCATTTGGCTGCACATTTTGATAAAATAACAGTGGATACATGAAGTACAATACAATCAAAGTCAACTCTGAAACAACCAGCCCAACTGGACCAGGACCTGGCACCTGATATTCCTTCGCACAAGGCAGAGGTGATGACAATTAGCTGGCTTTGCTGCCAGACTCCCCCACTGTTTGCCTAGAGGCTCCAAATTCCTTGTATAAGCATATGCATTGTATGAGTACTGCAGCTGCACAGCACTAGAATTATTGTAGGTTAACTTTCGAAAAGGTACATGGAAAATACAGAGAAATTACAGTTTATCGAGCCACTTTGAATCAGTCTAGTAAAGCCACATGGGCCCATCTCTATAGCACTGACAAAACTGACTGAAGTGATTGATGTTGACTAGAAATTGCTCTGAGTCACAGAGTAAACGCTCGCTCATAGAATTCATTTTCAGTGAGTACAGTGGACTCGGCAACTGGAGATGTAAGGGCCAAATTCAGCCCCCCAAGGACTGCAAAATAGCCCTCAAATGTCTGCTCAGTTAAGAGGTGTGAGTTTAACCCCCACTGCCACAGCTGTTCCCAGGACTGTGACCAAGGGAGAAGGCAAATCCATCACTAATGTCCTCCATATGTTGATTTGGATCATTAGCTGCCTTGAGCAGGCCACTAGAAAGGCAGGGTATAAATCCAACAAAAATAAATAAGGTACACAATATGGGGAGGCAGTGGTGGATATGGCACCAAGGCTTGTGGTCAGTTCATCCAGGCAGTGCTGGGGGGGGGGGCTGGCCCACCACCTTTAACACTTCCTCAGTGGTGATCCTGTAAACCTATTTGCAGACCAGGATAGTCCAGCCATCATCATAGGATGATAGTGCCTTATCAGTTTCTTCTGGTGAGGTCCCTCCACCCCACCCCCCTGCCAGAGTAGAAACTAGATAAAAGGTGGCATTTATCACATCCGATAAAGGTCTTGAGAATTCACAGGATCTCTCTCACTGTAAATATACCACCCTTCCAACAGCATTTACTACAATATAATGTTCACATGTCTTCCAAGAAAGCAATGGCACTTCTAATGGACAATTCGGAAAGGATAACGCATTTGGGGGTTTTCAAAATAAACCCCAGCTTTCTTGTCATTTCAAACTAAGAGATAAGGCACTTACTGAATGTCTTTCCTGTTTAGCACTTCCAATTCAACATTAGATCACTCGACACAAACAAACAGGAGTCAGATAAAATCAATGCAGCAACAAGGCTGCCTTTTAAACTAAAAGTAAGTGGATTCTCTTTCTGCCATGTAAACAGTCACTGAGCAATATGTCTTTCCCAATTGTCTATTTATGATGTAGGCTAGAAGAAAGAAAGGAAAGAAAAGATCAGTTGCCTTCAAGGAAGGGAACCATTTACTGTCTGGGAAAAACATCAGCAAAGGACCTGTGCTTTTATTTTTCCTTTTCAGAGGCAAGCCACTTACTTTGTTGACAAAAAAAGCCCTGTGCTAGCAATGCCAATCAAAAGAAAAGATCATAAAGTTTTTTCAGCAGATGAATGTATGTTAATTAGCATATGATTTGCATCCCTTCTGTTCCCATTGCATAACAAGATCACTTGCCTTTAAACCCTTACTCTCAAGTAGTTCCAAAGTCAATCGGAACAAATAATAGCTTGGAAATAATGATTTCAAGTGAATGGATCATGGCCTTGCTATATATCATAGGCTGAAGAAGCATTCATGGCCTGCTAATCAAAGCTTAATTATCTGTCTGCCTGTGAAATCGATCTGGTCTTGACTGGCATTCTGCAGAAATTGATTATTCTGTGTCTATAAAAAGGTGGCATGTATAACAAAGGAAACAAGTAGACATTGTCCACTGGTGTTATATCACAGTCAGGGAAATCCTTCCACAACCAAATGTATTGCTTAAAAAAAATTAAAGAAAAAAATCAGAAATGTAACCACTGGAAAAGGTGTCAAGCTTTTAATGCTGCAAAGTTACTTTGAGCTTCTGAACTACAAGATGATAGACATGAGGATTTTGTGTGATTCAGATGTCATAATAAACCACAGTTTATCATGAGCAATGAACAGCAGCTTCTAAACATTTCACTTGGAAGGAGTCCCACTGTCATTAATATACTATAACCTCACATTTCTTCATGTACAGTTGTGGAAGCATTTTGCTGTAGCATTTCAGAGCAGTCACAAAATATGTGAAATGCGCAGTTTAGTCCACTAAAGAAAAAGGACAAAACTTGTGGCAATTAAAAAAAAAATGCTATACAACAACAAAGAAAAAGAAGACATTTTGAATTAGATTTTATACAGCTGAAAACTCATATAGTTTTGGATTGTTCTAGAGCCATCACTGAGATCTGCTAGCACTATAGATTCAGAACTGTTGCTGTTTGTTGCAGCCAAAAAGCTAAGGATAATGATAATCTGTATTTACATTAATCTAATCATTTACTGTATTTACATGAATCTAATGTACCATTGAATGTAATGTGCACCACAATTTTCAAAATCTTGAAACAAACAAACAAAAATTGCTAGCAAATGTAAATGTGCCAGCAGACCTTAATTATTGCAACATAATTTGGCCAAAAAAGGTGCACATTACATTCAAGTAAATATGGTATTTATGATTTTCTTCCAAGGAGCAGTTTACATGCAGAACTCATACAGTTGACCCACCCAGGCAGGTTATAGGACAAGAACATCCTAGATTTAGCAGTATAATTGAGTCATGTACCTGAAACATGTCTCAGCTCCAAATCCAGACTGGAGAGGACCATCTTTTCATCTAATTAAACATGGAGTTTGGTCACTGCCACCAGCTCATCACTTTTCCCCAAAATGACAAATTTGAGAGGTGCGGACTGCCTGAGCAAAAGGACAAGATGGCACACACTCATGTCTATTTCATTTACAGAAGTCTAACGTAACTTCAACACTGGCAATACAGTGGTACCATGGGTTACAGATGCTTCAGGTTACAGATGCTTCAGGTTACAGACTCTGCTAACCCAGAAATAGTACCACGGGTTAAGAACTTTGCTTCAGGTTGAGAACAGAAATCGTGCTCCGGCAGCACAATGGCAGCAGGAGGCCCCATTTACTAAAGTGGTGCTTCAGGTTAAGAACAGTTGCAGGTTAAGAATGGACCTCCAGAACGAATTAAGTTCTTAACCCGAGGTACCACTGTAATATCCTCTAGCACAGTGGGGGGCAACAGGCTAGCTGGTGGTGGGGTGGGGGCACAGGATAGGTTGCATGGCCCACAAGTCTGTCTTCCAATAGCTCAGTGCTCCTCTTTACCCAACAGCACCTGTTTCCTGCTGCTGCTGCTGCCTTGCTCTGCCTCATAGGAAATCCACAGTGGGCTCCAGAGTCCAGTCCAATGAATGCTTTTCAGGTGGGTCTGATGACTCACCTGGCACATTCACCGATACATGTATGAAACATGTAAAATGTTTGGTGTGTGCTCAGGAAACTGAGTCACACCAAGCAACTCCCAGTTCAGAGTGGGCAGAGGGCTAGACCTTACGAAACACGGTGAGCAAACAGGGAGCTCCTCAAGGGAAGCTGTGAAAGAGAAAGAAGATAAACTGATAGCTAAGTGCTAGAAATTTGTTTGGTGGAGGAAATAAAGGTGGTTGCCAGCAGTGCCAAATGCAACAGAGAGATGAAATAAATTAAGAACAAAGAACCTCAAGGAGATCATTTGTGACTTTCATGAGAGCTTCTCACTCTAAATATGGTAAAATATGCCCCATCTTGCATTCATTAGAGAATTGGCAGACAAGGAGTAGAAATTTCATTTCTACAGGCCAGTTAAAGCAGCATAGATGTCTAGCATTGGTAGCCATCAAATTAGGAGAATCTATTGCAGTACATCAATAAATGGGGTCTTCCAAGTTAGCAGTACTTAGAGAAATTTAACTCGTGTTAATTGAATGCTAATGATATGTGCAATTATTCTGGATCACAGGGAGCTATAAGTGAGGCTGCCTTAGCATTCAATATGAGTCCTCAAGCCATCACTTGGAAATTTGAGCTAATTGAGAGGCTTGGGGTTTCCTAACATCATTCTCCATCTATTTTGCTTTAATAAGTTTTTGATATTGTAGCACAGAAGGTCACACCAGGGGAAAAAATTAAAGATTTTCATACTCATAGAAGTTTACATAGAGAGGTAACACTGTAAGAGAATAAGAAGTTTCAGGTGCCTGATGCTATTTCCTGATTTTGCGTCAAAGCGATTGTTTGCTCTTCAAATCAGTACAGTACTTTATCTTGGTGTGCATCACAAGAGCAAGATAAAGTAGGAGTGGAGTACATCTTACATGTTTACTGGTTCTTCGTCTTTGTCTTAAATTAAACATACCCACACTGAAATCTGACAAAGTCAGATTAGATTAGATTAGATTAAGGCTCATTTTTATGTTGCTGTTCATTTTAGACCCCAGAAGCCATGCACATGAATATGAAAATGCAAATGGAACAGAACAACTGTACAAGAGGAAGACAAGAAGCTGCCTTAGTCTGAGCCAGACCATTATTGGCTCATCTAGCCCAGTATTGTCTCTCTATACCAGCTGACAGTAGCTCTCTAGGTTCTTGGCAAGGGTCTTTCCCAGTCCTCTCTGGAGATGCACTGGGAATTGAACCTTGAAGTATTTGCATCCAAAGCATGTGCTCTCCTACCACTTATGGTCCTCTCCCCTAACAATGACAAATAAATGTTAGGAAGATCTGATCTGTATGTACTGGGCTGCAAAAGAAACAGGGACAAAAAAAGGATGGGAATGCGACACAAAAAAATGTTAACTTTCTGATAGGTTAATCCTAGGATGTTCCCTCCTATACAATGCATCCTCGGAAAGGTAAGATGCTACTTTGGGAGGGATGGGGGACAGGCGGCATATCATTGCTACCCTTTCACGTATTGCAAATCAGAGCAATCCAATCAGAGAACATAAATACAAGAAAGCAAACCAACTTTCATTTTTGTGTCTCATGTTAGGATTCAGTTTCACACAGAATCTACCAGGGGAGGTAGTCTATACAATGGGGGAAGGTGGGGTGGAGAAGAGGACAGGTAAGAGTCCAAAGAAGCTCTTATTGCAGTTCTGTGAGTTTCCTCTCACATTTATGGTGTCACCTTGCTTACTGCCTGCAAATGCTATTAATGTTGTTTTAAAGGGCAATATATTTTAACATTTCTTCCCCTCAATTTAGTTTTAGTGTGAGAGAATTTATATGGAGTTTGGTTTCAGAGTATGTCATTCTGGTCCTGTTCTGTTGGCTTCTTTGAAATTCTTAAAGTGTAATAAAAACAACAACAAAATACCAGGAACAAACCATTCAATCTATACCATACCTACTTCTGAATTCATACTGGACAAGCAATTTTGCCTTTGCTGTCATTGATCTGTTTCTGCATTTCTAACAAATAAACTTGCTTAAAAAGAGCAAAGTGTATGTTCTCTGCATCAAGGATATGAAAAGAGCACAGCCAGCACAGAACTCGTTTCATTTGAGGAAGCAAATGCATTTGGGCCAAATGAAGGTCACTCTAAACAAACGGTTGGAAACCTGTGGTCCTCAAAAAGCTGTTGGACTACAACATCCATCATTGCTAAATAATAAAATCCCATAATCTACATTTGTCCATCTGCTTGTTGAATGCATATTGACTTTGGTCCTGTTGATATATTTGCATGAATGCAACAAACAAATTGGCTAATCTGTGTGTCCAAGAGACGCATTTCGCAGTTAGCTATAAGTGGACGCAGCTCCCAGGTACCACAGCAGAAAGACCAACCTAGCAATTCACATTTCTCCAAAGTCCCATTGGTTGCTCATTCCCTGAACAGAACTACATTTTCCCACCAGGGCCAGGTTGCAATTGTGGGGACAGTGGAAGCATGCAGTAATGTCGGTGCATTGCACCGATCCTCTAGGACTAGACCTGAGGCTAGCAACTTACAGTAGCTTGTGTCATGCTGATTTTCCAGGCCACATAAGTGATGGTGGAAATGGCTGGCAGTGTGCAGCATGTGAAGGACAAAAAGCAACTGCAAGGTGGCCTTGCAATGGCAGCCCCTGTAATGAGATCAGACAAACACGAACTCTGAGGTGTTCACCCGTAGAACGTGCTCCTTTGGTGATCTGAGCGACTCTTCTCTGTCTCTAAAGGCAACAAAAGTCTTCAGCTCAGGGCTTATCCACACTTCCTCTCATCCTGCTGCTTTTCCCTGGGGAAAACCTCTCTTTGTTGTCAATTGCAGCAAATGACAATCGGATGCGAGCTAAGATGGCGTCGTTAGTGGTAGCTCTATTCTGTGCTCCGCGTTGATATATAGTTTTATCAGTATCTATCAGCACTTTTAAAGCCTTTTTTTTTTTTTTTTTTTTCCTCTTTTTTAATCGAGCTTAGCAGTTTTAAATTATCACTCTCTTTTATTAAGTGCCAAAGGCCTATTTTTATCCAAAAGAAGCTCAGCAAGCCGCCCTATCTTCACGAAGCTGGTAACTAGCAGACGGGGGAGGCCAGCTACTCCTCTGGAAGGACGCCGAGCTTTTTATCTATAAAAAAGGAAGGAATTGAAGCTGCTATAACCCCAAGAAACACAAGGCAAGTTCAACCCGATAATTATTCCAAGGGGCTTTTGTTTTCTTTTTTCTGCTTTGTCATTCTGCCTAGCTACTTTACTGGTTACGTCGTGAGGCTGTTGAATGAGGGAGAAAGACCTAGCTGAATTTTAAACTAAAAAAGGCACAGTATGAAAGCTTAAGACCAGTAATATTTTCTAACACTTTAAATGGCTGATACTTCACAAGCCCCGATGTAAATTGCCGGAGAAACTAACAAGTTGGAGAGGTTGGAGAGGTTTAGGAGGCAATTTCCACAAATCGGCATTTCTGCTACTGTTTACTCCAGCTTAGAACAAAAGATAAGCCGCCGTTAAGCAAGCACCCCCTACCATACACCCATATATACCCATATACCCACTATACCCACTATGGTCCTCACCAGGAAAAAATACAAGGACCAAGGAATTTTGCCTGGGTCACCACAGAGCCCGTTGGAGCGACGAAGGAGACAAAGTAAAATTACCAGCTACTTTCCTCAAAAAGACTCGAGCAAGAGAACTCAGAATGAGAGTATCCTAGATGTAGCTATGCCTTTGCCACTCACAGTGTTGGATTGGTCAACACAGCTAAAGGACTTGCAAACAAACAACAAGAGGACAAACCATCCAACAAATCTGGCCCAAGAACTTGCCATAGCAGAGAACGCTACAAAGGCTAACACAGCCAACACACCTGATGTCAATCCTCATTTGTCACCGCTGGAACTTGGAGGTAATCTTTCAACCCATTGGTTGAAAGCCAATGACTGCGGAACAGAAATGTGGGGTGATTATCTTCAGGAGCAGATATACCAGATTTCTAAGGATCTCCTTAACGTAAAAAAATTTTTAGCGATAACAAACGGGCTGCTCCTGACCCTAGTGGATAATTTCAAACAACATGTGAGCGCTTCAGACCAGAATACAAATCCCCTAGCCAGCCCGGACCCACCACTCCCCAGCAAACCCCGGAGAAAAAAAGCTGAGCCTAAGATGAAGAAAAGCAAAAACATGAGAAATCTAAGGCGGCTCAAGACAACTCACCGTACCTGTAAAAAATATTGGCAGAAGCTCTTTAACCTTCTTCCATCCCTTTCTACAAGTGGAACAAACAAATCCAACTCGAGTGCCATCAAAGAGACACGTAAAGTAGATACACCCATAAAAGAATCTAAATCAAGTTTTGAAGAATCAACACCGAGCTGGGACAAAGGAACTAATCCATCTGCAGTTATACCGCCCCAGAGTCCTCTTATGGCCAGCACAGAATCTGTAGACAGAGGTGAGCAGGCGACCCAAACTATTGAGGGGAACCACTCTTCCCAAGTTCGACAGATGTTGTGTCCCAAAAGAGAATGGAGTTTAGTCCTAATCCCACAAAAGCTTGTCTTTGCTAATTACCCTAAACCGCCTAGATTTTATGCAGGGTTGGACCGTATAGACCACTTTTTGTCCATTATAAGTGGCATTTTACCGGGGGTAGTAAAAGCAACTGATATAGCCGCTATAGAGTATCTACATCAAGATGATTGCTCGGTACGAGCATTGATTACTTTTTTAGATCATAATCTGGCTAGTTTCATTTTTAGAGCTAAAAACCTATTCAAAAAAGAAAGAATAGTCCTATTAAGAATATTTGAAAATAGAGCACCTGCAACCTCTCTGATGGGGCCCAAGAGCATAGGAATGGAAGTTCACAATAGGGAAAAAACCAACCACCAAAACCATCGAAATAGAAAGCATAAGTTCCAGCAGGATCATCCCCACCAAACAGCACCAAATGAAAAAAAGGAAGCCTCACATCCAACTGGCGTCGGGCCTCTCACGTGGGATAGTGAGGACTCCGCTTGGGAGGAAGAACTCTCGCTGATAAAGCGATTCTGGTCATTGCATTCTCCAGCTCAAACTGAGATCCTGAAAAGACTGGATTTACTTCGAAGCAGACTAGAAAAAAAGGATGATCAAGGTGAGACAATGAAGGACCCTTATGTGCAGCCCATATCTCCCAAATGTCTGGTGGATAAGAAGACAGTGGGAGGCACCTTTAAATGTGTAGACGTGGAATTACAATCTGAGCCCCCTGTGATGTACAATAAAATAAGACCAAATCAAGGTGTGAAACCTCAAAGCTCCTGGCACAGCTATCTTAAATTGTCTCCGAATGAATTAGCTTCCCCCCCAACTCCAAAATCTAGCCCCAAATCACCAAGAAAAGAGGATCACTACACTCTCTCCAAGCAGTCAGCCTCGAAAAGAGCCAACGGGTGTGTTTTTTTAGACACCAAAGAATTGCTGGACATGGTGGTAACATAGATCCAGCTCCCCGAAGGGCCCGGGGCCTAAAAGTGCTGTCTTGGAATATCGCGGGTTGGCACGCCAAGAAAAATAATCAACAATTTTTGTGTTACCTTAAGCAATTTGACATCATCTTCTTTCAGGAGACATGGCGGAATGACCCTATACTTCTTAATGGGTATAACTGCCACTACCTGCCTGCCTCTCCATCTCTAAGGGGCGGCAGATCTAGTGGTGGCCTAGCTTGCTTCATTTCCACGGAGCTGGCGCATTCTTTAACAGCCCTACCCAGCTGCAATTCTTTAGCAACAGCCGCTCTACTTAGCTTCAAGAGAACTACTCTCTTGCTGGTCAATGTCTATATTCCCCCAGGTCAAAAAAACCCCGTTGTCAAGGCTACATGGGCTGAGCTAGAGGCGTTTTTAGAGCCTCTCGAATCTACTTACCCGTCTGCCCTGACTATTGTGTGTGGAGACTTTAACGCTCGTATAGGAACAGATGACAACAGCCTATACACTCATTTCAACCAATTTATGGACCCTGAAGAACAGACGGATATTGGCGCGACACGACTGTCCAAAGATAGTAGAAGTAATTTCCCAGGTCTCTGCTTAGTGCAGGCTGCCAGACGGAGGGAACTGCTGATACTAAACGGCAATATAGAGGGGGACCGCCCCGGGGAATATACCCATTTCTCCAAGGCTGGGGGAAGCGTTATAGATTATATCCTAATCTCAAGATTTGCTCACAGCTTTGTAAGGAAGTTCCAAGTGGGCCACAATACTCTGAGTGATCACCTACCTCTAATTTTAGAGCTTGCAGGTCGGCCTTTTGACTATTCTATTGCCGAGCCACAATATATACCTTCTGTAAATTTGGATATACCTGCCCCCAAAAGACTCAAATGGTCCCCAATACTGAATGAAAATCTAACCCTCCTTCTTCAGTCAGTGGAGTTAAAGCTTATTCGCTCCGCTATTGTATCAGGCAATTCAGTAGCTGTGATTATGGAACGCTTTAAATTACTTTTGGAAAGATTGAAACCCCATTTAACAACAGTGATACATAGCTCCGCTACAAAGAGGGCAAAGGACGGAGCTAGCTGGTTTGACCTGGAGTGCAGGCAAACAAGGAGACAAACGAGAACAGCCTACCGGAGATACAGGAAATCAGGGACTGCCCTCCTACTTAATGCTTATATTTATCTGAGACGGTCTTACAAACAATTACTAAGGAGAAAGAAACTGGAAGCTGAAAGAGCCGCATGGCACAGTTTGGTTAAGGCATCGCACGAGAAAGATACTACTTGCTTTTGGCGAACCATATCTGGTCTACTGGACCAGGAGCGTACTAATCCCATCTGTACAGTGGAACCAATGGAGTGGTTGCGCCATTTTCAATCTTTGTTCTATGACCAGGAAGCCCAACATTACAAACTATGCATTCAATTGGAGGACCTACCCCATTGGCCACCAGTAACTGCGAAGGAAGTTGAGAATTTAATCGCACAATTAAAGAACAACAAGGCCCCAGGGAATGATTACATCCCTGCCGAACTTCTGAAGTCCAACATTGGCTGGTGGGCCCCCCTGCTGGCGTCTTTATTTTCTTGGATCGACTCAACGGGTTTACTCCCAGATGGTTGGACTGAGGCAATAATTATCCCAATCTATAAAAAAGGACCCATGACAGACCCGGCGAGTTATAGACCAATCAGCCTTCTGCCTATACCCAGCAAACTATATGCCAAACATCTTTATACCAAGCTAACTAGCTGGCTGGAAACTGAAGCTATTCTAGCGGAAGAGCAAGCGGGTTTCAGGCAAGGCAGATCCACCATAGACCATTGCTTCACCCTAGCCTATTTAATTGACAAATATGCCAAAAAATCCCGTGGGGTGTTATATGCAGCCTTTATCGATCTAAAGGCTGCTTTCGATTCAATTCCACGTGTAAGACTCTGGGATAAATTGAGCACATCAAGTATAGACAAAAGACTATTATTTCTGATCAGCTGCTTATATAAAGACACGGTGCTGCATGTAAGAACCTCGTTAAATGGCCATCTTATAGGACCAGTTCCTGTCAGTAAGGGGGTCAAGCAAGGTTGCATCCTGGCCCCAGTTCTATTCAACATCTACATCAATGATATGGTTAACTGTTTGTCATCTCCGGACTTCCACGCCCCCAAACTGGCTGACAAAGCAATATCAGTGCTTTTGTACGCTGACGATGCGATACTCCTATCTCGAACAAGAATAGGCTTAAATAGGCTCATAGGCGAATTCTCAGCATACTGTAGGAGAGAGCAACTTGCAATAAACTATCAGAAAACCAAAATTATGGTTTTTGCAAGGAAACACAGACAGTACAGCTGGAGGATGGATAACCAGACAATTCAACAAGTCAAAGCCTTCAAATATCTGGGTATCGTTTTCCAGTCGACCGGGTCCTGGGATGTCCATCAAAAATGTGCCAAAGAAAAAGCAGCTCAAAGTACCAAGATGCTGTCCCGCTTCTTCTACACGAAGGGGGGCAGATACATCCCAGCAGCCCTTGAAGTTTTTCAAGCAAAACCTCTGGCGCAGTTACTGTACGGGGCGCAAATCTGGACGGGGAACCACTGCTCCAGTCTTGAAACTGTCCAGTCTAAATTTCTAAGGCAGATATTCGGCGTCCCCTCCTGTGTTCCAAACGCAGCATTACGACTTGAGGCCTGCCTTCCATCTGTGGAAACTCGGACCTGGCAGAGAACATTCAACTTTTGGCTTCGTCTTAATCTGAATCCACCTGGTCTACTGCCTCTAGTAATGCAAGACCCTTACAAAAGCAAGTGGTTCAAAACTGTGCATCAAAAACTCCTTACATGCGGTCTGCATCCACAGTCCCTACTATCAATGGGCCTCATTAAAGCAAAGAGTCTAATAGGCCAGCGCCTGAAAGACATTGAACGACAAAACAACCTGACTATCCTAAAGAAACTGTGCCCATGGTATACCTACTTCCCCCCTTCTCATTTTGACTCTCCAGCCTCATATTTGTCTAAACTAACCATCCCAAAATACAGACGTGCCTTTACATTGGCTAGATGGGATGTTCTTCCCTCTGCTGTACTCGAAGGTCGTTACCAAAAGACTCCATTTGAAAAACGACTCTGCCCATGTGGAGATGGTAACACGGAAACAGTGTCCCACGTCCTTCTTTCTTGCCCACTTTACAAAGACCTAAGGAATGAGATTATTACTCCACTCATTCTCTCCAACCCCGGCCGTTCACCAGACATTACACTGTATTTTCTATTATCTGATACGGATAGTCAGATAACAGAGAAGGTCGCGAGGTACATTGAGAGAGCTGCGAAATTGAGGACCACCATCTGAGTGACAGACTTGTTCATCCGACGGACCTCCTTTTGCCTGTTCTTTTCTTCCTTTTATCCCTATTTTCACTTTTACCTCTTGTACAGCTGTGGTCTGTTGGCTTTGCTAATAAAGTTTTGATTTGATTTGACAATCGGTTGTCTTCAGATGGACGTTTGCACTAAATAGTGGGGTTTCCATGGGAAAGGAATGGGGCAAAGGGAAAATGGCTCGGACCCATGGCTAGAAAGCACTGGTCAAGCAGAAAACCCATTGGACCCATGCTTTCTAGCAGAAGTGTGGGCGAGCCCTCAGACATAAGATTCAAAGGAGGATGCAGAAAGGAACTGGGTTTTTAAAGGCGGTCTCCAATCAATTTTGTTATACAGTCTGACTCCTAGTGGCCTGAGAGCAGCATAACTCATCTTGCAGAGTGGCAATTAGGACAGTCTGGAAAAGCAAAGCGCTGGATGCTTGTCACTAGACTACCAAAATGCCATGCTAGTAAATAAAATCTGGCTTGGGACTGAAAGGGTATGTGAAATATTTGCAGTCTGGTACTATTCTCAGCATACGATCATTAGTAGTTAGGATTTATTATGAAATGCAAGCTGTTGATGTTGTACGCCTTGTTTTGACTGTCAGGCACTGAATTAGCTTTTTACACGTTCTCTGAATTCTCAAGAATTTGAGCCTAACTAGGAATAATATTAGCTGAAGTATATTCATTCTTACACTAAAAGAAAAAGGTCATGGTGAAAAAGAGAAAAAAAATGATACAATTGTTCTGCATTGGAGCTGGCTAGACAACATTTTCCCCAATATGCCATAACACTAAAAGGCAAAGATTATATAATGATTTCATATGACTAAGCCCTGCTATTCAGAAGAGGGCATCCTCCCCCCCAAAAAAAATTGATTCCAATGAAGAGCCACAACTCCTATTATACCAAGCATGGTGGCATGAAGATTTTTAGTTGACTAAGCCTTGTAGGTGGGTTACAACAACAACAACTTACTATAATTCTACGCATATCTTGTGGGAAGAAACACAAAATGCTAATGCTGATGTTTTCCACAGTAAATACAATGCACAGAATCATGCACACATCTTTACATGTATACCCTTGTGAAGGAACTCTGGACACAAGGAGAAACCCCAAACATCTGCACACAGACATTTGAAGTATTGAGTATGATGTCCAGACTTGAAAAGTTTGTTGCGAGAAGGTGAACATACACAGATCAGAGCTGCACTGGAAAGTGTGGAGATTTCCTCAGAGTTAATGCACATGAGTTCATATGCACGAGGGACCAACAGTGGACTTCAGTCTACTTTCAGGTGGTCCCTGCCACCAAAGGGCATCCATGCTTGTCTGTGTCCTCACTTGCTTGCCTTGGGGGGGGGGTGTTGATTGGTTTGTGATTTTTGTTCTTGTTTTCATCATGTATTTTGTGTTTTTATGTTGTGTTTTTATATTGTGAATCATCCTGAGATCTACGAAGGAAGAGTACCGGTAGTACACAAATTAAATAAACAAATAGTGTTGACTGAACCAGCAGCCCTAAACATGCACAGCATGTAGGAATGCAAAACAGAGAGTTAAGAGAGTTAGTTTGGGGCATACATGGTTAGAGGCAGGGGAGGAGAAACGGACATATGGCATCTCTAGCTGCTCCACCTTCTGGCCCTTACCCTTCACACAAACATAAACACACAAATACACATTCATATCTCCACACCATGCAAAAGAGGTAGAGAAGAGGGGTGAAAAATTGTGACCCATCCATTTACATGTGAAATGAGAAGGGGAAAACATGACAAAGGAGATGACTGAAATACTTTGAGAGGCATGTGGGGAGAGAGGGGGAATGAAAGTACAAAATAAAAAGCCTGGTTAGGAAATTCTGCCACAGCTGGAGAGGCTGAAATGCAGCACGAGGTGATGGAGGTGCTTAAGGTGGATGCAGCCGGGGGGGGGGGAACTGCCCCATAAATCAAGTAAATAAAGCAAAATACTTAACTAACTGAGCTTCTGCCCCCCTAACATAAATCCTGGCTATGCCCATGGGTGCAGTGGTGACCAAGGTGGGGTTGGGAGCAGGGCTGCTTGTCATACCACAGGGGAGGAGTAGATGTCAGCTGCCTGCTATCAGGCCCATGCTCACCACAGCTGCCTGAGTGTATTTCCTGCTCATTCACTGCCTGTGCTTTAGCCATGTGTATCTCATAGGATGTTTTCATTAAATAGGTCCTTTGGCAGCTCCCCACATATGTTGCATGTTCTTTGGTGTGGAAGACGACAGTGGCCTGTGTACATGTCAGGGCTGCTTGGGAATTGTGTGGTGCTGCTATCAAATCGGCTTTACAGTAAATAAATGTACTGTTGTTATTTGTGTTTTTTTTAACCCATTACCATCCAGGTTCTTAACATTAATGGGACTGTTACCATAATGAGCCATGGAATTAGGACTGAAGCCACCGATACCATAGAGGCAACTGGAGGGGAGGAAATCTATACTTTGTCATAAGCTGTAGCATGGCAAAAATAGTTGCAATGCAAATTCTGTTCCATAATAACATCTGTCAAGATGCATCACAATGTCGAGCATGAAGCAACCAAAACTTCTTGTCATAATGTAAGCAATTTTTTATCTGATTATGTTATCAAAAAAGATTGCTTTCAAAGACTATGCCATTAGTTCTGGTACTCTTGGGAAGTCTGTCAAAGAGAATACATCATTTTTTTAAAAAAAAATACTATGTTTTTAGGGATATTCAAGTTTAATAATACAAAAAAACCCCACAGCTATGGCAGGTGGAAGGAAACAGAATAATGGGTATTAACAGCAGCATTCTTGACTGCTACTGCTGAATACAGCACTTTCACAAAAATGGGGGAGAGACACTTTTTACAGTATAGAATGTAACATGTAATGAGCTCACATCTCCAGTAGTGATAAAGACTTGTGAAGGCATCACCTAGCAAACATACCTCTGCCATCAGGGAAGAGAGTATGAAATTAACAAACAGGAAATGCTTCAAAGTTCCAGTGAGAAGTAGTGCCCCAAATATAGAGCAATATTTTTAGTACAGGCTAGCATCCACATAAATGCAAAGTTGTGTGTAAAAGCAACATAAATCTGCAAATGGTTCAAGCACAACTATGAAGAGATCACAAGGGCTGAGCACTTTAATTGTATCCAGAACGTTTTCAATGCTTGTATGTTCCATGAGACTCACGTAAAGGATTTGCAGAGTGAAGCCCCCAGAATGCACATGTTGAATGCAAGCAGGCAAACCCTGCCTGCTACCTAGGTGAATAACTCTCATTTAAATTTAAAACTCTCTCTTTATAATTATCTATTCTTTCTATCCTTTTTTCCTGTCCACTTGATTGCTATTAGACTGCCATGACACCTCTGTTGTGTTTCTTGTGTTGTGTGTGTGCTTGCACTGCATTTGCTTTCACAATTGCACAAACAGGATGTCCCAGGAGATGTGCTGCTTTCCAGGTGCAAAGATTCACAATGTGGCAGAGAAGTTGCCCTGTGTTATAAAGCCCACTGACCACAACTCCTTACTCTGATTCAGGTGGGTACAAATGATACTGCCAGACACAGACTTCAACATATAGCAAGGGACTATGAGACTCTGGGCAGGAAACTGAAGGGTCTAAGGGCACAGGACCTGGAGCATGGAAAGCAAACTGAAAGTATATGGTATCATAGGAGAGAGAATTGTAGGAGAGGGAAACAACAGTGACCTTACTGTGTGTGTCTACTAGAGACCTCCAAGCCAGACCAAAGACTTGGATGATTCCTTTCTAGAGCAGATTTCCAAACATTCAAAAGGAGAGATATAGTAGTCATGGGAGACTTCAACTACTCCAATATCTGTTGGAACTCAAACTCTGCCAAGAATGTAAGTTCCAGCAAATTCCTCCATTGCCTCACTGACAATTTCATTCCCAGGAAGGTGGAGGAAGCAACAAGGGGAACCTGGCCCTTGCCAACAGGGAGGAACTGATGGACAGAGTGAAAGTATGGGGAAAATTGGGAGGAAGTGATCATGGCCTCCTGGCTTTCATGATACAGAGGCAAAGGAAAGCTGAGTGTAAGTCAGACAAGCACTCTGGGTTTTAAGAAGGCTGATTTAAAAAGCGTAAGGAACTACTGGGTGAGATCCCATGGTCAGAAACACTCAAAGAGAAGGGAATCCAAGGTGGATGGGAATTTCTTAAAGGTGAAATACCGAAGGCACAAATGCAGACAATTTTACCATGGGGGGGGGGAGTGGGATGCATTTAAAGAGACTGATGTCCCAACTCCCACCATTTGAATAGTTATAATGCTTATGGACAAAATCAGCCTATTATATGCTAGTTCTACTTTGTGAGCACACATGTATGTTCTCATTTAATTCCTAAATAAGATTTAGAAAAACATACTCTTTCTTTCTTTCTTTCCAGGTATGCTTTTGTGGGAAAGGAAAAATACTGTGTTTTGATGGCACATAAAGGCAGCCTGAGTTATATTAACACAGCTGAATGCACAGTGGCATCACATCTTCATTGTCTAGTGCTATAAGGTGCCCTTTTAATACAGTAAGTGAAGTCTTGGTGCACAATTTATTATCTCAGGTTAAAAATGGCCCCTTAACTCAGCTGTTTTACAGCTATGGCATTCATGAGTTATGAGTTCTCCTTAAGCTGGATGTCATAAGATATTATGTACCCTTGTGGAATGCAGCCCTGCTCTCTGCTAACCATTCCTGTTACTGAAAGGAAAAGGAAAAAGAACAAGAAAAATGTGTAATGAAAGGGCCTTAAGCAGAATTTCCAGCTTTGTCTCCCTTTTAAATATTGCTTCAAGGCGGAAAAAATTATGTTATTGAATATATTTGTTCAGGATAACATTTGAAATGGTACCGTCATAGTTTGTCTCCATTAATCAGAGATCTACAGTGCCTCAGAGGGGTCACAGCTCTGGAACATAACATGTGTTTTGCATGTAGAAATTATTTTAAATATATTTATTCTATTTATGTTATTTATATTTTATTCAAGTAGCTTAGATGGCAACATTTACTAGCATAAGGCTCTTTTCCATCATTAATTTTGTGGCATGGGATTCATTGCTGCTCGGTGGCAGGAGAAGCTGCAGGCCATGTGGAAGAAGCCAAAACGTATGTTTTCTTCTATATGGCTTGGATCTTCTGGCATTACCTGACAGCATAGGAAACATGTGGATGTATGGAACTGCACTGGTCCATCAATATCACTAACAGTGTTCCTGAGAGCCAGTGTGGTGTAGTGGTTAAGAGCGGTAGTCTTGTAATCTGGGGAACCGGGTTCGCGTCTCCGCTCCTCCACATGCAGCTGCTGGGTGACCTTGGGCCAGTCACACTTCTTTGAAGAAGTCTCTCAGCCCCACTCACCTCACAGAGTGTTTGTTGTGGGGGAGGAAGGGAAAGGAGAATGTTAGCCGCTTTGAGACTCCTGAAGGGGAGTGAAAGGCGGGATATCAAATCCAAACTCTTCTTCTTCTTTCCTTTCACCTGCCATCAGATTGTGCATGTGTTCAACTCTTCAACTGGAGATGCCAGAGACTGATCCTGAGACCTTCAGCGTTCAAAGCATGTGCTCCATCACTAAGCTGCAGGGACTCTGGTTTTTGTGCCCATGGAGCTCAGGGCTTTGCCATTGTAGAAGATGAATATGTTACCAGCTGAGTAGGAAAAATAACCTAGAGTATTGGGGGGGGGGGAATGTTATGCCACACAGAACAGCAAATACTCTTTGTGGGGAAAGAGGATTATTCCATTTATGTAGACTCTCTGCAGCATGAAGAAGTGAAGAGAGATGATGCAGATGCCAATTGCAAGGAATATCCTCCCAATTCCTACAGATGATTTATTAGTGCCAAACTGCAGATACTGGGCAGCACCAGGGTGCTGCTCAAAAAAAGCAGGACAGCACCAAGACAACCAGAACCACCACCAACATCAGCAAGGGAGGAAGGGAGGAGGGCAACTCCTCTAAGCCTCCTCCTGTGGAGATTCCACGTGGCATCAAGTCAGTTGTCTGAAGAAAGAACTCCAGGGAGGAGCCACCTTGATTGCTTGGTCCAGACATAGTCACCTACTCTGCTCCCAGATCTGATCTGGGGTGGGGTGTCCTCTCCTAGACAGACAAAATCTGTAGACAGAACTATGTACTTGTCTCATTGGAGCCATAAGGGCTTACTAGCCTTCCTCCTCCTCCTCCTCCTTCCCACAGCTTTTTCCTACTGATTTTTGCAAGCTGTTCTGGCAGTCTTTTTTTGGCTAAAGGGTGAAATATAAATGGTTTAAATAAACCAAATGCTAAGGAGGAAGAGAGGAAGTGTCCTCTTACAACAACGCACAAGCTTCCTTTGATTTGCCCATCCTCTCAGATGAGTGCTGACAATGCTGACACCTCTCACTCAATCTTCATTTGTTGCAAATGGGGAGGACATGGAGCAAATTCACTTCTGCCCATAAGCTGCAGGCTGGGATAGCACTAGTTGTTTCGTAAGCATTTAGGACTCCCCACCCCACCCCGGCTTTGTTGTTGTTGTTCAACGATATTTCCTTAAACATTGTTACTGAAGGACTAAAAGAAAAAAAAGTGTAAGAAACTCGTAAGATGTGACCTAAATTTAAAGCATGTGACTGGGGTTTAAACTGTTTTTCTCACTCACAAGCCTGGCTTTCTAACTAGATGGGTTTTCCCTGGGAATAAAAAAATAATAACCACCTTTCCCAGATTTCAGGCAGACTATGTAAGAAAATCTCGCTGAGATCTTTTTAAGCTCTTTCAAACATGCTGTTCTTTCACTCCAAAGACTGTAATTGAAAGTTATATGGTACAAAAATTGATTTACTTTTGCTGAAGGACCATTTAAAATTATCTGAACTAAATGAAATGCAACTCTATTTTAAAAGAAAAAAAACCCACATCAATAATTCTACCTTCAATGTTTATTTTAAAGGGAGAGTTAGAACAAAGCAATACAATGTAATTTAAAAATGAACCAAACATTTGTTTTAGTTCCCTCAGAGTGCAGTTTATTGGCTGCCATATAGTTAAGTGAAAATACCAGGCAGAGAATAAACAAAGCAGCAGGAAGCAGAGGCGAGAAGAACAGGTGTTTTGTGGCGAGGATTAACCTTTTCACTCACTGTAGAGACAAGATAGGGATAACACTGCCTACCATGTTGGGGGTAAAAATTAAGATGTCACCTGATATCAGAAACAAGAACAAAACTGTATCGGAATACTAAGGCGAGAATTGCCAACCCAGTTGCTGTGGACCCATGGCACTGACAATGACTTTCATTGGTACCCCAGCAGGGGCCCCAGACTTCGAGGTTTCATTTTTAAAAAGTCTCTAAAGTTATGCAGAAAAACCAGCCTAAGCAATTTCTGTGATATGAGTCAGCCTAGCTGCTCCTGCCTGTCAGCGCTTTCTAATGAGTGACATCAGAGCTGTGATTGATAAGTGTTTTGACACCAGGCAAAAAGTAAGCCCGGAGGTCCTTAAAAACAGCTGTTTTCCCTCCTCTTTAGTGTGCTTTTCCTATTTCTGACTTATTATAGTCCTTGAACTCTTCATAGTTTGCCCTTCCTTTCCCTCTAACAACAAGGGCACAGCTTGCCTGTGGGGGGTTCATCTGAGATCAGATAGTCCCAAGAAGTGTGGGTGGATACTTTTAAAAAAACCCTGCAAAAGACAAATATGAAAACTTTGATAAGAGGTTTAGGCATGTATCCTGCTGTGCAGGAGCTAAAAAACAGGCACTGTATAATCAACTGAAAGTACAATGGTATGCATATCTACTTGGAAGTAAATCTCTTATGGCAATTGGGCTTCCTCACAGGTCAGTGGGCATAGGATGGTAGCCTAGGTTTTGGTTCAGGACTGGAAGGGGGAACAATTCTTGAGTTTTTAACTGTTGTATGGCAAGCAGAAATTCAGCAGGTTAAGTCCTGCCTACTATGGGAATATAGTTATAGAAAGTTGTGCCGGGTGCATCTGCTTGCTGCTCTATTTTGCTGCCTGCCAGCTGTATTGTAGCAGGCAGCTACTTGAGAGACTTTGTTTTTAAAAAAAGTATGTTGGGTTGGGAAGGAAAGTGTAGGAATCACCTGTCAACCATTTTTCTGCCTGCTGGCTGTATGGAACCATCAACAAGCAGCTGTTTGATGAACTTTTTGAAAATGCAGGGGTGGAGGAAACTACATGGGAACCCCCCTCTTGCTGCTCTGGTTTTATTTTAATTTTCCCCATTTTTTAATTTTTATTTTTGCTGCCTGCATGTGGAACAGACATCTGCTTGGGAGAGGCCTCAGTTGAATGTGTGTGGGGAGGATATGTCAAGCCTTTCTTGCTTCTGCTTCCTGGCCCACAGCAAGAATTCTCCCAAGTTGTTTTTGGAAGGAGGAGCACAGAGCAAAGGCAGAAACACTATTATCACCAGTGGCTTATCCCTAATTCTGAGAAGCCCATATATTATATTTGCCCTCAAATATCACACTGGTCTGGGCCAGAATTGTTGCCTTTTGTGAATTTTCTTTGAATTTTCTTTGTATTTCCATTGTTTTCTGCTCCATAAAATAGTAAATATATACTTACGAACCAGCATAAAGTATGTCTTTATTTTTAGAATCATAGAATTGTAGAGCTGAAAGGGACAACAAGGGTCATCTAGTTTGTAACTATGCACGTATGGCTGGCTGTAGTGTTTTAAAATTATTCCTGGATTAAGTTGTGTTTTATTTTCTAGCTCTAATCTACAGCACCATATAAGCAACAGACAACGTATCAGAACCCCAGACCAAAAAAAGTTTATCGTGTGAATTAAGCCATTGTGGTGTCGTGGTTAGGGTGCCAGACCACGAGAGACAGAATCTAGTCCCCATCCATCCATGAAGCTCACTGGCTACCTTGGGCCAGTCAGTCACTGCCTCTCAGCCTAATTTACTTCACTCTAATCACTTAGAAACCTTGTGATGTATGGTAATGAATAAAACCAATACAGTGGTACCTCGGGTTACATACGCTTCAGGTTACATACTCTGCTAACCCAGAAATAGCACCTCGGGTTAAGAACTTTGCTTCAGGATGAGAACAGAAATCCTGTTCCGGCGGTGCAGCAGCAGAAGGTGGCCCCATTTCCTAAAGTGGTGCTTCAGGTTAAGAACAGTTTCAGGTTAAGAACAGACCTCCAGAACGAATTAAGTACTTAACCCGAGGTACCACTGTACCAATAATAATGCTAAACCTGACAGTTACCTGAAATTTATTCAATAAACAATGAAAAAGAAGAGTGTTGTCTATTAAATGAGCACATATATTTAGTTACCATGATTATTCAAATCTGAGACCTAGTACAGACTGCAAATTATTTGAAAAGAGTAAGTAAATTTCCTATTAAGAAGTCAAAGCTACAAGGCTTATAACATAACCTTCAAAGACTAACTTTCTGATGGTAAGAGCTGTTTGACAGTGAATGGACTCTCTCGGAAGGTGGTGGGTTCTCCTTCAATGGAATTTTTAGGCAGAGGTTAAAGCAAAGGTTAAAGGATTCTTTTCAAGGATGCTTTAGCTGAGATTCCTGTATTGCAGGAGGTTGGGCTAGATGATCCTCAGGGTTCCTTCCAGCTCTGCAGTTTTATAATTGTATGACTCATAATTCATAAGCATATTTCAATGAAGAGCAACAGAACTTTAAAGAGTGTGCTAATCAATAACTAGAGTTACCCATTAGTTGTTCCTTTTGGTGTCCCATTATACACTATCAAAAAGGATATGATGCTTTGCATTAGAGAAATCCATATACTTTTATAAAAGGTAAAAGTGCAGTTCTTCATCCTATATATTGGTTTTTCATCCTCTATTCTAAATCCTCACGGAGTTTCTTCAGAATTAAATTGGTTTATCATGTACTGCACGGAGGTGACAAGTGATATTTTACCTTTATGAATCTTGATTAGCAAAACCTCAGAGCAATGAACCTTTCTCAAAGGGAAAAAAATACAATGGAATTAACACTGACAGCTATAGATTAAAAGCTATCAGGCATTAAACTATTAAGCCTTTTTTTTTACTTCCGTAAAAACATTTTCCTTGCAAACTACCAACCCATTACATTATCAATGATATATCAGTTTTACTCTGTTAATGGAAATCTAAATCACCACCATGTCAGAAATACACTATTTACAAGGTCACTAATCAAAACAGGATATTAAACAAAGAGTGGGGCATACTCTGCTCAAAGACAGTACAGAAACTGTTTCTAAATTTACAGCACTAGGGCATTCACAGGTCATGAGACACCCCCACAAAAAATCAAATTACATCTCCGCTTCATTCTCAAACACTATGTACTGTGTGGTACCATATGGGGCCACAGCCACCCAGGATCTATATACGGCACCACTGCAAACTTTTGAGATTGTGTTGCTGTCCCACAACCAGTCCAGTTCCACAACTCTCAACAGTCATTCATGTAGGCCTCACATACAAGTGCTGTCATGCTGTCTGGCTACAAGCACTGTCAATCCTGCACACTTCAGAGGTGCATGTGGGAAGCTGTCAGTGAATTCAACCAGCCCTTAAACCAGATGAAGCAAATCCTAGGGTAAAAGATGTGTTAGTTGTTAAGGTGCCACAAGACATGTTGTTGCTTCAGACTTTAGATGGGCAAGTATACAACTTCTCAGCTCACTCTGCATTCCAGTCCTAGTCCCAATTATAAGACAGCAGAACCTCCAACGAAACAAGACTGATGTATATTTAACTGTGTGCAGCACTGCAGCCCAACTGAAACCTGAATGCATAAATAATTTCGTCTTGATTCAGTATTACTGCCTCATAGCTCTTGGATACAGAATAGGCAGGTGATCAAGTGTAAGGGCCTGGTAGAATTTCAACCTGATACATGTGGCTTTGCTTTCCTTGTTCCATGGTCAATGGATTAAAAAAAAAGTGCAGAGACTGCACCAGACTCTGGCCAGTGACATATGAAATTGGTAACTTCTAGATGTAAAGGAATATTTTTGCAGCTGCCTGAATAGTTCATACAATAATAAAACTGTAGAGTTGGAAGGGAGAAAATACTCCGAGAGTATTTTGGGAGAACCGACCCCACTCACCAGACCTTCTTGGCACAACTACAGACTCATCCTTCTCCCCCTTTCTTTATTTGGCAATAGATTGCCCTCTTCAATGTTACCAATTCCCAACTCCAATAAAAGAATTGTTCTATCAGCACTATGCCCAGAAACATGCACACCTCTCTGCTTGAAAGTATTAGAGGAGCAATAATAAAAATTGTGAAGTGGCATGATATCGCTGAGCAATTTCACAAAGGTCATCCTGTGGATGGGTGTTGATATTAATAACCAATATGTAAGTCCATGTTATATCTGGATTTGAAATTTTCTTCCTATGTGCATAAAAATGCAGCCCCTATTAGATTTGTAGTGCCACAACACAATCTTGAATTTGCATGAAGTCAGGGGAAGGTAGATAAAAGAGATGGCAGGTTTCCCAATGGAGGTTTTAAACTGCAACAGAGGTGGGAGTAAAACAGAGATGTGGAGCCACAGAGGAGCTGTGAGGATGTTGGTGTGGGACTAGTATGTACTACATACAGGCACAAACACACACAAACCATGGACGTGGGGGTTATGTTCGGTGTTACCTCACACATCAATAACATTTTTTTGAATATATTTAAATATAGTTGAAAAACCACTGTAAACCCTGCAAACACCCCATTCCACTATGTCCCATTCTGCCACACCCTAGTCTACTCCTTTTTGTATCATTTTTGCAATGTTTTGGGTCACTTCCAGGTTCAGCATGATGCTTGGGTGCACCATCAGGCACATATTGAATGCGCGTAAATGGGGGGTTGTCTGTAACTGGTAGTTGTCATTGTTTTGGAAAGCTGTCCCCCTTCCCGCTAAAACATTCAGACACAAGGAGAGTTAATATTCTCAATGACATGGTCATAACGGTCATAACCACATGCAGAAGACATTGAGGGACAAGAATTTGCTATTATCCTCCAAAGGAATGACAACAGAAATGGGAAATTGGTGCAAGAACAAATACTGTTATCATGTTTGCCTTTCTTTCCCCAGTGTAAATCTACATTGCTCCATGACAGGTTTTGATGATACACAGAGCATGGGAACATATATTAAAATAATTTATTAGCCACCATTGTAGAAGTGGACAAAGGTTAACCTGGAAAAATTTCTGACCTGGCAATCATTAATTTTTAAATATACACCTCTGTATTCATCATCCTGTATTCATCAACTTCTCAACAAGAGAGAGAGAGAGAGAGAGATTGTCCATGGATAAAGTAAAAGAAAGGTTTTTGTCTGCTTCACAATTTTTAATTAATGTAATTCCAAAATGAATCTGTAGTGGGATTCAAAACAGGGCTAGTTCCAATATCTGCAGACACTAAAAGAGAAAGAAAGAAAAGCATCTATAGCTAGTCAATTGCCAGAACTAAAATTTACAAGCTCCCCAATAAACTCTGCTTTCTCAATGCTCCCTCCCATTTTTGTTTCCATGGGAACAATAGATGATGGATTGCCCAAAAATGTGACCTGAAGTTTTAAAATAATCAGTGCTTTGAACCAGTGATCATTATTAAGAAAGTCTCACATTCTGTGTCTAGTAGAGCAGGAGTCCTAAAGGAGGAGAAGGACAAGAATAAATGGCGGCTGGCAGCCAGCAAGAGAGATTTTAGAGCACCGGCAGGCGTCATTTGGTACTAATCAAGATAAACTGCTTCTTTCTCTAAAATCAAATGCAGACTTCAGTAGGATCAACCATCTTCCATTTTCATACATAAGATATAAAACCAGAGGTGAGAGTAAGAAGAATCCATCAGACACAATGTTGATGAGGTGTTCCCAGTATGGATTTCTTTCATACATACCACTGAATGTGCTTCCCCAAATCATTTCATTTTCCAGATTTATAAATCGCTTAATAGCCAAAAACTATTGAAGCAGTGTACAATAGCAATCATGCATGACAACAGTTCACAATGAAAAGCAAGCATCCTCTGCTTTCTCTTCATAATAGCTAATGAGATGTAAAATGACATTTGGCACTGCATGAGAAGTGAATGTATTGCTCTAAGATCTGGGGTTTGGCCAGCTGAGGGTTATGGTCAGTGGGCCAAGTTGTGAGACACATACTTTGTTAGAGAAACTACAATCTGATAACTGGGTAATGGTGGGCACCCCGTTGCCTCTAGCAGGGGCAGGGGAGCAGGAGAGCCAGCTGCTAGCAGAGAACAATATTCTGCAGTTTTGTGTCACAGACTGAAAAGGGGACAGAGATACAGAATGACAGAGAAAGAGAGCTGAGTTTGGGCTTTGTAAGCTAGCAGCACTGGCCATGTTGGGTTGGCCATCTTGCCCTGGAGATACAGTGCATTGCTTTTTCCACTCTACAACTTGAGTCTAATTAGATTTAGAGTTCATTCTTTCAAGTTGTTAGACTACCTTTCCTGTTGGTCCTTTTCAATATCCTAAAACCTCCCTTACTTTTCCGGGGATGAAGAGACACTTTCTAAAGAATTGTGCATGCTCATACCAATAACAAACTTAGTTGGTCCCTAAGGTGCTACTGGAAGGATTTTTTTAAAAAAATTCTTTCAGCTAGGTGTTAGGGTTGCCAGGTAAGGAGCACCGCAGGCCCTGAGATTTCAGAGCCCAAATTTGCGACTTAGGGGTAGTCCTGGTGCTGTCCTTGGGGGTGGGCTCCAGTGACATCATTAAGTATGACATATCAAGCATTAACCAGTTTCTGAATATGTCCTTGAAATAAAAAAAAACGCAAAGTCTAGCAAATGAGCAAAGAGGTCACTAGTTAGAAATTAAGATAGAAGCCTTAGCTAAAGAATGGGTTCCCAGGTCCAGCTGAAGTGAGAGGACCTTTCTTGCTCACCTGCTTGTGAAGCCTCGGTAGGGAATATTTACCGTATTTTTCCATGTATAGCACTAGGTTTTTTTCCTTTAAAATAATGTCAAAAATTAGGGGGCATCTTATACACGGGGCCATCTTCCCCCATTTTCTGAAGTCTAAATTCCCCCAAAATAGGGGCCGTCATAGATGGAAAAATACAGTAATCTACCCTACTTGCTTCTGGCCAGAAGGGTTTAAGCAACCAGCCTTATTAACATAAACAAAATTTAAAGGCACTTTCACCCATCTGCAGATTCAAGTCTTTCCGCTGCCAGCAGCAGAGCACCAGGCAAACCTGGAGACTTCAGGTTAGCCCTGCAGGTCTGGCAACCCTGAGTTCACAGAGGAGAAAAAAATGCTTTACCAGCTGCAGACAGAAGGTCAAGCATTACTAGATATGCAGTCACAGCTGAATAGACAATCCAATTCAAGCAGTGTTTGAATGTGATTCACTCCATTCCCAGACACGTGTGATGGGCAGGCTCAGCAACATCAGTGGATATAAAGCAGTATTTATCATTTCTAATCTCTGAGCAGCTTACAAATGCAAAGCAAAAAGCAACATCACCATAACGAAATACACTATCAATATCTGAATGACTGATAGCAGTGATATAAACCAACTTGCAGGGCAATTACTTTCTGTTTTGAGCAAGTTACTTCCACAATTTGTTGACATCATGTTCCACAGTATTAGATCTGCTAACAAATTCCAGTTGGGGGACTTCATGTGAGAATCTGTCTCGGAAACTCGGTGTTATCGCTGCTGTTTTTGGCAAGGATAAAGTCTGCCACAGGATGTCCTGGAAGATTAAAATGCTTCCCACACTGGTTCCTGAGTGTTACCGTGTTTCAGGCTGGCCTGCTGTCCACTTATTCTTTTCCTCAGAGGTTGACCTTTTTATCCTATGTAAATGTTTTAAATCCACAATAGACTCTTCTGTATTTTAAGAAATAATATAGGTCATACAAATTTTGCTGAGTAATGACACATTCACAAATGCAGATGACATTTTAAAACATGCATCAGAAATGGGTTTCTTTGTGGATATTTCTGGATTGGTTTGTGTGTTTGCTTGTGTGTGTGTTTCTTTTTTCCAAGAAAAAATACAATTTTTAATTGCACACCTGTTACCTAAAGTTCTGGTGCGATCCAGAGCCAAACATCTAACATACATCAAAGAGGCCCATGAAATTTCAGGCGGGCCATTTACAATTTATTTAAATGAATTTGCAATCTGTTAGGTGAAAGCCAGACACAAAACTGCTAGAGATTCCACTCACAGTAAAGGATCATAGATAAGCCACGGGCAGGCTGCCAGTTCCTTCTTTTCTCTTCGGCACTAATTAATGCAAAGTCGGCTTCACATTCCTTTCCATGGACCAAATGCTTCAAATACAAGCTAAGTTTTGTTCAGCACAGTTGACCTGATACTCATAGGCTGAAAAAGCCAAAGCACATCGCAAGCATGCAAGGGTTGCTTGTTGTTTTGTTTACTGAATCATGAATAAAGCTTTCAAACATGAAAAGGAAAGCTTTTAAAGCAGTCCTCTAAAAAAAAAACTTGCATCAAAAATCCATAGCAATAGGTTATGTAACTGGACAAGCAACATTCTGCACTCTGTGGTTTCTCTTTATTTCTAGCTGAATAACAACAGCTACTATTGTTATAATTAAAAATTCAAACAAGCACTGTCAAAACATAAGGAAGGAAACATGTGTCCAACTAATGTTCCACTAGCGCAAGCACTGTTCTCCTCTTGCACACCTAAATATGTTTTGGGGGCATATGGAGAAGAGAGGAAGGGCAGCTCAGAGATGGAAGGAAGAGACAGCCGCGACCAAAGTAGAACGGCAAACCAAGTTGATGAGCTATGTTGAAATGGCAAAATTAACTGGGAAGCTCAGTAACCAAGAAGACAAGAAATTTTAAAAAGAATGGGGAAAGTTTGTAACATATATACAAAATCATTCCAAACAGGTTAAAGCATTAACAGGATTCTAAATACACTTGTAATGGAACAGATAACTCAATGTACAGATAACTTAGGAAGATTAAAAATCGGAGAAGTATTGCTATGCAGTTGAAAATAGAATTAAGAGGACCCATGGAGGGGATGGGGGGGTCAGAAGATTCAGAGTAATCTTGACATGCGGGATTTGTATGATCTTTTGATGTAAGCTTATCTTTTTTTTCTCTTTTTTTCTTTCTTTATTTTTGAAAATCAAATAAAACAAATTATGGAGGGAGGGAGGGAGGGAGGGAGGGAGAGAGAGAGAGAGAGAGAGAGAGAGAGAGAGAGAGAGAGTTCTACTGAGTAGTGGAAAGGACTTGCACAAGCAGAACTTTTCTACGTAGTTGGATACTGTCCAGAGTTATCAGCACCAATGCTATCAGTATTAGGGGGAATTAGAAACTGTTACCTACTTTGCAGATGGGAACCCTTAAAATGCACCGAGTCCCCGCATCATACCACATGCCTTACAGGCACTGGAACTGTCACTTTTGTTGGGTACACAGAAGAAGATGGCAATAGATTCTGTAATTATCAAGCTGGTCTCACTACACAAATTTACGCAGACTTCAGAATCTGGTTGTTTCCAGGCAGGCTGTCTATTTGCACAAGATCTGGTTGTTATCCCACACTTTCTAGTGTGATTATCCCAGCACTTGTTTAAACATGAAAAGAGCCCATTAGGAAAAATGCCCTGGAAAGTGCAGGATAACAACCACTAGCTGGCAATGTTGTATAACTCCAGTGAGGGGGTGGGGCTCTGGTTTCCATTTCCTCCTGGAGCCTCTTCTTGCAGGTTGGAGGTTGGAGCCTTCCGATATGTACACGTATAATGGAGGGTGAGCATCATCCTAGGCCATCTTTGACACCAATTTAAAATATTTTTCCTTTCCCCATGTTTATTGGCAGCCAATGGGAGATATTTTGTCAGATGTACCTTCTGTTATCGCGTTGTTGGGAAAGGCTTTGGTAATTGCAGCCATATTAGGTTCTGATCATTATTGCTGGCCGCTTTGTATGTGTTTGTTGCAGATTAGTTTGAATTTTGTTTAAAGATTTTTAAAGAAAATTGTTGTTACCCACTCTGGGATCACAAAATTGACAAGGAGTGGAATATAAATCCAAAGAAAAAAACGATAAAAAATAACCTCTGAGCAGACATATCAAGAGGAATGCTGAACAAACAGTTGTTGCCATATAACCTCTGCAGTTTCGGGCAAATAATATGAGAATGAATATGGTTGCCTGACTTTTGTGGAACAGCATCTCTGTAGAGATATGACACCCACTATCTGCACTTTCCAGTAACACTTAAAGACATTTTTGTTTTGGCAAGCTTTTCCGGTTGCATGAAAAGCTCTCTGCCTTAGGTGTCCATTCTGTGTTGTTTTTAAACTCATTTTGTGTTGTAGTTCGTACTGCTTTAACAACTATTTTTAGCTGCTTTTATGGCATGCTTCTAAATGGCCTTGAGATGCATGCAAAAGGCAATCTATGCCTTAAATAAATAAAATGAATGAACACTCATTGAAGAGCAAGCCTGCTGTTCTTCCTAGGTTTATTTTCTCACCACAATGAGGTAGCAACCACACTTCAACTGGAGTAAAACTGGCATACGATTGTGATATAAATATGCCCCAAAGACATTCCATTGATAGGTAGCCAGGTACACACTTTCTTCTTTTCCTACTTGTGATTTCTTCTTCTTCTTCCTTCTTTGGCAGTCACTCGTAGCTGAGTAAGATTGTCTTCCATAAACACAGTTTTAACAGTGAGTCCGTAAGTGACTGTGGATGCCAATTCTGGATCCACATGTCCTTCCACAGTGAGGACATTGGTTTCCAGGCGGGAGTTGATCATGGTGTGGATTTGCCAAGAGTGCCTTCCTCTTAGCACGTTTCTCCCTTGCGTCCTGAGTTTGAGTGTCTTCAAAGCCCATGACACCTTTGGTAAAGGCTGTTCTCCAACTGGAGCACTCACAGGCCAGTGTTTCCCAGTTGTCAGTGTTTATATTACATTTTTTAAGATTTGCCTTCAGACAGTCTTTAAATCTCTTTTGTTGACCATCAGCATTGCACTTTCCATTTTTAAGTTTGGAATAGAGTAGTTGCTTTGGAAGACAATCATCAGGCATTGGCACAACATGACCAGTTGTACAGGGACAGTCAGTGCAGAGCCAAGATAGCATTGTGGCCAGCACCAGCCCTCTGAACATCATCACAATGGCATGAAGGGAGGCAGGGAAGGCCAAGAGATTATTTGCTCTGATAGCACAAAAGGCCTGCCTGGCAGTGGTGTTGTGGACACTGGTTGTTGATTTAGCTTTTTTGATCTCTTGTCTTGCTGCTACTCAACAAAAGAAATGTCTCTGAAAGTACATAAAGAAAGGCAGGAAAGGCAGAGAGGTCAATGATCATCAAGAGAGATCTATAGAAAAACTATAAGAGAAGAGGTCATGGCCTGTAGTACTGATATACTTTTTCGCTCCTTGAAATATACTAAACTATGTGCTTTTCACTTTAATTACTAAGATCGCTGTTAGAAATGTGTCCCAAAAGGATCCTTTCTGAACATCCTACTCACACACTGTGGGATATATCAGCCTCATACAACCAACATGCTCAACTCTAAAAAAAATGCATGAATCCTACCAGGATTAGCTAGGTTGCACCCCCTCACCATGGGAGGAAAGGAACCAAACTCTTTGGTTTTTTGCTTTCACCACATGAAGGAGGTCTAAGCTGGATGCTCCAAGCTTAGACAGTGTGGCTTAAGCAAACCATATTTGTGTTTCTATACAAATAATTTAGAAACATTTACCTTTTGGGGACCTAAGCCTGTTTTTTCCTACTGTTGCATAGAAAAAGCCATGAATCTGACCTTTGAAGAGATTGTAAGTAAGAAACTTAGGAGGAGATATTTTAAAGGTCTAGAAGCCTAGATTTCCATGCTTTACTTTGCTACATGTTTTGTGATTTTAAATCACTGCTGGGGCTCTTGCCCCAAACCTGGATCTTAGATATCCAATGAATTCTCTTTTTTAAAATTTTATCATAGCTAGGTTTTTGGGGGTTTTTTCCCATTTTAACCAAATTAAAACCAATACACACCGGACTTCTAGGTCAGTGAGCATGTGTGTAACATAGGCCCTTTGCATGTTGGAATAGTTATGGCACATCAACATCCATTGCTGGCAACAAGATAAACTTTTATGTCTACATCCAGGGTGGAAATGAAGCAGGTAATGAAGCATTAACAGCCACCCAGCAGTGGAAAGCGTATTTGAAGAGGCCATAACAAACTGAGATGATTTAGGAGGCAGGGTTTGTAAGACTTACTCAAATTAAACCCTAACAGTGGGAGGGAAGCTTCATTGTGTTGGCTTTTATATCTCTAGCTGTGTAGCTCAAGAAGGCAACCTATGCAGATCTGGGAGTTTCAATGTATGTATGGATAAATACTGACATTCTAAAAATAAACCTTGCATATTTAAAAGCTTCATTTTCTTTTCTCCCCCCACCATAAGCAGCAGTATTATTCAGAAAATGCACCATTGGCTTGGCAATCTCAGAATTTATTGTTCATTAAAAATACATGCTAATTATCACAATTTTAATTAAAGTATTATCTGGTATATGTGAAATGCAATTATGTGCAACTGGCATAAGCTGTAAGGCAGGCTAATATTTGCAGAAAAGTGCAGCACTGGTATTGGTTCAGCAGACGTACAATAAAGTGGTGTTTGTTTTCAAGTGAAAAATGGATAGATAGAACATTAAGCTGAGCCACTGCATAATCAAAGCAAAAACTGCAAGCCCTAGCAGGTGATTTTCAGAGTTTTATTTATTTATTTATTTGCTTCCTTTTCTAGCCATACGAAGGTAACCGACTATAGCTATGATGTTCTAAGTGTTCCATTGCAGTCTTTGCCAATCTATCTTAGCAAGAAAGGGCACAATATGCCTGACAACATTACATGCATGAAAAGATGTTAATAAAGACTTCAACAGAACAATTACAAAGACATATGAGGTTAGGAATTTCCTTGTTTAGGCTCCCCACCGATGGATGAGGTCAACAGCTTTGTATTAGTTCAGCTGTACCAACTCTTGTGAACACTCCTCACATATGCAATATTTTTTGTTTGTGATTATATAAATCTGCCCTGACAAAATTCCAGCAGTGGGAGAGCTGGGAAGCAGGGCTCATTTCATCAGATTTGCTGGAGGCCCAGCTTCACCAGGCACCTCCTGCCCCTCAACTATGCCAGCTGATCATTATAGGAGCAACTGTTTAGAAACTGGTTCCTGAGTTTTGGTTTTGGT
Source organism: Podarcis tiliguerta (assembly GCF_965153285.1). Classification (NCBI taxonomy): domain Eukaryota; kingdom Metazoa; phylum Chordata; class Lepidosauria; order Squamata; family Lacertidae; genus Podarcis; species Podarcis tiliguerta. The sequence continues at coordinate 51,187,082 of NC_139547.1, read as the reverse complement.
TTTTGCCTTCCTACCCTGCCCCCTTTCCCTTGTGTATTGCATCATTTTTTAGTTTGTAAGCCTGGGGGCAGGGACTGTCTTCTTTTGAAGAAACTGAAGCTGCTTGAGCCTTCAGTGATAGAGCTGTATGGTAGTTCTAGCATTTAAACACACAATAATACCTAGATTGTATATAATTCACCTGAGAAGATCTAGCCACCTGCATGTGACAGGCTGCTGATATTATTGCACAAGCAAGCTTAACACGACAACAGAATCTGAAAGTTGGAGGTGTTTCATCTGTGTATTGCAGGAATTATAGGACACCATAAGAGGATGACACGTGTAAGAGGTATAAGACACTCCTGTTCTTGGCTGGAAGAGAAAGGAATGCACTTTGATGGAAACAACCTATAGTTAAGTAGAAGCCTGGCACTTTCTAAAACATGTATTCCTGTCTACTATGATAAGCACCTGCAGTGTTTGTTTCCTCAGATTGACACTAGTACATATATACAATTTCCCAAGGGAAAAATTATATACTAATCTCTTTATGAGACAAGATAAAATTAAGATAATTTGCTCTTTCAAATCAAGGTTGTATTGGATTTTGAATGAGCAGCTAGTCTCCTTGCAGCTTTGCTACTGCAGAGAAAGCATGGCTTCAAATGTACACCTGCCATAAATCTGTAGTTTTATGTTAGGCATCCATACATGGCCTTATCATTTGATGCTCAGGGCAGCTTATGAAAAGCCACAAAAATATAAATAATAGCCACTTACAAAACAAGCACGCACTGAAATACTTTTGTTGAAACATAGAGACGCATGTGAATCTGCAATGCATAGGTCTTGGTATTTCTGGTAAAGTGCCAAAAGGCAGAGAGCTTTTGAGATAGGTGCTCAGTCAACTATGAAAATGCACAAACAGGCAATATTGTTTTATGCAATTCTAAATTAATTACAATATTACTTTATTTTACACATGCATAGGATGGCTACAGGGTCATGTGCTTTCCAAAGTGTGTGGACAAGTAGCTTGGAGAGGCCCAGCTGACCACATGTATACTTAATTCTTACCTTTCCTGACTAATAAGATCTACCTGCTAGAGACTGGCCAGCCCATTGATTTTGGTGCTCAGTGGGTCCCTTGCCCAAAAGGATTCAGCCCATTCCTTCTTAAGTGAGGCCTTAAGATTCTGCTGAGAAATAACAGCAGGCTAGTCTTCATTTATCATTTTTGGAAAACCTTCTTGATCACGTGGCAAAACAGCTTGACAACTGATGGGATCTGCATGTTACATATTGCACCAGAGGAAGATCTCTGATGTGACCTTTGCACAGGAATAAATCTTCTTTAACACAATAAGTTCCTTTCCTAACAAAACCAGGTTTAAAATGTTACAAATGGCAAAAGATACATTGTTTTCAGTCTTATAAACTTTTTTACACTAGTCCCAGTGTAAGCCTTTAAACATCTTTTACTAAAATGTAGCTTTCTAGCTAAAAAAAATAAAAATATTGTTTCTCCCTCTTTCTTCTACTGCAACATCCAAAGACCAACTGCTACATGCAATTCTTTGTGTGTCTGTATAATCAAGCAGCTTGATTGCACATATAAACATTAGCAAAGACACTCAGGTTGCAGGTTCTTTCATCATTGTCTTGTGCAGGGGTGTCAAACTCAAATTCATCGGGGGCCGCATCAGCAGTTTGGTCACCCTCAAAGGGCTGGTTCGAGTTCGAGTGTCTTCAAAGCCCATGACACCTTTAACAGCTGGATTAAGTAATGCAGAGCTTCTGGCTCATGGAACACTACACCTTGATTTCATTTGAATACATATATGAATATAAAAATTGTTTCCTGTTTGGCTTGGTGTTTAAGTTACACAAGATGTGCAGGTTTTAATTTTTCTCATTCCCCCAATTTTAATCGAGCATTTGTTTGGATTTTTTCCCCTTTGCTACCTACCCTAAACCTTTGAGGAGGGCGGGAACTGATGGCCGGACCCTGTAATAACATTGAGGAAAAAATTGCATGATGTATAAATACCCTAAAAAATAAACCAATTCCTTATCAGCTTTCCCCCCCATATATAAATTTTTGCAACGCGCACCCTGCGGAAGCCGCGCCTGACGTTATTTACAAAACATGCACTTGCATATCAAATTTGCTTTTGAATCACGAATCCCCAGAGGCGGAGGATGCTGTTCATTGGGCACCGCGGAAACGCGCCTAAAGAAATAAATAAAGAAAAGCAAAGCAAAAGCACGCCGCCCCGAGTATTCACAGGGCGCGCTCCGGAAACACAAGCGCGCTCTCGGTCTCCCTCTCTCCAACGCGCGTGAAGCCGGCTCTGCCCTTCTCCGCGTTCCACCTCGCGCAGGCGTGCTGCGCTCCCGCCGGGACTTATTTCACCCCGGCGAGCCCGAAAAGAAGTTGAGAGCAGCAGCAGCGGCCTCCCATATCCAACCCCGCCCTCACCGTGTCAAATAAGTCTCAGCTAGGTAGCTGGAGGAGGGGGAGGCCGGCGCCTGCGCAGAAGGGACCCGAGATGCCCTGTGCACGCACCGCAGCCCAAGCTTCCCTCACAGATATATATAGACCAGACTACACGGGCCACATGACGAGGTCTGGCGGGCCGGATTCGGCCCGCGGGCCTTGTGTTTGACACCCGTGGTCTTGTGATTCAACTTGTGATCCAAACATAAGACCTAGCCACAAGGTAGCCTACCACAACCTTGGGTCGAAAAACATCAGCTACCTATGGAAAATACTGGCTACATGCTTGTTCTGAATACAATGCAACTAAAATATAGCCATTTATGTAAAATTAAACATAATTTCAACCCTGCAGAAATCTGGCTACTAGCCTGAATTTTAAGACTGAAACTGCTTGGGCCACTCTTGTGAATGACTAGCACTGGGAGTGGGAGAATTCCTCACAGGTTTTGAGGGTGAGACAGCCAGAGGAAGCCCTGCTGCACATGCCTTGACTTTGCACAGACAGAAACACTAAGTGTGCCCTTGAGGAGCTCCTGCCAACCTAGCAGTTTGAAAGCACGTCAAAGTGCAAGTAGATAAATAGGCACCGCTACGGCGGGAAGGTAAACAGCGTTTCCATGCACTGCTCTGGTTCGCCAGAAGCAGCTTAGTCATGCTGGCCACATGACCCAGAAGCTGTATACCAGCTCCCTCAGCCAATAAAGCGAGATGAGCACCGCAACCCAGAGTCATCGGCGACTGGACCTGACACTCAGGGGTCCCTTTACCTTTACCTATGCCAGACAGCACGGGGCAGCCTTTGGACACCCATCATACAGCTGAAGAAGAAATACAATTGAGGTGATTCTGTTGACTTCCTTGTTCTTGCAAAGAAGCCAAGGGGAATGAAATATTTCTGTCACTTTTGATGAGCTACATTTGCTGATAATTTTTGCCCGGCAATCCATAACTTTATTACAGTCATAAGACCCATTCAGGTTAAAATGCAGAGCACAAACCATACACAAAATATACAGTTTCTCCAGTTTTGTTAATATGGTCAGTTGCCCTTTCCTGTGCAAGGTAATTAGGAAAAACTTAGCCATCTGTTCAGTTATATAAAAGATCTTATCTGATAAAAATGCTTTACTAATTGTTCTTCTGGTTGCCTTAGCAAACTAGTCATAAATTAAGTTATACATCTCAAAAGTTACTGATTATCATACAATAACTTGAACTGAACTTGTTCTAGACCAAAAATAATTCCATTAACTGCTAGAAGGAAGATTTTCTTGAAGAAAAAAACTAATAACCAGGCACTTTCTTTCAGATACTGAAGACTGTAAATTAATTTAAATAGCAGCACGACTCAAATAAAAAAGCAACCACCTAGTGAGAGTTTTTTCTGTCTATAAATATAAGGAGTGAAACATATAAGCAAACCCAAAAGATGCTGAAACAACTTAAAGAGCTTAAAATGATAACATGTAATGAAGAGATCAAAATTAGTAAATTGGATTACTACATTCCTGGCACAAGAATGGTAAATCATCCTATCACAGTTGAGCAGGGGTGGCGTCTACAACAGCTGGTGTATCAGAAAATCCTCAAGGAAATCAGCAAGTACCAAATGGATGAAAGCAGTGCAGAATATTTACTGTGGATGGATTTAAGAAGGGAGCAAATCATGCATTCTACTTCTCTATAGACACCTTCTAGATAAAGTCTTAAAAAGATATAACTTCACTTCCGATCTTCAGAGCAATGATCCAGCAAGCACAAGGGAGCCTTTAGATGCAGCATTTCAAGCACAGCATGCATTAAAGAACTATTTAATAAATATGAGAAATGACTACCAAAGCACTGGGCAGCATAATTAATAAAAAAATTGCAAAACAGTTTAATGCAAAAGCCAATAAATTAGTTCAGAAGCAGCCTAATATCTATCACTTTACAATGCACTATGACAATGAAGGCATCTAGATTTCAACAATTTAGAAAAAGTCAAAACAATATTCTGATATTTGTAGAAATACACAACAGGAGAACTCAAATATAAGCTTTGCTAAGACAGGTATTTATCAAATGCTACTGATAAGCTGTGCTAAGGCAAGTTCACAATCAAAAGTTCAATGTTAACTAACAGGAGCCTGGAGAACAGCCTTAATGGGAAAGAATTAATGTGGAATATTCACTCTTCAGCCAAATTGCCAGGGAGCTGAAAGCCAGTTTGCTCAGGTTTGCTATGCACCACCAATAGAAAGATCAGGACGACTCAATGAACAGGTAACCTCTTTTCCCATGGAGTACAACAATGTTGACCCCATAATTAGGCAATGTGAGAAGCCTGCCACAGTTGGTAGATGATATGGGACAGAGCTAAACTTGTCCTCCCCAATCCATCCCTCAAAACCACAATAATGTGTGCGCACTTCTCTTGAGAATATTCCATTTCTTCTTTTGCTGCTAGAGGAACCTGGATAAATACAGCATGGAGGCTTTTGCTTCCCAGAATAACTGATCTTTCATTGAACTGTAGAATTGCAGAGTTGGAAGGGATCATTTCACTTTTGAACAGTTCTCACTGTTCAGAAAGTTCTTTCTGATTGTTTAGTCAGAATCTCCTTTCTTGTTCCTTGAATCCATTGGTTCAAGTTCTACCCTTCAGAGCAGGAGAAAACAAGCTTGCTCCATAGTCCTTGTGACAGTCCTTTAGATATTTGAAGATGGCATCATATTTCCTGGCAGTCTCCTCTTTTCCAGGCTAAACATACGCAACTCCCTCAACTGTTCCTCAAGGCTTGATTTCCAGACTCTTAATCATCTTGGTCACCCTCCTCCGTTGCTTGAACTTTAAAGCTGTATTGGACAGGGCAAGATCACAAATTTTGGGAGTTCAGAGTTAATGAAGCTGACTCAGTTGACTGTCTGAACAAGGAACTCCAATCAGCAAAGCTTCTTTCTCCATGAAGCAATAAAGTTGTTTAATTGCATAAGGTTAGATGTGAAATGCTATCGGTCAAAACACCCTAAGGCTGTTAAAATACATTGGAACTTTTCTTTTCTTTTTTCTTCATAAGATTTTTGTTAAACCCTTTTCATGAAAATACAAGATAAAAGAAACTAAATAAAAACAAAAACAGAGAGAGAAAACACAGAGTCCTCTCTTAAAGGTATTTCTTAACCCTTGTCTCACACAGAAAGTGGTGAGCCTTCCCAGCTTCCACCTGGGAGCTTTCCCTTCTTCTCCCAATCTCTCACCCTGAGAGGTATTCCTTCCCTTCCTCCCACTCAGGGTCCATCCATCCATCCATTACCTCCATGTGTGAGTGTAATCCTTGGACCCCAGTAATGGCTCAGAGCAGAGGACACCAAAGGAAAAATAAAAGAAGAATAAAGAAGGAAAGAAAAGAATGAAAGAAGAAAAGAAAAGATTAAAAGGACTTCTAGTTTTCCGACTGTCAGTTACATAAAAGAAATTATTCAAAACATTCACTCTAGGATGACATCCAACTATTCTACTTTCTGTTAGGCAATATTTTCTCAATCTTCAGACCCAAATCTCTAAAATTCTTTCCCTTTCCTTTTTCCACAAATGTCCAAAACAATTAATGGTTTTTCTCTAATCAAACACATAAACATTGCCTCCATTAACTTCAATAACAATTCCTCCATATTAAGCAATAATAAAAATACAATTGCAAGTAAGACCTATTCATGTTTACTCAGAAGAAAGTTTCACTTATTTAAACGGAAGAAAGAAACACACAATGGATGATCCCATTTCTGAAAATGTAAAATCTCATCTTTACTGAACCAGCTTCTAGCCTTAAGCAAAACATGCAGATTGTTAGGTATAGGACAAGAGTAGAGAAAAACATTGCATTTCTTCTGAGTTTAAGTGATTTACTCGTAAAAAACGCACACATTAAAACAGAAGCTAAATTTGGTAGCATTACTGCGATAGAGAAAATGTAGCCGTCAGAAAGTAAAGTCTCACCTTCAGATGGTAGAATGTGACCTTACAGTTTTAAGATCCCCCTTTTGAACTGTTTTTAATGTTATTTCTGTAGAGCATTAAAGAGGCTACCCTAGCCACAACCAAAGTGAAAATGGAGCATCTTGGAGTGTACAGCGTGACTCATCTCTTGAAGAACCAGCCAGAAATGTAGCCAAGGACGAGGTAACAATGAGTAGTGTGGTCTGTGTGTGCATGTGTTTTACACACTGTATTTAATGTGCAATGAACTGCTAGCAAAAACAATCCTTGCCAAACACAGCTAAAAAAAATTTGCCAGTTGAATCAATACATTGTTGAACGGTTTTTTAAAAAAAAATGATTATTCATTTTTGAGTTATGAAACTATTTAATTTACAATCCTTAGTATCTGAAATAAATTGCCCAGGGGCTTTTCTTCCCCCTTGAAGAAAACTCCCATCTTCAGTCACTGCGGTTTCATATATGCAGGCTCTCTCTCTTGACTTTTGACAAGGGAAGGAAGGTGAAAACTCATCTCTTCACTGAATCATAATGGTTTTCTATCCTAGCCTAAATAACTGACAGTTCTTAACTTAATGACCCACTTAATGACCCACAAAGAAGAATAAGAAATTGGACTATTTTCTCTACTTATTACAAGTTCAGGGTGTCTCTAGTAGGAACAGAAACCATCTTAAGGTGTCAATAGTAACCATTAGGAAGAACAAGGAGAAATGAACAAAGTTTGCAAAATTATATCAAAAGAAGAATGATGAGATAATGTGTCAGAAACTATAATGAGTTCTCTCTCGACAGATTATTTAAAAAATAAAAAGTAAATTAGTATGTTAATGTTAAACATCAGAATATATAGTTTCTACTTTACAAATTTATCAGTGCTAGTAAGGCTACATCCTTACTATCTGAGCATTGGTACATACAAGCCTGGAAAATAACAAAAATAGATATTAAAATGTAAATTAAGTGAGTGCTGTCTATATTTTGATACATTTTAATTCTAACATTTATGTTTCTGCAGCAACGGAACCCCTGGTAACCCCATCCTAAATTCCACTGCCTTGATATTTAGTCTTTTGTTCTGACAAAGCTGCCCCCATATATTCAATGGCATAACATTTATTAATACACAATTAAAGGTAACCAAATATTCATTGTGCTTAACAAGGAAAGGGTAAAAGCATTACAAAATTAACAAGATAGAATGTTCTCCCTGATTAAAAGTATTTTAAATAATAAATTGCCATTAATGTCCATGGTACTTTTACAGAGAACAAGAGGTCAGGTCCCTGTCCCAAGAAACTCAGTGTCTAAAATTTGATACTGTGCAATCAAAGGATGGAGGAGAGGCAGAGGTGAACAGGGAAACAACACAGAGTAGCTTCAGTAACAAGGAGTTATAGATAGGGTTGTACCAAAGGCTTCAAATAAAAAGTAGGTTTGGGGGAGGGATTTGAAGCAAGAGACATAGTATCATGCAGGTGTTCCAGGAGGCATTTCCACAGATTATAGGGCAGCAGGAGGAGGAGTCTTTTGAGGCCATCTGTAGGGCCACCTGCACTCATATCAACCTGCCAGAGCCTTACGCTTGGCTTCTGAGGCCCTGCTCTCTGGTCCTTCAGCAAAAATTGTTAAGCTGGTAAGTACCAGGGACAGGGCCTTTCCTGTCATGACCCCATCACTTCTGAAACCTCTTTGCCAGGGAGATGCATATGGCCTCCTCTCTGCTGCTTTTTAGGAGAACCCTACAGATTTTTAAAAGAAAGCCAGCCAGCTTTTGAGTGAGTTTAAGTCTATTATTTTCTTCCAATACTGTTTTAGATTAGCTGTGTTTTACATTATAGTTTTATATTTGTGTTATCTTATGCTTTGTTTTAATAAGTTGTGAGGTACCTCAGGGAAGGAACATCCCTGAGAAGCAACATATAACTAATGAAATGAATGACAATTTTTAGGGAGAAGCCAGGAAACTTCTGAGGGGCGAAGCTAATGGCCAGAGACCAGTGCTGGATTAATGTATAAACTAAACAAGCTATAGCTTAAGGCCCCACTCTCTTGGGGGCCCCCAAAAATCACTATTAATATACATCTTCTTAATTGTATTTCAGTTCAACAGTTACTTTGGTAAAATACATATTTTGTTATGTGCAAATGGCTTTAGATACCTATTAGGTCCATAAATTACCATATAGCATATATTCAACACAAAAAACCAGCAACAATTTGTTGTTGATAAAGGACAGCTGAACATATAAATGCCCCCATTACCTTCAGTAGCTTAGGGCCTCATCAAACCTAAATCTGGCCCTGCCAGAGACATATCATAAGAGTGGAGAGATAAGGAGGGGGGGTGGTCATAGAGGGCTTAACGGCAAGAGACAAGGAGCTACAGTCAGCTATTACATACACAATCATCCTATAACATTCCTTGGACAGCTGGATGTATGTACATTGCTCTTCTGACATTACTGATCCACTACATACAAAAAGCCTTGATGATCCATTAATTGCTAACTAAATTACATAAGGGAAATGCTGGATGACTAAAATATGTTTTAAAATACCCTAATTAACAGGAAGGGTAAAGCTCAAGTTAAAATCAGATTGGCATTTTAGATGTGTCAAAATTGAGAACACTGGTACACCTAGAGACAATGCTTAGGTAATCAGAGTGCAACTGTTTCACTATGAATGGGTCATGTGCTAATTAGACCAAAGGAAAAAAAACAACACTGTCATTGCAGGGTAAAAGAGTATAAAAGAAAACAAAAACTAATTGCCATTTCATTGTCAAAGAAAAGAGTATCAAGCACAGCAGCACAGTATGCAAAACCCCATTTTATAAGCAAATACCGGAAATCATTGCTAGTCAGATAATTGTGTGCTTTCCTAAAAGCATGCCAAGACAATGGTTAGAAAGAGCAGGGATCAGGCTGCTACAGGAGGAGGCCAAAATATTATCATCACACAAATTATTCTGCTGAAGGGTTTTAGACCCAGTCCTAAAACACCCACATATCTCCACTATACAGATGCATTAGCTTGCTTTATTATCTCCAGACCTTAATTAGGGTGCTTAACATGTAAGCAGCATTATCAAGTGCAATTAGTCATATTTCAAACAATAATTTACTTTAACTTACATTCTGCTGCTTGGTATAATCTTGTGCCCATCTCTAAACCAGGTCACTTGCGGTCTGGGGTAGCTTGTGATGTGTGGAAAGTTTAGGATTGTGGCTTGCCCTTCAGACACTGTTTTCCTCTGGTCCTCATCTTGGAAATTCCCCATGTCTGCAAAGAGAAGTTACATTAAGAAACCCAGAAGTTTCATCTTACATGAGGCCTCATTTTTTAAAAAGGGGTCACAGAGAATAATAATTATGTTTTATAGCAGTCATTGGCATTGCCATAATTAAGCAGCAAGAGATAACAACCTTGGGGTAGTGCTGAGGAGTGCAAGTTTGCGGGTGTGTACCGAGGCATGAGGCAAAGCCCAGTGACTCTAGGAGGACACCCAAGAAATGTCTCCGTCAGCACTAAGGCATGCTTGCATTTCCTTGGACAGGCAATTGACTTTTCCCCCCAATTGAAAATTGACACATTTAACAGCAGAAGAGCTTCTAAAATGTAATTTTGCAATATAAAAAAACACTCCTAAGGCGCATGTAAGCAAAACAGCTTTACGTTGCAATTCTATGGTAGCTCTTTCACAGGGACTTTGGGCAAGTAAGGGGTAAAAAGATAAAGGGACCCCTGACCATTAGGTCCAGTCGTGACCGACTGGGGTTGTGGTGCTCATCTCACTTTATTGGCCGAGGGAGCCAGCGTACAGCTTCCGGGTCATGTGGCCAGCATGACTAAGCCACTTCTGGCGAACCAGAGCAGCGCATGGAAACGCCGTTTACCTTCCCGCCGTAGCAGTGCCTATTTATCTACTTGCACTTTGACGTGCTTTCAAACTGCTAGGTTAGCAGGAGCAAGGACCGAGCAACGGGAGCTCACCCCGTCATGGGGATTCGAACCTCTGACCTTCTGATCGGCAAGTCCTAGGCTCTGTGGTTTAACCCACAGTGCCACCCGAGTCCCCTAAGTAAGGGGTACCAGAATATTTATTTTAATAGAAATCTATCCCACCTCTCCACTACAGGAATGCAATCCAGAAATAAACATTGCCAAAATAATACATCAGCACTGATCAAACCAACTATGCAGGATAAAAGCTAAAAGGAGGAAAAAATAATAACAGTGACAATAGTGATAAAAACTATTGACGTTAATTTTAACGTCATCAGTGGATCAGGTGCCTAAGTTTCTGCCATGGGTATCTATTTTCTGTAGTTTTTAAATTCATCTTTTTCAAAAAAAAGTCTTCTTGATTTTTCTTTTCTTTTATTTCTTTCTTTTTGTTGCTCCATTATATCTTGTACACTGCCAGTGACAGACTTGGAGCTATCAAACTTCAGTGCCCCGAGTAAGGCTAGAATTTGGTGCGCACACACTCAAATACACACCTCTCATGCTCTGTTCTACAGCATTTGATGCCCCCTGCAGTGACCAGTGCAACTACCAGTCATGCCACCCTAAAACCACTTGGACACAGCCTTGAGACATACAGTAGATGTGGAAGGCTATAAATAAATACTAAAATAATGAGAGAGAAAATGTGAAGCATGCTTCAACACTTTGAAAGATGGTGTGGCACGACGCTAATAATAATAATAATAATAATAATAATATCCTGCCCATTTGACTGAGTTACCCCAGACACTCTGGGAAACTTCCAACAAAATATAAAGGGACAAAATGAAACATCAAACTCCCCCCCCCCGCCCCGAAACAGGACAGCTTTCTATGAAAAGTAATTTCATTGTTTCATTTTTTAACATCTGATGGTAGGGTGTTCCACAGGATGGGCACAACTACTGAGAAGGCTCTCTGCCAGGTTCCCTGCAACTTCACTTCTCACAATGAGGGAACCACTGGAAGCCCCTCATAGCTGGACGTCAGTGGCCAGGCTGAACAAGGGGGTGGAAATATTCCGCAAGTATTTTCTCTCTCTCTTTTTCCCCAGCAGACATCCACCTGAAAATGGGGAAATTGAGAGAAAGAACTTAATTGCCAGCTTGGCTCATATGTCCTGTTACCACTGGGCTTCTAAGTAAACAGGGAGCTTGCCAGCAGCAGCCAAAGCAGTATCCATCACCAATCCAAGCAAATGGAGTGCACAACAAAGGGTCAGGCAAGAGGCAAGGATAGAGCAGTCCATGGGTAGGTACAACATAGACAGGAGATCTGAAGACAGGCACTGAGCAGCTACACAGATATTGTTCTAGCGGCTCTTGCAACCTAGGAGTTTTTGAGTGGAGCTTTTGGAACCACACCCCAACCTCATCTGACTCCCATCAACTCCCTTCCTTCCCATAAACTCCCTCCCTTCCCGAGAGGAGGGTCTTACTCCGAAGAGGCTTTAATTACCGGTGTGATTTTTCTAGGATTAAAATAATTAACTGCATATAGTTCGCAAAGTCTGCATCTTTTGTTTACTATTGTAATCAGATTACCTACTTAAAAAGAAGTATTGAACCATGCAAGTAGTCCTAATTAACCCTGTTGTTAAATGATCAGTTTAGCTTTCACAATTCAGACATTTTCTAATTAAGAATTGTTTAGCAATTCTTATGTGTCTCTGTCTGCATTAATTTACAACTCAGCTAATTATTTCAGGGGTATAATGATGGTCTGCACCATAAAGGTTGCCTAAGAATGTTGTTGATGTTTTTTTCCAGGAATGTTATGAATTTAAACTTTGACATGTATAGAAAAATACTTCAAATGTAATTCATTGCAAGCTAGAAGCATGGTGACACACACCTTAATTGCATCTTGTTTGGATTACTGTAACACACTCTATGTGGGGCTGCCATTGAAAAGTGCTCAGAAACTTCAGCTGGTTCAAAGAGCCATTGTTGGCTGGGGCCAGTTATAGGGAACCCGTGACAACTTCTCCACTGGTCACCAGTATGTTTCCAGGCACAATTCAAAGTGCTGGCTATGACTTAGGTAAAGGGACCCCTGACCATTAGGTCCAGTCGTGGCCGACTCTGGGGTTGTGGTGCTCATCTTGCTTTATTGGCCGAGGGAGCCGGCGTACAGTTTCCAGGTCATGTGGCTAGCATGACTAAGCCACTTCTGGAGAACCAGAGCAGCGCACGGAAACGCCGTTTACCTTCCTGCTGGAGCTATTTATCTACTTGCACTTTGACATGCTTTCGAACTGCTAGGTTGGCAGGAGCAGGGACCGAGGAACGGGAGCTCACCCCGTCGCTGGGATTTGAACCGCCAACCTTCTGATCAGCAAGTCCTAGGCTCTGTAGTTTAACCCACAGCGCCACTCGTGGCCCTGGACTTACAAAGCCCCATATGGCTTAGGTCCAGGCTGTCTGAAAGACTCTATTCCCTCATATGAACCCATCCTGCTCTCAGTCTTGCCAGGCTTTGGAATTCCCTCCCTAGAGAAGTCAGACTGGCTTCCAACCTTGCTGTCCTTTCCATGAACAGGCCTTTGGGAACTGACTATTTTTGAGGAAAACTAGATTACTAGTTGCTGGAAGTCACGGGGGGGGGGGGGGACTCCTCAGCTTGAGTCCCACTTGCACGTTTCCCACAAGCATCTGGTTGCCCACTGTGAGAACAGGATGTTGGACTAGGAGAGCCACTGGCCAGATCCAGCAAGACTATTATTATGTTCTTATGTTTAAATGCCTGGAGGGAAGCCTGGGTCATTTCTGGCTGTCCCACTGGGGCTGCTGGTGTGGGTGCACAGTGGTGTCCTCTTGTGCTTTGCCTGCTGTGGTGCAGGAGGTGTACTGGGGAGAGAGCATCTCCATTATATATTCATTGACTCTTTCTGTGTGGGTGGCCTGTGGGTGTCCCTCCCAGTACAGTGACTGGCTGGTGGGCTGTGGCGGTATTGCCAGGAGAGCTGTGGACGTATCTGCCATTTTTCTCCTGTCTTTATATTTTTTGCTGTGTGCAGTTTTTCCCTCCCCTCCACACGGAGCACACACTGGATATGGCAGGGATTCGCTTGGAACACCGGCAGTGTCTCTCCAGTCCTGGTGTAATGCGAGATTTCTCTGTCAATTCCCTTATCAGAGGATTTAGTGTAACTAGTGCCTACACTGGAAACTGGTTTCCTCTACCATACCCTATGAGAATAATTATATAATTCTAGGACGGCATACAGTGGTACCTCAGGTTAAGAACTCAATTCGTTCTGGAGGTCCGTTCTTAATCTGAAGCTGTTCTTAACCTGAGGTTCCACTTTAGCTAATGTGGCCTCCCGCTGCCACCATGCCGCTACCGCGTGATTTCTGTTCTCATCCTGAAGCAAAGTTCTTAACCCAAGGTGATATTTCTGGGTTAGCAGAGTCTGTAACCCGAAGCATTTGTAACCCGAAGCATCTGTAACCCGAGGTACCACTGTACAGTGTTGGCCTGATTATAAGCCTCACTTTCCCCCCAAACTCCGACTGCGGAAAAATAAAGTGTGCCTTATATTCGTGACCTTACGGTATGCAGCCAGTAGCATGGGGCAAACAGCGCCAGGAGCGGGGCAAAGTGTACCCTGCCCCACAAATAGTTCTCCATCCTCTCCCCCAAGGCTGGGAAGGGAGAGAGCGAGGAAAGGGAAAGGCCGCCAGCAACACAGCGTAGCTCCTCCCCACCCCCACCCCCAGAATGCAGCCAGGAGCAGTGAGGAATTGAGTGGCTTATATTCGGATATTTTTTCATTTTTTTCTCCCCACCCCCTCCAATTTTAAAGGTGTAGCTTATATTCAGGTGCGGCTTATATTCGGGCGAAAACGGTATGATTCCAAAAGTGCTTTTCTAACAAAATGAGCATGCAACATGTAGCTGTAATGCTCAAAGTATTTATGTGGGTGTTACTGCTTTATATAATATGCTACATTATGTTAAATTACCTTATGTACATACTATGTAATGCTTAAGTGAGATTAACATTCACACTTCAGAATGGAGGTGGGGAAGAATTGGGCAATTTGACAGTTCACTCAAGATGTCTTAGAACATGTAGCGTTGTTGTAAGGCCCCCAGCGATAGAAGGGTGGGACAGAAATTCTATATAATTGTATATAAATAAATAAAGAATAAACAAATATGGCTAAGATAGCCCCACCATTAGTTTCTGCACAAATCCAATATTGGTTAAACCTTAAATATTTTACAGTCCCATTAGCTTTTTTTAACCAGTCTGTGTTGCATGGTATCTGCAGAACAGGAATTAAATAATGACTAGCTAGAAGAGTGGGTGGCTGCTTGACCAATTCATACAGCATTATACATTATTATTCTTGATGCTAATATTAAACTGCAGGAAAAATAAATTCAGCACATTTCCCCTCATGATACCTATCTTCTCCATTTAATCACTTCCTTGTAAATGGTCATGTCTAATAAAGAATTCCATTCACCCACTTCATCTTCCTGCCATTTATCAAATGACAGCCACTGTTGCTGACCTTCCAGTTAAGTGCCCCGAGGAACAATAATCAAAGTCTCAGACAGAGACGTGTAGAGTATAAACAAACAGTGAAACTTCATCTTACTTGTGATATTTCTACTTGTCTTCTCCACAGGCAGATGATGATATGGAACTGGTGGATAAAATCTTCCACTAACAGAAGAAGTTAACTGAAGATGCCTCAATTCCATGGGAAGCACTCTCCATATTCTCCTCCAGTAATACCAGATCTTGGGACCAGAGCCATCTGTCCCATAGGCGTTAGTGGTTCATTGTGCCAGGGCATCAGCCTCTCAGGGGCACCCCAGCAAGTGGGGCAGCTGTGCAGCTTTGCCAGCAGCCTCCCCTTTCCCTGCACACCCGCCAGCAGCGCCCCGTCAACCATATGGCTGGCAGGCGTGCAGCTTCCGTCCCAAACCTCCGCGGGAGGAGAGCGATCCCCACAGAGGCTTAGGATGGAAGCTGCACCCCGCCAACCATATGGCTGGCCGGCACGCAGCTTCCCTCCCAAGACTCTGCAGCAGTGCACAGCTTCACCCCCCACTATCGGTCGTAATTTGGGGGTGCTGGGAGGATATTTGCACCCCGGTGCCGCATCTGCCAAAGACAGCCCTGCTTGGGATATAATTTCTAAATTTACTAACTTACTGATACAAATTAAGTTTTTTTAAAAAAATCCAGTTTCAAAGTTCTCCAATATAGAAAGAATAACCTTCCGTCAAAAGGCTTAGATGGTGCCTAGACAGCTGGGCACCTTTGCAAGCGAGGCACAGTGGGAAAATCCTTGGCACCAATGAGTGCATTCCTAAGGTGGTCTGAGGAGGGGGCACAGGGCTTGGACCCTATAAAAGGGACAATCTACTTTCCCTCCAACCTCACTCTCCCTCCCTGTCACCCTGTGTGCTTCAGGGTCACTACTAGGGGGGCCATGTAGGATTTTTCCCCAATCTGCATTTTGGATTGCAAAAATGCAGATTGGGAAAATTTACCTACTTCATACTCAATAGCAGTACAGAGTGTTTGTTGGTTTGCTGTGTTGTTTAAATAGGTTATTCATCTTGATTTGGTCACTTTGGGCAGTTTAGGTAAGGGAAAAGAAAGTTTGGTTTAGCCTGGTGACGCCCTGTAGGCACCTTTTAGGTTATGGGTCAGCCCTGAGACTCACTTCTTGGACTTTGTGGTTCAGAGGGTTAGATTGGGGCCTCTTTTGAGGCCAAACTTCCTCATCCACCTGGGGTTCTGAGGTTCAATGGGTGTGCGTGACAAGGTAAGGCCTCCATTCTCACCTTCAGGTGACTAAGAGGAATAGTTTAGATTGAGGAAACAACACAGGGAAAGGGAGTTTAATACCACTGCTCCAGTCCAACCAGTTTGGCCTGATTTTAAGCTAAGATCCTGCTAGTCTCCATAATGTGAAGTTTGGTCCTGAGTTATAAAGAAACAAGGCAGGAGAGGGCGGGGGACAGCTCCAACACTGGTTGGACTGAAATAATTCAGAAGATGAAGATTATCTTGCAAATGTCCTCCATCTGCAAAATAATCTGAGCCTTGAACAGTATAAACCCCAACTACCCAGTACAGCCTTCAGTAACTGCTCTCTGAAAAGTTGGCTTATCTAGCTAATGAGCTTTTCAGCAGAAGTAGATATAAATGTTTTTGGCCTAATCAACCAAAAAGGTTGGCCTAAACAGCCCTGCCTAGTCATGCTTAGGTGGGGAAATGAAATGGAGAAAAACCAGAGGAGGAAGGGAAGACAATTTACTTTGTGAGTCACCTTGAATGCCCCTTGAATGAAGAAGAAGAGGAGCTTGGATTTGATATCCCGCCTTTCACTCCCTTTAAGGAGTCTCAAAGCGGCTAACATTCTCCTTTCCCTTCCTCCCCCACAACAAACACTCTGTGAGGTGAGTGGGGCTGAGAGACTTCAAAGAAGTGTGACTGGCCCAAGGTCACCCAGCAGCTGCATGTGGAGGAGCGGGGATGCGAACCTGGTTCCCCAGATTACGAGACTACCGCTCTTAACCACTACACCACACTGGCTCTCAGAATGAGCAGAAAGGTGAAACAGAAATACTGGTATAGGGTTTTTTGCTAGAAAATCTTAAAGGAAATCTAACAATTGAATCACAGTTTAGAATATGTACACTAATTTATATCTACAGTCATGTTTTTCAGAGTTCAGATGGAAACTTTTTTAAGTTTGGAAAGAATATTGGCTATAAAAACCCCCAAAGCACTGGCTGATTATGAGATCAGACTCATTTTACAAGGCACATGTCTTGGCATCTATAATTGAGAAAATCAACACTTATGCCCAAGTAAAAGTCAAGTATTTAATCAGAGGTCAAGCTTGGCAGTTTCTACAATCAGAGGTTTGGATGTGTCAGCCCTGAATGAGTTGGCTCACGCAGTCTTACTGGAGTAGTTGACTGTCAACCAACCCATTAATTTCCAGTTGAATTTAATTTCCGCTGAATTTAAACCTGACCTCTCTTTTGGGTGCTTTGTATGTGCATTTTTAGCAGCTTCCTAACCTCTTCACATTAAAGGGCAGCTTATCCTTGGTGGTCTTTTGCTTGCCAAACTATAGGCATAACAACTGTCTGCATTGTCAACTGATATATTTGGAAGATGGAGTTAATGTCCAGGTAAGCACTCACCTCATACTAAGCATGCTTTGTGAGATGAAATGGGGACAACTTTCTTCCTTTCTGAGACAACAGAACTGGCCTGAGCTAATGGTCAGGAAAATGACTATGACATTGTAATCTGCAAAAATGAGCAAAAATTAGGAAAATTTTGAAATAAATGCCAATCATACATACATGCCACTTGAACTTCTGATTTTCTTTGCAGGAGTGCCCCCATTCTGTTCCTCACAACACACTGATAAAAACCAGCATCAGATCTTTGCAAGGATGGGATAACGTACCTGTAAGACAGAAAGGGATATCACAATTAAAACATGTACTTGGACTTTGATATCTGTTCTCAAAAACAGTTTGAGCCCCAGGCAGCAGAATCCACAGGGGCAACAGATCCCAATGTAGCTCTTTATTTGCCTCCCTTGTTCCTGATGTAGATCTTCACTCACTCTGTCCATGATTTATCAGTCCTCAATTCTTTTTTTTCTTTTTTTGCATGATTCTACAACATGCTATATGGGACGCGGGTGGCGCTGTGGGTTAAAGCCTCAGTGCCTAGGGCTTGCCGATCGAAAGGTCGGTGGTTCGAATCCCCGCGGCGGGGTGCGCTCCTGCTGTTCGGTCCCAGCGCCTGCCAACCTAGCAGTTCGAAAGCACCCCCGGGTGCGAGTAGATAAATAGGGACCGCTTACTAGCGGGAAGGTAAACGGCGTTTCCGTGTGCGGCTCTGGCTCGCCAGAGCAGCGATGTCACGCTGGCCACGTGACCCGGAAGTGTCTCCGGACAGCGCTGGCCCCCGGCCTCTTTGAGTGAGATGGGCGCACAACCCTAGAGTCTGTCAAGACTGGCCCATACGGGCAGGGGTACCTTTACCTTTACCTTTTACAACATGCTATACAAAAAAGTGTATGTGAAAATCTGAGATGAATTACATCACACTTCCTCTTAAAGAACCATTTATAAATAGATTGAATTCCATACTAGCGTTATAGAGACATATCTGAGCATCCTCTAGCACTCAAATATTCCTCCATCTACAAGGCAGGAAAGCAAATTTCTTGTTCAGTTGCGACAAGAAGCCAAACAGAAATCTAAGTGATGATATTGGGGAAGATGTTCAGCAACATAAAATCCCCACTTTTGAAGTCTTTTTTTTAAAGAAGTGTATAGCACAATCAACTGAACCCATAAAAGTACTGAAAAAAGATAACGGATGATTAAGAAAAAATGATCACAATGAGTACTGCCTTCCTTTTCTCAATAGGCTTCCACAAACACACATCCTGCCAGTTCTGCTTTCCTCTACCCCATCTGCATTTCCTCCCTTCTGTAAGACGCAGAGAGCTGAAGGCAGTTCTCTAGAGCCATCATTGCCAGGACAGGTGTTAAATTTTTTGCATCTTGCCATGATTTCTGGTTAAACCCATTTTCATGGTTTCTTATGACACTTCAATCTGTACCCTGCAAAACTCAAAATCAGAAGAGCACATAAATCTACTATAGCAGTGCATTTCAGTGAGATTGTCACAAGCCCAGATGATGAGTAACAAGCCCAAAGCAATAAAATATTATATAATAGTGGTTTCTCTGCAAGCACCCCTTTTTAGCTTGAACTCTTTTTTTTCTTTTTTCTTATTTGGAAGCCCGCATCCTGATTATTGTAATATTACACTCTGTTAATTGAGAAAATACATAATGACAAAAATCTATTACAAACTCAGTAATGTTTTAAATTAATTTGCAAATGCGCCAAAATAAAATAATGCAGCAAAAATTCATTTCTTTATTTCCCCAAAGTATTCACCAATGAACAACTCAATTAATTAATTCAAAAGTTATGAAAGTTAATACATTTACATTTATAAATAATTTTATTTATTTATTTATGTAAATTTATTTATCTTTCATGAATTTATTTATTTCCCTAATACAGACAATACAGAGCTAGTTGGACCAATGGTCTGACTCTGTATAAGGCAGATTCCTCAGTTTATACATTATGTTTTAGAGTATATCTCTATAGTCTTTTAAAAGTATTCAAATAAGTTCTTATACATTCTCAGTAACCCTAACAACAATTAACTAACTTTAGATGTAGCAATAGTAGCAGCACATAAGACTAAAACAGCTCACCCAATACACCTTAGTATTTGGCTTGTGAAAACATTTCCTGTTTTAATAAATCACATACATTCCGCTCCTGGAAAGCTCAAAGTGTCTTTCACAGAAATCTCAGGCAGATCTTCCATTCAGACATTGGACATGCTGAGTGCTGCTTAGCTATAACAACAGGCGGATGGCACTGTGGTCTAAAGCACTGAGCCTCTTGGGCTTGATGATTGGAAGGTTGGTGGTTCGAATCACTGCGATGAGGTGAGCTCCTGTTACTCTGTCCCAGCTTCTGCCAAACTAGCAGTTCAAAAGCACACCATTGCAAGTAGATAAATAGGTACAGTTGTGGCTTGTGCCAGAAGCGGTTTAGTCATGCTGGTGCCATGACCCGGAAACCTGTCTGTGGACAAACGGCAGCTCCCTTGGCCTGAAAGCGAGATGTGCGCCGCAACCCCATAGTCGCTCTTGACTGGACTTAACCATCCAGGGGCCTTTACCCTTTTAGCTTATTACAACATAGCATAGTAATAGTAGTAGTAGTAGTAGTAGTAGTAGTGTAACTGATTTATTAAACACCTTCTAAACTACCATCTTGATGTGATTTACACATAAAATAATTAAAAACAGAATGACAACCCAAGGACTCTCATGGTAAAGACCCATTTACCCAGCTGGGAAAGCCCACTGGAACAAAAATGTCTTCAACAGTTTCTGAAAAGTGTAGATAGTGGGCACCTGTCATTTCTCGAAAGGGATGCTATTCCACAGGACAGGAGCAGCCACATTAAAAACCCTGCTCTGATTTACTGCAGAGTGGGCTTCTGTGGTCTTTGGAACTTGCAGGAGAGAATCTCCCACAAACATCTACTGGGTATATAAGGAATAAGGCAGTCTGGCAATCAAAGTTGGTAAAAGTGGCAAGTAATGTGGTCACAAGCTATGTAGGTACTTATATGTCAGTAGCAACACCCTGAACATGGCCCGGTAGCAAACTAGCAGCCAGTGCAAATACCACAAGCAAGGTGTTATATGCTTGTGGGCATTAACCCCCACAAGCAACCTAGCCACCACATTCTCCACCAGCTGCAGCCTGCAGATCAACCCCAAGAGTGCATTGCAGTAATCAAAGTGTGAGGTTACCCATGCATAGATAGCTGTGGTCAAGCTATCTGGTTCCAAGAATGGCTGCAGATATCATAGCAATCAAAGTTGGTAAAAGTCACTCCTAGCCACTGAGGACACCTGTACCTAGAGTAACAGGGTTGAATCTAGGAGCACATCCAAATTATGCACCTGCTCTTTCAACTCCATCTAGGGCAGGCAACTTACCAACTTCCCAGATCCAGGAACTACTCGCTCACAGAGCCTCCTTCTTAACAGGATTCAGTTTCAGACTCAGTTTATTAGCTCTCATCCAGCCCACCACTGCATCCAGACACCGGTCCAGGGCCTCTCATTCCTGATTCAGATGTTACCAAGAAATAGAGTTGGGTATCATCAGTATACTGATGACACCTTGGTCCCAAACTCCCAGTGACTAGTCCTACCAGCTGCATGTAGATGTTAAATAGCATTGGAGGCAATATAGTCCCTGTAGCAGCCCATAGCTCAAAAGCCAAGAAGCTGAGGAGCATCCAATGCTACCTTCTGAAAGCATCTCTGGAGTTAAGACTGGAACCACTGCCCCTGATACCCATTGCCCATAGGCAATCCAGGAGGATACAATGATCAATGGCATCAAAAGCTGATAAAGGTCATCCATCAGGGCTACCAAGCCAGGTTCAAATCTGAACCCAAATGGAGATGGGTCTAAAAATTCAGTTTCCTTGAGGAATGCCTGCAGTTGCATCTCCATGACCCTTTTGAGTGCCTTGCCCACAAAGTGGATATTTGCAACTGGACAGTATTTGTTGAATATCATTAGGTCTCAGAGCATTCTCTAGGCCCAAGCTCTTGCCATTGTTGCATGTATCTTTGAAACTTGCATAAAAGGGTGTACCAGGTATTAAATGCTAAGTTTATCCTCAAATGTTAAGAGTGTTTCCCAATAATAGTTTTCTAGTGATTTTGCATGCAAGAGAGAAAAAGGCATTTCCATTGTCTGAAAGCCAGAAGGGCACTTAAAGTTTCTGCAGATCTGAGCAAGCAATTTAGGAAAATGGACAATTTGTTTTGAGTGGAGCAGCCTGGAAGAGGCTTGCTGCTTAAGAAAATCTAAGACAGAAGATGGATAGTACATCAATAAGTGAAAATATCAATGAAAACACTGGAAATTATTCCTAGCGTTTCTTTTCCTTTTTGTTCCAGAGCTCAATGGCTAGAAGAGGGCTGTCGTGTCTTAAGTGCCCAAATTCAAAATCTGGCTTCCCAAAGACCGGAATGCATTTTATAGTTTTCAGTGGCACCTCCAATATGGATTAAAACATTTATTTATTTTTAAAATGAACATATGAAACTGACTTATGTCAGCTGGTCCATATATACATAATTATATTTGTAAACCACCTTTCCACAGTTCAAACCATGCTAAAGGTGGCTTACCACACGAAAAATGCGTAACTGCAACATAACAAAAGTAGTCATAAACAATAAATAAAACATCAAAAATACAGAAGCAAATGGAACAATTTCCACATATATCACAAGATCTGAAAGAAAACTCCAAAAAAACCCCAACAACAACAACACCCCTTACTGGCACACATACACAACAAAAACTGAAATAACACCCCAGCCCAAGAATTTGCTTGGGGCTTGCTGCGTGCCTGTGATCATACCGCTCTTGGTTCTTGTCATGCTAGCTTGGTTTGTGCCAATTCTTAGTTCACTTTAGCAGTACAGGTTCAGCCTATAGCAGGTATATCGGCAGTGAACTAGGCTCTGCTGTCAAGCTTTAGTCTGCTGAGCCCAAAACATTGAGCTGCAAGGCTGAAAATGCAATGACTGATGTCAACTCTAACGTAAACCATCTCCTCCCAGGGCAGACAAGAATGGCATAGAGAAGAATGGTGTGCTTTTTAAGGTTGTTTATGTATTGCATATTCTGTAATATTATATGCATTTGTTTTAATGTTGTTAATGTCCCCTCCACAAAATAAATAGTTTTGCTTTGCCGTTCCCACCCGCCATTTGAAATTCTGCATATTATTTACATTTCCCCCTCCAGTCCTCTTTGCCTCAGCCAGCCATTTCACCACAGGATCCTTTCTTTGCCTGCAGGGGACAGACACCTAAACAAATAACATTATTTCCCCCCCTACCTTAGCCTTTTCCTCTTTGACAGGATTACCTAAAGTACCAACCACATCCATCCTTAATCTTTTAACTGTTGTTATATTTGTCTGAGTTCTCCAGACAATATTTTATTTTACAATAAAACAGAATCATAGAATAGTAGAACTGGAAGGGATCCTGAGGGTCATCTAGTCCAATCCTCTGAAATGCGGGGGGGGGGGGTTGAGTTTTACTATAATTAAAAAATACTAATAATTATAAAAATAATTAGTATTTTAGTAAAATTAGTATTTCAAAGAAATACTGTATTTGGAGGACAAACAAGAGTCTAAACAAAGCTACATGACCAGCACTATAAGACTTTTCAACTGAATTTAATTTTTAGTTTACCTTACCATGATGTACTGGGAAAGAAAGCCAAGGCACAGTTAGAATCATCTGGCCACCGTCTCATTTTATTTACAAAATAAAACGAAATATATTGTTGTAGTAAAAATGTGAAAAATACGCATTTAATTATCCTTGGCTTTCCTTGGAAAAATACCCACTGCCTAAAAGCAAAGTGTTTTTAATTAGTAAGTGAGTATTTTCTGAAGATGATGTTGAACATTCAGACTAATACAAAACATTTCTAATTCAGCATAAGATTAAGTCTCTGAATGGGTAATAGATGGGGGGTAATGGAAGAAAAGCATGTGCATTGCTGTAAATCAAATAAACGCATGACATCACCTTCCCATAAGAAATAAAAGACTGTTTATTTCCTAGCTTTTCTGCTTTGGGCAATGAATGTTGTTGATTGCTGACAGGAGTAGAGAGAATCTGCCTTTTTTTAAAAAACGGGGCTTGTGTATGTCTGTTGCATAATGCCAATGGAGGGCACAGGGTCATCACCTAAATATAAAAGACAGAGTGCACAGACAGTTCCAATGCACAAAAACAATGGCAGAGTGCCAAGCAGAGTTATGAGTTTAAGCACAGAGATCGAGAACAGTGGGGAGTAAGAAGTTTGGGGTGAAAAGTTTATCATAAGATTGGTATTGAAGACTGCTCATGAGCTCTGCACAAGCATGCAAGCTTTGAAGGAGCTAGTTCTTCAGCTGGCTTTTAATGAACTTTCCCACCATCCCTACTTTTGACAATCAGTTGGCATTTTTTTAAAAAGAGGAACTACAAGCCATGCTTAGTAATTTCCAGTCCTGCAAAGTTAATTTAGAAACTGAAGTAGTTCAGCCAAATGAACTTTTTAGTTTATAAAATGTTCATCCTCTGCATTCAGTGTTAAAAACTGCTCTGCTGAGGTATAGGGCCCAAGAGCAAATCAGGAGCCACATGTAAGATTTTTGACAGACAGACTATCATCAGGTGAAGCTTTCCCCTTTCCCCATAATTATATTTCCATTAAAATATACAGGCTTACCCAGTTTAATTTGTGCCAGTCACACAGCTACTAAAGGCACAAGGTCTCTTTCACTTTGTTCCTGATCTTCATGCTGCAAGCTGCTCCCCTTAGAATAGAGGGGAGGGAAGATGCAGACAATGCTTCACATTCCTTCCTCAGTCCTGCCTTTTCAATGCTTGCAGCAAACTTTCCAAATATTTAGAGTGTCAGACTAAGACCTGGGAACCCTAGGTTTGAACCCCCACTTGGCCAGTCACTGGCCAGTCACTACTTCTCAGCCTAATCAGGGTTGCTGTGGGAATTAAATGAGGAGGGGGAGAACCATGTTTGCCACCTTGAGCTCCCTGGAGAATAAGATGGGATATAAATGCAACAAATAACATTTCAGCTATGAAAAGTGCTTATGCAACGATTTTCTAACTTGCACTCTGCCCTATATCAAAGGAATGCTATGACTAAAGAAACAGAAATATTCAAATTCATGACCCAGTTAGAGCTCACACAGTTAGGTGCAGATCAAGGGGGCATTCTTTGCAGCACCCCTGAGAAGAGAGGAAATAAACAGAATAATGAAGCAAATGAGTATTGTTAAGGTGCCAGGCCCAGACAGATTTTTTGTGGAGTGGTCCAAGTGTCATCTTGACTTATTAACCCCCAAACTGCATTCAGTTTACTAGGAAGCTTCGGAAAGATCCTCACTTTCCCATCCTTCTCTGTACGTAACACAAATTCCAAATTCTGTAATTCCAAAACCTGGCAAACACCCAAACTCTGTGAGTTAAATCTCACTAATCAACACTGACAGCAAAATCCTTGTAGCAGTTCTAGTGGACAGGCTTCAGGAAGTGATGAGCATCCTAATCCACCCAAACCAGGTTGGATTTATATGACACCATCAAAGGGTAGATAAGCTCCATCTTGTAATTGATCTAGTAGCACTCAACAGTACTAGCACATTGCCATTAGACTTGTTCTCCTTGGATGCTGAAAATGAATTTGATTTGGTGCAGTGGCTCTTTTTCTTTATCCTAGGGCACTGGCTCTGTGGTATACTCCAAGAACATGTGCACTGGGTGAAAACCATGTACATAACACCCATGTCCAGGATACAGGCAAATGTCATATTGTCAGGTTCCCCCCCCCCCATGCAGAGGGTAACCAGACGGGGATGCCCCCTTTTCCCACTGATATTTCATCTTTTTCTAGAGCCCTTAATATTTGCCATACAACAAAATACCAAGATCTGGGGGCGCAATATGGGGGGATTTGAACATGCAGCTTGTTGACGTGATGAGACTAAGGCCAAATATAGCCCAATGTTATTAAACCAAAAGAAAATATACGGTACTTTTTTCTGCAATGATTTCATCTTAATGAATAAATGCAATTGCCTGCATATAAATACAAAAACATCCAGAGTGTATTTTGGTTTTTGGAAAGCAATTAGAAATAAATAATAGAGCTGAAATATTCATAGCAATATATTTATTCAAACTTTATAGTAAATTTTGATTAGCTTTCCATGCACATTCTGTAGAAGACAAATGCTTCAAGTATTCAAAACAAGTTAATCAAACCCTAAACAAAATAAATATGGTTTTCATGGCAACCTAAGGAATTTTTAAAAAACAAAGTATAATATATAAGTGCAGCGGGCAGCACTTAAAAGTCTTCTGTATGTCCCTTCAGTAGCAATATGTAACAATACACTACTTGGTTTTTGTATTACAGAATTATAATATAATATTAAGTAATGCAAGATGCTGGATGTATAACAATTGTCATACTAAGGCCTGTTCTATTTCCTATCCTCTTTCCTAGCCCACCTTTCAGTACTGCTTTCTTTTACACCTCCCAAATATTGTTGGTGTCCCATCAGAGTTGTGTATTTCTGTTCAGTTTTTTTGGCTGCTGACTGCAGTAAAGCACCCCCATTGATCAACCCAATATCAAAATCACAGACATGCTTTCTTCTGTGTTTAATCAAGCCAGTAGACGTTGTTACCCTAAATAGTAATTTAAATTGCAGTTCCATACATAACAATCCTGCATTCTGAGTGTTCCAAGCACATCACAGCCATCAGCAGCTGGTTGGCAATGGAGTCTTATTTTGCATGGACTAAGGGCTAAAGGGCCAGAGATGCTTGTTCTGCCCAGTGAGTCACTCTTATGCAAGCTAAGACAGAGGCATGACATTTCTCCCTCTCTCCTACACGAACATAGGCTTTGACAATTTTATACAGCAGGTATGGGGCTGACCTGAGACAGCAAAACTAATCTAACACCACTTGTTGAATTCATGGCTTGACGTAGAGACATTTTAGCTCACAGATGATACGTGTAGCCACGATGCGATGCCACCTCTCAGCGAACAGTTTCCACACAGATACCAAGCTCATACAGTTCAAACATTAAGTGATATGGCAAAATGTGTATCTCCATCAGACTATGTTTGGTAGAAAGTTCAAATGCAAGCAGTTTGCCATGGAATGCATTGAACAAATCACTACATATAAATTACCCCACCCATCCCTGAACCCCACAGTGAATCACACTGACAACGTAAGAGGAGCCCTTCAGCTGAATCAGACCAAAGGCTCATCTAGCCCAGCATCCAATTCTTCACTTGCATCCACTGAGACCTTGACACCACTATTAAACCAGGTGAACCTTGAAAGGTGTCCAGAGCACTGCCTAGTCCTGTTGGATGAGTTTCTGTTAGTAAGGCTTGAGGATATAGACATGGTGCTTGGATCAGTCAGGGCAACCACTTGCACTCTGGACCTTTGCTCCTTTTGGCTGAAAAAACTTGCAGGGATGGGACAGCTGGCAGGGCCAGGGAGGTGACTAATACCTCCTTTCGAGAGGGGGTGGTCCCTGCCTACTTGAAGGAGGCAGTGGTAAAATGACAAATGACCTTTTGTTTGCCAAGCATTTAGTTGTTTAAACATTTGTAATCTGTCAATATAGGTTTTCATAACAATATCTATTTTGATAAAAAAATGTCTATAATGCAGACCCTCCAAGTGTCCCTATTTTCCAGGGACATCCCTGATTTTGAGAAGCCGTCCCAGTTTCTGATTTGATCCTGGAATGTCCCATTTGGTATGGAGGTATCCGACTCCTGAGCCGTCTAACTGCATTTCTGTATAGGGAAGGTTTTTTAAAAAATATTTAATGTTTTATATATGTTGGAAGCTGCCCAGAATGGCTGGGGCAAGATGTGTAGGGTATAAATAGTAAAATTATCATTACGGAATGGGATGTCCCTATTTTCATCAGATAAATGTTAGAGGGTATGTACAATGTATTAGAAGAAAGGAACTGCATTGCAGGGGGTTGTACTAGATGACCCTCAGGATCCCTTTGAATCTATGATTCTATGAGATATCATAAAGGCAGCAGAGAGCATTGTTGGCTGCCCACTCTCCACCTTAGAGCAGATTTATGCCACAAGGTGCCATAGGAAGGCACTGGACATAGTAAAAGATCCATCGCATCCTGGTCACTGTCTCTTTGAGCTCTTGCCGTCGGGACGGAGATACAGGACGATGAAGACAAGAACGAGCCGTCTTAAGAACAGCTTCTTCTCCAGAGCGATCTCGGCCCTGAATGGGAAGCCCGGACTTTGAAAGTCATCAAATCTCCTTTGCTGTATTTTACTATATTTTTTAATTACTGTTTTTATGGAGCAGCCAAGTAATTTCGTTGTCCCCGAAGGGGGCAATGACAATAAAGATATTATTATTATTATTATTATTATTATTATTATTATTAAGATAGTTCTGCTGTCTTAAGTTTTAACTGTATTGTATGTTTCCCCATTTTGTTCTTTTGTGATGCAATGATACAAAAATAAAAATCTTTCCTCATTACAATGCTGAAAAATAGAATCTATAGATTGCTATTCTAAAAGCCACTTACGTGTACTCGTTGGTGAAGGCCGTGGTTTCCCTGCCATTGTGCAGCCATTTAAATTCCAAAGGCCAGCTACCTTCTGCCAAACATGTAAGCACGAGGCGGTTCCCTTCTAGGTGAGTCTGGGGCAAGCCTGGCTCTGTCTTGAAATAGGGTGCAACGTCATCTGAAATAGGATAGAAAAATAAAGTCAAAATGAGGGAACAAGGTTGTGAAATTGCTTTATGTTCTTTTTCAAGACAGACTACAAATCAAGTGCTTACGGTTTTGATTTTTCTAGAAAGGGATCAGGTACCTCCTAGAATTTCACACCAACCAAAGAGAACAGACAGAAAATGCCTATCCAAGTTCTTTAGTTAATCTTACCATCATAGGTGGTTCAATACACATCACATATATGTACATATTGCTACTCTGATAATCTAACTTCTATGCAAATAAGAACATAAGAAGGGTATGCAGGATCAGGCCAATGGCCCATCTAATCTAGCTTCCTGTTCTCATAGTGGCTCACAGACACCTGCAGAATTCAGTGACAATGGCTCTCTCCCTTCTGTGGTTTCCAGCAGTTGGTATTCAGAAGCATTACTGCCTTTGATCATGCAGATGGAGCAAAATCATCCTGGTTAAAAGCCATTGTTAGCCTTATTCTCTATGAATTTATCTAATCCTCTTTTAAAGCCATCCAAGTTGGTGATCATCACTACTTCCACTAATAACAATGACAAAAATTTTATTATTTGTATTCTGGCCATTTGACTGGGTTGCCCCAGACACTCTGGGCAGTTCCCAACAGTAGTGTTCCTATTTACTACTGGCCGAGTTTTGAGAAATGATTTTTGTTGAAATTAATTTAATCACAAAAACAGTAAGTATTTCCAGCAGTGCCTGCCTGACCATGAGGCAGGCTAAAGCAACTGAGGTTGCATGGTGGTGGCTTCTTCCAGTGAGATCTTGCAGAACTTGCATGAGATATCACAAGATATCGCCATAAACCAGTGCATTTATGAATCTCTCACTGCCCACTTATCTCAATATAACCATGTATCTTTCTTTGTAGAAGAAGAAGGGTTTGGATTTGCTTTATCACTACCCAAAGGAGTCTCAAAGCGGCTAACATTCTCCTTTCCCTTCCTCCCCCACAACAAACACTCTGTGAGGTGAGTGAGGCTGAGAGACTTCAAAGAAGTGTGAGCAGCCCAAGGTCACCCAGCAGCTGCATGTGGAGGAGCAGGGAAGCGAACCCGGTTCACCAGATTACGAGTCTGTCGCTCTTAACCACTACACTACACTGGCTCCCAAAATTACTGAACTGTAATGGATATCTATACTGAAGTTAAATCATTATTCTGCCACTCATCCTTAGGCCTTAACTTTTTTCTTTTTTAAAAAAAAAATGCTTCATAGAATGAGAGCATACCGTATCGCTGTACAAGATATTTGAATCCTACACAAAAAACAATGAAGGGAAAATACAATGGTAGAACTTGGTAATAAATGTATGCCAGGATTTCCTTACATGCCCAAGTAACTTACAAAACCAATATGTTACCTTCCCTCTCATCTTCCCATTCCACCTCCCCACCCCCTGCATAAAACTTCAAAAAGCCATAGTAGAGCATAGCTGCCTGCTGTTATTGCCTTTTTTGTATAAATGTGCTGTCTCACACTCAAATTTAAATAGATGTGGACTTGATCTCAGAAGCAACAGAGAGGGAAAAGCCTGGGAGGAAGCGGTCACAGGGAGCAGGGAAAGTTTGTGGCGGAGTGAAGTCCAAAATCAGAATCAGAGGCAAAGGCAGAAGCAGGAGAGAAGGGAGGCCAAGTGGCAGAGATGTTTTAAGGGGGTGCCTCCTGCTCCTGTTTCAGCAAGCTCCCCTCCCTCCTGGTCTCCTAGGACCAGAAGAGGTATGAAGAGGGAGGAGCAAAAACAAGCACATCAGCATAGTCTCAGATTGCTTGGGAAGGACCTGCAAGGGGGGGGGGTGAAGAGAGATTTAGGCAGCTGTGGGAAGGCAGGGACCTTCACTCTGCACAACTGCCTCATAGGGACAAGAATTACAGAGAAGAGTTGCTGGGCTCACTAGGCCTGGTACACCTGAGCCAGACTTGCTTCTGCTGATAAAAATTTAACTCCATGTGATGTTTTGCTGATTGGGTCCCTGACACTTGGTTCACCCTCTCAATTTAATTATTTTAAATTTAAGCTGTGAACTAAAATCCAGACCCGATAATGTAATTAAACTGTTTCTGTTATGGTTTTGTAACAGTATTGTCTGCAAATATCAAAGGCCCAAGTTAAGCAGGATATAACAATCCTTTTAAACTTCATTGTTTATACTCTGCACTCACATATGATGAAAATGTTAATATATAAAGCTGTTACAAAGTAATATCTTATTCAAGGTTCTTTATCATGCATTGTTTTCTTTTGAAATGCAAAGATGTGATTTGTATTTATAATTTCAAATTTTTAATATAAATGCAATGTTATTAAAAGTTTTACCACAATAAACTTATTATCTGCACACAATGAGAGATTAGTTGCACAAAAGACTGCATAAGATTGTGCAGCAAGAGCTGGGGAAGATGATAGAGTCTAAGTGTCCAACTCTAAATATATGACCCGACACAATAATTTCCATGAGGTGGGCATGGCAGTTGAACTAGGTTAAACACTATTCAGGTTTGCTGTTTAAATTAAATAGCACTGAATCCAAAGTTCATCTGATATTACCTAAAGCTACTGGAGTTGTTTAGCAGGCTATGTACTCCAACACATTCAGCCCCGAGACTGAAGTAAGTTGTATGCCTCCATTCAACAGGGCTTAGTGTGGTGTAGTGGTTAAGAGCGGTAGTCACGTAATCTGGGTAACCGGGTTCGCGTCTCCGCTCCTCCACATGCAGCTGCTGGGTGACCTTGGGCCAGTCACAGTCTCTCAGCCCCACTCACCTCACAGAGTGTTTGTTGTGGGGGAGGAAGGGAAAGGAGAATGTTAGCCGCTTTGAGACTCCTTAAAGGGAGTGAAAGGCGGGATATCAAATCCAAACTCTTCTTCTTCTTCTTCTTACTTCTTAATAAATGTGCATAAGAACACACTCATAAGTTGCTAAGGTTTCCTGATGTTCAGGCAAAGGTACTCACTTCCTAACAGAATGAAGTCAGTCTGGTGTGCATTGTCCTGAACTCATATTTGATTCTTGTTAGAACTTAGTTCTATTAATTTCAATGGGTCTACTCCAAGCAGAACTTAGTTGAATACAACCAACCAATTTAAGTTTTGCATGTTTCCTATAAATTGTAGAAAAATAAAGTGTGTTTAGAAGCGCATTCCTGAACAAGCCTTACACTAAATAAGACTTGAAATAGGTTTAATTTTAAAAGTTGGTTGGTTGTAGATTTGGAACGGAAGGACTGACATAGTAATTATGGCTGGGTTGGTAAGAGATCACACATAATGTTGGCTAGATCCTTTTCCTATTGATGTGTAAAACACCTGCAAAAGGGCATAGAATGAATAAAAAAATCCTCTTTGATATTTTCTCCCTGCTGAAGAAGAGCCTTTTTATGACTGATTCTCCAGCTCCTACTTGTGCTTTCCTATCATGGAATCTTGTTAGCAATTTTGATCTACAGGTTGATGATAGTTTCAAAACTATATCCAACACTTGCACACTATTAAAAACTCTCTCATTCAAACCCCAAAGCGGATTTTTTCTTCACACAAAAAAAGTAATTTTAAGACCGTCTGGTTAAAGACAATGTTGAAAGGCACATTAATCTTGCTGTTCTACAGGATGTTTTTGTTCAAAGCTGCTATCAAAATTCTTCATTTATCCTGAGACATGTCCTGCTGTGATAATCATTTCATCCAAGCTTACTTTTCTAACTTTCTAAAGAGAGTTTAATGAACTGCATTTAATTCTTGTGAATGCAAGTAGCAGAACAGCCTAGCACCACGTATTATACCAGAGGGTATAAACACAACTATATTTGAGGTCAGAACTTCAAATACAGTAAAGAGTAAAAAAAATGTTGAACAGACTTTATTAGAATACTGTGCTCTGCCCCTGAGGAAGGGGCACATCAAAGGAGGCATTTTTCATACTTTCCATGGACCATACCTAGCAGAGGGCTCAAAGAAGGCACCAACTAATATCTGGTCAGCTGTATGCCAGGCTTTATTCCAGTAATATTGCTTCACAACATCTGATTTTGCCTATGGCCCAGTGTCCTCTCAGCAATAAGTCCTTTGGCCCACCTCTTCTTCCAGGCTAGTTCACTGTCTGACTCATCCTCAGGCACCTCCCTGGAGCTGGGGTGCATTTCTAGGATGGGAAGCAGTGCCAAAGACAGGCCAGGCAGCTCCTCCTCTCCTCTAGGGATGTCCAATAGTAATGAGGCAGGACCTCAGCTCAATAACCTGCTTGATCCCTCCCCAGCATACATATCAACACCTCCCCAACCACTGGACTCCACCCCAGGATCCAATTCCACAGCCTTGTCCCATTCCTCTGCCCCTTGCTTTGCCAAGATGTCTCTACAGGACATCTCTACATTACTATCCCCGTGTCCTGTCTCCCACCTAAGAGGTGATTACTGTAAAAGTAAAGTACTAAACTTTTAGTATACCTGTTTAACAGTACAAACACAGTAGCTAGGCAAGTGCAGCAGCTAATCCAGGTGCTCTTACAAGGCAAATGAGTGACAACAATAAATCCAGTTTGAGGACAAAGGCCAAGTTTCAGGAGTTCAAGAGTAGTAACAAGAGTTCCAAGACTGTGCAGGAGCTGTGAAGTTGTTACAACAAGGTTATCCATCTACCCAACAAGCTTTTATGCAGTCAGAGAAGACTTGATTACTTGTGAGAGTCCCTCTACCTGCAAGAATTCCTAGACTGAAGAAAGGCACTAATCTCTGGGCCAAGGGAGTCTCCTCACGCCTCTTATGGCACTGCTTCTTCCTGGAAGCAGGAGAAGCAGTGACCTCCTCCTCCAAACTCTTCCACTGTCAAAACACACTGGGCCCTGGGTACCTCTCATCCTCCACAGACTGGGAAGCCCCAGGGTCCCCCAACTCATGCAGTCTTGGCATGTCCAGAGGCAGAGTGGCAGCTTTATCAAGTGGGTTCTGCTGCTTCGTTTCATCCCCCTCCCCCACACACCTCAAGTGCTGTCCACATTGGAAGCAATGATACCCTGAAGCTCTTATTTGCGTCAAGTTACAAGAAAGGAGATTCCAACATTGGGAAATATTTTCTGACAGTAAGAGGTGTTCAACAGTGGAACAGTCTTCCTCATGAGGTTGTGGACTCTCCTTCCTTGGAGGTTTTTAAGCACAGGTTGGTAATCTGTCATAGATGCTTTAGCTTAGTTTCCTGCATTACAGGGACTTGGACTGGATGACCCTTGGGGTCTCTTCCAACTCTACAATTATTTGATTCTATGATTCTATGAATAAAACTTCCAGTTGCACCAATAACATTTTTTTTGGGGGGGGGGGGGGAGGGATGGATGATTATAATTGAGTCTGCAGTTGTGGGGGAGGGTTAACCTCCCATTCCTATACACCAAGCACATATTTATCTCCCCACATCTGATATTTAAAGGAGGGGATGCCTAAATTTGCTAAATGCAATCACACATTTAAAATACCTTGTTTGGCCCCTCCTGGTGGCGCTGTGGGTTAAAGCCTCAGTGCCTAGGGCTTGCCGATCGAAAGGTCGGCGGTTCGAATCCCTGCGGCGGGGTGCGCTCCCGCTGTTCGGTCCCAGCGCCTGCCAACCTAGCAGTTCGAAAGCACCCCTGGGTGCAAGTAGATAAATAGGGACCGCTTACTAGCGGGAAGGTAAACGGCGTTTCCGTGTGCGGCTCTGGCTCGCCAGAGCAGCGATGTCACGCTGGCCACGTGACCCGGAAGTGTCTTCAGACAGCGCTGGCCCTTGGCCTCTTTGAGTGAGATGGGCGCACAACCCTAGAGTCTGTCAAGACTGGCCCGTACGGGCAGGGGTACCTTTACCTTTACCTAACTTGTCAAAGTGTGTGGCCATTTCCAAGTTTGCACTCAGTTATTTTTCTGGAACTTCAGCCTTATTCTCAAGATATAAAAGACCCCCCTCTGCATGTCTCTTCTAGGTATGATAGCAGATTATGTGTGCTAATACTGCATTGCTGCTTCCATGAGCAGTTGTATGAAATCAGAAAGTGCAGGCAGAATTCTATGCACACAGAGTTTCTGTCTTCCCCTGCATACAGTCAGATTATTTTTATTTTTGGCATAAACAAAATCACAGGAAAACTGATATGAAATATCAAAGCAAAAAGATAGTGGGGTCAGAAACATTGGTAATGCATTCCAGATTGTTAGTATAATAAAAATTATAACAAGCCTGTATAAATAAAAATGCCATGAACATGGAGAGCTAGACTCTGTTGATGAGCTGTGCACCGAATTCTTTAATACAATGCATAGGATTTCCTGAGCCAAGAGTAAGTCTTTCCTCCAAGGGTGGGAGCTAGGAGTCCAAGATCTGCCCCATGTCTCCTCTTCCAGGATGCAGAACAACAGTGGACATTATGGGTGAAGAAGCAGCAGAGCTTGAGAAGAGAGGTCCCTGGGTGTAGCAGTGGGCAAGTCAAGCTTTATGTGGAACTGCCATCTTTCTAATAGAATCTAGGATACAGGCACTGAATGGGAAACACTCACTGCTCCAGGCTTAGTACACTCTGAAAGAGAATTCGGGCTTCACTGATGCCCATGGCAAAACCTCTAACTATTATCAAAGAACTTCTGTTAGTAACATTTTTCTTTAAAACTACCAGAAAAATGTGTTTTTAAAAAACCCACCCACAGTAGGTTTCAGAACTATGGAGAAAAAGGCATAAAAGTTTTATATAACTTAATTATGAACAGTTTGCATGCTGCAGCCCATAAGCAAGTAAGTAAAGTTTGCCCCAGGGTCCTCTCAAATCAATGGGAATTGCCAGCATGTGTGAAAGGCAGTTGTGGAATAAATCCACCAGTCCGCTTTTCCCCCCTCTAGTAAACTACTGAGCTATCCAATGAAATCGATGTCTAAAAACCAAATAGTTACCCAAATTATCTCTTTCTATCCATTTTCATTAGTTTATACCAACACCTACGTTAATAGAAAGATAATTCCACTCTGGGGATATTTTCCTGTTTCTTCTTTCTAGCTTAATCTTCTCCCCATATTCTTTTACTGTCCCCCATCCGACACTTCTTGTATGTTACAAAGCTGTTGTCGGCGCCTTTGGGCACTTGCCTCTCTACAGCTGATGAGTAAAAAGAAAAAAAGCTTGAAAATAAGTCCTCAACAATTGCAGCTGAAATACTTGCATTATATTTTACTGTGCTGAAGCACAGATCAACCTTCCACAACAAGGGGTTTTTTCAGCTTCATGGTTTGAACAGGAAATATTGAGGTCTAAGATGCAGCTTAACTTGGTGAGCCACTATAAACCTGGTGATGCCTGAACAGATTAGAAGGAAAATGGGCTTCTGACCAATACCAATTCCTGCAACTGGCAGGTAGTATGATTTTAAATTCTGGGAGTCTTGGTATTCTGTCTTTGCCTAGTCAAGCACCTACTGAACAATACCTTCAGGTCTAGATATAAGTACAACCATCCATGGTCTTGGCCTGTCCATGACCAGGAACACCTGGCAACTCCAGCTGTACTCGTCAAAGTTTAAGGTCATTGGATATTATCTAGAACTCCATCTGACACCTGAACTTCTACAATTCAAATGGCACTGTAATAAAATTGTCCTCAAAATTCAATATTATTAGAAGTTTAATTTTAATGGACCTACTAAAGCATTATTAAAAGAATACACTTTTAAAGTTTATAAAACACTTTGATGCTCTGTAAGATATAAACCCTTCAAGAAATTGTATCATGTTTAGATTTGTTTTTCACATTACGTACAAATCATACATTTATAAGTTACACTAACTAATCAGCATACACTCAAACTGAGTTCAAACAAAATGGGAAATAAGCAAGATTTCAATCTGAAAAGGTTATCACAACCATGGCAATTCTAAATTCCTATTCCCCTGGCTCACAACAATTTGAGAGTTTACTAAGTATTTTATCTCCCTCGATACACATAAATATGACTAGGAACATTTCTACTGTTTCCCCAGATGGAAACCATAAGATATTAAATGCTGGTTATGGAATAGCAGGCAAACTATTATTGTTTTAAATTTCCAAGAAGTAAATCCACTTAATCACAAATGTTAGTGATAGTGGTCAGCTGTTTTGAATATCAACCATTCTGTATTATACATCTTTTCATGAAAACATGGCCCAATGCCGCAATTTACCCCATAGGATCATTTTGCCTCAGTTATGAGACATTTTGGTCAAAAGAGGATTCTGAAACAATACAGAAACCTGCAAAAGCAGTGAAATTTGTATACTCCCAGGTCTTCCCTCTTGGGAAATAGAAATCTCTAAGAAATCTTCTGAAATGAGAACTTTATAATTGAGTGCAGAATGAACTTAGAAGCTGATATAGCCAGTGGCCTTCTTTAGAGCAAGCATGGTCAACCTGTGGCCATCCAGATGTTGTTAGACTCCCAACTCCTATCAAGCCCCAGCAACCATAGCCAATGGTCGGAGATTGTTAGAGTTGTAATCCAAAAACATGTGAGGGGCTGCAAGTTCCTCACCCCTGCTATAAAACAATTCTAGATAATGGTTCCCTGCAATACTAAGACAAATTCAAGCATTTAGATCCTCAGTGCTTGATTTTAACAAAGGAATATTCTATGACATCAGGCTAAGAAGCTGTGGAATTGCCAGCTACAAAGATTTCTTTTATTTCTATTTTCCTTTGTTTTGTCTTCTAGCTTTCCTGAGCCCTGAAGTAATTCCTGAACTTTCTAGCCCTTCAGTTCTTCAGGGACACATACCTTTTTTACATTCTGAAGAAAAAGTCATTTCATACAAAATTATTATTGCTGATAATATAATTAATGAACCTATTGCAACTGATCAGTATAAAGCTTTTCATCTTCCTCAGTTACCTTTACAGAAACAAATCAAATGCAAATCCCAATGCTAGCAGGTTAAATCTGCAATATGGGATGGTGTGTGTGGGTTCAGGAGAGAGACTTCCTTTGTATCAACAATTTGACTCCATAGCAAGCAAAAGCTTATATACAAGCCAATACAATACATAATTATTCCCTGTGTAGCAAAGCCTAATGTACATTATTACAAAATTACTAAGTAATATGCTATCCGTTCCCCACTACACTTGCAATCATGCTGTTAATTAAGAACAGGAAATCTTCAAAAGTACTTTTGAGTTGCCTGCATTGCTGGCCTAGAAGCAGAGGGAAGGGAAGCAATTTTGGGAAAGGTGGTGAAATGGACAGAGAGTAAAATCTTCGCTTGATAAGATTCAACATGCTTTACCAAGACCCTTCAGTAAATAGACTAGCTGAGTTTGGCAAATGATTCTGAGTTCTCCAGAGGGATTAGATGCCACAGTACATGCTCCAACTTCAGATTAGAAAGGTCTTTCAATTACTAGGGGGCATGAAGAATTATATCACCAGACCTGCACTAATCCATTAAATCATAACTGAATATTTTCTAATAAAAGGTGCAGTCTGAACTATGAACTCAGAAGCCCCTTTCTACACTTAAAAGGAAAGTTTGAGAGTTCCTTGGGAGGGAGTATGTTTCCATTCCTAAGAAATCTTGAGGAGATGCTATAGAATGCGCAAAGGTTCCTTTCTGTCACCTCCAAATAAAGTTTTGAGTACCGATTAGGTAAGAAATGGAATGCAATCACATAAATTTTCAATCAACAGTTTATGGGTAGCATTGTATGTCCCTGCCTACATTGACCTTACACATGAGTGTACTTTGCATTTATGGATTTTATAAGGTTTCAAACAGCTCTTCATTACAGGTACAGTTGAATACTTTATGAATATATGGAGGGGGGCTTCATATTATGTAGCTCACTAAAGGAGAAAGCAAGGACAGGGGAGCCAGTTCACAATGTTCAAATCTACTCTCTCTGTCCATTTCCCAGTACTCTGTGAATCAGGAGTGGCCCATCTCATTTCACTGAGTTGAAATGGCAAGATACTGCCCACCCCCACACTGCTGCCCCTCTGCCAACGCCTCACTTACTGAGGCCGTGCAGGATCTAGCTGGAAGCTGTCGTCCCCACTTCTCCTTACTTCCCCAGCAGCAGCGGCAGGGACAGCCGGAGTGGCCAAGTGGGTGCTGCCCATCAGGATTCCACCGCCCAAGGTAGTTGCCTCAGTCTGCCCCACGGGTGGGTTGGCCCTACTGTGAATCCTTGGCATAGGCAAACTCGACCCTCCAGATGTTTTGGGACTACAGTTCTCATCATCCCTGATATCTGGTCCTGTTAGCTAGGGATGATGGGAGTTGTGGTCCCAAAACATCTGGAGGGTCGAGTTTGCCTATGCCTGCCTTAGCATAACCAAGAAACAGAACCCAGAATGGATGAAAGAAAGCTTCATTCTCAAAAGCTAAAATTATCAGATGCAGGAAGCAGATGTGTTTTGTGGATGCCTCAAGTCTTGTGCATGTGACACGAGCAAGCCCCGTGGTGTGCATGCTGTATGGTCAGCACAAAACTTTGAGGGCTAGCCCCTTCTTGGAAAGTTTTCAGGAGAGCTGCCCCCACCACCACTTGGTGACCCTTTGGAGGAATATTGAGCACAGTGGTTGTGGTGTATGCGTGCAATTGTATCATCAGTTTGTGTTTTAGCTTGATGTGCCCATAACATGTGCACCTTAGCTGTTTTGAAAGGACCAGTTAAGGTACCAATTTTTTTAGAAAATTGAAGTAGTCATAAGAGGCAGTACAGAAAAGTTTATGTAAGAGAATGGAGAAATTAAATCCCAAATAGCATAATAGAACAGCTTTGAAATTCCAAGGCAATGTGGCCATATCACATGAAATGTCTGGTTCAGTCACAAAGATCAACAATTTTCAGTTATTAAAGGCAACATATATATCCCAGTCCTTTCTGATATTATTCTGTTCAGGTTTGTCAGTCATTAAACTAGAAAAGGTCATCACCTTCATATTTAATGCCAAAAGTAGCTTTGCGCTGTTTCACATTTTATTTTGTATGCTGTTCCTTTCCTATTAATTTCTGATCCTTATGCGTGAACTAGAAACAGTTTGCAAATGGGGGGGGGGGAGGACTAGCACTATGCATTTTACGAAGAACTGATTCTCACTGTGAATTTTGCACTCCAACATGGATACTAGAGCTCTGCAACCAATTTGTCCAAATCCCAAACAGATTTGTTTACAATTTGTGCTGAATCCATATAGACAGCTACAAATCACTTCAGAGCAGGTAGACCCAATAAATATATTTTGTAGTGGGTTGTGCTGATCTAGAACAAAAAAAAAACCACGTCTCTCTAAAGGCAGAGATACAGTCTGTAAAATGTTGCAAGTATTAATTACAGCTCCATATAATGAGAATGCCAAGGGAAGGAGAGGGGAAGGAATGAGTTAGATGGATTTGGAGGCCAGGATAGGATAATATTTATTATATATCTTTTCTTTTACCATCCCTTTTGCAGTATAAAATGTGACAAGGGTGGGACAAGGGTGCTTAATCTTATTCATAATTATCCAGGACGGTACCTTCCCCTTTTTATCCCTCTAAACAAAATAATCACAAATAACTTTATAATGTAAGCAGTACAATACTGTTTACTTACATAAAGGTTCAGACTTGATTTCATCAGTACGTAGCAGTGAAAAACAAGGCAGGCAGAAAATACTTCTAGATCACAAAATACATGGTTACGATTTTTAAAAAATGGAGTCTGTGCTCAGGAAAACACAAAAAAAGCATCCTCTCTCTAGTTACATGGCAAAGAAAGAGACTGAGCTCTGAGCAGGGGGGAAATACAATTGTACCTCAGGTTACAGATCCTTCAGGTTACATACGCTTCAGGTTACAGACTCTGCTAACCCAGAAATAGTGCCTTGGGTTAAGAACTTTGCTTCAGGATGAGAACAGAAATCATGCACTGGCGGCAGCGGGAGGCCCCATTAGCTAAAGTGGTACCTCAGGTTAAGAACAGTTTCAAGCTAAGAACAAATTAAGTTCTTAACCCAAGGTACCACTGTAGTAAGGATTATTTTCCTTTGGATTTTCCCACCAGGGCAAGCAGGGGATATGACCTCACAGAGTGCCCTCTCTAGGAATTTACAGGGGAACTCCATGTGCTTTTGCTTATCTAGCAAAACCTGACATTTTATTTTGGCTGCAATATAATTTCCCATAGAATGGAACTGGGCTTTGCTTATTGAGCACTCCAGTCCAGGGCTAGAATATCACCCAACTTTCTCCAATCACAGTGCCAGGTGGGGGGTGGGAGTGGTAAGGAATGGCGAAGTCTTAAACTGCAGCAAGCTTACTCTACCTCCACTCTCTTGTAAATTCTGTCTCTTCGAATTTGGTGGCATTTTCTCATCTTGTGTTTTGTTCCCATCACAATACCCAACCCTGCCTTATATCTATTTGTTTTCCAACCTTTCCCAATCAATCTCAGTTTCATCCTTATACAAAAAAGGTTTCTTGTCAGTGTATTAGTTACTTAGGCAATGTCACTTTCCTTATCCCCACCACCACCATTTTGTCCCTGTTTTTTTAGGCTAGGCTTGCATTTTAGTTCTGTTTTCTGTGTGTCTTTACTAGTACTGTGTGTGTAGGTCTTATAAGTCCGTGCACAAGCAACACACATGCAGTGTAATATTACATACATCATTGCAGTTCACTTAAGGTATATTAACCAATCCATTCTGAAGAACTCTTAAATGTTTGCTGTCCATTAGGAGCTTTACAGCTGGGAGTGTGTATGTGTGTAGAGAAGATGAAATACTTAATCAAAAGCAGAAGTGAAGAAGACAGAGAGACTGAAAATAAGGGAGAAGGAAAGGGATGACACAGGAAAATGGGATGAGATAAAGAATCAGAATGGAGGTAGAAAGTAAGAATGGAAACATGAAAATTCAACATTTTATTTTACCCTTGAACTAAAGTAGTAAAATAATTATCTATTTGACAAAAACAGTATAATACAATTCCTAGGAAGTCTATACTCCGTTTTAATCAGCTTCAGGAATGTATAGCTCACACAAGCGTTATGGCTGTACAAAAATTAATTTTTTTTTGCATAGATTCATGTTAATGCTCTCTATTAAAGTTGAATAGATGGAAGTGTTTGAAAGCTACTGCTTTAATCATTTGTACAATACACACTATTATACATTTGTCACAAATCTTTTTTGTTGCATAATGGATCTTTGACTAGTGATTCCACATGAAGCATGAATATGGGCAAACTGAAAGGTAACTTCTACTTAAGTCATTCTTAAAAGTTTAGATATTTTGAAAGTTTCTTTTTGTTCATTCAGTTAACGATTTCTATTAAACTTCTAACCAGACACGGAGACCTTTGCTTAGTCCAGAACATGCTACCCATAGCACAATATCAAACTATTCCACTCACCACCATCCATATTTTATGCGTACTTTGTAACAGCCAGAGTGCATGTCCAAACTGAGCCAACATTTAATAAACTCTTAACATTGACTCCAGAGGAATTTCTGCGTCCTATTGAGCCTACAGGAAACAATCTTTTCTACTGCTCATTTTTTAAACTCTCTGCTGCATCTTACAAGAGCCTACAGTCATCTGTTTCTGTTGCATGATACATCATTTGAACGACAATTCAGAAATTGTACCAGATGGATGTGTAACCCAAAACTACAAATAAGTTTCCTAAGAGAAAAAGCTATTAATAATCTAAGTCTCATACTTCAAAAACTGTGGAGGAGTATGGGTGCGTGTTACATTTTCAATTGTGCTATATCACAGCTTTTTGCAAATCTGAGGTCACTCATCACACGCCACCTGATCAGAACGAGAAAGCTAGAGAGACAGATTCTGAAATATATCCTAACAGTGCCTTCATTGCTGTCTCTCAACAAGTGTCACAAAACAGAAAACAAGATAATTCATTTCACCAGATTCTTATCACAGCCACATGTCTTATGTCACTACTACATCTACTCCCTCTGCCATTATTTCATGGAACAAACACAGCTGACAATCAAAACAGCATAAAGTTTGGACATTAAGACCAATCAAATTCTAGCAATAGAATAAAATTCATTCCTTGGCTTAAGCAACAAATAGAAATGAGTTGCTTAAATCAGTAAGTTATCCGTGGACTCTGAATTTTGAGTGTCTAGCCAGATATTTTCTACTAAACCTCTTGAAAATCAATCTTACCTGCTTATGCCTTGTGTTACACACAGCAGAGTCTCGCCTTGTGCCTGTGCACAGCACTAAGTAACACAATGTCTTATTAGTCTTGCCTCCTTATTGTCTGAAGGAACCTGAATATTTGTTGCAAGCTGGCATTTAGAATACCTGCATTACACTTTTGAAAGGAAATAAGACTAGACGGTACATAATAAAAAAAATGGAAAGTAAAACTGCACTCACTATGTTCACATAGGTGCTTCTCTAAACCTTATGTGGAAGAAAGCTTTAACTCATCACTTCTTTTTTCAAGCTGAGTTAGAGAGCATATTTTTCTTGAATTTCCTATTTTTTAATGCAAAACCTCAGGGAGCCTTAATTTTCTCCATCCAACTAGCAAGGGTACTTAAAAAAAAAAAAAAATCGTCTTTCTGTTCTATAGCTTTGCCAATGTGTATGCTAGAATTCATTTGTTCCAATACCTTAGACAAAGGATGTATGAGCTTAGGACATAGTCCCAATTAGTTTTATCATAGCTGCTTTGCCAGGAAAGGCAAGCATATATGTGCACATATCAAAACAGGTCTTAAATCAAAGCGCAAGCATATACTATTCCCCTTCTGTTCTGTAAATCAATCAAAGTGAATTTGGAAATGTGAGGTCTATTGAACTCCTGATAATCCAGATGGAGCTCAGAAGGCTGGTGCCTGCCAACAGCTCAGCTGCCCTCTCATTTTGGAACACCAATCATCACCTGTTTCAGAAATGAATAAATAACCCTCAAACTTCCTCTCATTTCTCTTCACTCTGTCTGCCACAAGAAAGCCATGAACAGCTTTTCATTCCTTCCTACTATGCTCCTTCCTTCCTTTTGGCCCTCTCCTGCCATCTCCTCCTCTTCTTTGTTTGCAAACTCCAACTCGGTTCCATTCTGCAAGATCTCCCCCTCCACCATCAATTGCTTTCTTTTTCCTACAGCTAGTAAAATGCTGAGAATGCAAGACAATGAATATGGGCATGAAATGCCCTCCCAAACACTCCCCAAAATGTATCTTAGGTTTGCTGCCTCTGTGTTACGGAAGCAGCAAGGCAGCAAAAGCAAGTAGCCAGTTCCTTGGCATCTTGTGTCTCCCAGTAAGAAGGCAGAAACTGGTGCCTGCCCGGGCAATTGGATGGATCTTGCTATTTGCCGACATTTTTGTGGAATATGGTGTGACTAGGCAATGAAGAAACACCCATATCCCTGGTTTCATGGCTCATCTCTCATAGTGGGGAGGGAGGGAGTGTTGCCCAATTATCTAGATAATTGGACAGCAACATCCTGTCCCCATTTGCAGTGCACAGCACTGGAAACAAAGGTGCCCCTGCATTGTCTTGGCAAATGCATATCTGCTACCTTCCTGACTGCAGCAATGGGGGGGGGGGGAGCATCTGTCATGGTCCAGTTCACAGGCAATCGAAGTCCCGGCTGCGGACGTCGGGACTGGAGCAAGATGGTGGGGTAGGAGCAAAAACAGGAGTCCAGAAGCCAGGAATTGGGAAGCCAAGGGTCCGAGGGTCAGAGAGCAGGGAGTCAAGAAGTCAAGGGTCTGAGGATCAAGAAGCAAGAAGCAAGGCATCACGAAGGCAGGGGTCTGA
Source organism: Podarcis tiliguerta (assembly GCF_965153285.1). Lineage (NCBI taxonomy): Eukaryota > Metazoa > Chordata > Lepidosauria > Squamata > Lacertidae > Podarcis > Podarcis tiliguerta. Next base: position 51,142,799 of record NC_139547.1, on the reverse strand, counting down.
GAATCAAGAAGCAATGAGTCACAAGTCAAGGGATCAAAGAGCAAGGAGTCAAGGAACCAAACACAGCAAGGCAAAGAACGCGTTGCTGTGGCAAAGAGCTGAAGGGAAATGCTGACCTTATATCCCTTCCCAGCTCTTTCCACCAGGTGCTGTGAGTTACCAATCGGTCTCACCTGTGAGGCCACACCTTGCCTCTTCAGAACAAACTTAGGAAGGCCCCAGTCCTGGTCACAGGGCCTGGCTCCTGCACGCACACCTGACAGCATCATCCATTTGCCTAGGCACTTGAGCAGTGTTCCTTATCTTCTGGCATGATGCTAGGATAAGTTGGAAAGACAGAAAAGAATGCCAAATGAGCAAGGCAAGATGGGTACCCTCTTCCTTGCCTCTATCCCCCAGCACTCTGGTTTGTAAGGCTCTCTCTCTGAAGATCTGGTGACAGGCAAGGCTCCATCTTCACTGTCATTTCATTTGTCCTTTCCCGACTTTATTCTGTTGGCTCCTGATGCTGACCTTGGAGCATTTTTGGGAAATGGATTAGAAATATGTTTTTAAAAAGAATATCTTTTTAAAAAGAAATGTTCCGAGAACCTTATTCCAATTTCTCATTACCATTTCACAAGCGCTTCCCCAAGTTTAGGGGGATTTTTGTGAGTTCCCATTTCAGTCCTGTGTCTCTTAGTTCTGAAACTGATGAAATGGCTTACACTGCTGGTTTACACAATTTTTAACACAACTGAGAATACAGAAAAAATACTACTCCATGCTTTCCGAGAAGAGAAGAAAAAAACCAATGGCAGGATTGTTGAATGTGGATCAATTTTTATAAGGTGTACAGGGAAGGAATATACCCATCCCTCCAATGCATTATGCTCAGTGCCTATATTATACAGCTGAGTAGACCTACAAACTTCTAAATTAAACCTAGTATGTATTCTAATGCATTTGATGTGATATACCAAACTAAACATTATACTAAATTTGTGGCTGCTGTGAAAATGGCAAATACATATTGAGCTTCCCAGCTTCCCTTTAATAACAGAGTATAAGTTCTTCCTCCTCTCTCTCAACCCCTTTTTCTTATGTGTCATATCTTTTAGATTGTAACTCTAAGGGCAGGGGTATTTGAAGATGGTCTAGGAATCTTTTTGGCTGAAGAGCAGCTTTAAAACCCTTGAAATGAATTTAGCCTGTTTAATATTATAGTGTTCTGAATCTCCATGTGCTTCCCCCAGCAGCCAGCAAACCCCATACTTCATGAGGCACATTCTATTGGATATTACGAAAAGGGATACCTGCTGTTTTGTTTTCAATGACAACTGCAAGTTTACACTCCTCTCTGGCTGGGCTCTGTGTCTCATACAATTTCTTTTTATCTATTGCCACCTGATAGTATCAGATATTTACAGCTGCGTATTACTGCTCTGGGTTTTAAGAAGAATTCCCTGGCTTGCCATTTGTTTACATTTGTTTACATTCACATGTAATGAAAAGGGATTATAACATTAAGGCCTCTCTCTGTAGTTACACATATCATTGGAAGCACACACTTAACCACAAACCTTTGTGACTGATGTAAGGTGGATTCAAATAACAACATACTATTATTTGCTCATTAAAAAGCAAATGAGCTGCATTTTACCTTGTTTGCTTAACATCCTCAGGCAATGCTTAACAGGTGCTAATTCTGAAATTGGTTTCAGGTGCAAATAGATTAAATTAGCATGTTTCATGATTACAGAAAACACTTACTGGACAAAAGCCAATTCAGAAGGCTAACAGCAAAACAGATACATTTTCAATTAAACCAACACACATTAAATCAAAATGCATTAGAGTGTTTTCTGCATGCATTCTCAATAGCTTGCAGCATCTGGCTACAATATGGTCATTTACATAGCTGTAATGCATCTTCCACAGGAAATATGAAGCACAACTTTGTCAAAGCGATTGACATGTTGAAAAAAATGAACTTTCAAAGAACCAGCATTATCTCTCCATAATATGGATACAATAGGGTTTCGTGTCATTGTTATAATGAATTCCTTACTGCTTTTAGCAAAAATATTTTGCCAGTAATTGGGAGATGTTAGCAAAAACATTTTGATAGCAAATGTACTGTATAAAGTTACCATAAGTACGTTATTAGCCAGTAACAATTATTATATTTACTGCTTATATGACATGAGGCCAAAATCAAGTAATTAGGAAGGCCTTTAAGAACTTAGCTCCAGGATACCTTAAGCACCACCTGATTCCTTAAATCTCTACCTCAGAGCTTTTCAAACTGTGTGTTGCAACACATTTGTGTATTGGCTGCAGTGTGTAGGTGTGCATTGCGAACACTCCCATGATCCTCCTGGGGCTAGAAAGGAGTTAGTTTATCCTCCAGTTTGCTGGTAAATTACTGGATTACTGTGTTGCAAAACAATGCATTTCCAAAAAGTATGTCACTTACATGAACAGTTTAGAAAGCTGTGTTCTACCAGACCACATTAAGTCTTTGGGGGATATTCCATGCTTCAGATGCATGGCTTGTATCCAACAGGAGTCATGTAGTCATTATTGTGGGCCAGATTCTGTGGAATTCCCTCCCAGATGAGATCAAACGGATCCCCTCCCTGTTGAACTTTGAGCACATGGTGCTTTTTATTGCAGGCATTCAAAGTCGCCGTCCCCCCACTAAATTTAGCAGATTTTACCTTTATTGTTTGTTTTTCTTGTTTCTTTCTTATTGTATACCACTTAGAGACGTCTATAGAAATAGTACAGAAATTGTTGTTGAAATAAATACATAATAAATAAAGGTTCCTCTTGTGTACAGTCAATAATCTCCAAAAGAAGCTTGTTTTAATTAAATGTAATTGTGACTGACTACAAACAAACACACACAAGGATTTCACACTTGGCTACTCATTTTTCAATGTGCAGGTAAAATTATGAATATACTTGTTAAGATATTACGAATGCCACTGGGCATGTCTCAGTATGGGACTTACCTCCAAGTAGACATACATATTGTTGTATTACCTGTAAAGGAGAGACTATATACAGGGCAAGATCCAAATAGGAATTCATACTAAGTAGGCATAGACATGTACTTTTATATATTCACAAAAGGTTCCATGAATTACTACCAGACGCTGGGCCCCAAGCAACAATCAGACATGCTTTGGCATAAAATACACAGATCAGGGATACTAGAAACTAAAGGAGATGAATGGCAGCTGGCTCAAGTAGTAATAAGATTACCTGTCTTCATGACATGAAAATGTTTTTTTAATTTAAAACTGTACTGTAGATTCTGAAAACGAAAGTATAGAAACCAGGGCGAGGAATGGGTTCTAATTTTTTGTTACTTGCATCACTGGGTGGGGGTAGGAAACTGAGCAATTAATTAGCTGTCCAACTTTTATAGTTTTATATATTGGAGTGGCAAAGGATATGGTAAAGCACAAGAGGTTCTGATAGAATGTTTTTGCTTTGTTGACTTGGTCTAAAGCACTGAGCCTCTTGGGCTTGCCGATCAGAAGGTTGGCAGTTCAAATCCGCTAACGGGGTGAACTCCCATTGCTCTGTCCCAGCTCCTGCCTACCTTGCAGTTTTAAAGCACACCAGTGCAAGTAGATAAATAGGTACTGCTGTGGCGGGAAGGTAAACGGTGTTTCCATGCACTCTGGTTTCTGTCACGGTGTTCTGTTCATAGCTGTCGACGTTTCCCTTTTTTTAAGAGAAATTCCCTTATTCCAAATAGGATTCCTCAGAAGAAAAGGGAAAAGTTGACAGCTATGGTTCTGTTGCGCCAGAAGCCGTTTAGTCATGCTGGCCACATGACCTGGAAAGTTGTCTGTGGACAAATGCCGCCTCTCTTGGCCTGAAAGCGAGATGAGCGATGCAACCCCATAGTTGCCTTTAACTGGACTTAACTGTCCAGGGATCTTTTACCTTATTACAATAAATAAAATATATTTTCAAAAAGAAAAAAGGATGTGGTAGTTTCATACACATTCCAGATTTCCCTTTTCATTGAACAATATCATTATAGCTTTTTATAGATTTCCCTTCAACACACCACTAATAAATTATTATTATTTACTGCGTTTTTTCACCAATTGTTGCATAAAATGTCTCAAAGTGACTTACAATTGTAAAAGGACACAGAATACAAAATTAAAAACATCAAATTTAAAGTAATATCCAAAAAGGTGTTTCATGTCTTTTTGTAAACAGCTTTAACGGTTTTGGGGTTTGTTTGTATATAAATTTTATGAAATATGCAAAATAAATAAAGATGTCTCTATTTAAAGTTACTACAAAGAATTAATATCACATTGGGCCAGGATATGAATAACCACATAACTCAAGAAAATGAATGGGCTTGTATTTCACTGTGCGTGGCAAATTACTTTTGGAATTGAATTATTTCAAGAGTAACTGGGATCTGAGGGGTGGTGTTGCTGTTCAAATTTTTAAAATTTTCTTAAAACCAAAGCACCATAGGGGACAAATAAATATTTGAGTTCAATGAAATAATTCTTTTGATCCCAAGTGGAGTGATTACAAATTCTACAATTTTGTTTAATACTCGGTTTGAGATCTAACATGTAACTGAGTACTTTTACATTAGAAAGCTTTGAAGATGTATTTTATTTTGGGCTAGCAACCAATCTATTGAAATAAAATTTCAACATCTGCCTAATGCTCAAAGGCTAAGTCTGTGATAAGCCCACTGGTTCCCTGGGGAGCCCAGGAATTTCTGTGTAAACAATTCCTCATTCTTTTTCATCCTTTGAAATCAATGCTATTTATTTTCTGCCTCTTGAATTGTTGCTTCCCTTCCAAGCAATACAGATCATAGGAACTCAAATTCTTCATTGCGTTGAACAGACTTGACATTGGTAGCATTGGAATGCAAATTTAAAAGATGCTCTTAGGTGCTCTATTGGCCCCATGCGCCTTTCCTTACTAGGGTTTTCCAAACAAGATGGCACTCTGCTGCCACCATGTGTGTGGTTCACACTTTTTGCTGCTGGGCTACAGCCAAGTCAAGGGTCACTGTTGTTCCTCCCTGATTATATATTTTCATGGTTTCTTAAGAAGAGCCCTGCAGCTGGATCAGACCAAATCCCTATGTAATCCAGCATCCTGTTCCTTGCAGTGCCCAGCTAGATGCCTCTGGGAAGCCCACAAGCAGGACACAAACACTCATTGCAGGAGGTTGGACTAGATGACCCTTGGGGTCCCTTCCAACTCTACAATTCTATGATTCTTCCACGTGGTCCATTTATTCATTTACTAAATTTATATTCTGTCTTTCCTCCCCAAAGAGCCCAGGGCAGCATAATTTGCTTGATGCCATCAAGCAGACTGCCTTAAATGCATTTTTAACAGCAGTACTGATCTTTCCAGATTCCACCAGTGTTGCACCCTTGTCTATTTGTAGGACTATCATTATCGCTCTTGTATCCAACCTAATGTCTGTCACTAGAGAATCTTGCAGTGTTGGTGCAGTTCAAACATAATTGAACTTAAATGCATTCTGGCAGCTACAACTATTGGAAGTCAAAATGGATAGACATGGTGCTTGATTTCTAAGGTGATGCATTCTTCAGAAGTCATGCTACAAAATGCTAAGTACCTCTCAAGAGAGATTTAAAAATGAAATTGATCCCATAAAGTTACTGTCAACTATGTTTATAGGAACACCTTTTTATTGAGGAAAATTGAAATAATAGAAAAACAGCTTAAATGAGGGAAATGCAGAAGACTTAATATCACAAAAGCTTAAAACTATTGTTAATGTCTGGGGAGTAAATCAAAATTCTATTATAAAATGAATATAGGTAAAAGCTCCTAATAGCAGCTTCATTATTCTTTCCATATGTTTTGGCATCACAATATCTGGAAATGAGGCTATTTAAATTTATTGGTGGGGGAGAGAAGTGCCAGGAATTTGATCTTCTACCAACGATCCACCAAGTTAAAAACAGAACTATATAATTTTTTTTGTTCAGAAAGTACAAAAAATCCTAGCACATCTTGTTCCCCAGATCTTATTTAAAATATAGAAGGGGCATACACGACATCCCATCCAACTCAATTCACCTAGAAATGCTTGCATTTTCAAGATTAAGTTTGACCTTGGAAGTCCATGTCATCCTGTCTGGTGCCAAAAACATTGGTGTCTTGCGCCAATTTCCCCCCCTAGATTAGACTTGGCCAGTTTGCTATATAAGACAAAATGCAAATTATTGTTGGCTACATCTAACAGAAGCCAGAACAGTTTGTAAGGGGGGTGGAGTAAAAACAGGCCAAATGAAACACTTTGGTACACACTGGTGTTCTTGGATGAAACTGATTATCTTGACCCATTTCAATCTGGTTTGAGGCCTGGTTCCTGAAGTGAACTGGCCTCGGTCACCCTGATGGATGACCTTTATTAAGAGGACAGGGAAAATGCAACCCTGTTATTTTTACTTGATCTTTCAGCAGTTTTTGATACTATTGACGGTGGTATCCTTCTGAGACAACTTAGTATGATGGCTATTTGAAGCATTGTTTTACAGGCGTTCTAATCCTATCTCCAGAGTCGGCTTCAGAGAAGAGCATTGAGTGGTTGACTGATCAGTGTTGCTTTTGTTGCATTCCTGGGGTACTGTATTCTCATTTGTAACACATGTCTTCACATCAAAAGTTGTAAATGACATTTTTCATAGCATCATTTGAAATACTCTTCATCAGAAGCTAGTTAAAAATAAAATCAGGGTTAGGCACCGTTCCCCCCACCTTAAACTAATTCCAAAAAATACACTAAAAATAATACATATTTATGTGACAGTTGCAATGGTATTTTACTAGGCTCATACTTTTTTGAATTTTGTGATTTTAATGGCAGATTATTTTGTGCTCCTCCATGCACGTTTTATAGTCAGAAATAGCAATCAGTCAAGAAACAGAAATTTGAGCTTCAAAGTGGAATATTTATGGAACTTTTAAGAAATGAAAAACTAGTCTTTAGAATTTACATGGAGCTTGGAAGAAGAGTTAGGTGTAAAGCCTGCAGAAAAAAACAGAGAGAAGGAATGAGATAAGAGTTTTTAGCAGGAGTCGGCACTAATTGGGGTGCAGCCTTGAGAAGGATATGTCCAAATTGCTGTCTTTGAACCTGCCTCATAGGAGCACTGGTGTTTGTCCACAAATTCTAGCTTGCATATTTGAAGATAAAGCAAAATATGACAGAGGCACCACAAATCTCTTGTGATCTCATATCTGAGGGAAACTGCACCTGGGATTTCCTTCAGTCAAGAGTTTTACATTATGCTACATACAACACTTATCAGACAGAAATAAGACCTCATATAAACTTTCCCTTCTCTGTTCAGCAAAGGACCACTTAAAAAGGTAAAGGTACCCCTGCCCGTACGGGCCAGTCGTGTCCGACTCTAGGGTTGCACGCCCATCTCGCTTAAGAGGCCTGGGGCCAGCGCTGTCCGAAGACACTTCCGGGTCATGTGGCCAGCATGACAAGCTGCATCTGGCGAGCCAGCGCAGCACACGGAAACGCCGTTTACCTTCCCACTAGTAAGCGGTCCCTATTTATCTACTTGCACCCGGGGGTGCTTTCGAACTGCTAGGTTGGCAGGCGCTGGGACCGAGTAATGGGAGCGCACCCCACCGCGGGGATTCAAACCGCCGACCTGACGATCAGCAAGTCCTAGGCGCTGCGCTGAGGTTTTACCCACAGCGCCACCTGCGTCTCCTTAGCTATCTCCAAAAAGCTCACTTGTCACTTGCCTAGGCCAGCCAAGAATTCAACCTGACTCTGCAGTTACAGAAAAGTTTTACTTCTGAAAAACACTTGGAGCTGCTTTTATGTAACAATCAAATTTGATGAAACATTGTGTACATTTTGAGACCCTTGTGTCAATCGTTTTCTGTTGCACCATTCCTGGTTTATAATTAGGGCTGGCTCCAGATTTTGGAGACCCCATACAAGGGAACTGAAGCTACCTCTTGTAGCCTCTCATGTCATATTTTTTCATTGTGTTTTATTTGCATTGGACCAGATTGTTACAGGATGTGTGATCTATGTTGTATATTTTGTGGTTTTGCCTTGTGTATGGCAATGTAGAAAGACAGTATACCAATTAAAAATGAAATGAAATAAAAAGAAAAAGAAAAATCTGTCTATGCACGTTCTCTCTCACACACACACACATCTGTAACACAGTCTGAAGCCTAAGCAGCCTGAACACTTGCTTTTTAGCTGGGGGGTGGGAGTTACGTGAGTAGGTGGCATGTTGAGGTGGTCGAAAGAATATATTCTGTCCAGTGCAATTTCTGTAGCTTGTATCCCAACTAAGTTTTTCTAAGAATAGACTGATTAAAATGAAATAGACCTAAGTTAATAATGTTAATTTGTCTACTCTGAGTTTGGATACAATCCCCATATTTCTATGGGGCAGATTGTGGCAGCAGAGCAAGATCCAAGCGCAGAGAGCTCCCCGTACCTCCTTGTAAGTAGCTTCACGTCTGCCCACCTGCACCTTCACTCTCATGAAACGGGAGTCATTTAGAGGTCAGGAGCCCTCCGGTCCTTCCATTAGGAATGGAGGGAAACTTTCTGGTGAAACTGTACTGTGCTGGCAGTAGCTCTCCTGAAACCAGGGCTTTAGTACCAATTTCACCAACTGAAGAGGTTGAGTGGGCACATGTTGGGTAAGGTGATCTCAGAGGTAACAGATCCCAAGTTATGAAGGGCTTTGTATACTAACAGTAACACCTTGAACCTGGCCTGGTAGGAGATTGGCAACCAGTGCTGATCTCTGAGCACAGGTTTTATAAGCTGACGGGGGATAGTATTCCACAGTAACTTGCAGCCTCCCAGTCAAGCTCAAGGGAAGCCCCGCATAAAGTGCACTGCAGTAATCCAGTCTTGAAATAAGCAATACATGAGCTATTGTGGCAAGGCTTTTCTGCTTCAGGAGTGGCTGAAGTTGTCAAACCAGTGGCAGCTAGTAAACGGCACACTTCTAGATACCTAAGCGTCCAGTGACAGAACTGGATCCAGAAGCACCCCCAAACTGTGAACCTGCTCCTTCAGGGAGAGTGCAACCCATCCAGAGCAGGCAGCTGACCAATTTCTCAGAAGTGGGAGCTACTCACCCACAGTGCCTCCATCTTGCCGGGGTTCAACCTCAACTCATTTCCCCCCTTCCATTTCACCACTGTGCTCAGGCAATGCCCCAGGGATTGTGTGGCCTCTCCGGATTCAGATATTATAGAGTAGTAGAGCGGAGTGTCATCAGCATACTGAAGGCACCTCACCCTGAAACTGCTAAGGACCATTCGCAACATCTTCATGTAGATATTAAGTAGCACCAGAGATAGTCCCCTGCAGCACCCCACAGTGTAGCTGCCAGGGAGCTGAAAGACAGCCTCTCTATTCTACTCTCTGGACTCAGTCCTGGAGGTAGATTTGCAAGACTGTCAATCTAACAAATGTGCGTGGTCTTGAGAATGCACAAAAGCGGCTTCCTGAAAGGCATTAACCGTATCCATGACATCTGCATGGCACCTTAAATTGCTAGGGCATTTAAAAATTAATAGCCTATAAACACTATTCAGCTCCATTCTTTCTGGCAAGGCAAGAGACTGCTCCATTAGATATAATAAAATAAAAATTAATGCCAGTGAAGTATCATTATGGATCAGCAGCTCACAAATACATGAGAGACAGAATAAATCTAAAATCAGGCTTCCTTTGTTTAATGCTTTGCTTTAATCAAGCAATGGAACATACAGAGCCCTGACTAAATTGTGGAAAGGTAATTTGTGATCAAGGTAAGGAGTTTCAAGATAAAACATAGTAAGCATGTGTGAAGTATGTAGTGAAAAATGAAAAGTTACTGATCCCAGCAGAGTAGCTTATATGAGTAAGTGCTCATCAACACCAGTATTTTGCTGAACTTCATCATAAGAGGACCATCTTGTTGTAACCCTTAGCAACTCCATAGCAAGTTACATGAGCATTCACTTGCTGTCAGAGTTTTTTCAGGTAATAAAACTTAATATCATGCAAATGAAAATAGGGGCATAGTTGAAGTATCTCGATAGTCATACTAAAGATATGAATCCTTCTCTCAATGCTACTGCAAACTGCTACATTCCCTGCTCTGCCTTTTCTATGGTGTGGTGTATTCCTTTCCTCTGCAATTGCCTCTCTTCCATTGATTTAAAGCTGTGGCTTTTCCAATCACCAAGGCCATGTTAAAAACTACGCTGCCAGGAACTAATCTCAGCTGCAAAAAAAACATGTTCCCCTCTTTATTTTTGACTCTCCTGGGTGCAGGAATTTAACCTTAATTATTTACAATTATTTACAATTTAACCCGCAAGAAAGAAGGGCTTTTTTGCTGGCTAGGATCAATTGTAATCCTTCTAACCTCCTTTGGGGTAGGTTTGCAGGTATGGCAGAAGGCGACAGGATCTGCCCATGTGATGCCCACCTGGTGGAAACTCTAGCTCACATGGCCCTTAATTGTAAAATATATGATGATCTCCGCCAACAATTCTTAGACCACCTATGTATCCCAACATGGAAACCAGAGACAGAAGTTATACGCTTCTTATTACAGGGAAGAGACTAGGAGGTCACCAAGACAATAGCCAAGTTCCTCTATTTGATTTTCTGCCGCTGAAGTATGCTACAGGACCCTGCCCTTGCTGGAGTCCCATAGAGGTGAAATAGATTGCCCGCCTCTTCTTCCCTTTGGCAAATGACTGTACTGTTGAAATGGTGACGAGATCGCATTGGCCTATTTATTCTGAATGTTTGTAAGTGATGCCAATAAAGGTTTGATGATGACTGATTTAAAAGCCAGGTGGATGCTTGTTCTTTTGGGTTAAAAATACACTTAAAAGACATAATTGTCCTGCACCAGGACAAAATACACTGACTCAGAATGCACCATAGTAGCTACAGTGGCAGGATGTGAGCTACAGGGTGCCTTAATGTTCAAGTTCATGCACTGATATCAGGAGTGTTATGTTGGCTCTTCAACCTGAATTTTAGCTTTGAGACGCTCTGGGGAGTTGAATTCTGAAGAATGAAAACTGCATCAGCTTAGTCCAATGACATTGCAACAAGGCAAAAATAAGGATGACATGGAAGCAATATTTATTAGGACGGTACGTTTGAGTTCATAGAAACATAAGAAACAGCCTTATACAGAGTCAGTCCAACGGTCCATCTAGCTCAGTATTGTTGATATCAACTGACAGGAATTCACCTGTCGTTTCAGGCAAGAAACTTTCACCAATCTGCCTGGAAATGCTGAGGATTAAACCTGGGATCTTCTGCATGCAACAGATAGTCTATTATTGAGTTATGACCAGGAGCACCTCGCATGATGGGCAGTGCCATAGAAGCACCCTGCTTCTATGTCAACACTGCTTATGAAGCGGGAGTAGGGCAGGGCAGTAGGGAGATCAGGGTACCCTGGGCACACTAGAGGTGCATAAATAACTTAAGTAAACAAAAATAATTGTCATGTTCAAGGCATTTTATTTTAGACATACTGTAAAATGAATACTTCTGTCTTAGTGCCAATGTTATTTATACACAGTAGTAATAATCTCAGTTCTCTTAATGGATTTATTGTAATATTTAAAGTTCTGATTTCTTTAAGTTTAGCCTTTCAAACAGAATGAATTTGCAGCTTTAAAAAATATTAAATACCTTGAATCAGTGTTATTAAGTTAAATTCTTGGAGTTTGTTAAGCAATCATTTCCTTGATGGGGACTTATTCAAACTGTGCAAGAATTTCAGTACCTGAATATTTGCTTATACTCTAATTTACTTTTGATGGGCATATTAAAATGTACCTATTATGAATCTGAAACAGAGTATGAAATTCTTATACATCTCTGTCTATTTGGAAATGAAAGGTTATTAACTTGACAACAGAAACTGGATTGCAAAGGAGAGTAGACACCTTTGTTTTCCAGCAACGAATTGTCGTATTATTCTTCCTGCTGTTAAGGTGCTTCTCCTGGGCCCCGATGCACAGGGGGGCCTGATAGGTAGGTTTGGAATGGGCTAGCAGAGAGATGCCCATTAATTTACAGAGGTGGGAGATTTCCTAACCAACTCACTTTTTGCAATTCTCGTTTAAGATAAGCAGTTGGAAAGATTTCAGGAGTTTCAGAGCACAGAGATCACAAAAAGTGAGTGGAAATGCAGGCCAAATGAGAGTTTACCTTTACTATCCCAAAGTAATAAATATCCATTTAGCCTAAGCCAATTTAGTTTTGCATGAATATCTCACTTAACTCACACTAATTCAAAATGAATTGCTTCCAATAGGAGGTGCAAAAACTAGGGGTATACAATACATGTGCCACAAGATTTGACTTGCATCTGTAGCTTTGGGAGGCAGCCTGATCTGTTTCAGAGCTGTGTCTTGCCTTGCCCAAATTGCCTTGTTATTTGGGACCAAATTAGATAATGGGGAAAATAAATATGGATTCCCTTACCTTTTCACAAAAGCATATGGAATTTTCAGGAATAGTGGCTCATCAATAATGGATTAAGCCTGCCAAATTGTAGCCAGCTTATCTATGGGGGTTTCATCTTCTGCCAGAAAACGTTTTCATCTTCTGCCAAAATAAGCTGTTACTTGCAGGCATAGTCACCCCTTCTGAAGGGACGAAGCATGTCAAATTTGAGAATGATGGTCACAGTGGTTCTTCCACAATGGCAAACTTTACCATTTGGGGATGGGTACAATAGATATCACAGGGGAAGGCTTCAGGGGGGAAATAGCATAAATGCACAGAATAGACTGTACTGAAATAACCCCCCCCCCAAGAAGTGCCCTGTCACCCTAAGAGTAATTGATGGTGGGTGGGATTCTGCTTCTCCCTACATGGATTCTCGGCAGCACAGTGGAGATCCTCCCATTGGCTTGCATAGGGGAAGGCAGGTGTGCCAACTTGAATAAAATATTGTGCCCATCTTGAATAAAATATTGTGCCCATAAACTTTGTGGGAGCCCAGCACCCTTCAATATTTTATTGTGGGTGCTAAAGCTTCCATGCCCCCTAGGAGTTGGCTCCTATGGGAGAAGGTATAGATCCACATGAAAAAAAACAAACACAGGGCCAGATTCAGCTACCTGGTTCTGTTGGCTGAAACCAGCACAAGGTCACCCACTAACATAACAGGGCTTTCCCTCCCCACCCCCACCTCCCACAGACCTGCTCTGGAGGGTTGGGAGACACCTTGTTGATGGTGCAATTCAACTCAGCACCATGAGACCCTCGTGTGATTATGTCTTTTAAGAAAGTATATTCACATTTAAAATCTGAGGTAGTTTCTTTATTTAATTAATTTCTATACCACCCTGCATCCGAGGATCACAGGGCAGTTTACAATATAAAAACACAGTTCAACAGGACACTCAACATTAGAGCTGACAGTTATTTGTCCTCAGGTGTAATGCTTTGTTATTTTAAAAAATACATTTGAACTGTAGTATTTGATGTTTCTCCTAGTTTCCCAATAAGGCATTTTTCCCCAAAAATATACTGAAATGTATTGACTGACATTTTGAGGCACAATTCAGCAGTATTATCACTTGACTTGAGCTCAAAAGCAACCATTTTGTATTGTAGAAAAGATTATTGGTGACTTATTTACTGAATGGGTCACAGAGTTTTACAAGAGCTATGCAGAGAGACAGCCTCTGCCTCAACTAAATCCAAGTTCTGCCAAGCACCAGGGAGAGAGAGAAATCCACTGCTGAGCCAACGAAAGAATTCTGGTGCAAATTTTTAAACTGAATAAGGAAGAACAAGAGACAAAAGGTAACAGGATGTATGGAAACCACAGATTTAAGATCTTCTGAAGTCCACACTGATGTTTAGTAGTTTAGCCAACAATTTCTGTGTGCTTAACAGTGCAATCCTATGTGTGTTTTTAAATATATTGCATTGCATTCAGTGGGGCTTACTTCTAAATAAGTGTGCATAAATTTTACACCCCAGAATATGTATTTATAAAACCAGGAAATAAATTTCATGTCTGATGAAAAATAAAATATCTGGCATATCTTTAGCAAAACAGAATTATTTATAAATAATTTAATCAATCTGCTATAGCTTTTCCCATAATAAAAATAAATAGCAAGATTCCTTCTTGCTTGCAAAAGGGTTAATATTATATGACTGTGGTAGCAAGGAAGAGTTTTGCTTTGTTTCACCGCTAGAATTGCAATACCACCTTGTGCTGTGGGAAAAATAATAATAATCAGTGGTATTTTTTATTTTTTTAACCCCTATAATAAAATGGTTGAAATCTGTATACTTTTAGTTCCACACCTATCTTTATAAATTTTGCCAGAGAGCAAATGCTGACAAACTGAGCAATCTACCACTTCGAATTATGTTTTAAATTTGCCTCGAAGTGGATTTTTATACTTTGATCTAAAACTATTACCCAAGTCTTGTACAACGTAATTAAATAAATCTAACCAGCCCTTGGGGACCTCTTGCTCCAAAATGAAATTTCAGATCCAAAGAGCGCTTGTAACCATTATTGTAACTGTGTCTATGCTGTTTGTAATTTCAGCATGGTAATCAGATCTCCATAGAAAAGCAGACACTTGTTGATGTGTTTACAGATGTCCCCTAGGACATATTTACAACACCATGATTTGCACAAACCCTGTTAAAGCACAATACTTGTAAAAGGATATTATGAGTTTTGAAAGAATGCACCAGGAGCAGTAAGGGTCAGCTACAAATCAAGATATGGTCTTCATTTTCTCTCACACACCAAATAGATAACAGTGCTAGTATTTGAATGATGGCCTTGTTTGTTATGCATATTCTCTGTAGGGTCCTTCTGATTACTATTTATGCACTCTGTCTGGAGAAGATCTTTGTTTTTTTAACTGATGCACCTGAGTTCAGTTTTGTGCACAAGGGAATATTATATGGCATTGGCCATGGTTGAAACCCATCTCACTCCCCACCCATCACATTGACCAGCCTCTCACAGGACCATACATCCCACCTAAATTCCCACAGTGTGTGCTAAATGTGACATAAGTTTGTAAACCCCCTCTGAAATTGCTTGCAATGAAAAACAGGATAGGAATAATTTTAACAAATGAACAGCGGCACACCTTGTGGCAACTATCAGGGCTGGCCTGCCCATGAGGCAAGGTGAGGTGACTACCTCAGGTTGAAGGATCCACAGAGGCAGCCGATCTGGAACACACCACCTGCCACTGCTGACATAGTGCCAGCAGCGGTTGCAGCACACTCTTTGGGGGCTGGATCTGCTGCTTCCTCAGTAGCCCACCCCTGTGCTGCCTCCACAGCGGCCTCTTGGCAAATAGAAGGCACTGCTGTTCTCCTCCCACCCCCACAGAGGAAATGGTGGAGGCTGCCCTCTGAGGTCTGCACCCACCATTGATTCCCAGTTCAGCCATCGGGTAAAGTTGATTTGATCCCTCCCTCGTTGCTGATGTAGATCTTCACTCCCTTCTTCCCTGGCAGATGGGGAGGCAGCATTTTGTGGATTGCCTCAGTTGCCAAAATGTGTTAGGCTGGCCCTGGCAACTAGTGTCTCAAAAGAGAAAGCTTAGGAAGTCTAGAGCTGAGATAAGAGTTGTTGCTTCAGTAATGAAGCACCTCATAGTGGCAACTTATATAAGGCCTTTGCCCCTTCCTGGCTCTCACTCAAGTTCTGCCCAAAGCACATGTTTCCATGCACTTCTTCCTCCTTCCAAGTTCCTTTTTATGGTACTTTAGTGATGGCTCCAAGGTTCCTCCTTGGTTCACAATTTCCTCTACTCCAGTAGCTCTGGAGGAGCTGGGAGTGTTGAAAGCTAGAACACAGTCCAGACCTATTGACTCGTCAGGATCACTGGAAATATAGAGATCTGCAGGAGGGTCCTGCTCATATCTGTTGAGACCTTAGGTCTGAGTTCTAGGTAGAAACTGGAACAGAAAATATATCCTCAACTAAGAATTGAAAGTTATAAAAAGAATCAGAAATCATCTGAACCTACTCACAAATTATATGTGTTGAGCTGGTCCACTAAAGCATATTACCACTCGTAATTCTGATTTGGAATCAAAATAGTAATCCTATCCAGACATTATGAAGAATTATTGAAGATAGTGGTTGCAAATTTAAAGAAAGCAGTGTAGAATGACTGGAGACATGCAATATAACTCTTCCAAACACCTTGCAATCCATAGGTCATTAATTAGGCAGAAGAACAAATTCAGAGAGTACTGCATTTCATGGAGAAAAAATGGAAGGACAATCACCTCAATTTGTTATACTAGTGAAATGCTAATGAGATCTCTGAACAGCTAGACTGCATTGTTCTATATCATTCTGCAAAATCCTTGAGGAACCATGCCTTTTACTGAGCCCCTGAGAGTTATGGTAAGCTGTCCTTTTCTGTGCATGTTAGGGATGCACACAGCTTTGGAAAGACTTCAATTATCTCCAGCACAAATTGAATCTGTTAAGAAGCTGTAAATGTCTAAATACTCTAATTCCTTGTAATACACTGGATGAATCCCTAAATCATAGTAAACACACACACCTCTCTCCCTCTCTCTTTCCTTCCCCCCTCCTTCATCTATTTAACTAAATTCTTCAATTAAGATCCTACAAATTATATATAATTTAAATATTTCTGGTTTATACCCATTCACAGTTTGCAAAGTGAAGATACTGGTGCAGCTAACCTTACACAAACTGTCATTTTAATGGAGAGAAATGCAATGTATTAGAAGAATCATACAACAGTATATACTGAATATCATGTAATTGAAGCTCAGCCTGGGGTGTATGTATACATTTCTAATGGAATAGCCCATATAAGAAAGATATAAAGATGGAACAAGAAGTTAACATGTGTCAAGAGTAAACATGGTTAAATTATTTAGAATGTATAAAGGTGTTCCAAATGTTTGCTGGAAGTGCGAAAAATATGAAGGGGCATTTTATTATGCTTGGTGGACTTGTAAAAGAAATATCTAAGAAGTTTCAGCTACAAATACATACTCTGATGCAGATGATTTTAAAATTTAACACTCAGTTGCTACTAATGTAAAAGCAGCAATGAAGAATCACTAGCCTATCTGATATGGAAGAAAATCTGTCCTAAGTTGACAATTTGCATCAGAGCAGTCCATACCCTTCCAATACATATTCCCCCGCCCATTTGTTGCCATCTACTGTGACTCATGCTATTGTTTTTGCTTCTGGGATTGTTCTAGCATGTGCACAAGTATACAAACTAAACTGGAGTATGTCTTAATTGCTAGGCCAGAATTCTTTCCTCATGTCTGAAGTGAAATATGTTAATAGTTATTCCGCAGTAAATAAAAGCAGCTGAACAAAATGTTGACATCATTTAAAAAAAACAAAACTTTATTGCAAACAGATTGCAGAAGCGATTAGGTGACTGGGTTAAACAATGGCTCCAGGTTTATTACAAACCCTCACAAAAGACATTGGAATATACCTTGTTCAAGTCAATCCCATGACAGGTACTTTCCCCCCCAAAACTGTATGGATACATTTGGGTATTAGAGACTTTACCATGCTGACAGGTAACCAAAAGCTGCTGCGCAAGAAAAGCAGCAGGACATCAGAGGATCTGTAGTAGCATCCGTGTGGTTCACAAGTTGTTTTACTGACTGACAGCATAAGGCAAAGGCAAGATGGAAGCCTGGATACTACATGGGGGAAACATTCATCTACACAGATTGGGGTATGAAGGGAAGGGGCAGGTTCACATTTGTTTCCTATCCCAGAGAAATAAGAGAGAGAGAATGAGAATGAATTTTGGACAGCAGTTGGCACCAATTGTTGCTCAGACAAAATACTGTTAAGATAAAAAACAATTCTAATTCTAATATGGGGGGGGGGGTCAGAATAACAAGAAGGCTGCCAAAATAAGTCAGTAGATCCATATACTGCAGTGGTGAGGGACCCCTGGCCTGTGGCCCCAATCTGGCCACTCAGGCTTCCCCATTTGACCTGCAAGACTGGTTGGTCATGCCATGCTCACCTTCCATACCCTTTATCTGGGACAGATAAAGATGTATCCTGGCCATAAGTTGAATTTGCAGGTGTGATGGATCAACTGATTAATGGTGCCAGCACATCCTTTACTTTTGGTAATGATCATGGCAGCAGTTGCAACCACTTGTTCTTTTGCCCACATGGTTTGATTTCAGATCACATGAGCAAAGGAAAATGGGTCACCCAGTACCATTGTGGTGTCAGGTGACTAGTTCTCTCTGTCAACCACAGATGCACAGACAAGTTCTGTAAGACTCTATTCTTATCAACAGAAGGGAGGCAGTGCCAATTTACCAGTAGTTGATTTTGCAGGAGGGAATACCTCCTCCCTTCTTTCAAAAGAAGAGTAACCTAAAACCTTTAACTACCCTTGTAGAAAAACAAAGTAATTTTAACCAGCCATTTTTACAATTCATTTCTGTTTTAATTAAAGCTCAAACAAAGCTGAAATGTATTAAATATATCATTTTCTATTTATCCCAGAATGTGTGATACATTCTATTAATATAATAAAGGTTTTAGCAGAGTTGAGATGATATGCATGGAAGAAATAAGCCACTGAACTGGACAAAACAAAGGGTTTGGAGTAGAGAACCCCGAGGGTCCAAATCTCCAAATAAAAAGTATGTCAAGTTTTGCTGTGGGGTTTAACAACATCTAGCTTTGGAGGATCAGTTTCCTTAAATCAATTATGATCAATACAAGCCAGATGGCTGAGCTGTCACGCTGTATAGAGCTGTCTGTGTGATAAGGTCACTGCATCTGTCAGTGGGAGACGACTGCAGAGACATCACATCTGAAAACTCCCTAACCTCACAGCCCATCTATTTGAGAACACTCCATCAGGGATTAAGATGTGCAGTGAAGGGATTAGATGGGGTTACCATGTTTGACAGTATTTGTCAAATGATTTAAAAAACCAACAACTTTCATGTGAAAATAAGGTACACCAAAGCAAAGCTGTTGCCCTGACAGCCAGTGCATGTTTTAAAGGTTCTTCATCAAAGTGCATATATTTTACCCCCTTCTTAAAAAGTTCTTTTTATGTCCTTTCCCACAAATTGCATAATCTTAAAATACACCATACTGAGTACCTGCTATCTGGAAAGCTAGTACTATAATTAAATGTCATTTCTGGGAGGGGACAGACATTACAAGTTCAGACTCTTCCGTATCTAATATTGTATTGCAATTTGCAAAAACCATCTCACTCCTGCTGTTTCAGAAACCCACTTTCGAACAGGAGTGACTATTAGGCATTTCTTTCATCATAAAGCAGCTATGATTTCTATAGTCATAAAAAGAGAGTTATTATGGACGGTAGATCATACATCACTGTGGGGGGAAATAACGTACAAGCAGGTTGGACGTGCCTTTAATGCCACTGACAACAATAAAACAAACAAAGGTACCTTCAAGAAAGATTTTGTGAGCATCTAGTTTTCTTTCATTACCTCTAAACATCAATATTTGTCATGGATATTTGCTTGAAATCTTTAAGACATACTTTGCCCTAAAGGAATATTTATTGTCGCTTAGGCTATTCAACTTTGCAGTATATATATTATTATTTCACTTCCTGGCTCCCCAAAGCTGGTACAAACAGGAGGGAATGCCACTTTTCACACACCCCAGAAATATGATAGTTAATAGTACTGCAATGTTTAATAGTGTAAATGCCAATAAATATTTTACTTCAGAAACACTTAGCAAATATTCAAACATCATTTGACTGGAACACTTCATATAATTTACATAAAATAGATTACCCAATGAAACTAACTTTTCCATTAGCATAAAGTGTTTCACATGGAACAAAAAAAAGGAGAGATATTTGTACTCTGATGTATTTTACAAAAGCAGGAGGAGAAAATTACAGAGCTTTTATTGTCTTCAGACATTTGTGTATGAAAATATAATATAGAGGGCATTGCACTCATTAACTAATTCAGAAGAGAAAGGTTTCATTTCATTCATTTGTATTATCACAAAGCTATTGGACTGCATTTTAATCTGACAAAATTCTGCTCTCCGAATAATTTTATCGCAATCACAGCAAATTACAAACATTTATAGTGTGCACAGAAAAAAATACAATGTAGCTACTGTATTTTGGCTCTTCAACTGTTATTGGATTACAACTTCCATCAACTCCAGCCACTGATCAGGAGTCACAGCTATAGGCTTGTATCAACTGGTCTTAATTCTTGTGTTTAAATCTATTTGCTTAGTCCAAAGAAGCTGTGTTTAATTCCCCTAGATTTCAAAAAGTCTTCAGTGAAAATAACATTTCCTGAATCTGATTTTCCACCTGGCAGAGCTATCCAAATGCCCTTTTGTGTCAGGCCAGGGATGGGGTTGGATTGGGCAGAGGTGATCCACTTCCAGCCTCGGTCTGCAGAGTAACACCTTTGCCTCTTCACCAGTGCAGCGCTCCCAGTTATACCCACAGGATCCCTGGTGGTGACAATAAGGAGAAATGCCCCCAAATGGGGCAATCTAGGAAAAAGAGGGGCTGAGACAGTCTGGGATTCATCAGATCTCAAGCCAGCCCCACTGTCACCATATGATGGTATCAGCTCAGCAATCTGTCTACTCCTCCACCTCTACCAGCTGGTAGGCTCAGCAGAGCTATGGATACTGTTGTTGCCCTGATAGGCAGCAACCACTATTAGGATTGCACCCTTAATAAGATATGAGGTACTTGTCGTCCTTTATATGTTTTAAAGTATAGACTACCTATAACCTTTCAGCATTCTTGCAGAAGAGGTGAGGTCCCTCCAGACTGGAGGTGGGCAAATGTTGTCCCCATCTTCAAAGGGGGGGGGTGATCCAGGTAGCTACTGAAAGGTCAGTTTGATGTCACTACCAGAAAAGGTCCTAGAACAGATCATTAAATGGTCAGCAAGAGAACTTAGAAGGGGCACAGGTGGCGCTGTGGATTAAACCACAGAGCCTAGGACTTACCAATTAGAAGGTCGGCGGTTCGAATCCCCGCAACGGGGTGAGCTCCCATTGCTCCATCCCTGCTCCTGCCAACCTAGCAGTTCGAAAGCACCCCAAAAAGTGCAAGTGGATAAATAGGTACCACTGCAGCGGGAAGGTAAACGGCATTTCCGTGCGCTGCTCTGGTTCGCCAGAAGTGGCTTAGTCATGCTGGCCACATGACCCGGAAGCTGTACGCCAGCTCCCTGGGCCAATAAAGCGAGATGAGCGCGGCAACCCCAGAGTCGATCACGACTGGGCCTAATGATCAGGGGTCCCTTTACCCTTTACCTTTATGAGAACTTAGAAAATGATGTTGTGAGTACTAAAACCCAGCATGAGTTTTTCAAAAACAAGTAATGGCAGACAAATCACATCTTCAAATATCTTAAGTCTCTAACATGGAAGATAGAACAAGCTTGTTTTCTCCCTCTCTGGAGGGTAGGACTCGAACTAATGGCTTCAAGTTACAAGAAAGGAGATTCCAATTAAACATCAGGAAGAACTTTCTGGTGGTAAGAGCTGTTTGATAGTGGAACAGACTCTCTCAGGGGTTGTGGACTCCCCTTGCTTGGAAGTTTTTTAGCAGATATTGGGTGGCCATCTGTCATGGAAGCTTTAGTTGAGATTCCTGCGTTGCAGGAATGACCTACAGGGTCCCTTCCAACTCTACAATTCTATTATTCTATAACTACCATAATTTCTGAATATTGGCTATGCTGGGTGGATCTGATGGAAGTTGCAGTCAGCATCAACTGGAGAGTCACAGGTTCCCCAAGCCTGGTCTAAGTAATAACCAGTGACAGCCTTTTACTTTTTGCAATTTGTTTATTGTCTTCAATTTATGTGATGTATTAACAAACCATAAATTTAGAAATTTGTACCTAGAGCACCCACCTTCCTCATCCCACTGTTTCCATCTCAAAGCACAGATATATAATCTCCAAGGAGCACATAGTCATTATCCACTTGGCTCAGATAAGTGATAAAGCTGGTCCCATGGAAGCAAACCTACTTCTTTCACATTTGATTTATTTTGCTAGTAAACAACTGGTTAAGCTTAGCACTAATATTGAAAACATGTTTGCCAAATCTAGAATTGCTTTGAATTACAAGAAATCAACTGCTAAACCTTCATGGTTTTCTGTGAAAATAGCTACATAGCAACATAGAAAAACGTGAGCATTTATGGGATCAATAAGCATTTGTAGACTCACAAACCTGGACCAAATGCTCTAGAAAGCATGCCTCACCACCAGCAGATATTGGTCAAATAAAGATATTAGCTGAATCCAACCATGTTCTATATTCTTATAAATTAACTTATTTATGCTGTCATGTTTAATCAGGATGGAGATTTGAATTTATTCATACTAAATAACCTTTCTCAATGAGCCATAAACATTGTGCAGTATTTCCACAAAACATGTGCCACATGCCTAGCTGCATTTGTTTAATTTCAGCAGAAGACAGAATGAATTACAGCCCTTTAAAGCACCAAAAAATGTAAACTGTCACATTTTCCTCAAAAAGATTAAGCCCCTTGGTACATGGAGCACTACTGTTTGATTTTAGTTTGTCTTCCTTAAGGTTTCATTTTATGATCCTGATAACACTTTGAGAAGAACTTCAAACAGCTGTTTCATCATTTGGCAAGCACAGTGTCACAGCACCTGGGCTTTTCAGAGATGGCTCTGTGTCATATAGTTCCAGATCAGCAGAGCTCCATAGTGAAGAGCACAGGAAAAAGTCTGGTTGGGGTTCCAACACAATATAGAGGACTGTTTCCACTTGACCAAAAAAAAAACCTAACAATGCGGCCAGTTTGATTTTATCTGTTCCCTTTAGTCTCTTACAAAATACCTCCCCTTAAGATGCTTGGCTATGTGAGCTGGATGTGTTGCTTTTGATTTAGTTGACCTCACCATTCTAGGCTACTGCTGCTGCAGCAGCCTTTGTTCCCAATCATCAACACTTGCTACGCCCAACTGGTGGTGGCCTCAGCACTGTATTGCCATTTGTACCACTCCTCTCTGAGCCTCTTGCTCTCTCTGGGCATCTTCCCTCTCTCCTTCATCTTCCCTCTGCTCCCTCTTCTCGGTTTTCCCACCTACTAGCTCTACCCTTCATCCTGGCTTCTTCAGTCACTTTGTAGCTTCTTTGCTCCCTTGTGGTTGAGGGCACCACAGCCCTTTCCTCCTAACTTGACTTGTGTTGCTGGGTTCTGTACTGTTTCTGAGTCCCTCCTCTGGCTGACACCTTGCACTCCACACATATTATCTATGACAGACAGGAAGCAATGGGATTAAAAGGAACACAATCTGATTCAAATTTCTCTACAGTTCGTGCTTGCAAATTGATATTGTATTATGAGACTGAATGTGGTCATGGTAATGTATATATTTCATAAATCAATTGGAAACCTAGAAACTTGTTCTGTTTATGCCATAAATTCACTCTGCAAAGTATTTGCCCTATTATTCAAGACAAACTATTTATGAAAACAGTTTCCTTCACAGTGCCAAAGAGCAGTGCAATTAAGGCTGGCCTTGCAGCATTTGCATGGGCCTCTATATGCAAGTTAATGTATCAGTTCATAGCACTTCTCCTGAGATTGGCCAAGAGTTATCCATTTTGGTTGCCCTTGAGTTCCACCTTTCTTTTCCCAACTTCAATTTGCAGGACTTAGTTACCTTGGATCTCTCTGAACTCTTTCCTCCATACATACCTTCCATTTTTGTGGCATGTGACAGATGCCTGTGTTGGCAGAGAATATTCTCTAGGCATCATGACCTTCTTGAAAACAGAGGCTTCCCTGCCTGATTGACTTCACACAATCAACTGGTTCTACCATGCAGAACTACAAAAAACCTTTTAAAAGTAGTACCATGGTTTTGTCAGGGCTACTGCTAGAAATGTTCGAGACATCTGGAAATATGTTCCATATGTCACAAACTAGCTTTTTGGCTTTCTCAGCAAAGAAAGACATCATATTGTACCTGGGGAATATTAACATAGTTAACATATTTGTTTACGTTGGGTTCCAACTGGCTGAAATTTCATGCGCTGGTGGTGTTTGCCCACACCAAAGTGACTGAAACGTGTTACAAGCTGAACACAATGATGATAAAATCCAGCTACCTCTGCTTTCCTGGACATTTGCTCACTGGTATGTGGTGCACTTGATGCATGCAACATCATATTTGTGACAGTTTCCTCATGAAAGCATGGTTCAATGCAATTGTTGTACTGTTTGCCTGGTGACTAT
The DNA here is from genome assembly GCF_965153285.1 of Podarcis tiliguerta. Taxonomy (NCBI): domain Eukaryota; kingdom Metazoa; phylum Chordata; class Lepidosauria; order Squamata; family Lacertidae; genus Podarcis; species Podarcis tiliguerta. The sequence continues at coordinate 51,118,424 of NC_139547.1, read as the reverse complement.
GGTACTTGAACCTCCAAGGTGTTGTACACTTGTTTGCCTTTTTAAAAAAATTAACATCTTCTGTCAAGAGATGGAACAGATCAGTTTTATCTTTATTAAAGCAAAGGAGGCAGTTCTATCAACCGACACCCCACACTTTTGCCTCTTCTTTTGTTTCTGCTTGCTTGCCTACCTTTGATGTAAGCATCCCACACTATGTCTAGTTTGTCCACATACTCTAGGCATTGCAAAATATAGGGCAGGAAAACTGTCAGTGTATTCTTGAAATGCTTGTGACGTTCCCAATGACAGCATTCAATCTATTACACCACTATCTGGGACCACTACAGACAATTTCAGGGTTGGTTTGTTTATTAAATTATATTGATTGATTTAATTAATATTCAACTCTTCCTCCCAAACAAGCCCAGGACAGCAGACAAGTGATAAAACAAAGGCTTCATCTGCTAGTGTATTGAGCTCCAAGAGATGTTCTGCTTTGCTACCAGAGTTCACTAGAGTTTGCAAACAGTGGAGGCAATGGCTGGTTCTCATGCCTGAACATATATTCTGCCATCTCAGGATCACTGTACTATGTACAATCTGGAGAAAAAAGCATGACCATTATTCAGTATTGTGACATGGACCTTCCTGCTTTAGAAAAGACTTATTTCTTGAGAACAGTGGCAGCTTGCTCTTCCATATTCTATCTGTAATTGGTTTGGATTGCTCCAGAATGAATTAACATAAGAGCAGTTTGGTACTAACCATTCAGAGATTTATCAGTTTGCTGGTGTCTAAGTATTGCTGCACTATATGCATTTCTGAATGTCAGAGGATATGGAACCCAGGCTTACATGGTAGCAAAATGGTTCATATTCCAGTATCAGAAATACTGGCAGGAAGACCTCATTGCTCTCTTGGTATTTCAGCACTCAACATTCCCATCAGCAGCAGTTTCGGCTTCAATTCTATGCCCACTTTCCTATTGAACTCAATGAAATTTAAATGGCTGTTGAGGGACATAGGATGTGTTGCTGAGGAGAACTCAAGAAGCTGAGAGGGGGCATGGGTAGACCTTACCAGTCTGGAGGCTAGCTTTTCTTATATTCTCCTGCCATAAATTTCTGCAGCCACAAACATGTATAGTTTTCAACCATTGCTGGATCAAATGGTTGAGAGACTAAACACAGAGACTACAAAATTTGATTCATAGTGATTTTTCCATTATGGACAATGTGCTTTCATATTTTCATAATCCTACAGAAATAGGATATATGAACTTTCCTTTTTTTAGTTCTATGAATTTTTCCCCATCACTTGCTGAAGGAAAAAATGCTGCCTTGTTTTTAAGCAATCAAATTAATCCCATCAAAAGCTCAACTAAATATTTTGATTTTTCTTTCAGTCCTTTAACAAATGTGCACCTGCCTATGTCTGTACAAAACAGATAATGTAGTAATACCAAGGAGAGTAGACAGACAAAAGCTGAAAGACTGGGGCAAAAATGATTCCTCCTTCAGCTGTTAGTAGCTGTGGAAAGCTTCCCATTCTCATTGGCCTGGCTTGCATGCCACAGTAAGCCAAATTATGGCTTACTGAGACCACACAAACATGCTGGCTCACAGAGAGGAGCTCATACCACCTTTGCTCCTTCCTTGGATTTTTGGCACATGGTGACACTCTTCTCCTTAACCATGATCTGGTTTGTCCTATAATTTACCTTATGGTGTGCCATGTTCTGTGCTAAAAGGACTGGGAAAAGGAGCCAGCACATTCCCAGGGGCCTGATAAGCTACAATTTGGTTTACCATGGCATGCAAACAAGGCCACTGTATGTAGATTATATCTGTATTCCTGCATATAGGCTAATATAGATTCTTGAGAAATATAACTATTAACACCCATACTGACTAGACATTAAGGGTGTAATGAGCCCCATGGAGACTTCTTGGAGATACTGGTCAGAGGAGGAATAGGATTAGAGTGCAGAGTTTGATATTGGGGAGAGGCCATGTGTTGGGAGATGCGTTATATGTGTTTGTATAGAAACCTCTGGCATGTGCAGATTTCTGTCACCAAATTGTTACACCAGCTTTTGCATCTGGCCCCCAGAAGGTTGTTCATGAGGGAACATGACCCTCAGGGTGAAAAAGTTTCCACAACTGTGAGCCGTTACCTCTTTTATTGTTTTGTCACAAAGCAAGCATGAACCAGATATCTGATTCCCCTTTTGAGAGGAGAAAAACACTGGTCTGTTTCTCAGTAATTATTGGTGCTGTTTTAAATCTGGGAAAATAGCTCAATTATTAACAAGGTGACAGCTTTCATATATGCACTCTGCATTTGTAAACAAAAGTTTCTAAAGGATGATGATTTTGATTGTCAAGGTGATAATTAATCATTATTACTTATCACTTATAAGCAGTTTAATTAGTAAACTCCAGATGTCCCTTTATATAAACATCACCAATCAGCAAATAAGTGTGACAAGTTGCTGGTTGTGCTTATTAGTTAGAGGTCCCATTTGAACTTCCCAGTTGCATTATTCTAATGCAGCTTTTCATTGCCTGAATTCATCAACAGAACCGAACATATTAATCCCACAAATCTGCTCATCCCATTCCCATAAAATCTTCAGACAACCAAGGCAGCAGTACTATGGGTACTTCTTTCCAAATGTTTACATTTCTTTCTGCCTTGTAAGAGAAATTACACATAGATCGTGTGCCACTTTCTACTTATTCTTGATGGATAAAAGCAAACTGCATTGTGATCTTCAGTTGAAATCATTTTGTAATTTCATTCAAGGACCGTAATGCTTTCTAATTATACCAATGGTGAGTATACAAAAGTAAAATGTGCATTCATTACTTCTCTCACTTTTGCCTCTGGCCCTGCCTATCCCTGGCACATTGGCCTATGATAGTTGCCAAAAGGAATGAAGGCCTTGGGCTGAAAAGGGTGCCCCAGCCCTGCTCTACCCTATGTGATACGGAAGGGGGGGGGGCACGTCTCCCCATCCTCCCGTCGTACAGCGAAGGGTCCGAGGCAAGGACCTCAAGAGAGCCGAAACCCCTGAGGACCCTCTTCGTCCCCACACTGTTACTTAAGCACCACACTTTACCCTAACCCCACAAATAAAGCGCTCTTTTCTATCTCTCTATTACGGGCAAAATAAGCCCAATATTTCTATGCCTTCCCTCGCCCTATCTACATAGTGAGTAGACCGTGAAACTACACTCTCCGTTGCGGTCTATGGCCGCGCTTTAGCCAATCAGAACCATGCATTTGCCCGTGCAGAACTAGCTCAGCTAGCCTTGCACGCCTCATTTAACCTCTTGACAAGCTGCTGACGGCTCCCTGCTGGGAGAACAATGGAACCGAAACCCGTGAACTCGTAAAAGTGTCAAAACCAGTTACAATGTATCAATTTTGTTTCCGATTTCAATAAGCAATATAAAATAGACAAAAGGGAGCTAAAATCTTCGGAAAATCATATAAAATCAACCGTAGCTCCGATTCTCTTGTTCTTGGTCTCGATCAACTCAGTCTCTCCAGGACTCCATGACACCTTCCCCACCTCCATAATTCCTCAAGCGGAGAGTCACGTACTCAGGAAGACCTTAATCCGACCTAATCACTCCGTCCAGCCCTTCCTCCGGGCAATGCCAGGTGGCAGACTATGTGCATATGGACTATTGTTCTCTCATCACCGGTACTCAGGATGCGCTTATCTATGCGTACCCCGGACTCTGCATATCTCCCCCTCCTTCCTCTATATGTTAATCCTGTGTAACCCAACCTTCTCCAAATGTATTCATGACGTGAACTATGTAACCCAACCCCTCTTTAATGTATTCATGATGTCAGTATGATGTATTTTTGCACTGTATCATGGGACATGGAGGGAACTTTTAAAAGTTCATGTCACCCCTTTCTCGGGGTTCAATCTCGTCTTGAACCTTGTTGCGCAATAAAGTGGGATCTCCTGCAGTTTGCTCCTGTCTCCGGCTGATCTCATTTTCCTCCTCAGGGACCCGCGGACTTAGTCCGACGAGCTGGGTAGCAGAGCATTCTCGTGCCCAGATTTTTCCGTAACATTTTCTGGCGCCCAACGTGGGGCGAAGAGGTTCTCCCGTGTTGCTGACCGGGGGCCCCGAAGTCTTTAGCCGGCTCCGGGCCATTTTGCCTGGGAAGATCCTTTTGGACCTCCGGCCATCTTCCGGGCGGTAATCAAACGCCCCAGAGTTCAGCCGGGGAGCAACGAGGAATCCAGCCGGCACACTCATCGATCCCGGGATCACAGCTGAAGACGCGTGAGTATAAGGAAAGGGAAATCAAGTGCACTGGTGAAAAGGGGTGGAAGTCTCCTGGCAACCGAATTCTCTGCCCTCCTCTCTATCGTTCTTCTCACCTTTCTCTTGGTCCGGTTAGTGAGAGAGACCGTGGACCGCTGCTCAACCCGATAGGGGGGTCCTGAGCTCTATCTCTTTTTCTTAAAAATCTCCAGCCAGCCGCACCAATTGGGAGCCCGAGCGTAAGACGGGGAGACCCGACTTGAAAAATAGCCGACTCCCCGCAACGGGCATCCCAGTTGAAAGCAAGGGGTTGGAGCTCTCTTTCCGATCTTCCCTAGCGTCCTAACAAGGGGGCAGGAAGTGGTCTGGCTTTCTATCCCAATCCCAGCCGCACCGGTCGGAGCCACGTAACACGTGTATCGTGCGTGAGCCCGCTTCCGAAAGCAAGGGGGATTTTCGGTTCGAAATTTCTGTCCAGGGATCACCCGATCTGGCACCGCACGGCGCGGGCGTCCAGTAGGGCCCCTTTTCCTGAGATTGTGACGATAGGTAGGAGGTTGCCAGGAAGGATAGCCCAGAAGGAGTGGGCGGGCAGAGTGGAAAGGGACCCCAGATTACAGAATAGTAAGGAAGGATAAGGAAAGGAATAGGAATATTAGAGCTCGTTAAAACCCCCCACTAGGAAGTTGCCAAGCAACAGAGGACCCCAAGAAAAAAACCCTGCGCAAGCTGTTCAAAACCCCTTACCGACCCTTCTCTTTCTCCCCTCTCTTTACCCAGACACGCGTGTAATACAACATGGGTACCCAGGCTTCCAGGCACGAGCGGACTCACTCTGGGAAGAAGGCTTCCAGAAAGCCATCTCAATCCCAGAGAGATTCCGACTCCCCTCTTGAATTCGTCATCACTTACTGGAAGTCAGTTCCTGGCCATAAATTGCTATCCAAACAAAAATTAGAGGACCTCTGCAGAGAAATCTGGCCCGCAAATACTGCCTCTGCGAAACCAGAATTACGTTGGCCACCAGGAGGATCTTTTAACGAAGATCGCCTAAACTACCTTAGAAAATATTTGATGGAAGAGAAACCCCGTCAACTAGAGTATTTAGCCGCTTTTGAGGCGGTCAAGGGGCAGCTCCAGGCCCCGAAAGGAATTCCATCCTACCAGCTGCCCATCTTAAATCCTGGAAGGCAGCCTTTGCCCCCCCCCTACGAGGGACATCGCACGGATGAATCTATGGAGCAAGCCCTGATCCCCTTCTACTATAGACAATCGACACCACCCGGCCCCAGTGGCAATCTAGACAGCGACGGAGAGACAGGGGAGGACGGAGCGAGGGGGGGGCAGAATAGAAGGCTTACGCGATTACAAGCCAAAGCTCAGAAGCACACCAACTCGGAGGACTCCACTCCTGTGGAAAACCCCGCAGAAACACCAGGAACGTCTAACGAAAGCTCTACGGCAGTCCAGATGCCTCTAAGGGCACTGCCAATCCCACCCCTGCAACCTGACGGACCCCCCCGAATGGTATATACGCATCAGCCGTTCTACACGGCTGACCTGGTAACTTGGGCGAACCAAATGCCTTCCCTGAGGGACGACCCGGATAAGTGTCATCGTCAAGTTAGCGCTATTTTCTCCACTCATAACCCCACCTGGCCAGATGTCCACGTTCTCTTGAATGCCCTCTTTAACGAGGCTGAAAAGGCGGATATTCTGACCAAGGCGGGAGAGGCGATAGAGCTCCCAGACTATCAACGAGGACGTCCCGACGGCTTACAGGCTCTCTCAGCTCAATGCCTCCGCATTGAACCAACCTGGGACTATAATACCCCAAATGGAACCTGGTGTTTAAACCTATTTAAGAAAGCGATCTTAGACGGCATAAAGGCTGCTGGACAGCGTACCGTTAACTGGACTAAGGTCCAAACCGTACTCCAAGGAGCTAATGAACACCCCTCTGATTATTACACCCGGCTAATATCAGCCATTAAAACATGGGGGGGGATAGACCCCGAAAATTCCCAACATGAGGTAATCATCAAGGGCTTCTTTAAAGATCAAGCATGCCCGGATATCAGAAAGGCATTGAATCTCCAAATAGGCTATGACGGAAAGAGCATTAGTGAAATCCTATCGATAGCCAAATCAATCTATAACTCCCGGGATGAGAGGAAACGGAAAGAAGTCAAGTCCGAAAGTGAGCAAATCCTAGCCCTTAGCATGGAACCTGGCCCCATCCACGGCAGGGGCTTTCCCCGAGGGAGAGGGGCCCGGGGAGGAGGACCCCCCAATCCATACAGACAGTGGGGTCCCACCACTACGGGGTGCTTCTACTGCCAGGAAGAGGGACACATAAGAAGGTTCTGTCCCTACTTAAACACAGCCCCTCTTGGAGGACAAGGATTCAAACCCAACCACTTTCCCCTTCCGTCACGTTCCAACATGACCCAAGGATACGGAAACCAAACCCCTACACCGGGAATCTCAAACCCCATACCCCAGAACCAACGGTCCCAACCAAGTCCAAAGGTTCAAATGCCCGCCATAAACCCGCCTATTCACCATTGGGCTAACGCCACCGCGCCTCCCTTACACCCGCCAAATCAACCACCTCCTGACGATCAAGAGACATATTGACAACTAGAGGGGGATCCCAACCCAACCCAAGCCATCTTCCCCGTCCTTGCGTTATCCCCGGAAGACCCCGTTTGCACCCTCGAAATTGACGGCCACCCCTATCAATGCTTATTGGATACAGGAGCCACGTACTCCACTTTAACCGACAGTCACCTCCAACCAGGGACGGAGACCAGGAAAGTCATGGGATTGGATGGGATACCCCGCACTTGCCCACTGTCACAACCAGCTAAAGTCACTCTCGGACCTTTACTAGCGGAACACACTTTCCTCCTGACTAGCAGCCCTGTAAACCTCCTCGGCAGAGACCTCCTCTGCAAGTTAAACGCCACAATAAAATGTTCAGGGGATGGCATCTACTTATACATGCCCGAGGAGTCTATCCTCGCCTTCCAGGGCATGATACAAGAAGCGAAATCGGACCGGCAATTTCCAGAACTCCCCCCCGAATTGGAGAATGAATTACCCCTCTCACTGTGGGGCACAGAATCAACCTCTGTGGGACTCCTAATATCAGCCACTCCAGTAAGGATCACCTATAGGACCGATTTGCCCTTCCCTTGTACTAAGCAATATCCCCTACCCAAGGAAGCCATCGAAGGATTAACTCCTATGATAGAAGACTTTCTCGAGAAGGGAATCCTAGTTCCCTGTGCATCACCCTGCAACACCCCAGTCCTCCCCGTAAAGAAACCTTCGGCGGAAGGAGCCCCAGTCCGATACCGCTTCGTTCAAGATTTGAGATTAGTGAACCAATTTGTAATACCCCGCCACCCAGTGGTGGGCAACCCAAACTCCCTTTTAAACGCCATCCCGGCCGGGACTACGTGGTACACCGCTGCGGATTTGTGCTCTGCCTTCTTCAGCATACCCCTAGACCCCGCCAGCCAGTTTCTCTTTGCCTTTACTTGGGGACCCAGCCAATTAACCTGGACCAGGCTGCCCCAAGGTTATGTAGAGTCACCGGCAATATTTTCAGCCATACTACACCAAGATTTGGAAGATATACATTTACCTGCTAGCTCCGCCCTCCTGCTTTACGTGGACGACTTACTCTTATGCTCTACCAGCGAGGAGGCATGCAAAATAGATACCAAACACCTCCTTTCGGAGCTAGCACGCAAGGGGCACAAAGTGTCCCCAAAGAAGTTGCAATATTGTAAACAAGAAGTGAAGTACCTCGGGCATGTCCTAGGAGTGGGAACCCGAAGCTTAGCAACTGACAGAATCGAAGCTGTCACCAAAATTCCCCTTCCCAAGACGAAACGGCAATTGCGCGGCTTCCTAGGAATGGCCGGCTTTTGCCGGGCTTGGATTGCTGGGTATAGCGAAATAACTAAACCTTTATCCGCTATGACCCGCCAAGACCACCCAGACACACTAGTTTGGGAGGAGGAAGCTTATAAATCCTTCGAACGATTAAAACGAGAGTTGAGATCCGCTCCCGCCTTAGGCTTGCCAGACTACCGGATCCCCTTTAACCTGTTCATCCACGAACAAATGGGGGTAGCCTCAGGCGTTTTAACACAGCCCTTCCGAGACCAAGAGAGGCCAGTAGCCTATTACAGCTTGCAGCTAGATAACACCGCAAAGGGGGCAGTAAGTTGCCTAAGGGCTATTGCCGCCGCCGCGATCCTTCTGGAGAAAGCTCAAGAGACAGTCCTGGGACATGAAATTACCATCCATGTGCCTCACTCAGTCTCAACCCTCCTAACCCTGAGAGGCTGTCACCACTTCTCAAACTCCCGCCTAAACCGGTATGAAGCCCTCCTGCTGACCCCATCAAATGTCACTATTAAACGGGTCAATTCCCTCAACCCAGCTACCTTGCTACCCCTCCCAGACGATGGCACCCCTCACCATGACTGCGCCACTATAGTTCGCCAGGCTGAGAAGCCCCGGGAAGATCTGGACCACCTTCCCTTAGAAAACCCGGACTTAATACTTTATACCGACGGCAGCTCCAAAATGATCGAAGGGGAAAGAAAAAGTGGATACGCCGTGGTCTCGGATTTTGAAATATTAGAATCAAACCCAATCAATCCACAGTATAGCGCCCAAGCCGCAGAGCTAATAGCACTAATCCGCGCTTGTGAGATTAGCGAGGGTAAACGGACCACCATCTATACAGACAGCAAGTACTGTTTTGGACTCGTGCACACCACCGGTCAGATTTGGCTCCAAAGGGGTTTCTTAACTGCAGCCGGCTCTCAAATTTCACACGCCGCTCTAGTTGAGAGACTCCTCACGGCCATCCATTTACCTAGTGCCATAGCAGTTGTCCACTGCAAGGCACACACAAAAGGGAGGGATCCAGTCTCCAGAGGAAACAGGCGCGCCGATAAAGCAGCCCAAATGGCCGCAATACGTCCTCCTAGTAACGAATCTGAGTTCCAAGCCTTACAACTTCCCGCTGACATAGATTTCACGGAAATCTACAAATCAGCCCCCGAAAAGGAGAGAACCATGTGGGAATCCATTGGTGCAAAGGAACAGAATGGCATATGGACCCTCCCTGATGGAAGGGTCGTCATTCCACACGCCTGGATTCCAAAATTGGTGAGGGTCTTGCACCAACAGACACATTGGGGAAAGGGAAGATTGATAGAACACGTTAAAAGATCCTGCTATGCTCCGGGGGTAGCAGTCGCGGCCACGGCAGCATCAAAGAACTGCACCACCTGCCTTCACTTCAACCCAAAACGAGAGCCCAGAAAACCTCCAGGCGCTAGACCATGGGCTTTTGTCCCCTTTGAAAGTTTGCAACTAGACTTCATCGATTTGCCCCAATGCCAGGGCTTCAAACATGCCCTGGTCATAGTAGACCAATTCTCCTCTTGGGTGGAAGGATTTCCCTGTCGGAAAGCCACTGCAGCAGTAGTTGCGAGAGCACTTCTACAAGACATTATTCCCCGATATGGAATGCCTCGCCGCTTAGACAGCGACAGGGGAACACATTTCACCGCCGACATAGTACAACTAGTGGCCAAAGCTCTCCAAATAAAATGGGATCTTCATACGCCATACCATCCACAATCCTCTGGCCAGGTAGAGCGTATGAATCAAGAGATAAAGATACAACTGGGGAAACTTTGTAAACTCACTGGACTAAAATGGGTAAATGCACTCCCACTAGTTCTTCATAATATCCGAAGTGCCCCGACTGGACCTTTGAAACTTTCCCCATATGAACTCTTGTTCGGAAGACCCCCTCCTGTCTACAACACCTTATTTCCCCTTTCTGAGCTTGAGGTGGGGGAGGCAGAGCTCACTAACTATATCATTCAGCTCCAAAAACAGATACAACGCCTCCACCATTACGCAGCTGTTGAAGGTCAGAACCTGCCGATTGACGTCCAAGCCCACTCTTTCCACCCAGGTGACTGGATCCTCGTCAAGGTCTATCAGAAACTACCCCTCCAGCCCGCCTGGGAAGGCCCCTACCAAGTGCTTTTGACCTCACCAACTGCTGTGAAGGTAGGAGAGAAAAGCGCGTGGCTACACCACACCAGGTGTAGGGCAGCACAGCCACCCCAAGAAACACAAGACAACTTAGGGGAAGATTACACTTACGAAGCTCCGCCACCCTCGCCGACCTCCTACATCGACGACGACGAGGAACAGACCGGACCGGATCGGGGCCAAGGTCGGGCTCAACAGACCGGACCAGATCGGGACCAGAATCGGGTCCAACAGACCGGACCAGATCGGGACCAGAATCGGGTCCAACAGACCGGACCAGATCGGGACCAGAATCGGGTCCAACAGACCGGACCAGATCGGGACCAGAATCGGGTCCAACAGACCGGACCAGACACCACCTCACCAACGTGGACCTCCGAAGTCGTCCCTGACGCGGGCGCCATCAAACTACGCCTTAAACGCGTTTGACAGCTCGCCTGACAGCTCATCTGACAGCCCGTTTGACAGCTCGCCTGACAGCTCATCTGACAGCCCGTTTGACAGCTCGCCTGACAGCTCATCTGACAGCCCGTTTGACAGCTCGCCTGACAGCTCATCTGACAGCCCGTTTGACAGCTCGCCTGACAGCTCACCAGACAGCCCGTTTGACAGCTCGCCTGACAGCTCATCTGACAGCTCGTTTGACAGCTCGTCTGACAGTTCTGCTGACAGCTCGTCCGGCACCCTGTAAGATACGCCTTCCCCGCTGCCTTCTGACAGCCCCCTCCAACCTTACGACCACCACCCGCGACTGCCGACCATGGAACGGATCCGCACCTTCCTTGTTCTCGCCACCCTGACCAGAACCTCAGCTTTCCCACCAAATCAATGTATCGGATTACAAACGGACTACCACTTCCTGGACTATCACAAGGTCGAAACCGGTGGAAAGTCCAACCCTGACCGAATGGGGGATTTTGATTTCTGTCTCCCAGAATCGCGGACCCTATTGCGCCATTCGCTAGTACCCCGACTTACTGACAACGAACACTGGGAACTTTTCATTCGGGATGAAACCCTGCAACGTATAGGGTCGGCTGTTCTCACCCTTGATCACCCGTATTACCGGTTGAAGTGCCACAATGGGACCTATCTCCTTTACAGCAACGGAGAGGTTACTAGGGGCCCAAACTGGACCGAAATCGAAGTAGGAGGGGCCACTCATGTGTACACGGACTCAAGCCACCCCTCTGAAACCCTGATCTTCGGGTTCCAGTGTCTCCTCATGAAACCCGAGCCCCGGAAACCACAACTCCAGGGACTTTGCTTAAGGAGGTTCTGCTGCCTGTGGAGCCTAGGGGTCACCCACGACTGGAAAGGGGCAGAATACCTAGAAGGCTGGCATCACCCTGTGCATCCCTCACGTTCCCCCACCTGGGATAACGTGGGACCTCTAAGGTGTGGTGGCATCGCCAAGGACAGGCGGCTCCTGAACTCTACCGACCCGCTCCACCCACTGGGCACTGCACCCCGACAACTTGGCGCAGGCCCCTCCTTCCCAGGGGAGGACCTTCTTTCCTCTTGGGAGCAAAACTCATATATCAAACTCCTTAGCCAGGTGGCTAAAGAGGCACCCTACCCGGACTGTTGGATCTGTGCCCATGCACCCAGTCACCTTCAGCAGAGCCTCCCCCTCGTTCCCGTGCCAGTAACCTTAGAACAATTTCGGTCTGGAGATGTTACATCCTGGAATCTCACTGCATTGAACTTAACGCACCAGTACCTGTACCTCACCGGCCCCACGAAAGGACCCCTTTGCCGCTGCTTCACAGGCGAGGGGACCTTCATCGGATCCAGCACCTGCAATTCCAACCTCGAAATCTTACCATCAGGACAGGTCACCATCACCAACGGGGCCAGCTCCCAGACTTTCCTAAATCTAACCCTTGCTTGGGCAGCTGTTGTCGGCCACCCGCCCACCTGGAAGCCTCAACCCACGGACTTCATGCTACTGCAAGCCTTTGCCTCTGGCAGAATGGAGTCATACCTCAGTGGCTTATTCTGGGTATGTGGCCATCGTGCATATACCTGGGTGAGCCCGCACATGTCTGGTTCCTGTTTCGTAGGATACATCGTCCCAGGAATTAGGGTAGTCCCACATCTACCACCCGGAAGACAGAGAAATAAAAGAGAGCAGAAACAGCTGTCAGACCTTTCCGACGTCGCGGCAAATGGAGAAACTGTGGGCCGAGCTCTCTTTCCCGCCTATGGGGCAGGATCTAACCATGTCGACATCCTCCGACTCACTGATATTCTCCTAAAATTCATGCAAGAAGCCACCCAGATCACTGACACCATGATGACAGAACTGTCTGAGGTAAGGCAGCTAAGTCTACAGACCAGGATCGCGACGGACTTTTTATTATCCAGTCAAGGGGGAACGTGTGCCTTAATCGGAACTGAATGCTGTACATATGTCACCGACCAATCCTTGAATATAACTGGACACCTGAACAACATCCATGAGCTGGCAGGGAGACTAAAGGATATACAACACGAGGGACTATCTGATGTGGACTTATGGGGTTGGTTGCCCAAGCTAGGATGGCTCCGACAATTAATGAAAGGTATTCTTCTTACTGTCTTTATTGTTGCCCTCTGTGTTTTGATACTCTGCTGTGCTATGCATTGCGTTACCCCTTGCTGCTCCCTTCTTAGTCGCCCCGTCAAGTCTACCTCTTTTCCCCTCACTGCCTATTCCCGTTCGCAGAATGCCCCTATCTTCCCAGACTATATACGAATGAGACACCTGGGCGAAGGGGAATACGAAATCACCGAGATCTAGGGTGCGGAGAAAAGATTTGCAAGTTCTTACAGAACTTTGATGCAAATCTATCTCCGAATGGGGGACTGATACGGAAGGGGGGGGGGCACGTCTCCCCATCCTCCCGTCGTACAGCGAAGGGTCCGAGGCAAGGACCTCAAGAGAGCCGAAACCCCTGAGGACCCTCTTCGTCCCCACACTGTTACTTAAGCACCACACTTTACCCTAACCCCACAAATAAAGCGCTCTTTTCTATCTCTCTATTACGGGCAAAATAAGCCCAATATTTCTATGCCTTCCCTCGCCCTATCTACATAGTGAGTAGACCGTGAAACTACACTCTCCGTTGCGGTCTATGGCCGCGCTTTAGCCAATCAGAACCATGCATTTGCCCGTGCAGAACTAGCTCAGCTAGCCTTGCACGCCTCATTTAACCTCTTGACAAGCTGCTGACGGCTCCCTGCTGGGAGAACAATGGAACCGAAACCCGTGAACTCGTAAAAGTGTCAAAACCAGTTACAATGTATCAATTTTGTTTCCGATTTCAATAAGCAATATAAAATAGACAAAAGGGAGCTAAAATCTTCGGAAAATCATATAAAATCAACCGTAGCTCCGATTCTCTTGTTCTTGGTCTCGATCAACTCAGTCTCTCCAGGACTCCATGACACCTTCCCCACCTCCATAATTCCTCAAGCGGAGAGTCACGTACTCAGGAAGACCTTAATCCGACCTAATCACTCCGTCCAGCCCTTCCTCCGGGCAATGCCAGGTGGCAGACTATGTGCATATGGACTATTGTTCTCTCATCACCGGTACTCAGGATGCGCTTATCTATGCGTACCCCGGACTCTGCATATCTCCCCCTCCTTCCTCTATATGTTAATCCTGTGTAACCCAACCTTCTCCAAATGTATTCATGACGTGAACTATGTAACCCAACCCCTCTTTAATGTATTCATGATGTCAGTATGATGTATTTTTGCACTGTATCATGGGACATGGAGGGAACTTTTAAAAGTTCATGTCACCCCTTTCTCGGGGTTCAATCTCGTCTTGAACCTTGTTGCGCAATAAAGTGGGATCTCCTGCAGTTTGCTCCTGTCTCCGGCTGATCTCATTTTCCTCCTCAGGGACCCGCGGACTTAGTCCGACGAGCTGGGTAGCAGAGCATTCTCGTGCCCAGATTTTTCCGTAACCCGCGGACTTAGTCCGACGAGCTGGGTAGCAGAGCATTCTCGTGCCCAGATTTTTCCGTAACACTATGACAGTTCAGACTCCTTGGAAATTTGCATTTTTTTGAATATTTGTTCTGGCATATAGAAAGCTGCTATTGCAGGGAGAAAGGAAAAGGGATAGCCTAGACCTACAGACAGTTTTTCTACTTATGGGCAACTTTTGTTGGGGTCTTTTAAAAAGTAATTTAATTATTTGTTTGTTATGCCCCCCCCCCACACACACCCTTTTTTACTCAAAAAGTCCCTGGGCAGGTTACAGCAGCAAAATATACAGTTATAAAACAAATAAAAGCAGTTATAACCATGAAACAAGAAAAGTGTAAAGTTGCTGGTTGTGTTTCATATATAAAACAATTGCAATCAATCCCATAGATAAAATAGTTAAAAAATAGTTCCAGTACAGATGCATACTTTCACAGTACAAAGGGACATTAGAAATGCAAATTGTCCTGCAATCTCAAGTGGTGCAATGTGCAATGCCACCTCATTACCCACTAATTCTGCTGATTGTATGTACCAGTTGCAATAACAGGATATATTTAATAAAGGTTTGAGGAATCTAGGTGCTATATATATATATATACACACACACACACACACACACAATAGAAGGCAAAGTTAATAAATATAATCATTGGAGATTCTCAAGGCCGATAATGTGTTATTTAGATGCAGATTTTTCTCTCTGGATTTACAGTGGGAGAGCAATTAGGACCTCAGACTTTTGCACCCGTGAGGTGACTAATGCAGGGCCCTCGCCTGGATGCAGCAGCAGTCTTCTGACATTCCTTTGATGGCTCGCTCAGGCTCTTCTGGCTGTTTCCCATGACAAATGATACAAGTCATGTATCATTAGGGAACTACACAAGCTACCTGAGAATCTATTTACGAATAATTACAGGCCTAATACTGTTTTGAATATGTGGTCCTAATTCATACATAAATCCTCAGATGTCACTCCATAACATGGTCACCACTACCACTTCTTAAGATACCCACAAACGCACCACATAGTTAAGCAGTGTGCAGGAAGCAACCCTACACACCCTGGGAATAAGGCCCACTCCATTCAATAAGTCTCACTTCTGAATAGACATACAGAATATTAGTGTTCCATTTCAAACATCCAACCAATCACTAAATGGAGTGGTTTTTAACTAGAAAATGAGAAGACCTTAGTCTCAGCCATTCTATATGCAATTGTTCCCTGTGTTCTGCAGGAGTGAGCATCCTGCAGATACCATCTTAATAGGAGGTCAGTTCTTCAGGGTGTCAGAAATGGACCTTTGGTGTGGTGGCACCTAGCCTTTGGAATTCCCTGCCATTACATATCAGGCAAGCACAGTCTCTATTGTCTCTTTAGTGTTGAAGACTTTGCTCTTTCAAGAAGTGTTATCCTTGTCAGTATCTGTATTGGATTTAAAATTGTTTTTTATATATGTGATGGCTTTTGTATTTGAGTAGCTTCATGGGAGGAAATTAATAACTGAAATAAATAATATGATTAGTTAGCTCATTTCACTGTGAGTAGGGATTTCCCTGGTAGTTTCCCTAAAACTTTGAACTGATCATTAATACATAGGATATGTACACTGCAAACCTAATCATATTTAAGCAGATATAAATCACATGAGCTCAATGAGGTATTTCTCCTTAGTGAGCTTAAGATTGCACTGCTAAACACAATGTTCT
Organism: Podarcis tiliguerta; assembly: GCF_965153285.1. Classification (NCBI taxonomy): domain Eukaryota; kingdom Metazoa; phylum Chordata; class Lepidosauria; order Squamata; family Lacertidae; genus Podarcis; species Podarcis tiliguerta. The sequence goes on along the minus strand of NC_139547.1, from coordinate 51,102,348 downwards.
TTATTCTTCTGTACTTTTTTCTATTTTCTATTTATCTACAGTATATATTTAATAAAATATTCTTTGTCTTCAGATACTTCACTTGACTTATACTTCCACTTCTGCCTGAGACTGCATTTGTCACAAATAAATAAGCTTCTGAAGGCAAGCAGAGCTACCTTCAATTTCTGTCATACAGTCTGCTCCCCAAGATGATGCATTGCATTTTTGTCAGGTTTAATAGTCCTAATTTGGTTTGTCTTCTTAGAAGGGCTTTTCAATTGTTTGTAACTTCATATGTTAACATTAAAAAAGAAGTTGATGGAAAAGTCCATATAGAGACAACTGAACTTTCTGAGATTAAAGTCAATTACTGTAAAATTGGTGTCAGTGTTCTGGAGCAAAACAGTTAACACCTGGATAGAGTTCTACAAAAGGATAACCTTTTATGGCACAGAAAACAGAGGAAAATTCAGCACCAACCATGTTAAAAGGTAATAAGCCATGTTGTTACAATTGAGTATGTGTCATCTTGGGAAAAAGAAAATTGGAAAACTGTGGGGTGGGGGATGGGAAGACTTTGTGGAGCACAGCATGGTTTGACTGGCTATAAAACTGAATGGAAACATTCTTGCTAGGACAAAGGACATGCAACAAAATGGTTTGTTTGTTTACTACTACTACTACTATATTGTTGGTGTGAAAACAGGATAAAAGTGGCATCTTTTTTATTAAAACCATTGAATTTCAACAGTCACTGAAACCATCACTTTACAAAACTATTGGTACTTTCACATGATAAAGATTTGCTGCTCACAATTGCATGGGCATTTTCACTACATTGATAAAGATTCAAAGAACATGATGAATTTATGCAATTAAGTTTTTGTTTAGATTATTAGAACGAGTCATAATTGATTGCTCATCTCCCTAACTACATTAATGACTTCCTAATTAGCAAAACTTATCAGTATCTGTGGCTGGAGGGTTAATGCCTAGTGAAAAAAGTACAGGTGTGAAATAACTCAATTTACAATATCAGAAAATGTTAATGATCTCTCACAAAGAAGCAAGGTCCCATGAAAAATAATCTGAATTCCTATTACTACCTACTGACAATCAGAGTTTTACATCATGCAGAAATTACTATACTTATCTTCTCATTAGCAACTAATCTCACTCATTCTTCTTGCCAAGCCAATTATAAGAAATTTTCTAGACTGAAATGAATTAATAGGACATTTGGACCTCAGTCATTTTTCTCATGACTGAATAATTGATAACTACTTGTACATAAAGCCAACACTGTTGTGTTATGTAATCACCAGAACTAAGGACAATAAAAGCTTTTAAATATAAAATTAATATAAACTTCTGTCACTTTATAATGAATTAGCCATCATATGTTTTTAGTATAGAATTATGTTATACTGTTGTAGGGAAAATATGAAATATCAAATCTCACCATAAAATTAATGTATTAGAACCAAAAAATTTTAATGAACATATTAAAATCATAGACAGACCAAAATAAAATTTGGAATTGGGTTTCTATGTGAGACTTCGGGGGGGTTAAGTGTCTGGGTATATGAAATTAATTTTGAGTTCAACAATGGAGAAAGCATCTACTGGAATATTAAATTCAGATTCTGAATTCACAACTGAGGTGAAAAACAGACAATTCTGAAAATGTAGGGTCAGCATCTAATCATTAATTGCGAAACAATATTGAACAGCTACCATGGAGCTGAGAAGGTTTTAAGATGAAATAAAATAATTCATATGTGAACAAGCCATCAGAACTATAATATTCTAAAGAGTAGTTTCATTTATTTAAGCCACAGTTTTATTGATGTTTTATCTTTGGAGTTCAAACCAGAGTAGGCTTTCTATACAGCAGATAGAGTCCCTTTCTACATTAAATCATAGGGACAATGGCTGTTTCTGATCATTGTCTGCAGGCTGTGAATTCTGTCATAAGCCTCACAGCAATGCTGAGATAAGGTTTGAATTGTCAGGCTCTGACGCAAGAGGAGGAGGTAGAAACAGAGAGGGGGCTACATGGTAGAAACCTGGGTCGGAGGAGGGGGGAAATCTCTTTTCTCACCAACTACAGCCACTCTGAAAAGGGGAGCAGGGATGCCACTGCCACCTCTCCCCAAATTTCCTGCAGAGTGAAGACCCTCAGTGGGGGCTGCGGAGAGCTTTGAGCAGCCAAGAGGAATGGTGGAGCCGGAGGCTGAAGGAAACAAACAGGAGTTCCAACAGAAGGGTGCAATCTTGATGCCTAGAACCAGCACTGCCTTGCAGGTGGAAGAAGACCCACCCATCCATCCAGGAAGAGGACACATTTGCAGGCTGGACATTCCCACAAGGTGAGTAAATCTCACAAGTGAGTTAATCAAGCATTGCTTTTAAAAGTTTGACAGGCAGGACATGGAAACTTGTTGGAACGTCTTTGTTGCTTCCATCCTGTTCTGAACTTTCCCCCCTTCTCTAGAACTCCTGAACCTAGACTCCCAAGCCTTGTGTCTGCTGCTGAACCTGTTATTTGCCTCAATCAAAATCTCTTTCTTGCTTACAAATAAGAGCCTATGCTTGCATGTTGTGGGGTGGGCAAATTTTTCTAGAGAACAACAGAGACATTGATTCTGGTAGCTGGAAGGGCCAGCTACTTCAACATTCCCTAGGTATAAACATCTACACCTGCTCAAAGTTTAGATCTGCCTTTTTATTGGCTTTTACCAAGATTAAGGACAGCAACTATCTAGGGCTCCTTTCGGACTATTTTGAAGTCAAGTTAGGAATGAAGGGGCAGACTGTAGATGCTTCTTTTTGAAACCTCTAACATATCTGAGGCACCTCATAACAGATCATTTTACGAATGCATCAAAGCTATGACAAATTATACCTTCCACTATATTTTAATCCATTTGCATTTCATGGGCCTTTGGACCAACTCTTTACAAATGTCTCTTACCTCTGCACCTGTGTTTACATGGACTTTCCTTTAAAATAGTAAAGGCAAACTATACATGACAACAGGAGACACATTTCTTCCAACACGAGTCTTCCCATTCATGTCTATAGCTGGGTTGGGATGCTATTTAAAGCAAACTGAGCAGGAGATGAACAAAGAAAGAACTCCCACTTTCAACAGAAAATAAATGCCCACTAGCTTTGCTTTTAATCTTTTTAGTTAAAATATTCTGAAGATCAAAGCAGCCTTTTCATGCCAATGGCTAGTATAAGAAAAATGCCTTCAAGCAAACTGTTCAGTGAATCCATAAGTCATCACAGAGCAGAACAGGGAACACAAATCTGCAAAAGGTCAATGGATAACAAGATTTTTTTTTGCATTCTTGAAAAACTTTCATTTGAAAACTACTTTGAAATAACCAGTAAAAGGAGAATAATTGGGTATGGGTCCTACTAAACAGACAAGTGCTAAATAATCATAATAATGAACTTCAGGAATAGGATCAAGTGAAAAGTATTGCACATGTGTATTGAGAGGAATTGCTACTTTTTATTTATTCTATTTGCTACCTTCCACCAAGCAGTTCAAATAAGCACACATGGTCACCACACCCCATTTTATCCTTGTAACTACTGTGTAAAGTAGTTTACACAGACCTAAAGTAGTTTACACAGAGATTGTGACTGACTCAGTGAGCTACATTGCTGAGCAGTGGTGTGAATTCAGGTCTCCCTAGTCCTACTCCAGACTTAATATACTGAACACTTCCATGGGTGCATGAAAAAATAGGCATAAAAGGAGAATTCCTGGATGCCAAGATCCAGGTTTGGGGTCAAGTATTCTTTGATGTGAGAACACCAGCAGAGATTTAAAATCACAAAATATGCAGCAATGTAAAGCATGGAAATATAGGCTGTTAGACCTTTAATATATGTGTCCTTGTGAGTTCCAAAAGTGTCCCCTTAGATCGTTGCTCCCCCCCAAATATGGCCTTCTAGTACTTCCAAAGTTCCCATCTTCCCCTAGCATAGAAAAAGGCCAAACAATTGGTAAGTTAAAATTTGGTTAATTTACAAGCTCTTCAAAGGTCAGGCTGTGTCCATACATGAGTCAGAAAACTTGGCTTGGTCACAGTGATGAAGTGTCTAATTTATTGGTATAGGAACTCTCAAGAAAGGCTTGTTAGAGCCATGTGGTCTGAACTTGGAGCAATCAGCTCAGAACCTCTTCACACGGTTAGCTTCTCTGGTAGACCAGGAAGAACAATAGGCTTGATGATCCCAAGGTGAGGGGGAGTGACCTAGTTAAGTTTTGCAGGACAGCATACTTCCTTCATGCATTAATTAGACTTAAGCATGTTAGTTATATGAGGCTAGTTTCCCAACAAACCAGAAACCCATAAAAGTGAAATAAAATGTCACTATGCACTATTTTGCTGCACCATAAGCAGCACTATTGCAGCTTGTTATTTCACCTCATTTTGTTTGCTCAGATCACAAGTTTAAATTCCACATATTCTATAGTCACCCAAAGAAGTATATTGTGTTAAAGCTCTATGAAGTTACAATCTCCTTCAGGCTAGTTAAAATTACATTAAAATTACATTTAAAATGTTATAAGGATTTAAGTATAAATAGATTAATAGAATATTATAGGTAAAATAAGGTTAGAATGTGTTAAGATAATTATAGGACAGAAAACAGAGGAAGATGGAAAGGAATTGCTGAAATAATTGATAGAAGTGGAATACAAAAAGGGAGGTGTGAGGAGGTCGGTGAAATAAGTGAATGAAAGATAAGATATTGAAACTGTTTGAGTGTTTTAAATTGTTTTTGTTTGGTTTTGTTAGTTTAATGTGTTAGTGTTATGTAGTGTTTTTGCATTGTATTGCTCTTTTTTGTTTTTGTTTTTGTTTTGTTTTGTAGTGTTTAAATTGTTCAAAAAGTAATAAATATTATTTTTTTAAAAAAAATAAAATTGCATTAAAATTTCACTTATACCATATAAATACTATCACAATGCAGTACAGTCAGTGTGAGTTAGTGAATAGAGATTTTACTAAAATCTGAGAGACCCAGGTTCAAATTCCCACTTCGCCACAAACTCCTTGGATGCCCCTGGGCCAGTCCTCCTCTTTCTCACAGTGTTGTTGCAAGGATGAAATGGGGGAGGAGACTATATTCATCATGTTGAGATAATTGTAACAATAATGATCATTGGCCATTTACTAGAGGATACTATAGTATAATGCCTTCCAAACATTTCAGATCAGAAACCAATAAACAGGAATATACAGTACAACCACTTACTATTTCAATTGATTGTTTCCATTTAAACTGAGAGAAAACAAAGTATGTTTGAATTATTATGAGCAGGACACAGAGGAGGTCCTCGCTTATTTCTTTGTGATGTCTTCTTAGCTACAGTCTTTAGAATGCTACAGAAAAATCACAATTTGGCCAGAAGGCGGAGTTTATTGATTTCATTCAAATCCCCCTTGCATTTGCTTTCATAATTCAAACACTGGCTTCATTTGCACATGCTGCTAGTTTAAAATAAACCATAGTTTGTTTAAAACGAGGCTGTCAGGGAACTGCCATCGGAGCTGGAGGCGGAGAGAAGGCTCCAGAGGGATGCCGGAGAGGGTCCCAGCAGGCAGCCCATCCACTCCAGGACTCCTCGCCGGAGACCAGCGGAGAGAATACGGGTACTCCGCTGCCCACACCCTCCATGCGCAGAAGACTTCCGCACAGGGAGAGTAGGAGAAGACTGGGCGTCAAACAGCTTTTATGCCGGAAGAGGTTCAAGAAACGCCCACTGACGGATTCTGCCAGCGACTGAGGCAGCCACGAAACCTGAGGCTGTCCAGACAGAAAGGGTTCAACCAGGTAACCTAGCCAGGAGTGGCGGCAACTTACGCACAAGCAACCCCTAGAACCATTACAGAGGCTTAACATGAACAAGAGAGTGTTCACTTCTCCAAAAAAACATAATTGGAAGTCAATGTTTATTCTTGGCATACCACTCATGATTTCTTTGGAGAAACCAGTAATAAGTGCTCGTCTGCATGCAGACCAGGAGTCGAACTCTGGTTTCTTTCTTCCCAGTGTGGTATGTGTAGGAGCAGAGGAGAAACAAATCAAGTACTATTGAGTAGAATGCACTAACACATTCCTTGCTAGCTTTAAACCATAGTTTGTTTAAAATATTAAACTCTGGCTTGATGCTGCATGTGAACCAGGCCACAATCAACTCAGTATGTAACTTTTAACCAAGATGCAATGTTTTGCAAGGGTAAAGAAAGACTGAAATGGCTGTAAATTGGTTTTCAAGTAACTTCTCAGTCTGCATGCAGGGGCCATTAGAGAAAGACTCTCCTCAGAAGGGAGGGGAGTGGTTGTGGACGGGAGCCCCAACCCCGCCCACGCAGGGGCGGGAGCCCCTGCTTCTTCCGGCTCACCTGGCCGGTGCCTCACGCCCAGGAGGCGGCTCCCACCTGGAGCCGCCCGTAGAGGGGGAGGGCTTGACCTTAGTATATATGCTGGGGCCGGCCCCCTCCTCAGCCTCTTTCTACGTCGCAGCTTCGAGAGTCACCCACCCTCCACTCCCTCTAGCTCAGGGCTCAAGTTTTCTTCTGGCCTTGCTATGGACCTTAGGTTGGTCGCCCGGTTGTCTGGGGGCCTGGTAGGAGTTTTTCCTGTTGGCATTAGGCCTATAGGTTTTTTTGCCTACCTCGTAGCAATCGTCACAACTTTTGTGGTATTGGTGGGTAGGTTAGGCATTGGATTTGGGTGTTATGCTGTGTGGGAAGGCTAGGTGTGGCCATCGCCTACGCCTTCGATTTGGGTATTCCGTTAAAGGAATCCGGCGGTCGTGTATTCTGTCCGATGCCTGCTTGGCTGGAGGCCATGGCACGACCCCGGTGACATCAGGGGTGAGCCTATAGTTGGATAGGCATCAACTGGCTCCGCCTACCCTACTGATGATTCAACCCCTCTGCTGTGGTCATCCAATGCCTAAGCCAATACCTTTGCATTGCAGTAACCAATAAAGTTGTGGCCTTTTCCATGCCCATAAACCTTATACCACGCGTCCTGGTGTGTTTATTTCCACCTCACGGGGGTTGGGGGTCCTCGAACCACAAAAAAAGTATTTTAAACATGGCTAACATTTCAATAAACCACACTTGTTAAGAAAACTCAGTAGACAAACTGCAGCACAGCACATGGTTTCCTGGTAGACTGACTGCATGGGAGTTTCAGTGAGGAGCAGTACACATTCCATGAATGCACAAATGCTCTTCAGAGACATCAAAATGTGATTTAAACAACTGCTTCCCTTCTACACATAATTAGAATGTTAGATGGCCAAGTGGATATTGCACTCAGAGCTTCATTCTAGCCTTTAAACAGACAGTGATCAGGTGGCTTATTATCTTTATACCATAGTTAACATAATTAAAAATTTAAACCTATTTTTCTCTAATCCTACAGATTGTTTATAGATATGGTTTTGAGTATGTATGACAAAACAAAATGACTCTGAGAGAGAACGGCAGACTTATTTAGCTGCTCACAGCAAGGGTTAATTTAAATCCTGATAAAGTCTTCAATCAAGCAATACTCAAATTTTACAGATATTCAGCTGTAATGTCATTTTCTCGCACTAACCTGTCAGTCAGAAAGGCTAAGGAATGATAAAACTGCCATCCCCACTAGCTTATATATATCTTGCTTGATTAAATCTCTTTCTGGAAGACATCCATCTTTTGTTCAATCTCCAGTGAGCATTTGTGTATTGATTATTCTCTGGATGAAAGAACAAAACAAAAACTATTCAATAGTCAAAAAAATTAATGTAAAGGGATGAATGATAACTAACACAGCAGCAGGATTTTCCTAGAAAACTATATCACATCTGCTCAGTATCTTTAATAGTTCCAAATGAAAAAATCATCCAAAGGGCAGTTTATAATATAAAAACTCAAAAATATATAACATAATAACAAAAAACAACAATGACCCCCACATACAGACACAGTTTAAAAGGACATAGATTTTTTTGTAATTAGCCAAAGGCTTGGGAGAAGAGGAATGTTTTTGCCTGGAGCCTAAAGACACGTAATAAAGGTGCCAGGCAAGCCTCCCTGGGAAGAGCTTTCCATAAGGGGGGAGCCACCACTGAAAAGTCCCATTATCATGCTGCCATCCTCCAGACCTCTCACATGAAGAAAGGCCTCAGATGATGATTGCAGGGTCCAGGTCAGTTCATATGCAGAGAGACAGTCCTTGAGGTACCTTGGTCCTGAGCCATTTAAGGCTTTATAGGTCAAAACCAGCACAAATCGGGCCCAAAAACTAATTGGCAGCCAGTGCAGTCAGGCAAGGATTGGGCCTGTAAGTGACTAGCAGGAATCTGAGCATTCAATTCCTTCCTTTTAACTGTTGCTACTTGAATGCCTCTTCTGCCTATCCAGAAAAGCAGAGTCTTGTGAAACATGTACTGTGTTGCAGCATCAATGATGAGACAATGAAGCAGAAAAAAGAGGCATTGCTGGAAATACCTTGTCACAACCTTCTGCAAAATATGCCAAAGCTACTGAGAATGACAGGCTCAATGTGTTTATTATTCTCAAATGCCAAACCAGGCTTTCGAAGGGCAAAGATCCCCTAAAAATGGCTCGCTCCTATTTCATCTTGTAGGTTGGATATCACATACTAAAGAATAATAGCAACAATGGCAACACTTAAGCATTCAAGCTATGCTGTACTCATACTGCATTTTAAGGAAACGATATGATTCTATTAGTCTTTGGGTGAGGTGGACCATCCAAATGGGCCCATCACTCTTGCAGGGAGGAACTGTCACCACCATCCCAAACTTTACCAGATGCTGGACTGACCATGACAGTAGAATGCTTTGCATCAAGTGTTTGCCCTGCTCATTGTGTTCAACCAATGACCATTTGATACAACCCCATGGTTGGGACAGAGGCTATGAAGTCCTAGGTTGTAAAGCAGCAGCCTCCATGCAGATGTTAAAGTCACCCAGATTAGACAAATTCATGATGGCTATGCTCTACCCCCACAGTTGGAGACAGCAATGCTTCTGAGTGCTCTTGTGCTCATGTTCTGCTCCCTGGTTTCCCACAGGCACCTGGTTGGCCTCTGTGAGAACAGGATGCTGGACTAGATGGGCCATTGGCCTGATCCAGCAGGCTCTTCTTAGATTTTTATGTGAAGATTTATGCCTACAATGACTTTAAGATAAGTCCAAGAGATGAAGAAATTCTTGGAAATTGTTAAATGGACAGAGGACGTGTAGAACAAATACTGTATCAATAGTGTTCAAAGTCTGTTGAGAGAATTATGGCACAATCCTACGCATAGCTAACTCAGAAGTATCACTGAGTTCAGTGAGACTTCTAGGGAAGTGGGTATAGGATTGCTCAGTTGCTTCAACAGGAATACAATGCCTATTAGGGTTGGGGGGGCTTTGTGGTAACTATGACAAGGAGTTCCCTCAATAGTTGTGTGTATGTCATTTCACTATAACTACCAAATTGCTCAGATTTGCATAATGTAAGTATGGCAAATTGTGTCTGTGATAAGCATCAACTGGGTTCCCTCTTTTCAATGTTACAAATCAATTTCTTCTCCTTCCTACATGCGAGTGTGAACAACTTCCATTTTTAAGTTGCATATTAAAACTGAACCTACTAGTTAGAAATTGTTATTACTGACCTTTTTACTAAGGTACATGGGAGGGTTTTGCTAACCAAACTCCTGCAAACTGAAAATATGAGGCTAATATTAGTCTTCAGAAAACATACCATATTGGCCTGAATATAAGCCTCACTTTCCCCCCAAAATTCTGACCAGTTAAAGTACGGCTTATATTTGTGACCTTATGGTATGCAGCCATGAGCACAGGGCAAACAGCACCAGGAGCATACCAAAGCAGCACCCGCCACATGCGTAGTCCCCCGTCCTCTCCCCCAAGGCCAGGAAGGGAAAGAGCAAGGAAGGGTAAAGGCTGCGGGCAACGCAGCATAGCTCCCCTCCCCCCGCCCAGTATGCAACCAGGAGCAGTGAGAAATGGAGCAGCTTATATTCAGGTATTTTTTCTTTCCCCCCCCCTCCAATTTTAAAGGTATGGCTTATATTCGAGTGCGGCTTATATTCGGGCCAATATGGTATTGGTGCTGAACATTTTTCTGACATGACCAATAAATATGTAAAGATTCACAAATTACAAACCCTGTGCTGAGTTCATTGGCTTTGACTGGTGTTTGATTTGTTGAGAGAAGTCCATTGGTGTCTTTTGCAAGTGAGAGGTAACATTTCATTGACCCTCAGGGTCCCTTCCAATTCTACAACTCTATGGATGCAGCTCAGGTCTAATATAAGGCACATGTCTGCATTATAATATACAATGGCCAGTGCTAATTTGTTCAGTATACACCATTATTGTCAAATAGGAAGCGTAAGTAAATTGCTGTACACTGTTCTGGTTGAATGACATGAAGTAGTGAGGTATAAAGAAACTATCATTAGAATTGCTTCACAAAGAAAGAAGAAAATGAATTGGCTCTTACTGTAGTTAAGGAACAGATACTAGTATTTCTTAAGTAAAGATGCTTAAAATAAGAAGGGTGTAGTTCAGGAGCCTGGATCAATAAGTTCATAACCATATTGATTGAGCATCTATCTTCCTGCTTCATGTCACATCACCCACAAGATGTCACTCAGACAAATGTCTTCCCAAATTTCATGTATCATTTTTGCTACCTGCTGCTTAATGGCTGACTTGTTCACTGGATAAAAGTATATAGCTAATGACAGAAAAACACAAATGCAGTAATTGGACAATCAAGTATTTTATATGTAAGATTGATATAGAAGGGCTCACATAAAAACTCCTCCATTCAATAAAAGCTAAGAGAAATATATCATTGCATATTCTATCATTTCCTTCTATCCCAGAAGTGTTCTACTCACAGCTCACCATATAAATAGCAAGTAAATAGAGAGTTGTTTTGTGCTTTCTTGTAAATTAGGGACATTTCCCTTTGCTGTTCATAGATTTAAGTTTAGAGCTACTGGGTAATTTTCTACACACAAGGGAGCCTTCAGCCACTCTGTTGCTCCCCAGTCATTTTTTTATTTTATTTTATTCCTGTGACTCGCTGATCTAAGCCAAGGTTTGACTTAGTTTGTTCTCTGGTCCTGGGCTTGCGGTCAAGCACCTCTCTAACACTAGCTGTAAACAAGAACAAACTCTTAGATAATGAAGAAGGGCCCAGGGTGGATGGCATGATGTACCAAGCCTTGGTTTAGCTCAGTAAGGGACAGAAAGAAGAGGGTCATGGAGGAGGAAAGCAGCTGCAAGTGCCTCTCTAGGAACATACACATTTGTGTGCTTCCACTAAACCATCGTTTGGGGCTTACGATATCATGTGAATCAGGAGCTTCATGATAACAGTTTAACTGTCATTAAATATCTTGATTGGTCAGGGATTTGATCTTGCATTACTGTTTGGGGGTTTTTAAGAGAGGGGCAACAATCAAGAGATTATAGTGGCACAACAGTAATAATCAGCCTCAAGGTGACACTTCCCTCCACTCCCTGGCTGCTGCTATGTTTTGTAGCCTTTGGGTCACATTTATTTATGTGCATATTAAAAGATTTATACCTCACCTTTCAAGACAAATGCCCTCACAAGGCTGAGTACAAAACCAGTGATAAACTATATAGCACCAGCATTTTAATATCTACAATTATACTACTTTAAATGAACAGTAACGATATCAGTAAGACTCAGCAACTAATGAAAATTAATGAAAAATCTATTGGAATACAAACATGGCATTGCACTGCCAGATTGTGTAGCAAACAATACATTTTCCCATCACTGACCTTAGTGGGACATACTAAGACGTAGCACAACTGTCATCCTATTTAAGCTAATAGGATGACAGCATTCTTTAGAACTATCTTTTAGTTTTATTTTATCATCTGTTTAAATTGCCTGTTTAGTTTAATTTGCTGTATTAATTTGTATGCTTTAATATTATTATTATTATTAGTTATTACTATGGTGGTTATTTTTATTTGTATTCTTTGTTTGTTAGAAGACTGTTAGAACAGAATCATAGAATCATAGAGTTGGAAGAGACCACTGTTAGCTGCCCTGAGAATATAAATCTATGTTGAAGGTACAAAATATAAATTATGTAAATAAAATAAATAACTCCAATTCTATTTCACATTTCTTAGAATACTGACACCTAGTCAAAAAAGAAAGAAAGAAATAGACCTTCAGTTTTCTTAAATCTATTTCTTTTCAAATAAATCATTTATTGGGACTTTGACTGACTCTTGCATAAGGTACAGCCATCTTTTCCTAGATGAATGTCACCTTAAGAAAAATAGCATGAACAATCATTTTGCATGAAAAAAAAATTTCACCAAAGGGGTTGCCCTGTTAAATGAGGTTCTGAATAAATACCATGCCCTGGATCAGAATTTCCTATTTAAATGGTAATTGTAAAGACATAGCCCCATACAGTATTTTAGTACCAGAGTCTCTAGAACCATTTGGGAACAATTTTGTCATCTGCTGCTTTGTTGAAAATCTGGAAAGATTTTGCATAAAACAAGCAATCAGATGTAGAATGTGGCTGATGACGTCTTATTAATAGGTTTGCACAGTATCATTTTTATTAGCGTAATAGACTTGCTCCCCTAGAAGACTCTTTTAAAAAATATCTCATTTCACTTGAAAATAGTATTGTATATTGGAAACAAATGAATATGTGAAATATACACCCAAACCAGTTTTACAACCAAACTCCTGGTTATATGCAAAACGTGTTGCTATATCACAGTTCATAAGTTCTTGTTCCACAGCTCAAGGAATACACTCTTAGGGTTCCAGTATTGCTACAATGGCTTTAGTGATACTTTGGGCAAGATTTTTGGTATTCTTGCACAGTCAGCTGAACTGTCTTCTGATCTAAGTGAGCAATTTCCCTCATTGCACTCTATGGAATGTAAAGGCCCACAGAAACCATATAGGCAAATATGCAGTGACTAAAATAAATAGATCAATGGTGGGAGATTCCTGCAGGACCAAACTGGCCAAGTCTTCTTGTACCACCTATCCCATGGGGTCAGGACGCCTAAGAATTCAAATCAACCTTCTGTCCATTCCTGATCTAAAGGACTCTTTGGAACCTGACCATTGTTATGAAAGCACAGGTATTCTGTGTCTCTGCAATATTTTAAAAAGCCAGTTTCTCAAAGGATTGCTTTATATAACAAGGAGAAATACTTTTGTTTGGTTCTCTTGGTGTATCCAATAGAGCACAAAACTTTAGAACCAATAGAATTCTGCCCACAAGGCATATTTTCCCTATTAACAAACTATGCTTTTCAAGTCCTTCACAGCATTACTGGGACATAAACATCCCTATTAACAATAGTATGTTCTTCACCTGCTAAATCGGTTTACCCCTCAGATAGTAATTTGACTAGTGTGCACAAAGCAAAAGAAAAATTTGTGTGCATTTGCAACCTACTGATCTATTTCTAACAAAGAAAGAGGCATAACTTTCAAACTACAGGTTGCAGTCAAGGTTCCTCTTGAAAATTACATCAAGGAAAGAGCCAGAGCTTTGTCACTTTTCAAAAGCTTGAGCTATACCAAGTAAAAATGGTAACTTTAAAGTCAGGAGTGTTATTAAGTCTGTCACTTGCTGTCACCACAGGAGCTATCTTCACTTGTAACAAACACTTATGATGGCCAGACTTCTTTTGTCTGGGAAAAATGAGCATACCTTTTTCCAACAGAAAGTAATATTCCTTAGACAAAACCAATTTTATCCCTACACAGTTACATAAAGTAATATTAGAACACTTTATTGGATAATAAATGTGGGCTTGAATTTAAGAAGAAGTGAAGAAGAAGAAAAACCAGACCTCTTCAATCTGTTCATATACTGAACCGATTTGTATCCCAATTTAGTTACTGAAGAGTTGATAGACAAATTGATATATGAATATCCCCAAGCTCTGAAGGTTTTATCTAGCATTCTGTAGAATTGAATATTTACAAGCAGTAACGATAAGCTGAGAATTGCAGGCTGCAGAAGTATGAACGATGAAATGCTTTACTAGAAAAGTAATAGAACACCATCTACCTCCATTATGATTTGCAATGGATGGCAAAATTCCTTTTGGAGTGAGCAATTAGATTTTTGTGTATATGCTTCTACCAATATAAAATACTAGCAACAGAACAATATAGCATTCTACATCTGTTATAAAAGCTAATGTGCTAAATTATCATTAAAAGCAGCTAAAAAAAACCTAAGCTCAGCAGATTGCTCACCATCTAATGCACACTGGAGGAAATTCTACTCAAAAGATTGTATATCATAATATATTGTTCCACCATCTATACCACCCCAAAGAACCTTGCACCCAAGGCTTTGTTTTAATACACTACGCAGTTTCTGTGTTCTTACTACAAAGAGCACAACCAACATCATTTTGGTTACAGATTAGGGTTTTGCATCATCTGTCTCACACACAAACAGTTTACATCAACATGATTTTAAGAGGAAGCAGCGTATGTGATGCTACAAACAGAGATTATATCATTATCCATATAGGCCAAGATCCAAAGACCCACCCAACTACCTTCATGTACCTGATGGCTTTTGAGTTGTATTTCTGAAGCCTTATCTATTTTGCATGCAAACTGCTCTTGAAAGTGTGAGGAATTTAAAAAGCCTTTTGTGATGCAGCATATGGAAGGGGAGGAACCCTGATGTTCAAAGGAAAGACAGAGAAGGATATCATTAGATGTTGCAGTCTGGCTATAGTATACTACATACTACAATATTCTGTTTTACAGCTCTCTATATTGAAGTTCCCCCAAAAATAGTTTTCTTAGGGTACACTAATTGGCAGGCAGTTCATAGCTGTATCTCATAGTTCACATGCACCAACACTCCAACCAGTGCTTGGCCTGGAAACCAATACCTGCCAAGCAGTTGACAGCCACAGTATCATTGTAATTCTATTTTTAATAATAAGGATAAAAAAATGTGTGCACACTTAGTTCAAAATGATGTTGTGTCTATCATGTGTCCCAGCTTTCCCCCAAAAGCTTTGGGCAGTGGAGGAGGTGGGACTTTTCCTTCCAAAGGAAGTTCACAAATCACTCTTCTTTTTAACCAAAACAGTCTTGCTATCCTAAGTATAGCAACTGGGCTTGTACCAAATCAAACCTCCACAAAAATGAGTCAAACTGCTGCATTAGCAGACCAAAGTGACCTCCCTGGGGCACAAGCCTAGGCAGTGTGTATGGAGGTCCTGGGCTGCCCAGACAACAATACCCCGCTCTCGGCCATGCTGAGGAAAACTGCAGGAGTTGCCAGAAGGAGATGTAAAGAGCACCATCCAACTGCCTTAGGGACTCTACTCTGTATTTCTGTAGGGTTTATTCCTTAGCCTTTTCTTCTCCCAAAGATATTCCACAAGGCAGCGGAGGTTTAAGATCAGAAAAGTCCTTCCTCTAGATGGGATATCTTCCAAGATGGATGAACCCCATCTGCAGTCTTCCCTCTACAGTACTTGCAGAAACTGCCTTCTTGAATGTGGGACCCACCATTGGTCTCATCTGCCAGAGCCTGTCTTTGCATGCAGGGGAAGTCCCTAACTCACGGAGGGTTTGAGACCCATCAGCCACATTCACCTGGTTTAATCCGTTTAACCAGTTGAACCCGTTTCCTGAGATGTGGCTGCTGCCACATGCTGGCAGCTTCTAGGAGCCACAGGTGAGAGCTGAGTGCAAGGTGTGGACCAAAAGTGGACAAACTACCCCATATATCTGTCTGTTTATTAAATTTTGTTTAATAAATAAAAATATTAAAACTATTAATTGTGTGTGTATTCTCAATTAACTATATTAATTGTGTATATTAAATAAGAACTTCTTAATTTATGATATAGAAATTTAATTTAGTTTGTGGCCCACATTTTCTGTGTCTTGCAGTCTGAATGGCTGGATCACCCTTGGGTACAAGATGGAATCCTGTGGGATACACAGGACAGCTCCTATGGTGCTGAACAGTAACCTCCCATGCTTATTTTCTGGAAACAGACCAAGAGGTAGGAGTGGAACCACTGAATTACAGTGCACACAGCCCCCACCTATCTGAGACACCTCTGTGGTATCGAAAGCCCATGAGAGATCAAGGAAAACAAGCAGGCTCACTCTCTCCCAATAAATGCTATCAACCACAGGCAACCAAAGCAGTTTCAGTGCCATGGCCAGGCCTGAAACCAGACTGGGATGGATCCAAGTAATCAGCTTCCTCCAAGCATGTGTGAAGTTGGACCACCACTACCTTCCCAAACACCTTGCCCAAAAAGGAGCTGTAATGAACCAGGATCAGTCACTCACTGCTACAGCTTAAGTGAGCTGTGTCATACAACAGAAGTCCAGGTTTGCCACCAAGTGTACATTTAACAGCCACAACCCATCCAGCTCTCTGATGAGTGTGCCTTTATGATTGTGAACACATTCTTAATGCATTCCTACAGCTTATTAAACATCTACTTAAAACCACAAAGTGAACCTAAGAAACAATTGAAAAAAGAGTCTTGAGAAATATTCATTATCAGTGAATTGGCAGGTGCCCTTAAAAAAAAAGGTCATCAATTTTGATTTCCTAAAAAAGGCTCAACAACTTTGGTCCAACCCAGGAGCCAGCGGAGGTTGCTATGGTGCTGCAACAGCCATGCCAAATTTTACTATGGTTGCGTTTTCAAGTGACATGAACTATTATTTTTACAAAAGAATTACAGTTTTCTACTCTGTTGTAGTCTTCTTTTTAAGTTACTTGCATCAAAGAGAATTCCTACTGTTTTCAAATGACTTTTTGGCTATCAGACAGATGTTAAATCACCAGATAAATTGCACCCAATCCCCCCCCCCCATATCTCCTCTAACTTGTACTTTGAATTAACTGTTTAAAATTGTTTTCCTCCTTGCTGAACACTCTGGAATGAATAACCGTACTCTCATGTTGGAGTCCATGGTTTAGAAATGTAATGTCAAGTAAAAGCATGCTTTTTATTTTTTGGTTGACTTAGGTGTCTAAATAGCTACCCATATACTAGGACCTTAAATACTATATAATGATTTAAATATCAATTCATACATGATCTACATACAGAAATATTTTGCAGATGGTGTTTTTAAAGAATGACACAATTTTAAAAAATGTAAAACACAACTGCTATGCTGAGTGTGCTTTGGATGATAAACGTCCTTTGTAAGTTGCCAATGAAAACAGATCCCTGCTTTTTTAAAACAAACAAGACTATGTTCCTTAAACCTGGGTCTTTAAAACAGGCTTACTTAATCAATAAACTGAAGTTGTTTGGTTCCTGCCGAATCAGCACAATTAAAACATACCAACTCTGCTATTATCGCCTCAAGCTACAGCCTTCAGCCACAGCATTTTTACCTTTTTATGTTTGCAAGAGGATCTGCAACTGCTGATGTGGGGCTTTCCACACAACATCTACAGGGACTAGTTCATAAGAAGTACAGAAGTATGTTTACTGGATGCAGAATTGCTCAAAGATCATCCATGGCACCAAGAAGAAAAATGCCTGTGATGTTTTATCTTTCAGCAATGACCTGCACAGGGAGGAAACAACTGACACTCCATTAGCCTCCAATTTGTCCTCCAAAAGTGTAGGGTCAGAATTTAAATGTAATCACAGGCTGTAATACCACAATTGTCCTTATTCAAATATATATTTAAAATGCATATAGAATGATAATGATCTTTAATCGTTGAGGCACATATTAAATACATCCCTAATGAAAAAGGAACATTGTTTTCACAGGCCACAAGCCAATGAATTCAGAAACTACCTCCATGCAGCGAACTAATATTTTCTCACTCTATTTTTATCCATCAAACAATATTCCCATGAGTGATGTTATCAACTTACTTTTGAAAACTCAAGAGACTTTATAATATTTGCCTGGCAGGGAGTAAAAAAAAGTACACTAGTTTTAACAAAAAGATCTATGACCTTTGCATTTTATTAATTATTCTTATTCTTATCATTTCAATCAAAGTATTATTGGTTCATTCATTGCCATTTCAATTTGTCACTCTTGGATAATGCCAGGACCACCAAGGCAACAAAATAATTCCTAATGTTAGAATACAAGGGATATTGGAGTAGGTTAGGGTGGCCGGCAGGCCAGGCAGGTGGAATGAATGACCAGACCATCAGTGTGAGCAAGCAGGCCTTCCCATTCGCCTCTTGTTGCTGTTGACATGAGCATTGGCAGCGGGGAGGGGAATGAAGAGAAGAAATATTTTCTGTCCTTCATCCTCCCCCTGCCACTGCCAGAAGGAAACCTGCAGAGGTGCATGGGACAAAGGGGAATAAGATTTTTCTCCCCTTCATTCCCCTCCCACCACCAGTTGCAGCAGTGGCAGGAGGAGGACTGGGGTGGAGGAGCTGTAAGGGGATGGGGGAAGAGATTTGGGGGTGTGCTATGGGGAAGTGGGGTTGGGCAAGTTGTGAGGGGATAGGGGAACAGATACTTTGGGTGAAATGTAAAGGGAGAGAGTTGACAATGGAGTGGTAGGTAGGAGCATTTGGTGAGCAGTCTACACAGGGGCAGCCCTTAGTAAATTCAAATTTACTAAACAAATAATCTAAATACACAAGTACAGAGCAAAACTAAATCTAACAAACAATAAAGTTCACAACTTCTGCTGCATATCTCCAAGAAGCTTCAACAGCCTAGGAGATAGGACCTCTCATCATGCTAAATTGCTTGCAGAGGAGACTGACAGCAGCTAAAGGGAAATACTAGGGAAAGTATGAAAGTTTCAGCTGTTAGTGCCGGTCTTACTGCATTTCCAAAGGCCAAGTAAAGTGTTAAAGTGTCTACCTAACTCCAGAAAGCAGAAGAGACTGTTAAAATTTCCCTAGGAAGGGAGTTGCATTTCACAGTCTTCACTGTCACTGTGTAAGCCAAGTCCAGAAATCTTGCTAGCAATTATCAGCAAAGAGAAGAGAACTGTGTGAATTCAAAGTACATGTTTTGACAATAATAGTATGAAAAAGCAGCATGGCCCCTGCAACCCTTAGTTCTTCCAACTCAGTATCTAGGCCTGAACTAGGAGTATGTTGTCAAAGTCATCAGGGAGTCTCTTTACAAAGTACAAACTAGTTGTTCTTTTTTACGAGCACTGTCATGGCCCCTAATGATGAGGATTAGAAAGCAGCAAGCAATACTAGCAAGAATAAGAACAACTTTGTCAGAGCTAGAGTCCTTGATGGCCTTTATGTTAAAAGTAGCATCAGGGTTGAGAGCATACCAGAAATTTCCCTTCATTCAGAACCTTGTTTGTTGTGTTAAAGGGAATGACTGAAGTTGACTGAAGATTCTGTTCCACAATTCATATTTGGGTTTCCCCATCATAACATTTCTCTGCTTAGAAGGTCCATCTCCTGATATTCTTTCCATTAGGGTATAAATCTGGATTCTAGTAGCTAAGATTTTGCTTTTACTGAAGGCCAATGCCATGTAGTTTAGTTTTGGGGAAAGCATGAACATGGGCTCTAAGTAGCATTTGAAATCAAGAATAAAGGAAGTCAGTGTCATCAGAGTGCTCAAATGCTGCTGATGAGAAGGCATGTGGTTTCTGATTCTGTGACTTTGTATCAATGCCATCTGCACTGAGAAACCCCTTGGTACTGAGACTGCGGTACTCTGGTTAATAAGGCTAGAGCTTGAAGCCAAGAAGCTCTCTAAATAACAAGTGTGTTGCTTGGTATCAAGACTGTCCATGCTGAGAAGCTTTCTAGGCACTGATTCTATAATTTGGCACAAAGAAATCTCTGCTCACTTACCTATAAATGGTGTGACAGTTGCAGCCCGACACAGTCCCACTGCCATCATCTGGCCTCTCCGTGCTAGGCCAATGGCAGATAGTCCCGGAAGTGGGACCTTGGTAGGGCAGAGCTGACTGGGACTCCTGAAGGAGTCTTCATTCAAGCCTGCTCCACAGCCTTAAAATCAGGCCTGCCTCCTTGACCGACACCACCGTTGCCTTTCAGATCTCTCTCTCCTAACTCATTGTTGCAATCTTTCACTTGTGTGTTATATCTTATTCAACCTTGCTATGAGTCACTTCGGTTGCCAGATTGAAGGACAGGGAGGAATTTCGCCCTCAGGCTAATTGGGCCCATGTAGGGGTTATTGCCTACCTCACAGCAATCGTTACAACTTTGGGGGATATGACATTGGGTAATATCTTTAGTCTGTCTCAGAGGAGGACATATAAGCTTCTGCCTTCCTCTCCAAGGTGGTGGGGTATCCCGTTAAAGGAATCCTGGCGTAAGGTGCTTCTGTCTGTACACTGAGATGGGAACCAAGGACCATAGCACTCCCCAATGCAGTGAACCTGTTGGGATTGTACCTATTTGATATATATCATATGTCAACCCTTCCGCAGATTTGACCCGTCTGGTAATTGTCCAGCAGATGGGTTGGATGATATGGGTGATACCCAATGCTAAGCCAAAACTCGCTTACGTAGCCTAATTTGAACCCAATAATCTTTTCAGTGGTCCTTTCATAGGGAGCTGGTGTTTGTCCACAGAGAGCTTTCTGAGTTATGTAGCCAGCATGACTAAACCGCTTCTGGCGCAATGGGACACTGTGACAGAAGCCAGAGCACATGGAAACACCATTTATATTCCTGCCACAGTGGTACCTATTTATCTACTTGCACTGGTACACTTTCAAACTGCAAGGTTGGCAGAAGCTGAGACAGAGCAACGGGAGCTCACCCTGTCATGTAGATTTGAACTGCCAACCTTCCGATCGGCAAGCCCAAGAGGCTCAATGGTTTAGACCACAGCGCCACCTGCGTCTCTAGAATCAGATGGTATCTTTACAGGAGTAGAATTGTTGGAAACCCAACAGCTTGTTATTGGGTGTTAACTTTTGCATATGGATTTCCCCCCCCCCCAAACTTTATATTAAAAACTTAATTAAAAAAAAGAAAGAAACCCAACAGCTAATTCATGATTGTGGTATACAAGCCAGAGTCAGAATCTGTCATCCTCAGGGCCACATAGTCAACAAGTGTTGTCAAGACTATTGCAGCAATGAAGGCAGGTGTTCCAAGAGGCACCTGACAGTCCATACCTGGTTTAGTAAACTCATGCTGTGGTCAGGCATCAGACATTCTGAGGCCATACCCCTGGAGATAAAGGCCAACAGTACTGGGGTCGGACTGGGCTTCCAAAGGCATCAGTTCAGGGGATGTTCAGTTAATAAATCCCCAAAGCCACAGAGCCTGAAGCCTTGTCATGAAATGCTTGAAACCAGTACAATGTCAGAGACTCATCTGCCTGTAGCCCCTCTCTCTTTCTTTTCTAGTTTTCTAGTGGTGGACAACATAAATATAAAATATATAAAAACATATAAAATATCTTTCTGATGAGAAAAGAATACAAATTTGTAAATAGAATTCCCATACTGTGGCCAACCTATGGTGGTCAAAAAGAGCATTGGTCCTATCCCTGAACAAAGACCCAGGGGTGTCCTGCTCAGGGCAGGAGCTGCAGGCCCTGTAAAGCTCCATGCAGCTTCATATCCCATATGGTTGACTGAAAAAGGAAACACAAAATATGCAACCTTTTAAACGTTCAGAACACAAGCAATGGCACCACTTTCTCTAGCATCAATGCCTCATGGCTAAATAACTTTTAAAATAGTTTTACTTCTAGTCAATTTCATTCACAAGAGGGAACATGCTTTCCCCTCTTAAAAGTGAATCTGGTATGGCCACCTCTATAAAGAAAAGGGCAGGAGACCCACACAATGACCTTTGCTTCTGTACATCAAAGGTTCCACCCTTTCCTTTTAATCTGTGCATTTGGCACACTGTACATGATGTATTTGTGACTAGAGCAATAGGAGTGCTGGGCTTAGGGATGAGGACTTCCATTTATTCCTACAAATATTATTTGCAACTCTCTGAGTGACTAGCAGTTACATTGGTCTCGGTGGAAGTGTAGTGATGAAATTTCACCATCACAGTCTTCGTTATTGATACTGAAGAATGAGAAGAGGTAGGCACTGAAGGATCTGAATTAATAGCCAAAGGGACTGCTTGGAAGAGAATGGGATCACTACAGTGGGAGGCATTGATTTAGTGAACCAGCTTAGCGTGATATCTTAAATGTGTTTCTGAGTACTCACAGGCTTCAAAGTACCTTTTCCCTTGAAATTTATCTATATTTAACTTCTTGGACAGAATTAATTTGTCTCTGTGTCAAAGGAGAAAAAATACCTGCGTCTTGTTCAGCTTGGAACTCAAGAGGTTTAAGGAGGTTGATACTAAGGTTACTCTTACTTTTCCTTTTACCACATGCCAATCTGAAAGCTCCTACCATATCTCAGGGACTGTTTTGCCTGATAAATGAACTGGAGTCACTGATTCCACTGGCCCAACTGGGGGAAATTCTGCACATAAAACTTGATATTGGAGCAAAGAAAGGAAGCAATCCTTTCAATCATCTGTGAAGCAAAGCTTTGGTTCATGAAGCTTAACTAAAGCCAGAGGATCTTGTGGTCATAACAGATGAGCTTTAGAAAGTCTGTCTCTATAATGAGCCACTAATATACTCTTGGTCTGCTGTGGACAGCTTACTGAAAGTCCCCTCCATGCACCAAGTTCCACTTCTTATAGCACATGCTGGAGCACGCTCAGTAGTGAACCCACTTTCATAAAGACTCTGTCTAGTGAAGCCCATTTTAGTCCAAAGCTGTAAGTTTTCTGACTGTGATAAGTTACTTGTGCATCTTCTGCAGAGAAAAATGCCTTTCTTGGAACTTCCCATTTGAAGGAGCAAAAGGAGACCCCTTTTTTGTTTCTCTTTAAGACCCATCTCTCAGAAACATAGGACTGATTTAGTGGCCACCAAACAGCAACCCTATCAGTATTTCACACAAGGTGTATAACATTTAGAAGATCCTTATGCACCAACCCATAGGCATGCAGTGAATACATTCAGTGAAATATATCTTCCTTGTATATTTTAGGCAGGCACTGACACTGGTAAGAACTTTTCATTGACCTCCACAAGAGGGGCAACTGCATTAAATATGTAGACAGTTAAATTTAATTCAAAGTGTCCTGCAAACTAGACTCTGAGTAACACTAAAATATGGCGAGCACTGGTAGGACATCTATTGCTGTAAGATATCTGTGTTATATTCAATTCTATATTTTAAAATGTCACTACAATGTCACTGTGTCTGTTTGCAGTTCTGGTTCCCTTGCTTCCATCTACCTGCTCAATTCTTGGTGCTTCTGGTGGCTCTTTCACTCCCACTCTCATGGTTACCACCTACCTGTTTTGTTTAATCTAGAACTACTCTGTGAGTTTGTTACACTATTGGTTGCAGCTCCTACTGCCTTGCTGACCAGTAGGATTTGCTGCAAGCAAATTGACTGTCCATGGTGGTGATGCTGATTACATATTTCTTTTATTTATTGAATTTATATACCACCCTATACCCACAGGTCTCTAAATGGCTGATTACACACGTTAAGCTGGAAGTGGAGCATGGTATAAGAAAGTTAAAATCCCTGGGGAGGAGATGGAGAGAGCAAAGAAGAAGAGGAAGAGGAAGAAGAAGAAAAAGAAGAAGAAGAAGAGTATCAACTATGGGAAAGAATAAACGGCACCTAAGAGGATTTAAAAAGATACTTGTTATGAAAGTGATCAACATTATAAAATGGTAGGAAGTAGAAACAGAAATACCACAAGAGAAATTAAACAGAAGTTTAGACTCCAAAATTAAAACACTCATTGAATGGTTCTCATTAAAAGTCAAGCATTAATGAATATTCATTCCATAAATCATGAGTGTATGGCTTATAGATTGTCAGCTGTTTGCACATCCTACACAATTAGTTCAAGAGGTTTATGGATTCGGTTCCATCTGGTAGAAAGTTTCACTTGTGCATCATATTTTGAATTCAGAAGAGTACCTTGTGATATGTTTCCCAGCATTTTAGCATAACATTTATCTTTTAAAGCAAACAGCTTATCTGAAAAACGATGTTGACATCAACTATGTTTTCAAATGTAGTGTATCGCC